>NC_065450.1:122333986-123005771 GCF_917563875.1 Diabrotica virgifera virgifera
CGTCACTAGAATAGGTAAAAAACTGAAAAATAATTGGGGTTTGCTTAATAAAAATTTTTTGTAATCCCATCCATTTTCAATATACAGGGCGTTGAAGAAAACAAAATTTGACACATTTTTTACGATTTTGCCGAAACTACTGGCAACATTGTAATAAAATTTGGCGAGTTTTAAGAGGTAGTTGTTGTGCATTTTTTGACATACAATTAAAAATTTTATATTTATCATTGGCGCGTATACAGGTAATAGTCTGAACTTTTTAAAGAAAAAAGATAGGACGCCACTGACATATGTCAAATTAACAATCCTTTTTGAACTTCTCGTTTAATTTGTGACAAAAAATCTATCTTCCTATTTTTTCATACGACGCGCCATTTTTATTCAAAAAATAAAACATCTTAGCCCTTACAAAGTATTCGAACTTCTATTAGTAGTTTTTACAGCTACATACGTAAACTCGTACGTCCATTATAAAAACTAATTCGAATACTTTGGAAGCGTTAAAATATTTTATTTTTTGCAGCAAAACGGCGCCTCGTATGAAAAAATGATAAGATAGTTTTTTATCGAAAATTGAATGAGGAATTTAAAAATGATTGTTAATTTGAAATATGTCAGTGGCGTACTATCTTTTTTTCTTTGAAAAGTTCAGACCATTACCCCTAAGCGCGCCAATGATGAATATTAAATCCTTAATTGTATGTCAAAACATGCACAATAACTACCTCTTAAAAGCCGCCAAGTTTTATTACAATGTTGCCAGTAGTTTCGGCAAAATCGTAAAAAATGTGTAAAATTTTGTTTTCTTCAACTTCTTGTTATCTTGAAAATGGATGGTGTTACAAAAAAATTTTATTAAGCAAACCCCAATTCTTTTTAAATTTTTTACCTGCTTCAGTGACGGTGTTACCTTTTTTGAAAAATATGTATAAAATTGTATCAAAAAACGAAAAAAAAACCGAAAAAATGCGGTTTTTTATTTTTGAAGGTGCGTTTCACCAATTTTAAAAATTTTAAAAAATTTAGGGTGAAATATTATGCAAAAATACACCTTATATATTTTTTTCGTGAAAACGTATATCTTAGTTATTTTTTTATACTCATTTAAAATTTTAAAATCGTTCTAAAATTTAAATTTCCCGCCAAAAATTAAAAAAAAAAATTTTTTCGCACAGAACTTTTTAATTCTTACAAATTTTTTATTTAAAGTTTTTCGCTAGTTCTCGATGCGGCTGAGATAAAAAATAAAAACATAAAAAGCCTAATTAGGCTCTAGGTGGGTCACATGACCACCTAGGGGGCTAAAAATTTCAGAAAGTTAGTTTCACTATATATGCTAAACGGTGACCTATATGGAATTCGAATCGAGTGCCCACTTTTCATCTTACCCGGCTAGGCCCTTTTCATTAACATTTTTACGTACAGTGTCTCCATTGTAGAATTATCTCGCTATCTAAAATTGCTAAAAAATCATAAATTGCTGTCCCGAGAGGCAACTTGTTTTTGAGGTCGGTTATCTCGAAGATGGTTTGAGATATCGAAATGCCGTTTTCAAATTTGGATTCAGGAGACAAAACTACATTGACATCGGTACATAAGCTCCAGATATTGCAGGGGTGGCAACGCAGGAACGAACGACCGGACTTTGCGAATTTATAAACGAAATCAAAATTTTCGTTGAAAATACTATTTATTTTTCACTTTCGCTGTCACATTCACTAAAATCGCTATCATAATTATTTTCATCACTTTCGCTATTATGAATGTCATCATCAGCTTGCTCATCATCCATCTCATCGTCTGTTTCATTCTCAAAAATAATATCTCTAACAATCTCTGGCATTTGAGGCCCTTCAAACCATTTGAATTTATATGTGTTATCTTCAGCAAGTTCCATTTTGTTTTTTGTTCAATAACCAGATCTGTTGGATTTTTTTATAGGCGTTCAACCAAATACTTGTAATGTATCGTGCTCGTAAAAGATGTTGATATAGCTAAGATTAAGATGGTGGTAAAGTTGATGCATCAAAATTTTTCAGATATTTTTTAAAAAATAGTTCATTTACGTCTTTTAGCTTATATCGACGATTAGATATTGTAAGCCGTATGTCACTGACTTTTCTTTAGAGAATTCTTTTTGTAATTTTGTCATACCGTATATGTGACAAATATGTTTCTAGAATTTCAAAAACCGTCTCTTCGTCAAAATCGATATCTCCAAAAGCATAAAATGCTTCCTTATATTGCTCAAATGATTTCATAATATTGAATGGTCTCTTTTTTCCCTTTCTATGAAAACATGGATTATAGTCACAGCCAGTTAGAGCGTGGAAACCAGCTAAAGCTTTGCATATTGAATCTCCAAAATGTTCGTAAATTTTACAGATATCAATATAATGTTTTTTTCCTGCGGTTCCAGACTGTATCCAAATGTGTAAATTACTGTTCAAGTGATGCATATTACTTAACATAATAACCAGAATATCTGTATCTGAGCACTTTATGATTACATTGGCATCTTTCTGTAGTTGACATAGGTGGTATATTATTTTTAGTGTCTGCCTCCTCATGAGCTGGACAACTATAATGTGGAGTTTCGTCTTTCTGCACTTCTCCATTTTTACTAACGAAAAACTTGTGGCACTCAACAAAATTAACATATATTATTTTACCTTGCAGAAAAGGTGCTATTTCGTTATCAGCCCAATAAGTAAAAAAAATCGAAACAAAGCCTCTTTGAATTTGTTATTTCTTAACTCTTTAACCTTCGGATGACCAAGCGGGGGAAATTGTGACCCCAGCGTATGTTTTTCTTTAATAAATTCAAAAGTATTTTTAATTTTTAACTCATTATTTTTTTATTTGACTTTAATATCATTCTAGGTATCCTCATATTTTGAAATAAAAAAATTCCCTATATTTTACGAATAAAAAATATATTCTGAAGTTGATGTTTAGTAAAATACCGTCTATTATGTGTAATTCCAAGTAGTTTTACGCTAATGACGTCGACTTTGCAAAGTAACAAGACACTTACTTAACAAACACACTACACATGACACTAATAATCATGTTGTGACTGGCTGAATGACATAAAGTCCATGCCATAAAAAAAATAAAAAAATTAAAAAATTAAAAAAAAAACTTCATTTTTTTGTTAAATGTCATTTTTGACCTGGGGTCATTTTCCCCCCCTTGGTCATCCGTGTAACAAAAAAAGGTTGGTCATCGGAAGGTTAATAAAATCGACTCGTCTTTTTTGATTGGGTAGTGATATACAGAAAACGCGATCGGCTTCTTTCTTACCTCTTGTAGATCTTTTATAGTATTTAATTGACGGTTGGACATATTGATCAAATATCATCAATCCGTCAATTTAAGAGCACATGCGTGAAGTTACGAATGATAAAAAGAACATATTATTATTAATTAAATGTATGTTACTAAAATATTATTTTAATATTATTTCGATATTTAATTGAATTTTTTCTATCGATATAAACTTAGTGGCGGTTCTAGCCAGGGGCAGGGGGCAGCTGCCTCCCCCCTTCAGTTTTTACAGTACTTTTGTACTATAATTTTCGTTAAAAAGGCACGTTATCTTGTTTATTCACCGGTTGTGTTCCCTTGCCCCCCACTTTTTTTGGTCTAGAACCGCCCCTGTATAAACTGAATATGTACAGAAACTGAGGGTGTCCAATAGGCCGCATATGAAATGCCTCCCGAACAAGGGTTTCTTACCTGTCGCTAAAATGGTCACATACGAATTGCCTCCCAAGCTTTAAATAAATTACATGCTTCTAATCTTTATGTGAAGGTGAGACGTTGCCACATCTTCGTCCCTTTGTAAGTTTTTGGCAAAATTGGTATTTTGTTATTTAATTTATTTTAGTTTCAACCTTTATGTATTAAACATTATTGACACTAGGCGGTATTTATAAATTTCAACTAACTTATACATATGCAATTAGTTTTATAACCATTATAATATATTTATAATAACCATTATTTTTTATTAGTAATAATTTAACAAAAAATATAAAAACATAATAAGGGCCGGTTATTCGAACGCTAATCAACAATGATCACTATCAAATATTTAATTACTGTCACAACTGTCAATGTCAACTTTGATTGGGTGGATGAAAACATAATTTATTATAATTATGAGATTAGTTAATCAATTAGCATAACAATTATTAACATAATAGATTAACTAAATTCATAATTGTAATCAATAATTATGTTTTCAGCAACCCAATGAAAGTTGACATTGACAGTTGTGACAGTAATTAAATATTTGATAATGATCATTTTTGATTAGCGTTCGAACAACTGGCCCTAAGTATTTTATAGATTTATTAAAAATAACATCACAAAAAACTTATTTGGAAAATATTACAAAATGTGTATAGAAATATAAAATTACAAAATATTTTTCCTAAAATATTATAGTACTTTGACAAATTCTAATCTATTTATTTTACATTCTCTTAATTCTAAAATTTTTTCATTTAGAAAATTTATTTTTGCTGTACAACAATTTTTTTTGGGTCGAAACAGAATTCATTTTAATGTAGGTATTTATTTGAAATTGTAAAATTATATCAATAAAATTATTAATGTTAGGATGAGGGCAGTAGAAAGAAGAATCATACTTGGAATGAAAACTTTCGCAAGGGTTTGTTGTTCTTTGTAAGAATGAATAGTGTTCATCCCAAACTCCATCCCTTTTTCACATCCCTGTGTTTTCACAAATGCTTTGCAGGTTTTTTTTAGTACATGTCCACCGTTTTACTGTATCTTTGGCCAACATTTTTTGAAAACCGAATGTAAAACCATCAATTGATAGTAAAGGTTTGCCCTTTTGACTGACACTTATCGTTGATTCCATTATTTCGGATGTTATGACAAACACAATTTGATCTTGAAATCGACGAACTGACAAGCTTGAAGTAGACAAACTGACTGATGCAGGAACTAATAAACTTTCAAGAATTTATACAACATGTATGCCTGGTTGCACCAAAAAATCTTAAGCTCCAGCTTAGCCCAGCTCTGCTTCTAGATAGGGCCGCTTTAAGTCTAACATATTTTGCACCATAATTTTTGATTTTTATCGATCCAATCTACGTGGCAATCCATTGTGACAAGCTGAAAATTAATCTCAGACTCAATGGTGTAACGCTTATATTTCGTAAGCTGAGCTTAAATCACGTCTTAAGCTTAAGATTTGTTGGTGCAACCAAGCATTAGCCCATTAGCACAATTTACAAAAGAGAATATAAACAAACAAAAAGATTAAGGTAAAAGTACCTATTCATGGAACCGCTAAAGGCCGATGCCACATAAGGCCGATGCCACATTATGCGTTTTCACCGGATGCGGTGAAAACGCATCCTTTTCCAACGCAACCGGACCGACCTGTCACACTATGCGTTTAGTCTGGTGCAGTTTGTAAGCGCGTACCGATGATTCAAAACGCATCCGTTTCCAACGCAACCGGACCGATCTGTCACACTATGCGTTTTCACCGGATGCGGCGGAAACGCATCCGGTCAAAACGCATAATGTGGCATCGGCCTTATGCGTTTTGACCGGATGCGGTGAAAACGCATCCGTTTCCAACGCAACCGGACCGACCTGTCACACTATGCGTTTGGTCTGGTGCAGTTTGTAAGCGCGTACCGATGACCCAAAACGCATCCGTTTCCAACGCAATCGGACCGATCTGTCACACTATGCGTTTTCACCGGATGCGGCGGAAACGCATCCGGTCAAAACGCATAATCTGACATCGGCATAAGGCCGATACCACATTATGCGTTTTGACCGGATGCGGTGAAAACGCATCCGTTTCTAACGCAACCGGACCGACCTGTCACACTATGCGTTTAGTCTGGTGCAGTTTGTAAGCGCGTACCGATGACTCAAAACGCATCCGTTTCCAACGCAACCGGATCGATCTGTCACACTATGCGTTTTCACCGGATGCGGCGGAAACGCATCCGGTCAAAACGCATAATGTGGCATCGGCCTAAGAAGAGATTAGAATCGGAATTGGAATTACCCAGAGAATATAAACAAACAAAAAGA
Organism: Diabrotica virgifera virgifera; assembly: GCF_917563875.1. Taxonomy (NCBI): domain Eukaryota; kingdom Metazoa; phylum Arthropoda; class Insecta; order Coleoptera; family Chrysomelidae; genus Diabrotica; species Diabrotica virgifera. The sequence goes on from NC_065450.1 coordinate 122,340,083, forward strand.
TTAAGGTAAAAGTACCTATTTATGGAATTATAAAATGGACTTATAAATATGGAAGAGATTAGAATCGGAATTTCCCAGAAGAGCAGTATATTAGATTGTCGGGTAACAACTTTCTTTTCTAAAAAGAAATATGTCGTACTGTGAAATATTTACGTGAAACAAATTTTATGTACACTGCATTAAGAATTAGAAAAATCAAAATAGATAGATACTACATATTTAAATTATGATTTGGCAACATTGTCTCATTATACAGAGATTAAATAGAAAAAATATCAGCGTAAATGATTAACGAAACGGAGGAAATTCGATTGTACCTGAGAGGCAATTCATGTATGAAAATATTTACCTGAAAAAGTGGGAGGCATTTCGATAAAGCCGGTCCAATAATGGGCACATTTGACATAATATTCAAATACATTTTTGCTATATTTTATATAAATGTCTTAAAACAATTTTAAAAACTTACATAAATAATATAATAATTAAGCTCCAAATTTTTGGAACCTAAACTTTGAAAAATGTTTGTAGCATAATGTTTAATGGTATCAACTTTTCCGGGAGCTCATTTGATACATATTTCCAAGTACTTTGAAAAGTGTCAGTAAATATATTTTATAAAATGCACCGTTTTCCCGTTATTTGAGCTTGAATACATAGATTTGGGTACTAACCGAAAAAAAATATATATTCCATCACCTATAACTCACTTTTTATTAATTCTCAAAGGTTTTTCGAATAAGAAATCTCTTTTATTTTTTATTATCTTCAATTTTGGTAATCATAACTATTTTGATAAAACTTACAGTTTTTGAATTATTTACGAAACACCGCTTTACATCATGCATTTATTTCACGAAAAATTCAAATCTTTGATCTTTAATAACTCAAAAAGTATTGATTTATTTTAATAATTAGAGGTAATAAATTTTGCTTAAAATTTGTCCCTCTATCGATTAGTGGGGTTACTTTTAATAAAATAGTTTTCACCTCTGAGAAGGGGTGGCATCCACCCCCAGGGTAAAAGCGCACGTTGGCACCATATCAGTTTTATTTCTTGAGGTATGCTCTAACTACTCACCAATTTTCATGTAAATCGATGGAGGTTTAACAAAATAGGAGGTGAAAACCTTTAATGACTGCGTTAACTTTCCCCTTTCATCCCTTATTGCTACTCCCTGTATCCACTGAGGTGTCAGCCTGAAAGGGGTCATAATTATCAACATACAACAGACACATTTCACATGCCAAACTCCATATTACTTATTTCTCGCCTCTAGCTCTTAGACTATTTCGCGCGTCGAGATTTTTATAGATAGTTCAATTTGGAGCGCTTGAAAAATTTTACAATATCTCAGCTTCCAGAGAACGTAGAGCCTTATTTTTCTTTAAATTGGGGTAACTCGACTAAAGAATAACAACTAGCTAATTTTTATTTACCGGAAAAATCGGAAAATTCTGGAAAATGGATTTTTTTATTCAACATTCATTTACAACGTTAACACTATTATATTTTGATAAATATTTTCATAAAATATTATAAATTTGTGAATAAATATTAAAATATAATTGTAGTATACCTACATATATTTTTATATACAGGGTGGTTCATTTTATTCTCCTTGGTGTCTGTACGGAAAACGATTTGATTTAAAAAAATTTCTTTATAGAAATATACAGGGTCATTAACACTACAATCTAAAATAATGTGAAATATACAGGGTGCTTCAAAAAAGAGTGGTATGTATATCAAAGATATATTTTTTTATGGAACACCCTACACCTGATGAAATTTTTAAATTGCCCTGAAAGACCAAGGTAGAATATACCTAAGTACAGGGTGTTTTGATTTATTTCAATTCTTAGAAAAATGTAGTTGTAGAAAAAAATAAATATTTACGAATCTAAGAATCGGTGAGAAATTTTTTCTTGGATCTTCATAATAGACTATTCAGCATATTTAAACAAATGTTTATTGTAACAAAATTTATAATTATTTAATCGTACATTTTTAGATTTAAAAATTAATTGAAAAACAAAAATGTTCTAAAATTGAGAAAAAAAATTATTTATTTTTATTTATTTATTTAATCAATTAAGCCCATTAGTACCTTTTGGTGTTGGGCTGTTTACAACTAGTTCAATATCTACATTTCAATATATTTTAATAATTATACAATACTTATTTTAACAATACAATTTTAATGACTATAAATTACTTATTTGACCCATCTTTCTGTCCATTTGTTTTAATCTTGTGGTGCTTCTTTGATACATCTTTTCCATGCTGTTCTATTTTGAGCTAATTGTTTTGCCATACTCCATTGCAGTCCTCTCTTCTCTGCTTCTTGTCTAACTTGTTCTTCCCATCTCATTCTTGGGCGACCTACTATATTTTTCCCTTGTACTCTGACTTCATATATTTTCTTCGTTATTCTTGTGTCGTTTAGTCTATGGATGTGTCCCAACCATCCTAACTGTCGTTCCCCTATAATTGTCTCTATGGGTTTTATCTTTGGAGCTTGAGTTATTGTGTCGTTTCTTATTTTGTCTCTTCGTGTGACCCCTTCTATTTTTCTCAAGAATCTCATCTCTGTTGCTTTGATTTTTCTTTTGTTGTTCTTTGTTAGCGTCCACGACTCACTCTCATAGATGATTGATGGTCGAACCACTTTTTGGTACACTTGTGTGTTGACTTCTTTGGGTACCTCTTTCTTTCCAAAGAACGTATTTTTTAATGTATTATAAATTGTCCCTGATTTTCCTATTTTATTGTTTATTTCTTTGTCTATTTTACCATCTTCTTCAATAATTGTACCTAAGTAGTTGTAGCTGTTTACTTGTTCCAACACTTGTCCTTCTACCTTAATTTTTATCACTTTTTTTGTAGTTGCCATAACCATTGTTTCACTTTTATCGGTGTTTATTTCCATGTTCATTTTTCTTAGTTCTTTTATATAAGTGTTTATTATTTGTTGCAGTTTCTCTTCCGTGTCAGCTAACAATACCATATCATCTGCAAATAGTAATTCTTGTATTTGTACATTGTTCATTTTCCATTTTCCCAATATCATGTCTTTAGATTTCTCCTTGCATTGCTTTATTGCGTCATCTAGTACCATTGAGAAAAGTAATGGACTTAGTACGCAGCCTTGTTTTAGTCCTATCTTTGCCTGGAATTCATCAGATTCTTGATTGTGCGTCCTTATTTTTATTTTATTATTTTTATACAAGGCTTTAATTATTTCTATCATATCCTTTTCTATTCTATTTTTCTTTAAACATTTCCATATATCTTCCCTTCTTATTCTATCGAAAGCTTTTTTCAGATCAATAAAGCATATATGTCTCTCTTTGCCTTTCATCAATGTTTTTCTCCTATTTGTCTCAATATGAAAATCAGATCTTGGGTACTCCATCCTTTTCTGAAGCCATTCTGGGATCCTTCTAGTTTTATTTCTTGTTTTTCCCTTAGCCTTTTTTCAATTATTCTATTAAATATTTTGGCAGGAACGCTTGTCAATGTAATACCCCTATAATTTTCGCAATTTCTTGCATCTCCCTTCTTAAACAGTGATATTATTATATCTGTTTTCCAATCAGATGGTATTTCCTTTGCTGTGTTTATTTCATTTAGTAGTTCTCGGAATTTTTCTTTTGAATTTTCACTCATGTACTTTAACACTACAGCTGTGATTTCATCTTGGCCTGGAGATTTTCCCAATTTTAATTTTTCAATGGCTTCTGCAATTTCCTCTTTTGTTATTTGTTGCATTTCCTTTGTACTTTCGATCATGTCTTCCTCTCTTTCTTGTTGATATTGTTTCCATTCTGTTAGTTCTTCAAAATACTGCTTCCATCTTTGCATTATTTCTCTTTCTGTAGTTAATATATTTCTTTCTTTATCTCTTATATTTCTTAATCTATGTGATTTCTTTTGTCTTAGCTGTTTCAATGTTCCATAGAACAATTTCTGGTTATTAAAATAGTTTCCATTCATTTTGTGTCCAAAATCTTCCCAAGACTTCTTTTTTGACGTTTTAATTTCTTGTTTAATGTCGTTTCTGCTCATTTTGTATTTTTCGTAATCGTTCTCCGATTTGGTTTTTAGATACTTTTTCCATACTTTTTTCTTTTCTTTCACTTTACGTTGTATTTCTGCTGTCCACCATTTACTTTTCTTCGAATATATGTTTGTGATTTTAGTTGTTCCGCATACTTCTTTTGCTGTTTTCAATATGATTTCCTTAAATTGCTTCCATTTATTTTCTGTTCCTGTGTTGATTGCCTTTATAGTCTAGAACTGTTTGGTTAACTTCTTCTGGTATTCCTCTTTACTATCTATTTCTCTTAATTTGTAGCTTTTTATTTTTTCTTTAGTTATCTTCTTTCTTTTTTCTGTTGTGTTATGTGTGTGCACCCTTAGTTCTATTATAAGCAAGTAATGGTCACTGCTTATTTCAGCCTCTCTTTTTACCTTTACGTCTTTTATCATCTTTAGGTCTTTTCTTTTTGTTAGGAAATAGTCTATTATGGATTTTTCTTTTCTCGATAGGATTTCTCTAGTATATTTGTGTATTTTGTACAACCTTTTGACAGTTATTATAGATGACGAAAGTGAAGTTGAAGATTTGTTTAAAAAAATTAGGGATAATGTGGAAGAAATTAATGAACCTGTACAAAAACTGTGTAGAATTAACTAAGATCAATAATTATAATCTATACATATTTGTTTTTCTCAATTTGAGAACGTTTTTGTTTTCAATTAATTTTTAAATCTAAAAATGTACGATTAAGTAATTAAAAATTTTGTTACAATAAACACCTGTTTAAACATACTGAATAGTATATTATGCAGATCCAAGAAAAAAATTGTCACCGATTTTTAGATTCGTAAATATTTATTTTTTTTTCTAAAACTTTACATTTTTATAAAAATTGAAATAAATCAAAACACTCTGTACTTAGGTATAGTCTAGCTTATTTTTTAAGGACAATTTAAAAATTTCATCAGGTGTAGGGTGGTACATAAAAATATATCTTTGATATACCACTCTTTTTTGAAGCACCCTGTATATTTCACATTATTTTTAGATTGTAGTGTTAATGGCCCTATATATTTCTATGAAGAAATTTTTTTAATCAAGTCGTTTTCCGTACAGACACCAAGGAGAATAAAATGAACCATCCTGTATATAAATAGATATATACTATAATTATATTTTAATATTTATTCACAAATTTATAATATTTTATGAAAATATTTATCAAAATATAATAGTGTTAACGTTGTAAATGAATGTTGAATAAAAAAGTCCATTTTCCAGAATTTTCCGATTTTTCCGGTAAATGAAAATTAGCTAGTTGTTATTCTTTAGTCGAGTTACCATAGTCGAGTTCAAATTGGGGTAAAATTTTTCAATCGCTCCAAATTGAACTTTATATAGCAAAATCTCGACGCGCGAAACTGGACTCCGACATTCTACCCCATCACACGGTCCCAGCTCAGTCAGCGTGAGTACCTTCACTTCAAAGGGTTATTACTCGTTTTAAATAGAAGATATTCCGTACTTATCAATTGCAATATAAAATATAGATATTTATTATCATTCTGTAATAATTTCAACTCTTAATATTTATAAACAATAGAGATGTGATTTTTCAAAAAAAAAAGTATTACTTGGCTATTATTGGTCCTAGAAAGTTTATTTTTTTTAATGTGTATTTTTTACCAGATTTTTGGTACAACCAATTATAAGTATCTATCAGCAAAAATGACAAAGATATTCTAATCGTTTATAAGAATAAAAACTCACCATTTTTTTATCGACTTGTTTAACAACATTTAAAAAACAAATATATTATTATTTTTTAACTTTCTTAGTACTTTGAGTCTTTAAGAACTCATTGCACTCTGCCAAAAAGCTTTGAAAATACTCCTTGGGCAAGACTGATTGTTAAACATTCAATGTCTGGGATAAACATTTAACATAACTCGTAAACTAACAAACAGATCTTCTTGCAATTTTGTACACTAATAAAGGCGCTTAATTACCTCCTGATCAAGATATAACAAGTTCCTTATGGCCTATTTCTTAAAAGTTATTAACATTTACAAAATAGTGCAAAAACCGTCGTTTTTTGCGATTATCTCGGTTAATTCTTTATGGATTTTAACTCATAAAAATTCAAATTAATCGTTTTTTCATGATACACTACTTTCATAATACAACTTTTGCTGGTAATCTGATAATAAAAATGCGATAGACAAAAAACAATATTTTCTGAGTTTTGCCTTTGTTTATAAAATAATGAGGTCGATTTGCGAGTACCTCTGTATGTATTTTTAATTAACTATATCCCCCTACGATTTAGCACCTTCAAATACCTGTATTGATTTTTACCCTGAAATCGCTCATATTTATTTTCTACCCTGGTGTATTTCACCTACGAACAGTACGCGGTTTATTCACTAAACTTTTTGCGAACACGTTTGGTAGTCCGGCGTCCCGATGAATGGCTTCATTGGTTATAAACCATGGAACTCCTAGTATTAATTGATCTCAGTATTTTGGACTGAAATCTTTGTATGATTTCAATTATTTTAATGTTGGAATGTGCGGCGGCTCCCCAGAATTCTAGCCCATAAGTCCACACTGGTTTTAGGATGGATTTGTAGATCAGTATTTTATTCTCAGTTGATAGTTTTGATTTTTTGCCCAATAGCCAATATATGGTTCTTAACTTATGACCCAGTTGTTTTCGCTTAGTAAATATATGCTTCCTCTAGTTTAATCTTCTGTCCAAGTACATACCTAGATATTTGACTTCATCTCCTAGTGGGATTCCTTTACCGTTTAAGTACCTATACAGCCGGACATGTTTCCCTACGCGTGGTAAATGTTAGGTTTAGTGATTTGTTTCCATTTATTTTGACTCTCCATTTTGTCAACCATTGTTGTATTTTATTTAGGTTATTTTGTAGGATTTATGAGGCTATTTTGGGATTTTTGTTCGATGATAGTATATCCGTATCATCCGCAAATGTGGCTGTAGTGATATTTGTATCTGTCGGTAGGTCAGCAGTGAATATATGGTATAATATAGGTCCTAGTACACTTCCTCGGGGCACTCCAGCGAGAATTTGTTGTATGTTTGTGAATTCATTCTCATACTTTACCTGGAAGTTTCTGTTGGTGATATAGGACTTTAAGGGTATATAGTAATTTGTGGGTAAATTTTGTTTTAGTTTACATCATAGACCTTTATGCTAGACTTTATCAAATGCCTGACTTACGTCCAGAAATACCGCCGAGCAGTACCTATTATTTTCAAAGTCCTCGTTCATTCTCTCCACAATTCTATGTACCTGTTGTATTGTTGAATGTTGTTTTATAAACGTGGTGGTATTAGTTTTTTGTTTTCTAGTATAGGAATTAGCCTAGTAAGTATCAGCTTTTCAAAGACTTTGGATACCACTGGAAGAAGACTAATAGGACGGTAGGACTGTACACTTTCTGGTTCTTTTCCTGGCTTAAGTATCATTGTTATTTGTGCCAGTTTTCATTGTGATCGGAAATGGCCTAATCTCATTACAGAGTTGAATAACTATGTCAGAAATTGGAAGCCTTTCTCTGGGAGTTGCTGAAGAGATTTTCCAGTAATCAGGTCGTATCCTGGAGCCTTTTTTGGATCGATGTTGTGTTGTATAATATTTTTTAAGTCATTTTTTGTTAATCTTTTTTCAGGAAGTCCTAGGTGATAAGGTTTTGTGAGTATTGAAATAATTTCTTCTTCAGTTTGTGGTGAGTAATTTCCGTCATCTGGTGTAAAAACTTTTTTAAGGTGTGCTGCAAATGTTTCGGCTTTTCTAGTGGACTTTTCACCCATTGTCCTGTTTGTGTCCTTACTGGTGGGATTGTATAGTTCTGCCTTCGTAAAGTCCTTGCAGCCTTCCATAACGAGTAGTCAGTGGTTTGGGTGGCATCTAGTTTTTGTAAGTATTCCTGAAAGCTTGCATTTTTTTCTGCTATTATCAATTTTTTTTAGGTTTTTTTGTGCTTTATTGAGGTCTGTTTTACTCTGAGGTGATCTTGATAATTGCCATTGTTTTGTGAGTCTTCGCTTCTCAATTATTTTTTCATGTATTGTATTGGAACAGTTTTTGTTCATATATCCACTTGTAGGTAATGGTGTTGAGTTCCATGCTGCTTCCTGTAAAACTGTGTTAAAATGTTCTATTGCTTGTTCTATTTGTTTATTCGTTTTTAGTGGGATGTCTAAATTGATTTGATTATGTACTTGATATCGAAAATAACTCCAGTTTGTTTTTTTGTTGTGCATTCTATTTTTGTTATGTTTTTGCTTACAGTTATGGTAACAGGTGAATGGTCAGAGGATAAATCGTAACAAGACTTTAGTTTAAAGTATTTTTCGTTTATTCCTCTCACTATAGCAAAATCGAGAAGATCTGGGATTTTCGCAGGGTCTGTAGGCCAGTATGTTGGTTCCCTTGTGGTTATTATGTTTAGATTATCTATTAGTATTTCTTTTTGTAGTTCGCGGCCTTTGGTATTATTAAGTCTAGAGTCCCACATTAGATGTTTTGAATTTTAGTCTCCGCCACAAATAAACCTAGGTCCAAGTGTATCAAAAAATGTTTTAAATTCTGATTGTTTAATTGAATGTTTTGGTGGACAATATACAGCTAAAAAGTTATAGGTCCTGTTCAGTGTTTTACAACTACATTTGTAGCTTGAATATGTGCTTTTTGATAGTGAGTTGTCTGGTAATGTTTGATGTTGTTTCTTATAAGGATTGCTGTCCCACCATGTGCAGTTCCATCTGGATGTGTTGTGTGATATATTTTATAGTTGTAAAATTTTATGAAACGTTTTTCGTGAAGTGTGTTTCTGAGATCAGTATTATGCCTAATTTATTGATGATTAACTATAAATGCATACAACTCATGTTTGTGTTGTGTCAAGCCATTAGCATTCCATATTGCAAATTTTAGTGTATTAGCCATTAGTTCATTTTTGAGACAAGTGTTGTTAATAAGTTTAGCATGGTGCTCATTTGTGCCATAAACTCTTTCATCATATTTTTTAACTCCTGTATGTCATTTGTCTGAGTGACCATTGGAATATCTTGTTGGTTGGTATTTACCATTTGAGCATATGTAGGTCGTTGTGTTGTACTTATATTATTTGTTGTAGGCACTGGTAGCTGTTGGTTTTGTAGTTGATTCGGTGACTCTTTCTTTCTTAATGTTGGAAATCTTGCTTTTTGTAGTTGTTTATGTACACTGCATCCTCTGTAATTCGCTGGGTGGTTATTACCGCAAAGTACACACTTTACTAGATCAGATCGAATTTTCTTAGGGCAGTCGGTTGTTTGGTGATTTAGAGCACATTTTACACACCTGTATTGATGATAGCAGAATTTTTTTGTGTGATCATATCTTTGACATCTGGTACATTGTACTAATTCTCTTTATAGTCTGGGGGCTTCGACATCAATTTTTGCGTTGAGTAAATATTCCATATTATAAATTTCTTTATTATTTTCTTGCATTTTTAAGTCCACAAAAAAATAGTGGTAGAGAGGTTTTTTTGTAATTCTTTGTAGTATATTCGTTATTTGTACAACTATATGTCCTTGGCTCTCTATTTCTTTTTTGATTTCTTGTATATCCTTTGTGGGATGAAGATGACGAATCACTACTCTAAAGGGTTTATCTTGCTTCTTACGATATGTATTATATTCGGTTTTTTCTCATTAAGTGTTTTTATTATACTGTCGTAGATTTCAATTGTTTGGGCCTGTACCTTGACTTGTTCTTCATTCAACACTCTGATTAAATGTTTGTCTTTGGCTATAGTGTTTAATAGTTCGTTTAATGGTTGGATGTTTTTAACACCGGCAATAAATATTGGTGGAGGCTTCTCTTCCTGTTTTTTTGCCTCTTCAATATCTGCTTCTTATGTCTCTTCATTAATTAATACATTAAATTTATTTGCTGTTGGTGTGTTGAGCCAGTAGTTATCTATTTTGGTTTGTTTAAGTTTGGAATGTTGTTCCAGACTGGACCTCACGCGTTTTTTATTTGGGACTATTTGCCATTCTTCATAATTTGCTTTTGATGTGCTTGGTGGTTGATATTGCGGTATTGTACTTTGGACTGAATACTGGTATTGAAGTTGAAATAACTGCATTGGCAGGTTTGGTTGACTTGCAGCGAAATTTTGCTGGGTTTGTGATGCAGGATGTGGTCCCATTTGCATTTGTTGTGGAAAATATCCTAGATGTTGAACTGTTAAGTTTTGGTCGCTGAGATTCATTTGACTAGATGTTGGACATTAAGAGTATGGAAATGGATACTGATTATATCCGTCGACATTTTGATTTAAATATTAATGTTAGTTTAAAGTGTTACCTTTGATCTCTGGATTACAAAAATAAAATTCACGGCACATTTTTGACACAATCGCCAACAGTAATATTAGTATACTTTATTTTTTATTAATTTGTTTTAAAATAATTAATTAGTTGATTTAATAGTTATTTATGATATAAGTGTTAAGAGTACACGTTTAAGGCACGCATGTGAAAGTTTGCAGAATGAGCGATAGCGAGTTCTGCAATTCACATGAGTGCCTTAAAAATATACTTTTTAACACGCATATCATACAATATTTTTTCTACAAACATAATTACAGGACAATATCTAAAAAAACTTTTACTTGAACTTGACTGACATTCCATTTTTATATTTTTTTGACATTAAATTACAATTGCCTATACGGTTAATACGAACTGCAGTACCTTAAAATTTTTTTAAAGCACTAGTGCCTTAAAGTACCATTTTTAACGCTCGTATGGAGTGCTAAAAATTGCATTTTTAACACGGTTGTAGAAAAAATATCTAAATATCTGTTTTGTATCACAATACCAGATTTATTTATAACTTTTCAAGTCCATTAAAGTATAATTACTTTTAAATCGTAAATTGATAACAGTACGTAAAAATAAAATTCGCAAGGAAGAAATTCCTGTAGCTGGCTGTATACCATTAATTACCAGTAAAATTTAATAAAAAATTGTTGTCCTGGTAAAAGGTATATTAGTTTAAATAGCCCCTAGAGGGCTCTTCTTCTTCTTCAAGTGCCGTCTCCTAATCGGAGGTTGGATATCATCCAGCATGTAGCCTAGAGGGCTACAAACATATAAACAAAACGTTTTCGCTTTGTAACAAGAGCATCATCAGTGTTACCTAAAATAAGTATAACCGTATTAATTAAAGCAAAATGGTGAAGTTAAAATGATGACCAAGGTAAAAGCAAAGTTTGGTTATACTTACAAACACATGGTGAGCCACCCACCCATGGTGGGATGGACAGTGTCTCTCCAACTCTAAAGGAAATACCCTATCAGCTACACGAATCGTAGCGGTGTCTATAAATTACAATGTTCTGATTGTGATGCTACATATATAGGGAGAACTTGTAGGTCACTTGCCTCCCGTTCCCTTGAACATACTAAAAGAGAGAATACATCAACCGTTTCTCAACATCTTAAACAAAATAACCATACTCTTAATATCCCGGATAACGTATCTCTAATACATAACATTCCCGAAAAAACTTTTTAAGATTGGATCTCTACGAGGACCTTGAAATATTCAAAGAGAAACAGAGAAGTCCGAATTGTGTTAATCGTCATCTGTCTTTCAATCCTGACTTTCAACCCTTACATCGTCAACTCTTTTCATAAATTACATTATAAATCTGTTTCTCATATTATCTTTGCTTCCTCTAATTATTCTCATCCTTATTAATACTGTTCCTATTTCTTTCTTTATTTCTTTCTTATCCACATTCACACTTCCACCCAATTTTCAATAATCATCTAGTCTTTTCTTCAAATTTTCTCCCAAATAATTCTAATAACGACCATAACATCCATTTGTCACAACTCTTACACACCTATATTTAGTCAATATCTCTCATCATTATCTTTACATCATCTTTTCAACCTGGTCTTCGTTTAGTGTACAATCATAACCATTTCATAATCTCAACTTATTCATCCAACAATACTTTACAATAATTCAATCAAGTTTCACACATCAAGTTATTCTATTCAACCCACCTTTACTCTCATCATTTCATGTGTTTGGTTGCCGGATCTCTGGAGTTCACAGTTTCTCAATATTTATCATTAATTTTTATTCTGATATCAAATTTATTTTTTATTCAACAACATCATTCATCTATCCATCCGTTTTTCTTTTATTCTGTTTTTACATTCTAATTTAATTAAATAAACACAATTTAAAAATTGTTATTACCACACACTCAACAATTTTACTCAACACTTATCTTCGTATGACCTCACTTTAGATATAGCTTAGATACTTTTATTCAATTTCATTCATTTTTCCTTGCCCTAGATGTTATTTAACATAAAAGGACAAAATAAAGAAATTTGGACTAAGCTTTTTAAACAACCTTTTCAGTCTTTAAAATTTGTGTTAATGAATTCTATATCGTATTAACTTATAAACAAGTTTTTGCTTTTACAACATATCTTAGTATTTGATATCACAACCCCTATTTATTTGTCTCACCTTTATTTCAGCCAGTTTTATCAGCCATCATTTGTGTTGGGTCACAAAATAATAATTATCTATTCTCAACACAACCGCAACAATTTACCAGTATTTTGGTTTGCCTAGCTTTGCTTTATCAATTTAAGTACACCTCATTGTAGATTATGGGTATTCAAATTCACCCTCTTTCTTTACATCTTAGAAAATTTATTCTCACTAACTCTTGTATTTTTATAATTCCAACTTCCAACACACTGATGTTAGCTGCTATCATTGCTTGCACAATAAACAACTTTAAATTTTATTGGCTAGTGTAACCAATATTTCATAGAACTATAAGTTTAATTTACAATAATTGTCGTCCTGGCATCAGACAGATTCGCTTTGAAATCTCATCTGCTATTAGTTGCCTGTCACCTCTTATAACACAATGACCTAATTAATTAACCCACTTACCACCTGTGGGAGCCATATTATGTTGCCCTAAAGCCACATCCATAGGAATTTTATCCATCCTTTGGATTTTAGGATGTTTATATTTAAATAAGACTTTTAGTCTATTTGTAAAAGGTTTCAACCTTTGTATTTTTAGGTGGCTCACCATGTGCTTGTAAGTATGTATAACCAAACTTTGCTTTTACCTTGGTCATCATTTTAACTTTAACATTTTGCTTTAATTGATACGGTTATACTTATTTTAGGTAACACTGATGATGCTCTTGTTACAGAGCGAAAACGTTTTGTTTATATGTTTGTAGCCCTATAGGGGCTTTTAAACTAATATACCTTTTACCAGGACAAATTTTTTTTATTAAGTTTTACTTAAAATAAAATGTTTTATAGACAACCGTCCTCGATCAAGTTTGGACGTCTGTGAATAATGTGATTTTATAATATTTCAAACCTTTAAAATGGTTTTTGAATATTGTTTATCTTTAAAATAGACGGAATTATTGTAAACAAAGAAAAAAAATCTTTAAAATAGACGGAATTATTACAAAAAAAAACGAACAGGAACGAATGACAGTGGAGATAGTGATGTAGATTAGAATAAGTTAGTGACATGAAATATTTTTACATATTTTTTATACATCTTTTGTATAAATTCTCTTATTTCTTCTGCAAAGATCATTTGTTTCTCTACTTTTATATTTTCCATCCATGATGTAAAATTACAAAATGATATCTTTTCATTGTAAATGATAAAATAGTATCAATGTCATATAACAAAAGAGATAAATAAATAAATGATATATTTAAATGTATTTTTTAAATTTTATAAAGGTAGGGGTTGTCTTTAAGGGTTGAAAAATGAAAAATACGTAAAATAGCGTTGACCGAAATACCAATATAAAATAGATTTTTAAATTAGATATTAAATTATAATCAAAAATATTAATCTTCTTCTTCTTAATATACCATACACCAAAGTGCGTAGGCGACTATCTCATTACTAAAGTTGTGTTCTTGGCGTCGTGATACAGTTCGCCTGCGTTGTATATTCCTTAACCAGGATAGTTGTTTTCGGCCGACTCCTCTCCTACCTTCGATCTTCTCTTGTAGGTGTAGGATTAACTGTGATATTTCATACTTTGCTCCTCTTAATATGTGCCCAAAGTAACTAATCTTGCGTTTCTTAATTAATTCAAAGAGTTCTCTTTCCACGCCGGCTCTCTTAAGGACGTCATCGTTTCGAAATATATCCACCCACGGTATGCGCATCATTCTGCTCAATGACCACATTTCAAATGCTTCAAGTTTGTTGATTGATGTTCTTTTCAAAGTCCACGTTTCCATGCCATAAAGCAAGATGGACCGTATGTAGCACTTGACTATTCTGTAGCGTATTTCGAAATTTAGGTTTTAGCCCGATCAAAGAACAATCTGACCCCAAAAGAAATAAAGGAAGGATGAAAATTTGGGAATAGGTAGTTGAAATTGTCTATTATTATATAAGAAAAAGTTTACAATTCTATTCCCCTCTCGAAGATGAAAAAAATACATTCAAAATAAGACCGGAATTGGATAAAATGACTAATTCTAAACAACTTTTCTTCTATAGAGTTTTTTCACTAAGTCAATACTTTTAGATTTATTTGCGAGTGAATATGTTCATGTTTAACAAAATAAAACATGTTTTTGGGCGGTTTTTCGGAGATAGCTCAAAAAGTAAGTATTTTAGCGAAAAAAATATTCTAATAAAAAATATAGCCCATAAAAATTTTTAAAAAATGGTGTATACGTGAGGTCTTTAGACCCAGTAGAAGTAGAGTTGCAGCTAATGAAAAGTAGGTTCTTCTTCGTCAAATTCCAAATCGAATGTGAAATAACCCAAAAACGGAGCACTTTTAGGGGAAAATTCATTTTACCTTTTTTGAAGTGTTTAAAAAAAGGTTTATTTTTGTTCTTTAAAAAACTTGTAATATTAAAAGTAAGTGAATTACGCTCAAAATATTGTTGGTCCCTTTTATTTTTTTGGTAAAAAAATCGCGAAAATCACCCCCTAATTAGCATCATATAAATTTTAACATTACCACTTCACAAGTTACTTTGTCTATGTATTATTTATATGATCTGTAAGTTTCATCGGTTCAAAATGCTTCGTTTTGAAAAAGCTGTAGTTAAAATGGCTTGAACGAGTAACTAATCTCGAGTTTAGGCAAATTTTGAGCAGCCATAGCAGAACCAATTTTATCTAACAAGAAAACAAAAACGCAAAAATATTCAGAAAAGCAAAACGTACGTTTTATTACTCTTTGAGATTTTTGGTATTCCTAATTGTTTCTAAGTTAATTCCATAAACAATTACGATTTTTTTTTCGAAATTAAAAAAATGTTTTGTTTTAAACCCAATTTTTTTCAAAACTGAGCACTTTGAACCAATGAAACTTATAGATAATATAAACAATACATAAGTAAAGTAACTTGTAAAGCGGTAACGATTAATTTTCTTTGAGAAGTTAATTAGGGGGTGATTTTCGCCATTTTTTTACCAAAAAATAAAAGGGACCAACAATGTTTTGAGCGTAACTCACTTACTTTTAATATTAGAAGTTTTTTTTAAACAAAAATAAACCCTTTTTTAAACACTTTAAAAAAGTTGTAATTAATTTTCCCCGAAAAGTGCTCTTTTTTTGGTTATTTCACATTGAAATATTCGATTTGGAATTTGACGAATTGATTCGATTTGGAATTTGACCTATATTTCATTAGCTGCAACTCTGCTTCTACTGGGTCTGCAGATCTCACGCATACACCATTTTTTTTAATTTTTTATAAGCTATATTTTTACTAAGAATATTTTTTTTACCTAAATACTTACTTTTTGAGTTATCTCCGAAAAAACGTCTAAAAACGTTTTTGTTTTTGGTTAAGAATTAACACATTCACTCGCAAATAACTCGAAAAGTATTGACTTAGTAAAAAAACTGTATAGAACAAAAGTTACTTAGAATTAGTCATTTTATCCAATTCCGGACTTATTTTGAACGTATATTTTTTCACCCCCGAGAAAAAATTTTTCACCCCATATTTTCTAATTTTTGTAAAATGGAGGGGATGTAGAATTGTAAACTTTTTCTTATATAATAATAGACAATTTCAACTACCTATTCCCAAATTTTCATCCTTCCTTTATTTTTTTGGAGGTTTTCGTAAAATTTTGTGTTCCCTGATCGGGCTAATTTCATAAGGAGCGGTCTGAGTTTCATAAAAGCTTGTTTAAAAATATTAATAAATCACGTTTTTTACACATTTTATCATCAAAGAGCGTGGTTTATAAGGAATAAAATGATAGATCCAACCAAGAATAATGTCTTAAAGCTTAATTTAAAGTTTTATTTTAATAAAATTAAAAATAATATTTTTTTTATTGGCATGGACTTTATGTCATTCAGCCAGTCACAACATGAGTATTAGTGTCATGTGTAGTGTGTATGTTGAGTAAGTGTCTTGTTACTTTGCAAAGTCGACGTCATTGTCTTTGCAAAGAGACGCTAATTGTATCCGAACGTCTGCGGTCCCTCCGGTGAGTACCGATCCCACAAGGACAGAAACTATATTCATTTATTAATCTATATAAATAAAAATGAATGTTTGTATGTATGTATGTATGTTCCGTATAGACTCGCAAACTATGCATTTGATCGTATGATGACCTTAATCAAAGTTGTTGTGCATGGACCCGGGATGGTTTCTGAAGTGGAACGGTCTACCTAAGTGAAAAGGGGGCTTGCCCCCCCAAAATTATTTTAAATTTTTTTGGCCAAATTTTTTTTTCTTAATTTTATAGGATGTAGAACTAAAATATACATACAATCCTAAATTTTCACTTTTTTATCTCCAACCGTTAATTTTTAATAGCCATCTAAATATTACCTCTTCTATATAAATAAAAATGAATGTTTGTATGTATGTATGTTCCGTATAGACTCGCAAACTATGCATTTGATCGTATGATGACCTTAATCAAAGTTGTTGTGCATGAACCCGGGATGGTTTCTGAAGTGGAACGGTCTACCTAAGTGAAAAGGGGGCTTGCCCCCCCAAAATTATTTTAAATTTTTTTGGCCAAATTTTTTTTTTCTTAATTTTATACGATGTAGAACTAAAATATACATACAATCCTAAATTTTCACTTTTTTATCTCCAACCGTTAATTTTTAATAGCCATCTAAATATTACCTCTTCTATATAAATAAAAATGAATGTTTGTATGTATGTATGTTCCGTATAGACTCGCAAACTATGCATTTGATCGTATGACGACCTTAATCAAAGTTGTTGTGCATGAACCCGGGATGGTTTCTGAAGTGGAACGGTCTACCTAAGTGAAAAGGGGGCTTGCCCCCCCAAAATTATTTTAAATTTTTTTGGCCAAATTTTTTTTTTTAATTTTATACGATGTAGAACCAAAATATACATACAATCCTAAATTTTCACTTTTTTATCTCCAACCGTTAATTTTTAATAGCCATCTAAATATTACCTCTTCTATATAAATAAAAATGAATGTTTGTATGTATGTATGTTCCGTATAGACTCGCAAACTATGCATTTGATCGTATGATGACCTTAATCAAAGTTGTTGTGCATGAACCCGGGATGGTTTCTGAAGTGGAACGGTCTACCTAAGTGAAAAGGGGGCTTGCCCCCCAAAATTATTTTAAATTTTTTTGGCCAAATTTTTTTTTCTTAATTTTATACGATGTAGAACCAAAATATACATACAATCCTAAATTTTCACTTTTTTATCTCCAACCGTTAATTTTTAATAGCCATCTAAATATTACCTCTTCTATATAAATAAAAATGAATATTTGTATGTATGTATGTATGTATGTATGTTCCGTATAGACTCGCAAACTATGCATTTGATCGTATGATGACCTTAATCAAAGTTGTTGTGCATGGACCCGGGATGGTTTCTGAAGTGGAACGGTCTACCTAAGTGAAAAGGGGGCTTGCCCCCCCCCAAAATTATTTTAAATTTTTTTGGCCAAATTTTTTTTTCTTAATTTTATACGATGTAGAACCAAAATATACATACAATCCTAAATTTTCACTTTTTTATCTCCAACCGTTAATTTTTAATAGCCATCTAAATATTACCTCTTCTATATAAATAAAAATGAATGTTTGTATGTATGTATGTTCCGTATAGACTCGCAAACTATGCATTTGATCGTATGATGACCTTAATCAAAGTTGTTGTGCATGAACCCGGGATGGTTTCTGAAGTGGAACGGTCTACCTAAGTGAAAAGGGGGCTTGCCCCCCCAAAATTATTTTAAATTTTTTTGGCCAAATTTTTTTTCTTAATTTTATACGATATAGAACCAAAATATACATACAATCCTAAATTTTCACTTTTTTATCTCCAACCGTTAATTTTTAATAGCCATCTAAATATTACCTCTTCTATATAAATAAAAATGAATGTTTGTATGTATGTATGTTCCGTATAGACTCGCAAACTATGCATTTGATCGTATGATGACCTTAATCAAAGTTGTTGTGCATGAACCCGGGATGGTTTCTGAAGTGGAACGGTCTACCTAAGTGAAAAGGGGGCTTGCCCCCCCAAAATTATTTTTAATTTTTTTGGCCAAATTTTTTTTTCTTAATTTTATACGATGTAGAACCAAAATATACATACAATCCTAAATTTTCACTCTTTTATCTCCTGTAATAAATAGTGTGATGTTACTGCCTTCTAGGTCGTAATTAATTAAAACTCTCTTCTCAGTTCAAATACATTATATTATTTACACTCAACTCCATCAATGACTAACCATAACAATCTGTTTACATATATCAGTAGCGACCTACCTTACATTAATTAAATACTGAGTACAATAATCTTTCTCCACCGAGTTAATGTTTATATACACATTTAAATAATAACAAAACATGACAATTCAATGTTACTTGCGGTTATTGATACAAGAACAGATACTACATGGATTAATGACTTTGAATGAGTTTTAAACATATTTTGTACAGGGTGATATTATAATACCACACCTCCCCGTTTTGTTAAAATTACATATTTTTAAAATGTGATGCTCCTCTTTCCCTTTTACAAAAATGTTTATGGTTACCTAATACTATTTTGAAAAATTAAATTTACTAACTATGCTAACTAACTGTAACATTACATTTCAGATCAATCAATTTTTCCCTAAACATGTATATTCTTTTTCCTATTTTACACAAAAGTTCATATTTTCCCTATACTAAACTGGTATTTTATAACCTATTACTAGTTCACGTACTTTCACGTCGTGTCTTTTCGTCCTTTTTTTTTTCGTTCACTAATTCACTTCATCAAAACAGTGTCCACAGTGAATGAAATTGATCCTAACTTTTAAATAGTCTTTTAGTGCCTATAAGCCGTAACTAATCTAATTGTAATAAAATCTCGACTTTAATACTTCCTAAGCTAAGCTAAATATTACCTAAACTTCTATTAAATGGTATATAAAAAAGAATTTAACGTTACTTTACTATTTCATCTTATTATTTCAGTCTTATTTTGATTTATTTATATACGCCTTACTAACTTTAAAATATTGTACCTATAATAAAAATGTAATCTCTCTAAAAAACTTCTATGTCTCTAAAAAACTTCTAATAACTCTCTTGTACCTATAATAAAGATTTAATCTCTCTAAAAACTTCATTTTTTTGTGTCTCTTTGCTTACTATCTACTAACACTATTGTAAGATATTGTCTATCCTTAATTCAAACACTTCCATTTTCCGCGAAAATTTAACCTGAATTCATTATCTACATTTAAAAATAAGTTATTTATAATTTACATTACTTTAGAGAAAAAAAAAATTTACAACTTTAATTCTTAGACATAATTATTTAATGATTAGCTACTTATTTGATTAGTATATTATTCTTAATTCTGCTTGTTTATTTTGACATTTCTTACAAATTTTATGTCTCTTCTTTCATTTTTCCCACATATTTTAATAAAATTCTCTTTTTTCCTTTCTTTTCTTCTTGTCTGGTACTACAACTCATATAATACATTTTTCTTCATATAATAGCACTTCTACAGTGTACATAATTCATCTTCATATACATATTTCATATAACAATCATATATCATTTATCTCATATATCATTTCATATAACATCATAATCATCACTTCATATACTAGCTCCGATACCTTCGTTTTACCTTAATAAAAGAGGTTTCACTCGGATGTCTTAGTTCTCCGCCAATATTAACCCAAATTTTCGCCCTGATCTGTACGCACCATTTAGGTGGTATAGTTAACTCAAAACACGAAATAGGTATTTTATGCGGTTCAAATTCTTCTAAAAATATCACAACCTCAATCCCTTGCTTTGAGGCCGTTGTTTATTCACGAATAATCATGAATAAAATAGGTACCCTTCAAAACACAGAGTGGGTCTCTAATAAGCTTTCAAGCTTCTATAAATCACTTAGTACCTTCCCAATTTGACAAGAGCAGTGGGTTTCTTATTGTCTCAAGTTGTCTCATAATATTTAGCTAATACTATTGTTAGTTCTTCTTCTTATCTATATAGTTCTTCTCCAAATTCCTTATCTCGACGCATCAGGTCGGTTCGTTAAAAATAAATCTCTTGCTATAGCAATGTTTATCAACGTATGTCATCACTAATCATTATTCATTAAAAAAAAATATCATTTATCACTCAAAAAATATTAATTCAGGTTCATCTCATACAAAATTTAACACAAAATCGATGAAAATGTATCTATAGAATCAATAAATATCAATAATAAAAACAAAATGGCTAATAAAAATTCAATAATAGTATACATATTCGATACAAATTCAATTCAAAATTCAAAAACAGCCTATGCAAAAGTTAGATAAAAATATTCAAAATCAGTGCAAATCTCAAAATTCGATAGAATTTTTTTTTTGGAAAAAAATTCGATATTCCATAAAATATTCAAATATAACCGTACTAAAAAAATCGAAATCGGATAGAGATTTTCAAATAGATTCAATAAAAATTCAAAATTCAATAAAAATTCAAGAATAGCATATATAATAAACTTCTATAAAAATATTCAATTCAAAAATCACTTCATATTTCAAAATTTATAGATAAAAAAAAATCGATACTTCATAAATTATTCAAAAATCAGCAAAGATAAATATTCAATTTTCAATAAAAATATAAAAACGAGGGAAGCATTTTTAATAAAGATAAACATTCTTACTTACATTTTATCACTTTGTCTTTTTACTGGGTTTCCTGTCCATCTTCGTCCTGGTCCATCTTCGCCGTCTCCGTTTCCAAGCTGGTGCCGCCATCCCTGCTCCTTTCAGAAGACCTCCTCTAGTCTGCAGGATCAGCCATGTATTAAATAGTGTGATGTTACTGCCTTCTAGGTCGTAATTAATTAAAACTCTCTTCTCAGTTCAAATACATTATATTATTTACACTCAACTCCATCAATGACTAACCATAACAATCTGTTTACATATATCAGTAGCGACCTACCTTACATTAATTAAATACTGAGTACAATAATCTTTCTCCACCGAGTTAATGTTTATATACACATTTAAATAATAACAAAACATGACAATTCAATGTTACTTGCGGTTATTGATACAAGAACAGATACTACATGGATTAATGACTTTGAATGAGTTTTAAACATATTTTGTACAGGGTGATATTATAATACCACACTCCAACCGTTAATTTTTAATAGCCATCTAAATATTACCTCTTCTATATAAATAAAAATGAATGTTTGTATGTATGTATGTTCCGTATAGACTCGCAAACTATGCATTTGATCGTATGATGACCTTAATCAAAGTTGTTGTGCATGAACCCGGGATGGTTTCTGAAGTGGAACGGTCTACCTAAGTGAAAAGGGGGCTTGCCCCCCCAAAATTATTTTAAATTTTTTTGGCCAAATTTTTTTTTCTTAGTTTTATACGATGTAGAACCAAAATATACATACAATCCTAAATTTTCACTTTTTTATCTCCAACCGTTAATTTTTAATAGCCATCTAAATATTACCTCTTCTATATAAATAAAAATGAATGTTTGTATGTATGTATGTTCCGTATAGACTCGCAAACTATGCATTTGATCGTATGATGACCTTAATCAAAGTTGTTGTGCATGAACCCGGGATGGTTTCTGAAGTGGAACGGTCTACCTAAGGCTACGGCTCCACGGGCGAGAAATTGACGCTAGCAGTAGCAGTAAAATGAACTTAAGGTTCCGCGGAACGGGATGGGAATAGCCGAACTGTACCGACTACAGGACTTGTGCGTAGTCGGTTCAGTTCGGCTACTCCCATTCCGTTTCGCGGAACCTTAAGTTCATTTTACTGCTACTGCTAGCGTCAACTTCTCGCCCGTGGATCTAAGTGGCCTAAGTGAAAAGGGGGCTTGCCCCCCCAAAATTATTTTAAATTTTTTTGGCCAATTTTTTTTTCTTAATTTTATACGATGTAGAACCAAAATATACACAATCCTAAATTTTCACTTTTTTATCTTCAACCGTTATTTTTTAATAGCCATTTAAATATTTAACATCTATATATATATATATATATATAAAAAAATTCTCTTTCTCAGTATTTGTTGCCATACTCCTCCGAAACTACTAGACCGATTTTTATGAAATTTGGCAGTTATACTCCCTGATGAGTTCGCTATCCAACGGTATATAAATCGTCTCTCTAGCTCAATTAGTTTCCGAGATAACAAAACGAGCCCGTAGGACAACACGAGAGCACGAGAGACGACATTAAGCACACGAGAAGAACGGGCGAAAATTGTACTAACATCCATGAAATTATGAAGTTTTTAATTTATCGATTACTATTTTTAATGTACCAAAAATATTTCAAAATCTTGCCGAAGGACCATGTCTTTGGTATAATAATCAAAATTTTGGCAGATGCTTTTATAGAGGCGCATCTCTGGTATAATAATCAAAATTTTGGCGAAGGCGTGTATCTCTACTACAATAATAATTTTTCCCCAAAAAACTAGCGCAAGAACACTTCGCTCTCTGTCTCAATAGGTCCGTCCGACAGTTTACTCTTTTTAATGATTTTAAAATTTTACCAAAATACAGAAGCATAAAATCAAACTCTATTGTTGATCAAAAAATTTTTCTATAAAATATTTTGTAGAACACCTACGTTTTTTAGAGTTTATACAATTATTACAGAGAAAAGCAACTGCCGAAAGGTCACATTTACTCAAAGTTAATTGCTCGAATGAAAAAGAAAATTGTATATCTAAAATATTTATTCACAATAGTACAAAATATAGACATAAGAAAGATAGTATAATAGAACAAATTATATGATATTCCACATATATAATCGTATATTAATTTATGCTGAAAACATCTTTATTATAAATCTTAAATATGTTTGAGCTTTGGAAATATAAGAAAAATAACGGCAGAAATTTATTTCCACTCTAGAACAAGAACAAAGTTTAAATGAACTAAAAATTGAACAATGTGGTCCTTCTCAGAGGCATTTTTCAGTATGTCACAAGTAACCGCAAAAAAGGTAAGTCCGTGGTAATACACATTTATAACATTTATTATAATCTGACATTTAAGTTAATTGTGACAGTTGTCAGAATCGTAATCAGCCAAATATGAAAAGGGTATTGCAGTTTAACCCTTTAATTTGCAATTTGGTATAAAAACAAATCAATTGTGTTTATTGCATTTATAAAATGTTATTTTCTTTGATTTGTATAGTCTTATAAATTGTACAGATTATAGTCGTATATATAATTCCTAAATCATTTTTTGTTTGAATATAGCGCCATCTATCAACAACTAGAATAAATGTTATAACAAACTGTGATCACGGACGTACCATTTTTTCTGTCACTTCCAACTTAATGCGTTAGGAAGAAATCGAAAACCTGTGATGCACTGAAAGATGCCTCTGAGAACGAGTATCCGTAAGTGGCAAACAACCTCAAAATGATCATAGAAGATATAGAGATAGTGTTGATAGGTTATTGCGTTTAATAAACAATTACATATTATGAACCACAAATTAATATCTGTGATTATATACGTAGAATATTAAATAATTTGTCCTATTAAATGTACCTCTCTTATATACCTACAAATTTTGCATTATTGTGAATAAATATTTGGACATATAATTTTCTTTTCTATTCGAGCAATTTTTATTTCGATCAATTTTTATACCGAGCAATTCATTTTCGAGCAGTTGATTTTGAGTTATTGATCTCTAGCAATTGCGTTCGACCAATTGATCTAGAATTAAAATTATGACACATTATCTAATTATGACACATTATCTAAGGTGCAACGAAGTTCACCGGGTCAGCTAGTTTATAATAAATGAAAAATTTCTGACCCTGGTGAGATTCGAACCCACAACCTTTCGGATTTTTTCGATCCAAAGGCAGGCGCTCTTACCACTGAACCACGGAGGGAGTCAAAAATAATAGAAATCACGAAGGCGTTACCAGAAACTTGGTCTCAATAAAAGTTTTATTTTTAATATTTTTTTTTAAATAATATTAAAAATAAAACTTTTATTGAGACCAATTTTCTGGTACCGCCTTCGTGATTTCTATTATTTACAAACCAACCGACTGCTGAAATCAAAGAAAGCCAGGGGAAATCTATAAATTGCATCTCAGTTCCTGCCTGCTCTGCGTGGAAAAATTCCAACGAAAATTTGGTCCCGCATACTCAGTTAGGAGTAAAACTAATAGAAAGTAATAATTTCTAAATTATATTTCCAATTATAATAATTAAATCAAGAGACATATTATATTTATTTTAAAATAAACCTTTGAATTGTTTTATGCAGATGGCGCCGCGGCATCCATATCATGATATTTTGTTGTAATTCGATACTAGGAGTCGGATTTGTTTCAGTTCGTCCAGAGATAGTCATATATGTTACCGGCCAAACCCGATTTCAGGACAAACAAAATGCGAGTTAGGATAAACTAGTATGGCCTAGGCCAAACTAGTTTGTCCTATCGCGCGTAGGGCAAACTAGTTTATCCTAGGCCAAACTAGTTTATCCTAGGCCAAACTAGTTTATTCTGATATAAAGACGCACACTTGAGGCCAAACTAGTTTATCCTGAAGTGTATGTTTTTATATCAAGATAAACTAGTTTAGCCTAGTCTAAACCAATTTAATCTAGTCGAAAGTAATTGATTACAAATTGGTTGCTGATTTAAACGAAAGTTTAGAAGACACTATTAAGAGTTGTAAGACTTTTAAGTATTTAGGGTAAATGATAAACCGAGATGGCACTTGTATGAAAGATATAGAAATGAAAATAATACGGGGAAAACAAGCCACGAAAGCACTCCATGGAGTGATATGGAAGAACAATCTAATTAAAGAAAACAAAAAAGGATTTTTCAAGGCATAGTGCTGAATATTCTACAAGAGCGGAAGAATGGCCAGCGACAACAATAATACGAAATATAATACGAACAGTTGAATTGGAGTTTATGAGAAAGTGTTTACAAATTACCAGGTAGGATAGAATAAGAACAGAGGAAATATGAAACAGAATAGAAGTAGAATGCTCAATTACAAAAAAGTTGTGGTAGTAGTAGGTCTGGATCCCGCGTATGAAAAAAAAGTTGATTAATAGCAAGCTGAAATTTTGTTAGTAACTTAAGGGTACCTAGTCGGACAAACTTTGATATAAGGGAACACTGGAACAGGGGCAGTTTTAGTTGTGGAACAGGTTAAAAATTTGGAACGGTCAGACCACGCAAACGGCACATGTATTTTGTCAGACAGAACAGACCTAAATTCTACGAACAGAGATTAAACTCTCATGCAAAAATCAGACTGCTATTTATCACCAAATGGGCATTTTAATGAGTGGAACATGTAGAATATGTCAAATGACAGGAATTATGACAGGTGATAAATAACAGTCTGATTTTTGCATGAGAGTTCAATCTCTGTTCGGAGAGTTTAAGTCTGTTCTGTCGGACAAAATAAATGTGCCGTTTTCGTGGTCTGATCGTTCCAAATTTTTAACCTGTTCCACAATTAAAACTGCCCCTGTTTCAGTGTTCCCATATATCACAGTTTATCCGACTAGACACCCTTAAGCTATTAACAAATTTGTAGCTTGCTATTAATCAACTTTTTTTTCATACGCGGGATCCAGACCTATAAAAGTAGAGCCCTGAAGTGGTACGGGCATGTACAAAGAATGCCGGAGCACAGGTGGCGGCCTAAAAGATTACTGGACTGGGACCCGCGGGGAGGAAGACGGAGAGGAAAACCTGCTGTGAGAAGTAATACTCACATAGGAAATGCTATGATAGAAAGAGACCTCAGAGATGGCGACTGGGAGAATAGAGTGCTATGGAAGACGAAAACGGCAAACTCATAATGGGAAAATGGGAAAAAAGAAGAAGAAAGTAAGTCAGCGAACTAGTACGGCTTAATATAAATAATAAATTGAATAAAATACTTTGTTCTTGGAAAAATAATCATTTTTATTAAAATTATAATTATTCGTAACAAACAACAATAATATTGAGTTATATTCGCGGTCGGATGGACAGACAGCCTAGGTCAAATTTCTCACCTTTAGTACCATCCTTGGATTATAAGCTTTCATTTGAAACCTCATTTGTCATTCTACCTGGTATAATGACGGATGAATTGAGTTCACGGACAGACAGACAGACGGACGGACGGACGTGGATAGTTCAACGTTTTCACATTTTTTCAAAATTGGTAAAAACAATATTAATTCGTACTCGATTTTATTCGTAAGCGTATCTTTTCTTTTAATTTTTGGAGAAAACCTCATCCTTTTATTTATTGTTTTTTATATAATTTAATTGTACAAGAATATATTGATTTATAGCATGTATCAATATCTTCATCCGATGTATCATATGATACAATATGTATATGTATAACTTTTTTGCCATCCCTGTTAAGACGTGATTTGGGAATTCCCCGCATGTAAAAATCCTTACATGTTCGCTAAATTACTTTCGACTCGGCTAAATTGGTTTAGACTAGGCCTTACTAGTTTATCCTGAAGTGTGAGTCTTTATTATATCAGGATAAACTAGTTTGGCCAAAACTAGGCCAAACTAGTTTATCCTGTGCGTTTATCCTAACGCGCTTAGGACAAACTCGTTTGGCCTAGGCCAAACTAGTTTGTCCTGAAATCGGGTTTGGCCGGTAACATATACACTCTCTGAAGAAAGCTAAGGAGCTTGAAACCGGTAAGGGTGTTTAAGGCACTCTCTAAACGAACTGAAATATAAGATGTCTCTTGGCTTCGTTTTGCAGCAAATTATTACTTTTAGTTAACTGAATCAAAGGCTATTAAAGCCTAAAAAGTACTCTGATTTGCGCAAAACTAGTTTTATTCAATTTTGGAAATAAGGGGCAGTTTTACCCCTAAAATTAATAAGCATATATCGGCATAGGGTAGACTTTGAATTAGGAGGTTAGTAGAGCTTATTCCCAAAATTTCAACAAAATCGGTGTACATATAAATGAATAGAAATCTGAGGTAATATCCTATTTTTGCTCTCATTGGCTGGAATAGAAACAATAATACACCTATGTATAGTATAGGGATCGGAAAAATGAACAATATTGGAATAATGGCTCAAGATGATGAATTGCTGCGAATGTTAGAAGAACAAAAGTGTTGAAAATGAAAAACCATTTATGGCTGAATTAATGAACAAGGTGTATGGAAAAGGCAATGTATTTTGAAGATTTTTTGATAATGCTGAATATTATAAAATTCTTTCCATGTAATTTAATTTTCTTCTTTCCTTTTTGTACAATTCAAGAGAATTACTCCATGTTTTATACTTCTTGTTTCATTAAGGGATTAAGGTAATACAATTTTAACACTTAGTATTGGAAGAAATATATAATAATTTTAGTAAGTACCATTCATACTAAGCCTAGAAAGTTTAGTCAAAATCGTTTTTAAAAATTACTTAAAGATTAATACAAAACTATATATATTTTATATAAATACGGCAACAATGGCCAAAAGTATAAGCATAGCCTCTTCTCGATCGTGCATACTAAACTAATCGATGGGAAAAATAATTTCTATTTTAATAAATTGGGAAATGCAAAGAAACTAACGTCGAAAGAACAGTACAATGTTTGGTACATTAATCATTAAGGGGGTGGGTACAAAGTTTCGGCTCCAATGCTATTTAACTGGAATTCATTTTTTTTTCGAATCTTGAGAAAACTAACAAGTATTATTGAAAAATTTAAACGCAGAATTAAAGGTTGCGTTCTTACAGAGGGCCGAAAGTCCTTGAAAACTTCTATAATGTTTATTTTAATAAGCTACAGGGGTGAAAAACTTAAGAGAAAATGTAGTGTGATTTTTAATTTGAAATATCTCATTCAAAAGAAACTTTTTATTTATTGTAAGCAACTTTCGGCTCTCGATAATAATTTAGTCTTTCATTCTGCGTTCAAATTTTTTAAAAATATTTATTAGTTTTTTTCAGGATTCGAAAAAAATGGACACCATGTCCGTGGTGATATTTTCCAAATCGAACATTTGCTATCTTTGTCATACAATACAGTGAATCGAATATTTGATTTAAGACGTGAACTTAATAAAAAGTTATTTATTGTTTATTATTTATGGACGATCCAAGCAGGAAATACATCAAGATATACTTTGTGATCCAAGTATTTTGTTGTTAAAGATGTTCAAAATTGTAAGCGTTCCATAGTAACAATATTATATTATTAAAAAAACACTTTATCACTTTTCCTCTTTTTTCGATTGAGTATTAGTTTTTGTTGTACGGTATATAAATTATTACAATCACTGAATACATAGTTAAAAGATTATTATATTAATTAACTGAATTAATAATCAAATTACACAATGTAACAGTTATCCAAGAACATTCAAAAGCCTTCTCTTTAAAGGTAATGGACCGTGATAGTCGTGACGTCAAATGAATGTTAGCTACTCTGGAAAGGTCTCCAAACAAAACAAAAATTCACACGTGGTGTTTGCCAATGTTTATTTTGGTTTTTATAATTGGAATATATTGCTTGTAGATTATTTGATTTTTACAAAATGGTAATGTGTTGGGTATACCCGATTGTAATCAATGCTCATAGTATATTCCCCACCATATTTCCAAATAGGACTGGTTAAGATCCTGTAGAAACGCAGTAAGTACTATGTAGTGTGTAAATCCTTGATTTTGTGTAGGGACATTTATAAAATTAAAAGCAATATGACTGGTATGACTAACAAGGATTGTGTCTTTATAAAAAATGTGCAGATGATTTTGAAACAAAATAAAATTAAAAATGATTACACAAACCACGTGTATAATCAATTAACTGACGTCAAACTTTTGCTTTGTTTGGAAACATTTTTGACGTCACACTATCACGGTCCATTACGACATTCTCAAGTAGGTAATGTTTATATATCCATACCAGTGAGAATTTTACTATACATAATTTGCCGTGTAAAGACAGAAAAAGTAGGGATAGCCGTAAAATATTTGCGCCTATACTCTTAAATGAAACAGAATTCATAGATATACATCTAAGGTTCATAATCTCGTATCCTTACATAATAATAGTAGCTAAAAAGAATTAATTGCAACCGTATTTATAGTTGTTGATTTACACATTATTATGCATAGTAATCCTCGTATTTTTAAGCTGCAAAATCAGATTATAGATATTCGTAGCCCATGTATTACAAAGATTGCTGACGGAGACCGACAGATCAGGCAACACTGAGATCGAATCTCGCCAGACTGTCTCTGGAACATATTCGGATTTTCACTTTTCATTCAGCGTAGGGTAGATTCAGTTGCCCTTTTAATCGGAGAGATATAAATGGTGAGCGTATTTGTTGTTTGTTAAATTCGATAACATTCTTGGCAATGACCAGTTAGTATAGTTGAACAGAAAATATTTGGGATTCTTTTTAACTTCCGAGTAACTTTCACCCAGAAAAATTGTAATTATTTTATGTGTATTTCGCTACGAAATGACCGAACGAACGGAAGACAAACAATTATTATTCAACTCCCTCAATAGTGTAAAATACACCCAACCAAGTGCTTCTCCGGCATATAATAGTCAAACACAGCCAAACAACCCTGTATCACAACAACCGCATTGGAGTTCAAAGTCAAATTTTGTGGAAATGGAGAACTTAACGGGGGATGACTGCATTTCCAGTTCCAGTAAAACACCATCTTCTTTTTCTAACAATGTTGAACAGAACAGTTCTTCGCCACGTTACCAAAAGACATCTACGCATTCGGATGAAATAATGACAACTCTAGATCATATAAATTGTTGTTGTGAGAGTGTTATATGTTGCATAGGATGTTTTCAACGCATCGCAACTTGTTGTTGTGACTGTGTTTCGTGTTTCATGGAATGTTTTGAATGCATCGCTATTTGTGCTACTGATTAGTGTTCACGTCTAAATAAGACAGTCTGTTTTTGTCCGCTCAAATGTAGGTACAGCTTTTACTTTGATTTTTATATTTTTTATCTAATATTGTTTTCTTATGCATTTATTTGCAAATACATATATATTTTTAAAGTGAATAATTTTATTTTTTATTTTTATAATGTAAATTTCAAATTAAATCCAATGGGCTATTGATTATATCCAAAATAAGAAGGCCAAAAGGAACTACAATGTTAAAGGGTTAAAGTTGTTTCATATGATCAATGGAACTCTAAATATGAAAAAACGCGGAGTGCTACCATTTAAAGCGGTGCGTTTTTGAGAAAGGGGTGAATTAGTCCCTATGCACTAGAGTACATAAGGGTGAATTTTCTGCACTTTTCTTACATACACTACAGAAAATTTGTTCCAAATTAAATTTAGTATCGAAATGTCACCTTCTAAAGTCAAAAACCTTTTTTTTACAAAAATATATTCAAAAAACAAAGCAAAAAAAGACGAAAGAAAGCGATTTTGTTTTATGTCCATAACTTTGTTCCACGGTGATATAGATAGGTATAGACATTGCTTTACATGATTTTTCAAAGTTCTCAACTTACAGCATTTTTGGGCCATTTTTCCTATTACATATTACGCAAACATTGTTTTGTAACTTTTTTCTACGCTATTTTAGGTTGTAATGGTATATAAATGGGAAGAGAAATCAATTACCTTTAAAACGGTCTATTTAGGGGAGTGCATATAGATTTTCACTTCGGAAAAAATCAAACAAGATAGAGCTCTTTGTAATTTCATTAAGAAATGTTTAATAAACAACATATCAAAAAGTTCTACTCGAGAAGTGGGTGCTTCATTTTTTATTAAACAAATGAACTACGAAGTATGATGTTTTTTTAAATAACTCCGAAAATATAAATTTTAGAACAAAACTGACTTGACCATTGAAAAATTCAGAAAATTTTATATAAAGAATTTTCTAAAATTAAATCTGTATCTTTTATAATTTTTTATTTATAACGCTAAAGTCACCCTTCTCACAAACATTGGCCACTGTAAACTAGCGTACGGCGAAGTGCACGGTTGAGTTATTTTATTGTAATTCTTTAACTAATTGATGAAATAAAATTTTACAAATTGAACCTAAAAGAACAATAATTAAGCTATCTTATGGTTATAATAAAAAGAAATGAAATGTATGGGCATAAGTACCGTGGGGGCGGAAAGTGAGCCTTACATGAATTTTGTTTAAAAATAATTTAAAAATGTGTAACTAATACAATTTTTCTTATAAAACCCTCAATTTTGCACAACTTACCTTTTAAGCATCGTACTAAATGAGGTTTCATTAAAAAAATCTTAAAAATTTAATTCAAATGATATGACGTCTTAAAAAATGTAATTTTTGAAATCTTCGTACTTTTATAGAATTACCACCAATTTAAGACGGTATTACTCATGTTTGAACAGATCTATTACAGTTTTATAAGTGCTTTTTTAAAGCTTAGGATGTAATCTTTAAAATGCACTGAATTATTTTCTTTAGAAATGAAACAGACTATTTCTTTTTGAGAAAATTAAGAAAGATAACAAAATTGTAATACAAAAACCGAAAATTACCAGCTAAGAAAATGTTTATATAAAGTGATCAAAACTTTTTTCTATAAAACTTATCTAACATACATTTAATAATAAACTTCAACAATAATAAATGTTCAGCAAAAAATTTTTTGTAGCTCTTATACAGTATGTCTGCGTAACTTGGAACCTATTGATAACTTTTTTATTATCAGTTTTACGAAAAAAAGTTATTCTTTATAAAATACTCTGCATCGTATATAATCTAAGATGCAATCATCAAATATCAAATTTAATGAATTTTATACGAGGTATGTCAAAAAATATGAGTTTAACTCAAGAGTAAAGTATCGTTAAATTTCACAATATCGAAAATTTTTATTATGAAAAGTTGTTTGGAATTAAAAAATTTTAAGTGTTCAATTACATCCTTCTAATTAAAATATTGTAAATAATAAAGGCACTTAAGAACTCTTAAGAAAAATTCATATTTTTTACATACCTCGTATAAAATTAAAAAAGTTTAATATCTGATGGTTGTATCTTAGATTTTAGACCAGGAAGAGCATTTTATGAAGAATAACTTTTTTCGTAAAAGTGATAATAAAATAGTTATCATAATTGTAATAAAATGATGATGAGTATCCGTAATTTGAGAAAAAATTGAAAAAATTTTTCGATTAAAATAATGGAATTGTGTATTTAAACATAGTTTTTAATTTCAAACAACTTTTCATAATAGCATTTTTTGATATTCTAAAATATAAAGGTACTTTACTCTTTAACGAAATTCATATTTTTGACATAACTCGTATAAAATTGATAAAATTTGATATCTGATGATTGAGTTTTAGATTTTTGACTATCCAGAGCATTTTATGAAGAATAACTTTTTTTCGTAAAATTGATAATAAAAAAGTTTTCCATGTGGTTCCTAGCTACGCAGACATGCTGTATAAGAGCTTATGTATAAGAGTTTTCAAATTGCAATGCCATATTCGGATTCAGTATAATCAAAAACAAAATAGAAACATATTTGATCAAAGTAAAATGATGAATTTAACGATATTTTTAAAATTATTAATACAAAACAATTGTTATTGTTTAAACAATTAATAAACAATTAGCGGCCAAATCCGCGAGTAGAATTTTTTACTTTAACATGTATATAAACTAACAAAAAAAGTTTTAGAAAAATATAAGCTTGTTTGAATTTTTCCGAAACAATGCATGTTTTCGTTCTAATTGCACTCCCCTATAAGACTATTTTTAAGAAAGATATAGTTTTTCAAAATTTTATACTTTTAACGATTTTTGATATTTTTTACGATTATTTTTTAAATGTCTCATTATAACTTTTTTTCTTGTACATTTAGGTATATACGTTGTTGAATTAAAAGGAAAGCTTACTTTCTATAGGTACTTAAAATGGTGTCATATATAATAATATATCTAATTAATGGAACCAGAGTGATTTTTTGATATTTTTTTTACCTGTATTATTTAAAATTATTTTTTTACACAAATTAGACAAATATTATATAGTTTTGGAAAACATCGCATTTGTTCAAATTATTTAAACGTTGTCATTTAAAAAAAATTTAATATCAACGTCTATCTCTTCGTTAGCATTAGCTTCAATATCTTCTTCTGACACCTCAGTTGCCCCAGAGTTCTCACAATTAATACCCATGCACTCTTTGCAGAACATTGAACAATTGATTCCTAACTTCCTACAACCGCAATTTTTTGTACATCCTTTGGTACATCTACAAGCTATTTTTTCAAGCAAAGCTTGTGGTGCAGGAGCTGTGACAGTGAATATTGGAATGAATATACAGTATGGTGCAAATATTTGGAATAAATTCGTTATTTCGTAAGCCAGCGAAAAATCCTGAAAGAGATCGATTTTTATTTTTAAATTATGATTTGTTGACATATGTATACAGGGTGTTTCATTAATAATTGTCCATATAGTAACTGGAGAAACCTTAGCACAAAATACGAAGATTTAACCTAAAACACTTAAATAAAATGTGGTTCCTTACTGAGTTACAGGGTGTTTTATCTAAAAATTTAAAAAATATTTTTGCTCAGCATTTTAAAACTATTCGACGTATCCTTTTCATACTTAGCAGAAAGTTCAACTACTAGACACCCTACTAAATTGTGATAAACAAACGTTTATATCTACTACCAGAGGCGTACGACAGGGGATGGTGAATGGTTGACCCTTCTTAAATTCTACGCCACTGGGGGAATTACTATTTTAGTGCCATTTTTAGATTCTCCAATACTTTCTACGTGAATAATATACTCTTATTTGGTAACGATAAAGTCATTAGTTTTCGAGATATTTGAAGTTAAATATGAAACGGCACAGTTATTTTAATAATTTATGATATGATTCATATGATTAAAATTTAAAAATTATTTGTACCCAGTACTTCTTCTTCTTTTTTATTTTTGGTTTCGCTGCAAGGCGATTACCAGCACGATTTATAAGCGATCTTGACGTAGTCTGGCTCTAAGCCATACCAAAATCGCTGACTATGTTCTTGTAAGGAAGCTTTTGATGAGGTGTGATGATTATAATTAAATGAGATTAATTGGGTCAGGTTAAGTATGATTAAAAATTAAAACTTAAATTAAATGACAAATAGCAACATAATATAACACGGATACATATAAACAGTTGAGCCTTGCAATTTGTAAGCTTATTTTGTTAATTGCTAGAAAACGCATTGCAGTTTATAAGCTTATTTGGTTAATTGCAAGAAAACGCATAATTACATTGACTGATTCTTCCGTTAAGGAACTTAGAATATTGTATATAGAGAGCGGTGTTTTGAAGTTCATGGAAATAAATTTTGTGTATATATCAAAATTAGGAATCACATTAATCGGGCATTCAAAAAAGATGTGGTTTAGATCCTCGAGACGACCACATTCACAAAAAGGATTATCTTTTATATTCATTTTATACAGATGTTGTTTTGTTAAACAATGGCCTGTGCGCATTCTAATGATGGTGGTAGTGTGTCTTCTATTTCTATATGGAAAATTTGAATACCAAGGTTTTGTAGGAAAGAAGTCTTGAATTGTTTTGTATTGCGAAGTCTTCTTCTGGACTAAAGATTTCCATTTTTCTTGGTACTCTTTTGTAATTTTTCCTCTGATGACTGATAGGGCATCCTGGGAATTCAGTTGTACTTCCATGGGTACATTCAGGTCTCTTCCTATTTTTGCCAGTATGTCAGCCTGGGTGTTACCAAATATATTAGAGTGTCCAGGTATCCAGGAAAGGAGAATTTTGGTACCATTCTCATTGGCTGAAGATATAAGTTTCTTTGTTTTTAGGGCCCTTATATCTGCTGAAGCAGATATGTTACATGTTTTAATATTGGTTATTGCATTGAGCGAATCAGAAAATATTATAGCTTTCTTTAGATGTTTTGTAGTTGCGACTTCCACCGCTTGATGTATTGCTATACTCTCTGCTTTGCTTATGCTTAGAGCTCCAGGAAGTCTTGAGGAGAAATTATATTCAATACTCGGGATGCATATCCCAAAACCTACCCTTTCTTTGTTTTTTGAGGCATCAGTATATATAAAGGTATGGTCTTTCCCATATTGTTCAGTAGTCATAAGGAATTTTTCTTTAATCATCGGGTCATATTTTTTGATATTACAATTTAGAATTGGAAGTGGATTCATTAGTGTATCATAGTCTAATTCATAGCATGGAAAATTTGGGCTTTTGTATATTTTTTTAAAATATGGAAAAAAATATTCTAATGCCCAAACCAAGTATGGTACATTATGCCTTGTATAAAAATTAGGTTTGTTTATAAGTCTTTTACGTATTTCAATTAGGAGTAATATTATGGGATGATTCTCAATAATGATGATTTTACTTAAAAATTTAGAGGCTAACAATAATCTTCTATGTTCTAGGTCCATTTGGGCAGACTCTGCCAAGATTGCCAAATTTGGTGTAGACTTCATGCACCCCAAACATATCTTAAGTCCCTCAAAAAATACTGCATTGAGTTTGTTGTTGCATTTTTGTGATATTGGGTTGAATAGGAAGGAACCATAATCGAGGTGAGATCTGATCAAGGCATTAAAAACCATTAGGAGTGTTCGTGGGTCAGCTCCCCACCAGACTCTACATATTGCACGTAGGATGTTAATATTTTTCTTTGCCTTGAGTATAATATTGTCAACATGTAAGTCCCATGATAGATGCTTATGAAAAATTATGCCTAGAAATTTCACTTCAGTTTTTAGAGGAATGGCTGTGTTGTTGATTTTGATTTCTGTTAGATTATCTCTTCGCCTACCCTTTGTGAACCATACAGCTTCACATTTGTCTTTGGATAAGGACAAGTCATGTTCTGCAAGCCAGTGTAATGTGTTTTCCAATTCTTTGTTTATTTTACTTACCATGCTTTGGATATCATATCCCTTAATATACAAAACCAAGTCGTCTGCATATCCACATATTTTAACTTCATTATTGCTAATACAAAACAATTCTGCTATATAAATATTAAACAAAATGGTACTTAAGGGAGAACCTTGAGGTAGCCCCTTAGTTGCCATGAAAGGTCCCAAAAAGTCACCATCATTAGATCTTGAATATAAAAGTCTGTTCTGTAAAATTTTGAACACAATATTATTTATTGCAGATGGAATATTTCGAAGTTTTAGTTTGCTATAAAGTTTGTATATATTGACATTATCATATGCTGCTTTGATATCAAGAAAGATGGCCAAAACCGATTGGGATGATTCAAAGGCTTCCACAATTGTGGAATGAAGGAGGGTCAAGTTGTCAGCAGTGCCTCTTCCTTTTCTAAAACCTGTCTGATGGTTGGTGAATGAACAGTTATGTTCTAAGGACCAATCTAGGCGATTCTTGATTAATATTTCTAATGTTTTAAGCACACATGAGGATAAAACTATTGGTCTGAAACTACTGGCCAAGAGTGGATTTTTGTGTGGCTTTAAGATATTTATAACATTATGGTTTTTCCAATCTTCAGGCAGGTTGTCACCATTTAGACAATTATTGTAGATATTCAACAGAAAATGTTTAGCTTGTAGTGGTAGATGTTTTATCATAAGGTAAGGAATGTCGAATCATTAAATATTGATAAATACCAACACCATATAAACGCTGCTTTGGAAAGAAATACAACTTCAGATGAAAGTATAAATAGCTTAAATGAAAACATAATTAGAGCCATTGAAGAAAGTCAACGAAAAAACTGCCCAAAAAAGAAGAGAGATGAAAAAATAAGCCCAGAAACTAGAGAACTAATCAAAACGCGAAGTAAAATGAGAGGAAGCGAAAATACTGAAAAAAGTGCGTTAAGAGACATCAACAAGAAAGTGTCAAAGGAAATCAGAAAAGATCTAAGGAAGTATAAAACTCAAAGCATCCAGAAAACCATAGAAGAAAATAAAAGTTTGAAAGTTTTACGAAGGAAATTGACCAACGGAAAATGCGAAATACATAAATTAAAAAATAAAAACAGCGAAATAACATCAAACAGAGAAGATTTACTAAATATCGTAGAAGAATTTTATTTGGAACTATATAGGAGCCAAAGGCTGAATCAAAATAATCTGAGGGAAGCGGTTTCAAAGAAAATAATAAACCAAGGCTCCGAAATACTACCAGAGATAACCACTAGCGAAATCCATCAAGCACTGAGAAAAATGAAAAATGGAAAAGCACCAGGTGAAGATGGAGTCGTAATAGAGGCCATTAAAAACGGAGGCCACATTCTTATAGGTAAAATAAAAAATCTCTTCAACTTATGCCTTCATCAAAAGTCGATACCTGAAAAATGGAAAAACGCAGTAACAATACTTTTGCATAAGAAGGGAGATAAGACAGACTTAGAACATTATAGACCCATTAGCCTGCTAAACCACTTATACAAACTCTTTACAAAAGTAGTGACATCAAGAGTAGAAAAGAAGCTAGATTTTTACCAGCCAAAAGAACAAGCTGGATTTCGATCAAACTTTGGGACAAACGACCATCTGCAGGCAGTCAAGTTACTAATTGAGAAGTCAATAGAATATAATAAACCCCTTGTCCTAGCATTCGTGGATTTTCATAAAGCCTTTGACACGATAGAGCTGGATAGCATTTTAGAAGCTCTAAATGAATGCCGCATTGACTACCGTTACAGTACACTCATCTATAATATTTATAAAGAGGCAACAATGAGTGTTAAGTTACATGATAAAACCAAACAAATAAGCATAGAACGCGGCGTAAGACAAGGCGACACACTCTCGCCAAAACTATTCATAACTGTTCTGGAATATGCCTTTAAGATGCTCAACTGGGACAATAAAGGGATCAAAATAGATGGAGAAAAGTTAAATCATCTTCGTTTTGCAGATGACATAGTCCTTATAACTGATGACCTAGGAGAAGTAAAGAAAATGCTAAATGAGTTAGACGCTATCTGCTGGAAAATAGGCCTGAAAATGAACTTTTCTAAAACTAAATTTATGACTAATCTGATTCCTAGCGGGCAGCTGATTATACGCGAACAAGAAGTAGAACTAGTGGAAAAGTACATTTACTTGGGTCATGAAATTAGAATTGGCAGAGATAACCAAACATGCGAAATAAAAAGAAGATTAACTCTTGCTTGGGCAGCCTACGGAGCTCTGAGAGACATATTTAGGAGCAGTATACCGATCGGTTTAAAAAGACAAGTGTTTGACCAATGTGTGCTACCGGTAATGACATATGGAGCAGAGACACTGACTCTAACCAAGGCAACAGCGTCGAAAATGCGGGTTGCTCAAAGGCGCATGGAAAGATCCATGCTGGGCGTAACTCTACGGGATAAAATAAGAAATGAAGATCTCAGACAAACAACCGGTATCGCAGATGTTGTAGAACGTATCACCAGGCTCAAATGGAACTGGGCAGGACACGTCGCCAGGCTGAAAGATTCAAGATGGGCACGAAAGCTGATGGAGTGGAGACCAAGAGAAGATAAACGAAGTAGAGGAAGGCCGCCTACACGATGGGCAGATGATATCAGGCGGATTAGTAAAAACTGGCAAAAATCAGCACAAAACCGTGAAGTGTGGAAACAATTGAGGGAGACCTATGTCCAGCAGTGGACGTGAATTGGTTGGATGATGATGAAGGAATGTCGTCCATACCTGGTGCCGAATTTTTTTATTATTTACAGCATTGTTAAGTTCCCAGATTGTAAAAGGGGAAACTTGCTCGTTTATATCGTCAAGCTCAAAATTTGGATCAATAAAAACTGCAGACATGTTCTGTAGAATTTCTGTTTTAATGTTATCTGCGGGGTTATGAAATGTCTGGCCGTAATTTTTGTTATTTGAGAATTTTTTAACTTTATTCCAGACATAGGTAGTGTTAGATTCCTTATTTAATGATTCACAGAAGTTTATGAATTTATTTCTTTTTTTGATTCTGAGGTTTCGTTTAGTTTGGGCGATTATACGTTTAGCGTTTATATAGTTCTCTAAGGAAACAGATTGTTTAAAGTTTTGAATTGCCTGTTTGCGGCTTTTAATCCAAAGTGAACATTCTTCATCCCACCACGGATTTGAAGGTTTACCCTGTGTTCTACAGTTTTTATAGGGAATTGAGTTATCTGCTACTTGATTAACTACCTCCAAAAACTCATTGTAATTAGAGTTTACCGGTAAATCAAGCATTCCTGTTATCATCCCAGTGTGGAATGTATACCAGTCTGCTCTTTTAATATTTCTCATTTTGTATGTTTGTGTATAGATGCTATCATTTTTGTTAAACTCACAGTTGTTTATTATGACAAAAGTGGGGAAATGGTTGCTATTTCCACAATCTTGTATGACACCCCAAGTAGAACATAGAGCCATATTATTACTTGCTATGGCTAGATCTACAGCGCTAAGATTATTATTAGGAGGTTGAAACAATGTTGCTGACCCATCATTTAGGATAATTAATTCTTTATCAAAAATAAAATCATAAACATTTTTTCCTCCCTTATTGGTAGGACATTTATCCCATAGGGGATGGTGAGAGTTCAGATCACCTAGTATAATTAAGTTTTCTGTCGGTATGTTTTCTATTGTTGAGCTCAAGAAAGGAAGAGTTATGGCATTATTTGTATTGGAGTAAATGTTTATTATGTATAAGTTACCAATTTTTGTTGTTATGTATTGGATTTGGTCTGAGTTGTACTTCTGAACTGTAGAAAAAATAATAGATTTCTTGATACAAGTAGCTACTCCACCATATCCGTCATCTCTGTCCTGTCTGACAACATTATAATACTTCAAAGAAAAATTAAAATCTTGTTTAAGCCAAGTTTCGTTAATAGCAATTATGTCAGGGTCTTCTTTGAAAATTAAGTTCGTTATGTTTTCCCTGTTTGATTTAATACTTCTAATATTCCACTGAATAATTTTTAATTTCTTTTTTGAATTCATGATTATGTGATTTGATATATGTTTAATTAATTAAAATCAGAATCAGATTTATCCTCTTGGTCCATATAGGACTCTACGTTTAATCGGGAAAATAAATGGTTTTTAAGTAAATTTAAGTTTTCTGATGATGTATTACTAATAAAATTTAGGCATGAGTTTAAAAAGTCATTTGAAGAAAAGGTATCAATATTTTGAAAGTTTTGCGATGCACTGGATTGCCAGGCTTGATTGGAGTTTTGTGATAAATTAGCTGAGGTTCTTGATTTGAAACGTTCTGAACGAGAAAATGAGCTAGTGGGGGAAGAGGTTGGCTTTTCTGGTCTTAATTGCTGTGTATATGTACTCTTTTCATTTGGTTGCTTATCTTGACGTTTTTGCACTACTCTCCGTTTGTTGTCGGAGTTCAGAACCACCTGTTGAAAGGAACGTTTTACTGTAGATGATCTAAAATTGTTTGTTCTTCGTTGCGATGGTTCTATGGTGTTAGAATTATTTGTACTGGTACTTGGAGTATTTTCTAATGGCCTGCTGTTATTTTTAAAATTTGGAAAATCTCTCGGGTTATAAATAAATTTATTATTTGAGATGTATGATTTTGGAATGGCTTCACTTGCCTCAAAAAATGTCAAATTTTCATACGCCATCAGTTCTTTAATATTCTTTTGCCTTGTATATTCTGGGCAGCTCTTGTCAATAGATTTGTGAGAGTCCTTGCAGTAAAAACATTTTGTCATGCATACGTCT
The DNA here is from genome assembly GCF_917563875.1 of Diabrotica virgifera virgifera. Lineage (NCBI taxonomy): Eukaryota > Metazoa > Arthropoda > Insecta > Coleoptera > Chrysomelidae > Diabrotica > Diabrotica virgifera. Next base: position 122,381,531 of record NC_065450.1, read on the forward strand.
TCATGTTTGTTTTCCCCGCAATTAAAACATCTTTCTTTCAATTTACAGTTTGTTTTTGTGTGGCCAAATCTAAGACAGTTATAGCATTGTGTCACTGGGGCAATATATGTGTCAACTAGTCTTGGTATGCCATAAAAAAACACAGTTTTGGGCATAAGAACGCCTCGAAATGTAAATAGTGTCGTACCTGTGGGTTCATAAGAAGTTACTCCATCTTTAATTACTCTTCTATTTAATCTTTTTATATGTAAAATTTCAATGTCATTTCCTGTATCGCAACACCGAAGAAGTTCTTTTTCATCAATATCTGTATCAATCTGTCTGACGATACCTTTGCAGGTTACGAAGTTAAAAGGTATATATATCTTGTATCCCTGATTTAGAAGTTGAGTGTTCTTAAGTAGCATGTTAGCCGAGTGAAAATTGGCAAATTCAACTGAAACTCTATTGAGCCCTTTACTATCTATTTTTTTAACGTCATTAAGTTTGAGGTTGAATATATCTCGAGCTATTTTAATTGTATTGAATGTGCCAATTTTTATATTCGGTATATTTGTAGATTCAAGATATACTACAAAAGGTCCATGATCTTTTTCGGAGTATGTATTAACCTTTTTTTCTTCCTGAGAATTATTGTCGGAAGTCTGATTTTGATTTTTTTCGGAATTATTAGTCATTGCAATTTTAGCCGGAGAAGAAGTATCAGGATAAGGGGGGACTGAGCCCCCCTTTTCCTCACTCATTGTAAGAAAAAACCAGTCAATGAAGTATTAATAACTAGAAAGCAAAAAGAAATAAAAAGAGCAAGCAAAATAGCATAAAAGAAAGCCGCTTGAAAAAAAATATAAGCAAAAATGCTCAACTTACCTATATGCAAACACTTAAGCAACAACACCGGCGGTTGTTAGCTAGGTTAAGACCCTAAACTAGTTGCAAACTTTAACTGCTGCAAAACAGAAACTGTTCACACCTCGAAAGCGTAATGGCTAGTTTAGAAATATTAAATTTTTGGAAAATATTTCTTAAATTTAAAATACGCGGTCTGACGTTTGGTATTTTATTTGACAATCGTATTTTATGTTTTGTACCCAGTACTTTAAAACTATTTGGCGTACCCTTATCATACTTAGCAGAAAGTGTAGGTACTGTACATCCTACTAAATTAAGATAAATAAACGTTTCTAGCTTCTACCAGAGGCGTACGACAGGGGATAGTGGCTGGTTGACCCTTCCCAAATTCTACGCCACTGACGAAATTGCTATTTTAGTGTAATTTTTTTATTTTGCAATTCTTTTTATGTAAATAATATACTCTTCATTTGTAACGATAAAATGATTAGTTATCGAGATATTTGAAATTAAAAATAAAGTGACACAATACATTAATCAAAATAACCGTGTCGTTTCATTTTTAACTTCAAAGATCTCGAAAACTAATGACTTTATCGTTACGAATGAAGAGTATATTATTTTCACAGAAAGTATTGGAGAATCCAAAAATTAAACTAAAATAGCAATTTCGCCAGTGGCGTAGAATTTGGAAAGGGTCAACCATTCACTTTCCCCCGTCGTACGCCTCTGGTAATAGCCAGAAACGTTTGTTGAACATAATTTAGTAGTTTGTACAGTACCTATACTTCCTGCCAAGTATAAAAAGGATACGTCGAATAAATTTGAAAATTCTGAGCAAAAATAGTTTTTAAATTTTTAGTTAAAACACCCTGTAACTCAATAAGGAACCACATTTTATCTAAGTGTTTTAGGTTAAATCTTCGTATTTTATGTTAAGGTTTCTCCAGTTACAATATGGACAATTATTAATGAAACACCCTGTATATCATACTAGTGACGTCATCCGTCTGGGCGTGATGACGTATTCGATGATTTTTTTAATGAGAATAGGGGCCGTATGGTAGCTTGTTTGAAAGGTTACTTAATTCTCTATTCAGTAATATAAACATTAACATAATTATTTATACAGGATGTCCAAGAAAAAAAATTTTTAATTAAAATAATTAATACAAAAAGAAGAATGTTTGTAATTTATTCAATTCAATATACTATGAGAATTTTTTTTATAAATGAACATTACTTTTCGCTTAATTTCAATGTTCAAGCTGCCAACCATCTGCCTCATGGCAGTTAGAACATTGAATTTAAGTGAAACGAAATATTTATTTATCAAATAAACATTTTTTTCTGTTTTCTCATACCAGTGGAATGTATTTGGAATTAAATAAATTACATAAATATATTCTTCTTTTTGTGTCAGTTAATTTAATCTAAATTAATATTTATTTCACATAGTTTAGAAGGTGACATTTCGATAGTAAATTTAATTTGGAACAATTTTTCTGTAAATGAGTACGTACGAAAAGTGCATAGAACTCGCTGTAATGCACCCTGTGCATAGGGATTAATTCAGCACTCTCTCAAAAACGCATCCCTTTAAATGGTAGCACTTCGCGGTTTTTTCATATTTAGGGTTCCATTGGCCATATAAAACAATAAAACCCCTTTAACGTTGTAGTTTCATTCTGAAGTACAAAGTACATAATCAATATCCTAGAACCACTGTTTGATTCTGGGGCTATTTAGCAAGTAAAATGAGTTCACTGAAGATAGCCTGATAAGTCCGCAAAAGCTCTGAACACATACAGGGTGGGACATTAGTGTGACAAAGCCCAATTACTTGTTTGTCGTAAGAGATACGAAAAAAAGGTATTGAGGTAAAATTTGGGATACAGATAGGAATATCACTTAAAAATATTTTCAAATATACAGGGCCACCCGCATTGACAGGGTGACACAAACTTTTGTTTTTTTAAATGGATTTTTGGATTCTCCACGACGACTTCTTTAAAAAATTATAGGGTTTTGTAATATTATACGAGGTAGTATAAAAGATAATTACGATTTTTTTATAATTTCGTAGCAATATTCACACCCTGTAGAATTGTAGTGATTTTATATCAAAATTTCTATTTATGTTCAAACGATTTCTAATACAGTCTACTATTGTTAAACATTATTAATATAGCGAAACGTTTAATTTTAGTATATAAGGTTGGTCGAGACTAGGAATGAGTATTTTCTGAGTTTTCTTTAATGGAACAGCCTGTATTTTAGTATTGTAATGAAATGATATTTTATGGTACTTTATTATTTCTTAAGCATTCCCTATACCTAAGTGCTTTAATTTCTGAGTTATTCGTGATTCTGTAGGCCAAACATTAATTGCAACAAAAATTACGTGAAATTTTATTAGATGGCCGTCAAAATATTCAATCAAAAATAATTTTTTGAAAAGAAACTACATTTCTTTGCTTTGTTACCACTACTAATATGAATTTTTCTAATGAGTAACTGATTAATAGGGTTTTTGTACTAAAACTGTATAACAAAAATGTGCTACTAACAATAAGAATTTATCTTCGGCAATTTCCTGATAGACGACAACCATGAAAAGAAACTTTTGAAAGTTTACTAGAACGATTTCAACGGACTGAACACTTAGATTAAGAGAAAAAACTGATCGAACAAAAACTATTGTAAATGAATAACACTAATTAAATGTAATCGTGTCACTGAAGATCTGCATATTTATTAGTACGACCGTTCTCATAATCTAAGTGTTTAGTCTGTTGAAACCGTTTTAGTATACATACATACTTTCAAAAGTTTCTCTTTTTGGTTGTCGTCTATCAGGGAATTGCTGGTGATAAATTCTTATTACTAGTAGCACATTTTTTTATACTCTCCTAGCACACAAACCATATTAATCAGTTCCTTATTGGAAAACGATGGGAAAAATTCGTATCAGTAATGGTAACAAAGCAACAGGAACTATAATACTAGTATAATGTCAAATTTTTACGGAAATTTATTATCATAGCTAACTAGATAAAATATTGTACGTTTATATTAATATTTTACGCACCAACAAGCGTAACTACGTAGGTTCTTTGATATCTCATCCAATATTAATAAATTAAGGATCAGTCTAGATTGATCTGTATTTTTTTTTCGAAAAATTATTTTTGATTGAATATTTTCACGGGTGGCCGTGAAAACTAAGTTTGCTAGCAGTTGTTAGAGATGTATCAAGTCAAACTAGTTTGATTTTATTCAACAAACTTGACTTGACTTGAAAACCAAACTTTTTTTGTAAACAAGTTTGACTTGACTTGATTTTGATATCTTTAGGTTTGACTTGAAATCAAACTTCTTCAAACAGTTTGAAGTTTGAATATCATATTGCGCAACGTGTTTATTTCCATTTCTACTTGAGAGGGTACCTATTGACTTTTGTTTTGACTTATTTGGATAGGTCTGAATCTGTACTCTGCTACTCCTCAAATTAGTTTGTAGTTCATATTAAGAAGTATGTGCTTGGCTTATTTATTACGTTCGTTTTGAAGTGTGTGCTTTGTGAAATAATATCTTCTCTTCTTCTTCTTTTTATATAGACATTACTCTGTCTGTTTTTCAATGTGCCTCCAGTAAGTTGTCATTCCATCTTTTTCGTGGTCTTCCCACTGATCGTCTTCCTATTGGGGAACCGTCTCTCGCCGTCCTTACTACTCTATTTGTTGTCATTCGGCTTATGTGGTCGTTCCATTCTACTCTTCTGCTTTTCGCCCAGTTATTAATGTTGTCCACCTTGCATCTCCTTCGTATATCTGCACTTCTAGCTCTATCCCACAGCGTCTTACCATCGATCTTTCGCAATGTTTTCATCTCTGCTGTTTCTAGCAATCTTTTTGTCCTTTCTGTATCAGGTCGTGTTTCTGCCGCGTATGTCATTATTGGTCTGATGACTGTTTTGTAAATTCTGCCTTTCACTTGTTTTCCGGTGTTTTTATTTCTCCATATTGTTTCATTCAGGCAACCTGCGTCTGTGCTTTATTCACCTGATCTTCCACTTCTATTTCGAGCTTTCCGTAGCTGCATAGTGTGATGCCTAGATATTTAAACTCCATGACTTGTTCTATTATTTGACCCTCCAGCTCTAATTTACACCTTATTAGATCTTCTGTTATAACCATGCATTTATTCTTTTTTGGGGAAATTAACATGTTAAATTTTCTAGCGGTTATATTAAATTCGTGCAGCATACGTTGTAAATCATCTTCACTTTGAGAGATTAGTATTGCGTCGTCTGCATAGCAGATTATTTTAAGTTGTTTTTCTCCCATTTGGTATTCTTTTTTTGTTCTTACTTTTAATAATATCTGAACCTGAATATTTTTCGGCTGAGAACAAGTACCAGATCAAATTGAGTCTGATTTTGAAGGCACCTCTTCTCTTACACTGCAAAAATTAAAAGAAAGAAATCTGTAGTTGAAGTAGAATTAATTAAGAAAAATAAATATACTGATTTATTTGATATTGCGGCAGGTGATTTCAAAACGATGAAAATTGAAAAGTACATTCTTGTATTATGTAAAAATAAAGAACAGTGTTATAAAATGACAATAAGTAAATTCTTTAAGACGACATTGCAAAGTCGCAAAAAAATCATTAAACCTAGTCTATCAAAAATATAATATTTCGTTGTTCCTTCATAAATTTTTGTTAAAAAGGGGCCGTTCAAGTATCGTAGTAACACAATTTTACAACCTCTTTATCCCATCTGTACCTTTTCATCTTTTGTTGTAAAGAACGGTCCAGCTATTTATTGCCAACATGTGTTACTGTGCTTGATCTTTTAGACAAATTTTAAGATTTTTTCACTTGAATGAGCGGAGCGTGAGGGGGCAATATAATACAATCCAGGGGTTCTATGTAAAATATAAACGAAAGTTGAAAAGTAGGGCGATTGTGATTTCGTAGTTTTTTTATTTAAGTTAAAAAACAATGTTATGTAACGCGCTGTTCGCAGCTTGACAACCCTTTTTGGGTCCTGGCTTGTTCTAGGATTTTCCGCCATTCTGTTCTGTTCCTTGCTTTGTTCTTTCAATTGGTAATCTCTACTGTTTTCAGGTCTTGTTCCATGTATCTAAGTTTGGTTCTTCCCTTTGACTTTCTCCCTACTGGTGTTTGCCTCATTATATGTTTTGGTGTTTCGGTCTCAAACATCCGTTTAACATGGCCCATCCAGCGCAGACGTCCGATCTTTAAGGATGTTATGACCTCGGGTTCGTTGTATGTTGCATATAGTTCAAAAGTATATCTTCTGCGCCATAGGTCATTTTTTTCGCCCCCTTATAATCGCTTTTCGACAGTGTCCATGTCTCTGATCCATATATAAAGACCGGTTTTATCAGGGTTTTGTATATTTTGCATTTGGCTTCTCTCGTGATGTTGTTAGATCTTAGATGTTTAATTAGTCCATTTACTAACTTGCGTTACTCTTCCCCAACTTGAGTTACGTAATACTTTAAAGCTTCCAAAGTAGATTAAATTACACTTGGTATGATAAAAAAACTATCCAACGAATTCTTTGTTTTATTCTACTGACACTCTAATATAAAAAAGTTATATTGATAAAATTTTCAAAAAATTTACCCTATTTGATTATAATCGCTTCCTGTATCAAGATACTTTTAAATGGCAATCATTGTAATATTAATTTTCTTATCTTAATTAGCAACTAACATATCAATCTCGACAAAAAAGTATATCTACTAAATAAATTATTTTTCAAACTCTTTCAAACTAGTTTGACACACAGTTTGAATTTTCAAACCTGTACGATTGACCAGTTTGACTTGACTTGAATTATTTGTCAGAAGGATTGACTTGAGTTTGACTTGAAATTAAGTCAAACTCAAGTCAAGTTCAAACATTCAAGTCAAACTTGTGCAACTCTAGCAGTTCCCGCTAGGGCATCTATGCCATTTCGTTCGTTGCAATCCGTTACTGCACGCCGGGGTTTGTTTTGGTTGGATCAGAGAGAGCAGCATATGTGACTCCTGATAAGAGACTAATAAGTTTCGAAACCGGTAGAGGTGCTTGCTGCACTCTCTGATTGGACTAGAATATGATGCGGCTGTATTTTCCTTTTGCAACGAAATTGAAAATGGTTATTCATTTTTGATTTACATGTTTACTCTATTGGAGTATGAAGGGAACCATTCTCGTTGGAATTTTACCGCGCTGAGCAGATGGGACGTGAATTATAAATTGTAAAATTCCCTCATCTTCCTTAGTCTCAGCATCCGTTATGGCTTGCAAATTGTAGAAGCCTCGGAGGTGTAACCAGAGAAGGTTCCCATTGTTTTCAGTCTGGTGGGATGTAGAATAACATTATGTTGTTTTATATGCCATTGGATTGGAAACTTAGTCTTTTTTTATATTTTTGTAATGGAGAAGTTAGAAGATTTCGAACATAAAATAAAATACAGGGTGTTCTATTTTAAAAAACAAAAAGGCTATAGCGGGATAAAATGGTCAAAAATGATCCCACACCGATCAGCGCCGCTACTTATGTTTTCGATAAAGCATATAAAATTATGCCCTTTTGCAAATTTTTATCTTCCCAGAGGTCCTAAAACCTCTGAAATCGAGAAAAGAAGAATTTTTAGATTTTATTTTTTTGTGAGCGCAATTTTAATTTAAAAAATCTGAAAAAATTCAAGAGGATGTATATTTTGAATACAAAACAGCCTGCTTTTTTCAGATTTTTGTAATAAAAAATGAGCCCAAGAAAATTTTTTGAAATTTTCAAAAAAATTTTAGGTTATGTAAATAAGATTTGGCCAACTTTTAAATAGTATTTTTTTGTGTGTTTTTTGTCGTTCTTTTGAATGGCAGAGAAAGAACGAAAAAATTGAAAAAACCGTTTTTGGCTGTATCGAGATGAATCTCGGGACAGCCAATTTTAGGATTTAGGATCCTGACTACAACAACAGAAAAAACGCTAAAAGTGTGAATTTTGTCATAAAATTTGGTAAGTAGGCTTATAATAATATTTGGAACAGCTTTTCCAAATAACTTTTTTCGATATCTCTAACGCGAAGCAAATCGAATCGCATATCGAAAATTCACCCTGTTTGTGGATTCGCAGTAGACCGCGTTTAAAATTTAAATTTCAGTTGACTATTTTAAAAATTGTGAACCATCAACCTGTATGACTGTGCCAAATTTCAATTCTGTATATATTTTGATAGCCGAAATATTGGGGTGTCTTCATTTTAAATGCGACACACTGTATATTATCAATTTGATAATTTATTGCAACTGATATAGTCGTATTTTTTATACCTAGATTGAAAATATATATTTAAAATGCTGACTAATTCACTAATTTTGTCATAAAAAGTTCAAATTGATTGCATTGATGTATTGAACCAATTAATGTGTAATAATAATAATATATAGAGTGACGTTTATGTACGGAAACCCTCAATTATCTCGAAAACGGTTTGCACGATTTTTATAAAGCTTAGGAGTCTTCTAATGCGGCCGGTATTATAGTGATAATTACATTGTTGCAATATCTTCCGTTTTTCTAAAAATCTAATTAAATTTTTTACTTCAATTAGAATACCCTCTATATTTTTTGCGTTTTGAAGTCCTTAAAAAAATACTAATTATTTTTATGTTATATTCCCTATAGATACCTGAAGGCCATAATTTCGGAGTTATTGCTATATTTATTAAAAAAAAATTCAACAAATTACAAAAATCAATTTTTTCGGCCCGGGTAGACATTATTTTACGTTCTTTGGGCTATTGGGAACAAAAAAGTTCTTCTGTAATTTTTCTCTCAAGTTAATCGTTTTTGAGTTATAAACAATTTAAAACTGAAAAAAATCGAATATTGACGATTTTTAAGGTTCAAAAAATCAAATAAAAAATATTATTTTTGTTACTGCCCAGTATACAAATTCAAGTTCAAGCCTTATTTTATCAGTTACCAATAAGTAAGCTTGTTTCAGTCTAAAATATTGTTTTTTAGTTGTTAATGCAGCTCGATCGCCCGTCCTCTCAAATGCGCTTCACTAACAATTATTAAAAAGCAATGTTTTAGAATAAAACGGGCCAAAAAGTTTATAGCGAGCGCCTAGAAGAAGGGCTTAGCTTGAATTTGGGTACTCAGCAGTTTCAAAAATAATATTTTTTATTTGTGTTTTTGAACCATGAAAATCGTCAGTATTCGTTTTTTTTTCAATTTTAAATTGTTTAGAGCTCGAAAACCATTAACTTTGGAGAAAAATTACACAATTGCGAATCCACAAACAGGGTGAATTTTCGATATGTGATTCGATTTGCTTCGCGTTAGAGATATCGAAAAAAGTTATTTGGAAAAGCTGTTCCAAGTATTATTATAAGCCCACATACCAAATTTTATGACAAAATTCACACTTTTAGCGTTTTTTCAGTTGTTGTAGTCAGGATCCTAAATCCTAAAATTGGCTGTCCTGAGATGCATCTCGAGACAGCCAAAGACGGTTTTTTCAATTTTTTCGTTCTTTCCGCTCAGATATTAAAAATTCTGCCTCTGCCATTCAAAAGAACGACAAAAAATACCCAAAAAAATACGATTTAAAAGTTGGCCAAATCATATTTACATAACCTAAAATTTTTTTGAAAATTTCAAAAATTTTTCCTGGGCTCATTTTTTATTAAAAAAATTTGAAAAAAATCAGGCTATTTTGTATTCAAAACATACATCCTCTTGAATTTTTTCAGATTTTTTAAGTTAAAATTGCGCTCACAAAAAAATAAAACCTAGAAATTCTTCTTTTCTCGATTTAAGAGGTTTAAGGACCTCTGGGAAGCTAAAAATTTGGGAATTATTCTGTTTATTTTTGTTAACGTGGAAACTAACTGTTATTACAGTTATAATTGAAATTACGTTTATCAATTTAACGAATCAGTACGGGAATAAACATGTTTAACACATTTTATATTTCGTGTTTCAGTGTAAGTATATTAAAAGTATTTTTCTACAACCGTGTTAAAAATGCAATTTTTAGCAGTCCATACAAGCGTTAGAAATGCTACTGTAAGGCACTAGTGCTTTAAAGAATGTTTAAGGCACTGCAGTTCGTATTGAACATATAGGCAATTTTGATGTAATGTCAAAAAAAAATATAAAAATGGGATGTCAGTCAAGTTCAAGTAACAGTTTTCGTAGATATTGTCCTGTAATATTGTATGATATGCGTGTTAAAAAGTACATTTTTAAGGCACTCATGTGAATTGCAGAACTCGCTATCGCTCATTCTGCAAACTTTCACATGCGTGCCTTAAACGTGTACTTTTAACACTTATTACATAAATAACTATTAAACACAAGCAAATATTTAAATACATACAAACTTTTAACAATATTCTTAAAAGTTTATTCCTCTTATCGTTCCTTAAATTTGCATATGCCTAGACAAAAGTATAATGAAGTGTTTAATTCCTGAAATCTTTAATCTGACAACCGTCTTTAGACATTCCAAACTTGTTAAATAAACATTTTATAAAGAAAAGATTATAATTACCTGCTGTTATTATAATAAACCTTGAGATTGGTAATAGCTTTGGTGCATTCAATTAACGGTTATAGTTGATAAGAGGGATGCCATCTAATACTTTAATACTTGGTTTAAATACTTTTATTATATTCTGAAACACGAAATATGAAATGCCTTAAAAATGTTTATCCTGATACTGATTCGTTAAATTGATAAACATAATTCCATTTATAACTGTAATAACAGTTAGTTTCCACGTTAACAACAATAAACAGAATAATTCAATTTGGACGTTGAGAATTGTCAGTTACGAATTTGTATAGTTACGAACTGTCGCCGTTACGAAGTGTCGCCGTTACGAACTGTCGCTGTTACGAATTGTCCGTTACCAACTGTCCGGTTACGAACTGTCGCGTTACGAGATGTCATGGAACCACCAATAGGGCTTTTCATTCACAGTCATTTGTTTCGAGCTCCTGTCATGTGTCACATAATATTAATATATCTACGCCATACGTTATTTGTATATACAGTAATACGAACCAAAGACGTATGACGTAGATATATTAATATTATGTGACACCTGACAGAAGCTCGAAACTCATGACAATCGATGAAAAGCCCTATACCGTATATATGTACAGTCGGAAAAATGAAAGAATACCCATGAACGATCACATTCAATCACATATTTTGCATTTGCTGTTTTTTTTTTCATAAATGACAAACGAGAGAGATAGATTATTAATAATCTGAATAATATGTGATTGATGTGATCGTTCATGGGTATAAGCTCTGAGCTTCGCTGGTGTCGCTCCTGGCGGATTACTAATTCAACTTTCACCGGTAATTTTTAAATTTATTATTTAATTGTTATCGCTTAATATTTACAACGCTAAAAAGTAATTAAATTGTAATACATTTTTTTAAGATTTTGCTAATCATTTTGACGTTCTATTGATGAAATATTAATTTCTTACTTCGGATATTTTCACAATTATCGTGTAGATGGCGCTAAGATTAATATAGATTAATTTATAATTACATATTACGGAACATTAAAAAAACGTAAATTCAGTATTTAAAACGTAAGTATATTTAAGGTAAAAATATATACCACAGCTTTGACCAACTAATATTTTTTATAACTTAATGTTTTTAATTTTAATTTTAAATTAATCACTTTGACATTTATGTCAAATTTCCGGTAATCGTTTACAGACTTGCCACTACTGGCGCTCGCGAATTTATAAATATCCCCTCTACGTACGAGCTCACAGCGTATACGCTGTGGGATATTTATAAATTCGCGAGCGCCAGTAGTGGCAAGTCTGTAAACGATTACCGGAAATTTGACATAAATGTCAAAGTGATTAATTTAAAATTAAAATTAAAAACATTAATTATAAAAAATATTAGTTGGTCAAAGCTGTGGTATATATTTTTACCTCAAATATACTTACGTTTTAAATACTGAATTTACGTTTTTTTGATGTTCCGTAATATGTAATTATAATTTAATCTAAAAATGTTAGCGCCATCTACACGATAATTGTGAAAGTATCCGAAGTAAGAAATTCATATTTTATCAATAAAACGTCAAAATGATTAGCAAAATCTTAAAAACATCGATTACAATTTAATTAATTTTTTGCGTTGTAAATGTTAAGCGATAACAATTAAATAATAAATTTAAAAATTACCGGTGAAAGTTGAATTAGCAATCCGCTAGGAGCGCCACCAGCGAAGCTCAGAGCGTATAGGGCTTTTCATCGATTGTGATTTGTTTCGAGCTTCTGTCATGTGTCACATAATATTAATATATCTACGTCATACGGCTTTGGTTTGTATCATTGGCTATATCAATAACGTATGACGTAGATATATTAATATTATGTGACACATGACAGAAGCTCGAAACAAATGACTGTGAATGAAAGCCCTATTCTTTCATTTTTCCGACTGTATATACCAATAACGTATGACGCAGATATACTTATGTATGTTAATTAAGTGCGTTCGCGGGTACCTGTCGGCGACTAGTCGGTGACAATTCCTAACCTTACCTAACATAAATTTAATACCGTTAATAGATAAATATACAAGGTATATTTACTTTTAAACTTTTAATTAATATTAATAACTAATTATTAAATTATACTAGGTAAATATACCTTGTATATTTATCTCTTAACGGTATTATTTATATTAGGTGAGGTTAGGAATTGTCACCGACTATTCGCCGACAGGTACCCGCGAACGCACTTATATAGCACGCCAAAACACTGGTAGATCGTCCTTGTTTTGATTTTTTAACGCACGAAGATTTAAAGATCTATAAAGCATCAATGGTTTAATAACACAATCACCAGATGCATTAGAACAAGAACAAAGCAGCAGTGTGACTTTATCCTTTAGTGCCTTTAATCCAGGGCAGATTTTAGCTTTTACAAATGAATGTTTTATTTGGCATTCTCGTTAAAAATACTTGCATTAAATACTTGCGCAAGTGTATATCCTCCACCAGTTACCAGATTCGCAAATTTTTCTGTTTATCTTTCTACTGCATCAATGTCTGCAGATGCAGCTTATCCAAAGATTTTAATGCTAGCAATGATTATCGCCCCTTAAATTTATTGAGCCAACATTCCGATGCTTGAAATTCTCCATCAGTGCACTCACCACTACAAGTACCACCAAGTTCTTTAAAATGTTCATAAAGACGTTTTGCCTTCTCCCGGACTATTGGACCACTCAGAGGCATCCTTTTTTGGTTGCTGTCTTCGATCCATAATGACAACGCCACTTCCATTTTTTTTTCTATTGCTGGATCACCAACAATGTTTCATTGGCAGTAAAGTTGAAAGTACAGACGACCTTTTTATGTTCAGATTTTTTTGTCGATCGTACAATAATTGATTCGTTGATATAGAGCTTTTCATTCACAGTCATTTGTTTCGAGCTTCTGTCATATGTTGTATAATCCGTGTATATTAATACAAGACTAAAAAACCGCTAAACGTCGTAAAAATGAGTGGCGCATACAATATTCCAGCTAAAAAAGATCTGATATGAAAATTACGTGGCGCGAAAATGTATTTTCATTTTGGTGCAAAACAAAATTCTAGTTTTATTTTAAAAGATTTTCCATAATATTTGCTAAATTTGAAGTAAACGCGCCACAAAAGAGTAAATTTGATACAGTTTGAATTTTGAAACCCTTTTGTGGCGAGTTTACTTCAAATTTAGCAAATATTATGGAAAAATCTTTTAAAATTAAACTAGAATTTTGTTTTGCATCAAAATGAAAATACATTTTCGCGCCACGTAATTTTCATATCAGATCTTTTTTAGCTGGAATATTGTATGCGCCACTCATTTTTACGGCGTTTAGCGGTTTTTTAGTCTTGTATCAGGAGTTTTTCAAGTTATATAAAAATTAAATGTATGAAGTTAAATGCAATTTTTCTCGATTACACGTTAAGCTTTATAAATCACCTTTGTCGCATTATCTCCCAAATGTCCATCGAATGTACACTAGATTTTTTTCTAGTCGAAATAGATTAAATAAAAATATTAGGATGGCCAGTAAATGAAGTCAGATTGCCCGTTGCAGATCAAATTTAGCGTCGTAACCACTACAACTACATAAACCATTTCGGGAATAATCGTTAATTGGATTATAATTTTGTAGCTTAATAACTTCTAAACGGTTTAACCGATTTTGATCACTAAACATGAGTTTGAAACGTATTGACAAGTAATATCTGATGCATCTGAGGTCAAGTATGAAAACTAAAGCTGTTACAGAAATTATTGAGCTTGAAAAACCGTTTTTCCCATAGGAAATAGATTTGATTATACTTATGAAGCGTATAACTTAAAATTTCTAATTTTCCCGGATATAATGTAAACAACGTTAGATTCGCCTAGAGTCCTTCTACAAACGCTCAGTTATTGGCGCAATTCGTATGTTGAAATTTTGAGTAATTGTCGAAATACCAAAATTTTCAAAGTTTAGTTTTTCAATTTTTCGGCTATACTGAGCCGTGTGTATGTCTGAGCTTGATCGGTTAGGCACCATTTGAAAGCTTAACTCAACCTTATTGATGTAGTATATTTGCGATTTTTCTGTCTCTCCTTAAACCTAAGATATATACGCCCAAAATATTTGCCATTTTGTATCTACCTAGCCCTATAGCTGGCTTACGGGTAGTCAGAAGTCAAAAATTAGACCGGTTCTGAATCGGCTATCACACCCTCTTGAAACACAAAAAAAAATTCAGATCGGTGTAACTTTTCCACATACATACATACATACATACTTACATACATATACTCCATCTAATTTACTTACCGTTGCAGGTCATCCGCGTCATAGCCTGAGACGTCACATGATACCAACACGAAATATCTAGGCGGTAGGTGTGTTCTTTTTTAGAATCACTTTGCAGAGTACACTGGCGCCAGCCACTAGGCATATTTTATTATATACGCGTAGAAATAATATTTAAAGATTTCTATTAATGTTAACTTAAAGAAATACACAATAATATGTTTCATTTAATTTGTATAAATGGATTATAAAGCGTTTTTATGAAGCACATTTGTTCGGAATACACTTTAACTATAATCAAACGAAGGTGATATTTTGGCATAAATTGGTAACGTTTATTTGACAGTTGCGGTGATGACACTTCATATTTGTTTATATTCTTTACTATAAGTATTTGTTTCATTATATTTACTGTTTTTATTATGTACTTTAACGTAAGATTATAACTTAATTCTTGTTTTCTATTTCTAAAGTTTTTATTTATTTACCTTGAATATTAATTTGTTTTGGTTTATAATCCACTTCCGCAAAAATTGTGTGATGTATTTGATTTAAAATGAATTCAAGAATTTTTTGTAATTGGGCAACAATGTCAACTTAGATCTGTAACGTAAATGATGACGTGCAACGGTAAGTAAATTAGACATATTGTACATAGATTGTACATATCCACAAATATTTTCCCCTTTTTAAATAAAAATTGAGTTCTAATTCTGAGCTCGGTAACTTTTGAACGGTATAACTTATTTTCAAAATTAAACATCAGTGCTATCAGATCTGTGCTATCAGAAGCCGCAAAGATCTAACTTAAGTTTTTAAAATTTTTGGGAGTTTTGGGGACGAGAACGAAAAACAGGCCCTAAATGGGAAGGGCCGTCAAATCCACAACCGTGGACCAAAATGGAGAAGTAATATATGGATGGACGAGTCTTTTCCTAAACTTTAAGATGGGATTTGGCTCAATTTTCAATTCAGTCAGGTTTAGAAAATCTAAAATTTCGTGTATATACATATAATGTCGCATGTAGGGGTATTGTGCGCCACTGGCGAGAACTGCCGTTCTCTGGTAATTTTCAAAATTACATGTGCGTTGGAAAGGTAATGATCAGTACTATCAGAAGCCGCAAAGGTCGAACTAATATTTTCAAAATTTTTGGTAGTTTTGAGAACGAGAAAGAAAAACAGGCCCTAAATAGGAATAGACGTAAAATCCACACCCTATGACCAAAATGAAATGTTCACATATGGATGGGCGAGTCTTTTCCTAAACTTTAATTTTTTAATTCAGTCAGATTTAGAAAATCGAAAATTTCGTGTATAAATAGTGTCGCATGTAGAGGTGTTGTGCGCCACTAGCGAGAATTGCCGTTTTCTGGGGTCGCCTTGGTCGCATTCTCTCCCAAATGATCTAGTACTTACGACACCAGTGATAAGACAATCCGAGTTCATATCCCAGCCATCCTAATAATTATGTAATTATGGCCCGGCAAATGAACTCGAATTGCCCAATCAAACTTAGCATCGTAACCACTACAAGTACATAAACCATGATTGATTAATAACAGTGATTTTTTCGATATAAACTAAGTTTCGATAACCAATAAATCGAAAACTATTAATTTTATCAAAAAAATATTTTTTGCTTAAAATTAATGTTTTTACCAACATTTGCGGTCAAAATATAATAAAAAAATGTCCACCCTCGAGATGGGGTGGCAAGCACCCCATGGTAAAAGAGTATTTCGGCATCATATAGATTTTGTTCCTTGGACTATCCACTACTTATTATCAAATTTTCAAGCAAATCGATCCATTCTGTAAAAATTTCGAAGTGAAAAGTTTCAGTTCCTGGACTAATTATACATTTGGAGCTCTATAACTTCTGAACGGCTGACCTGATGTTGATCACTAAACATGAGTTTAAAACGTATTAACAAGTAGTATCTGATGCACCCAAGATCAAGTATGATAACTGAACGTATTAGAGGAATTATTGAGCTTGAAAAACGGTTTTTCCCATAAGAAATAGATTTTGATCATATTTATGAAGCCTATAACTAAAAAATTCGAATTTTCCCAGATATGAGATATACACCGTTAGACGCGTCCTGAGTCCTCCTACAAACGCTCAGTTATTGGCGCAATTCGTAGGTTGAAATTTTGAGTAATTGTCAAAAAACCATAATTTTCAAAGTTTACTTTTTCAGTTTTTTTTTGGCTATGGTGAGCAGTGTGTATGTCTCAGCTTGATCGGTTAGGCACCATTTGAAAGCTTAAATCAACCCTATTGATTTGGTGTATTTGTAATTTTCCTGTCCCTCCTTGAACCTAAGATATATACGCCCAAAAAATATGTTATTTTGTATCTTCCTAGCCCACTAGCTGGCTTACGGGTAGTCAGAAGTAAAAAATTACACCGGTTCTGAATCAGCCCTCATACTCTCTTGAAACACAGAAAAAAAAATTCAAATAAGTTTAACTTTCAAACACACATACATACATACTCGTACATACATACATATCCACAAACATTTTCCCATTTTTAAATAAAAATTGAGTAATAATTCTGAGCTCGGTAACTTTTGAATGGTATAACCAATTTTTAAAATTAAACATGCGTTGGAAAGGTAATAATCTGTGCTATCAGAGGCCGCAAAGATTGGGCTTAAGTTTTTGAAATTTTTGGGAGTTTTGGGGACGAGAACGAAAAACAGACAGACAGAGTAAATGTAAATCTGTGTGGAGTATGAAGGGAACCAGTCTCGTTGGAACTTTACCGCGCTGAGCAGATGTGACGTGAATTGTAAATTGTAGAATTCCTTTATCTTCCTTAGTCTCAGCATCCGTATGGCTTGCAAATTGTAGAAGCCTCGGAGGTGTAACCAGAGAAGGTTCCCATTGTTTTCATTCTGGTGGGATATGTTATATGCCATTAGAGTGAAAACTTAGTCTTTTGCTAGCAGTTGCCGCTAGGGCATCTATGCCATTTCGTTCGTTGCAATTCGGGACTGCACGCTGGGGTTTGTTTTGGTTGGATCAGGGAGAACAGCATATGTGCCTCCTGATGAGAGACTAATAAGTTTCGAAACCGGTAGAGGTGCTTGCAGCACTCTCTGATTGGACTGGAATATGGTTCGGCTGTATTTTCGTTTTGCAACGAAATTGAAAATGAAATTCATTTTTGATTTACATTTACTCTGTGTGGAGTATGAAGGGAACCAGTCTCGTTGGAACTTTACCGCGCTGAGCAGATGTGACGTGAATTGTAAATTGTAGAATTCCTTCATCTTCCTTAGTCTCAGCATCCGTATGGCTTGCAAATTGTAGAAGCCTCGGAGGTGTAACCAGAGAAGGTTCCCATTGTTTTCATTCTGGTGGGATATGTTATATGCCATTAGAGTGAAAACTTAGTCTTTTGCTAGCAGTTGCCGCTAGGGCATCTATGCCATTTCGTTCGTTGCAATTCGGGACTGCACGCTGGGGTTTGTTTTGGTTGGATCAGGGAGAACAGCATATGTGCCTCCTGATGAGAGACTAATAAGTTTCGAAACCGGTAGAGGTGCTTGCAGCACTCTCTGATTGGACTGGAATATGGTTCGGCTGTATTTTCGTTTTGCAACGAAATTGAAAATGGTTATTTATTTTTGATTTACATTTACTCTGTGTGGAGTATGAAGGGAACCAGTCTCGTTGGAACTTTACCGCGCTGAGCAGATGTGACGTGTATTGTAAATTGTAGAATTCCCTCATCTTCCTTAGTCTCAGCATCCGTATGGCTTGCAAATTGTAGAAGCCTCGGAGGTGTAACCAGAGAAGGTTCCCATTGTTTTCATTCTGGTGGGATATGTTATATGCCATTAGAGTGAAAACTTAGTCTTTTGCTAGCAGTTGCCGCTAGGGCATCTATGCCATTTCGTTCGTTGTAATTCGGGACTGCAGGCTGGGGTTTGTTTTGTTGGATCAGGGAGAACAGCATATGTGCCTCCTGATGAGAGACTAATAAGTTTCGAAACCGGTAGAGGTGCTTGCAGCACTCTCTGATTGGACTGGAATATGGTTCGGCTGTATTTTCGTTTTGCAACGAAATTGAAAATGGTTATTCATTTTTGATTTACATTTACTCTGTGTGGAGTATGAAGGGAACCAGTCTCGTTGGAACTTTACCGCGCTGAGCAGATGTGACGTGAATTGTAAATTGTAGAATTCCCTCATCTTCCTTAGTCTCAGCATCCGTATGGCTTGCAAATTGTAGAAGCCTCGGAGGTGTAACCAGAGAAGGTTCCCATTGTTTTCATTCTGGTGGGATATGTTATATGCCATTAGAGTGAAAACTTAGTCTTTTGCTAGCAGTTGCCGCTAGGGCATCTATGCCATTTCGTTCGTTGCAATTCGGGACTGCACGCTGGGGTTTGTTTTGGTTGGATCAGGGAGAACAGCATATGTGCCTCCTGATGAGAGACTAATAAGTTTCGAAACCGGTAGAGGTGCTTGCAGCACTCTCTGATTGGACTGGAATATGGTTCGGCTGTATTTTCGTTTTGCAACGAAATTGAAAATGGTTATTCATTTTTGATTTTCTTTTCCTATACTTTAAGATGGGATTTGGCCCAATTTTCAATTCAGTCAGGTTTAGAAAATCGAAAATTTCGTGTATATATAGTGTCGCTTGTAGGGGTGTTGTGCGCCACTGGTGAGAACTGCCGTTCTCTGTGGATTATACACGGATTATACGACATTTGACAGAAGCTCGAAACAAATGACAATCGATGAAAAGCCCTATTGAATGAACGTGATATGGATGTAAACGACTGTCCAATGCGTAAATGATGAAGCATTTCTATTTTCACTTTAAGCATCGAAACTTTTTTTTTCTTCTAGTTCCATGACCGTTATCGATTGTTGAATATCATGTTGGTTACCATATTCGCTATCGTGACTTTATTGACAGTAGCTCTGAATAACGATGTAGTCGATTCTCCATACCATTGCCTTAGATTTTTCAGCCATGTTCTTCATCCTCTATCAGGACCATGTTTACCTTGGATCTTTCCGTTAATGATCAGATGTAAAAGGTCATATTTTTTAGGGTGTCTCACAATGTGACCGGAGTATTCCAGCTTGCGACTCTTTCAGGGCCGGATTTAAGGGGGGCAGGCTGGTCAGCTGCCCGGGGCCCCCACATTCCTGGGGCCCCCACAAAGCGCCAAACTTAAAAAATCAGCACATTATTCACATAGAATAAAAGTTTGTCAATCAATTAACGGTGATATTTCGTTACATGGAAGGTTTCACTCATGTTGAAAGGTTTCTCATATTTTTGTGAAATCACAGTCATAAAGCAGAAGATTTCAATTCTCTAATGACGTTCTGATTTAAAAAAAACTGCAGGGTACAGTCCTAGGACAACGCGACAGTTGGAAATACACAAAGTTCAGGCTAAAATTAGATAACATAATATTTTTTCGTTGTGGATTCTTTTAGTTGCAAAAGCTGTAGCTGAGTGTTGTCCTGCTGCCATAGCATTCTTTGATTTCTTGGAAGGACTATATGAACTATATGTATTTTTTACTTCCTCTACATCCTAGATACAACTTGTTAATCGAGTGTTTAAAAGCTGCGTCTGTGAGAGCAACACCGCGCCGACCGTGTAGCAGAAATATTATTATTCCTTAGGGAGTTAGTACTACTAGATGGTCATCTCGATATGACGCCACAGAAGTACTAGTTAAAGGTTATAATCACAAAAAAGGAGGATTATCCAAAATTTCAGAAGACGGTGAGCAACAATTTGAAACTCGTAGCAATGCAGATGGTTTGTATAATAGAATGTGTTTACTGGAAACAGGAATATTTGGAATATTTTGGAATGAAATCAGGGCCCCCGTAAGAACTACTGGCGCCTGTGTGCAAAAAAGGATTTTGGCGCCCCTTAAGGCATTTTGATAATGTTTTTTTATTTATTTTTTCTTGAAGGTAGGTAGGTGCTTTAAATAAAGCAAAATAGGTACAAATAACACCATAGCAAACCTTAATTGAATAAGGTTTAACGACGTTCTACACCTTCGGCAAAGAATTAAGGATTTGCATGAAATTTTAGTATGTTATAATTTACTTCAAAAAACTAAGACTTGATTTAAAAAAAAAATTTACCGTGCCGTTTAATTACTATTAAGGGTCAAAGTTAAGTCTTAACATGGGCTCTTATGGGAATTCTTAAAAAGTTAATAACTTTTGACCCAAATTTACGATTTTTAATTATTTGTGCTTAAATTAAAGGTTTTTTTTTTTTGTAAGGAATAACATATAAAAAAATGAGGATTGTTTACCGTACCATTTATTTTTAATTTATTTATTATAATTAATTCCGTAATTTATTCCGTAATTTCCGTAATTTATTATAATTTATTTTTATAAAGTATATTCAATACTGAAACATATGAAACATATGAAACATGAACTTTTATGTTATATTCAGGATTTAAAACCTAAAATAATATTAATCACCGAGACTTGGCTAACACAAAAGATTCTGACAATTTATATACTATAGATGGATACTCTCTTTACAGATTTGATCGCAGCAATCGAAGAGGGGGAGGAGTGTGCATATACTTGTCATTAGATATTTCTGAGACTTTTTCTGTTGCTAATCTGGATGTTGTTGTACCTAACATTGAACTTTTATGTTTAAAAATTTCTCTTAATTCACTTGTTATTCACTTGGCGTGCATATATCGTCCGGGTAGTACTGTCCTAGAAGATGACCTAATATTGATTGAAAAAATGGAACTCCTTTCAAACCTTGAAAACCTTGTCTTATTTGGTGATTTTAATTTTGTCGATATCTCTTGGCCTTTGACTATTGTAAGCAATGAACCAACAAATTCGAAAAATATTTTTACAAATTGTGTTCAAAGTTCTAATCTACACCAATTGATTACCAATCCAACTCGTTTCAGAATAAACAATTTGCCATCAACGTTAGATTTGATTTTTACAAATGATGACCAGTTGCTTACAGAACCGGTGATTCGCACTCCAGTGGGCAATTCTGATCATGTAGTTATCACGACAAACATACAGTTTCTTATGGAATATAATCATCTTTCTGAAAATACAGTTATACATGAAATAACAAATTTTGAAAACCTCTCTCTTCAATTGCGTGATGTTGATTGGCCGTTACTACTGGGAAGCGTGACCCGTCAAAATAGCCCGGTCAAAACAGCCCCGTCAAAAAAGCCACGTCAAAATAGCCCGAACACAAAATAGCCTCGACAAAATAGCCCGCCAACAAAATAGCCCCGACAAAATAGATCGCACACAAAATAGCCCCGGTCAAAACAGCCCCGGTCAAAACAGCCCCGGGTAAAACAGCCACTTATAACCAATTACATAATTATTTATACAAGGTGTCCAAAAACTTTTTTTAATTTAAATTATTTGACAAAAAGGAAGAATGTATTTAATTTATTTAATTTAAAATGCATTTTACTGTTGCCCGAAAAACAGAAAAAAATGTTTATATCATAAATAAACATTGATTTTTACTTAACTTAAATGTTCCAACTTCCAAGAGGCAGGGAAGACAGGACTCGAGTTCTCTGAAAAGACCATTTTTATTTAATGTGGTTAAGATAAACATCTGAATAGGGAATAATTACCACTTCCGAAAAAATGTATTTTTAAGGAATTATTTCATGATGAATTCTGAAGGGAGCTTTTTTGTTGGGGCTATTTTGTCGGGGCTATTTTGTCGGGGCTATTTTGTCGGCGGGCTATTATTCCGCGGCTATTTTGTCTGCAGGCTATTTTGTCGGAGCTATTTTGTGTGCGGGATATTATATCGGGGCTATTTTGTCGGAGCTTTTTTGACGGGGCTATTTTGACGGGGTACCCTGGGAAGTCTAGAACATCCGGAAGAAGTTTGGAATAATTTCATAAACATCATTGACAACTACAAAAGACTCAACACTACAAAAAAAACTTACTATAGGAACAAACTTAAGCCATGGATTAACGGTGAATTGATATCACTTATAAGACACAAAAGAAAATTATGGAGAAAATACAAACGTACAGGTGATACACGTGACTTGCAAACGCACAAAAACTACACAGGAATACTAAAAAAGTATATCAACGAAGCCAGAATGGCATATGAAGAATCTATTGTAAGCTGCAACGACTCTAAAAAACTGTATAAATATGTTAGGTCTGCTATGTCTTCTAAAGTGTCCATTCCACTGTTAAAAAAGCATGATGAAACGATTTGTCACAACACGTGTGAGGTCGCTAATATTCTCGCAGATACATTTTCTAAAGTTTTTGCTATTGAACCGTCTCAAAATCAGTTTCCTGTAATCAGTAATCCACGAGTTATTCCCAAAATTGATTATATTGATTTTTCACCTGAAATCATTCAGCGCCATATTGACAAATTAAAAAACAACTCATCTCCAGGGCCCGATAAAATTTCTACATTATTTTTGAAAAAATGTTCAGATGTTCTCTCTGTTCCACTATCACTAATGATGCGTTCATCTTTTAATGCACACTCTTTGCCTTTAATTTGGAAAAGTGCTTCGGTGACACCTATATTTAAAAAAGGGAATAAGTTAGATCCTAATAATTACAGACCAATAAGCCTTACACCTGTTATTTGTAAAGTTATGGAATCAATTATTACAGAGTGTCTTTCAGAATTTTTACTTCGAGAAAAAATTATTCCTCTACAACAACATGGCTTTGTGAAAAGTCGATCAACCATGACTAATTTACTGTGGTGTGTTAATGAGTGGACAGCAGCATTAGATAAAAAACGACCTGTGGATATAATATATTTAGACTTTGCAAAAGCATTTGATCGAGTACCAAGAAGAAAATTGATGTGTAAACTAGAACATTTTGGCTTTCGCGGACAACTTCTTGAGTGGATTAATGATTTTTTAACAAATCGGGAGTTTTGTGTTAGAGTTGGCAAGTCGCTGTCATCTAAAAAAACGGTTTTAAGTGGTGTTCCACAAGGATCTGTTTTGGGTCCACTTCTATTTGTGTTGTATGCTAGTGATCTTGAATCTCATATCAAATCTAGGAAAGCTTTCTACGCAGACGATACAAAAATATTTGCTGACCCACTCTTGAATGGGCAAGACTTACAAAGTGACTTAGATTCGATCTTCAAGTGGTGTTCGGATTGGATGTTACCTCTAAATAGAGATAAGTGTGTGGTTTTACATTTGGGAAAAAATAACCCTCGTTTGTCTTACTCGATAGACGGGCATTTACTGGATACTGCGGAATCATATAGTGACCTTGGTGTAACAATTACTGAAAATTTGAGTTGGTCGGAGCATATTTCAAACGTTACTAAAAAAGCGAATAGTAAGTTATACCTACTTAGTAAGACTTTTACAAAAATATCATTTTCGGGTTCTATTCGTTTGTATAAAACTTATGTCCGACCCCTACTGGAGTACTGTGGAACGGTTTGGTGCCCAGAATTAGTGCGCGATAGAACTCTTCTCGAAAATATTCAAAAGAAGGCCACCAGACTATGTTTCAAACGAAGAAGGCCAGATTACCAACAAAGACTTTCTTTAGCCGGGTTATCAACTTTTGAAGCTCGTCGACTCCGTGGTGACTTAATTATCACCTTCCGAATTTTAAAGTATGGATATGGAGATTTGCAACACTTGTTTATTTTAGACGATCACAGCAGACTACGTGGACATAGTTTGAAAGTGAAGAAGGAACCCTTTTCGTCGATAAAGCGCCAACATTTTCTGTGTAATCGCATTTTTAGTATATGGAACAGTCTCCCAACGGAAATTATAAATTCTCCATCTATTAATGTTTTCAAAAACCAACTAGACAGTTATTTGTTTGTAAACTGATCAGTGTTGTGCACAATCTATTAGTCTATAGTTTATTTGCGAAGCTAATTTTTGTAATGTAGGTACTATTTCATTTTTCTTGTAAATGGGCTTATGGGTCTCCATGACCCCAGCCCTTATTTCTATGTAATAATAATAATAATAATAATTAGGGAGGGAGGGAGGGAAGCAGAACTGCGCATAAACCACCTTACTAAGGACGAAAAAGTGCGCGCCTGGATGGGTAAACCTTTGCACGGGCGACATCCCAATGAGGTCAGCCAAGATTATGTCGACAATATAGCGTCGAACTACTGGTTTACATCAGGAAAGATGTTCCCTGAAACGGAGGGTTCATTACTGGCCATTCAGGATCAGGTTATACCAACCAGAAACTACCTGAAATATATCATCAAAGACCCTCAGGTTCAAAACGACAGATGCCGATATGGATGTCAAGCCCAAGAAACCATCCAACATCTTACAGGGGGCTGCCAGGCATTTGCTGCAACTGAATACAAGGAACGGCATGACGCAGTGGGAAAAATCCTTCATCAAGAGATAGCTATCAAGCTGGGACTTCTCCAAACGGACCATCTCCCGTATTATCAATACGTCCCTGAGAGTATGCTTGAGGATGGCAACTACAAGCTATACTGGGACCGCACTGTGCTCACAGACCAAACAGTGGCACATAATAGACCAGATCTCGTACTAGTTAATAAATTAACAAGACAAACAACACTGATTGATGTGGCGATACCTAACAACAATAATCTACGTAGTAAATTCACTGAAAAGATCGCCAAGTACAGAGATCTAGAAATTCAAATACGAAGGCAATGGAGAATGCAAAGTACCCAGACGATACCTATTGTTATGTCTACTACTGGAGTTATTCCGAAGAACCTCCTCGAAAGCATAAAAAGGCTGGGTCTAAATGAACATCTTTACAAGGCCATGCAGAAAGCTGTAATACTCGCAACGGCCAGATGTGTATGAAAATTTTTGGGAGATACACCTGCATACCAAGTCACCTAGGGCTCGATAACACGGAAAGAGTCCCACCAGAGCTCAATCCTTTTGATACCGGAGGTATCTGGGATGAGTCAATTTTCCCCTTAGAGGGAGTGTGAGCCGTATGGCTAAATCTGGAAATAATATGATTTGAGTATTCTGCTATAAATGCATTGTTACCAACTTTCGCTTGCATATAAGTTTCCCCCCTTTCCTCTGAGAGGCATACCCCGCAACGAAGGTGTAGAACGTCGTTAAGGGGCTTTATTGAATAAATTCTGCTGGACCATCTTGTCACACTTAGAGGGTTTAAACTTAACCCAAAAACATTTTTTCTCACCCCACCCACAACACCCACCCTTTTGTGGATAACGAACCCAGAGTACCGCGATTTTCAAATTTTGTCCATTTGGACGGGTCTGTATCGTCGCCCTCGTTAACGAAATTATTCCGATTCGATTTTTTGCACAAACTTACTCAAAAAGAGGTCCCTTATAACAAAGCCGCAGAAAAAAATGGATTAATAGCAAACTGAAAATTTGTTAATAGCTTAACGGTCGGACAAACATTGATGTAAGGGAACACTGGAACAGGGGATGTTTTAATTTGGAACGTCAGACTATGAAAACGTCCCATGTATTTTGTCGGACAGAACTTCCAATTGATTTGTTGCCCTTTCATTAAACTCTCATGCAAAAATCAGACTGCTATTTATCAACAACATAATTCCTGTCATTTAACATGTTCTACGTGTCGGACTTATTAAAATGCCCAGTTGGTGATAATACCAGACTGATTTTTTGCATGAGCATTTAATGAATGGGCAACAAACCAATTGGAAGTTCTGTCCGACAAAATACATGTGACGTTTTCGTAGTGTGACGTTTCAATTTTTTAACCTGTTCCACATTTTAAACGTTTCCTGTTCCAGTGTTCCCATACATCAAAGTTTATCCGACTAGACACCGTTAAACCATTAACAAATTTTTAGCTTTAATCAACTTTTTTTGGTACGCGGGATCCAGGTCTATTGGGTCATTTTGAGTAAAAAAGGTCCCTCGTCATTTTTCTCTAAAATTGATTGTTGTCGAGTTATACGCGATTTAAGATTTGAAAAATACGAAAATGGCCATATAACTCGACAACAATCAATTTTAGAGAAAAATCACAAGAGACCTTTTTTGTCCAGAATGACCCGAATTATCTAAAAAAATTGTTCAAAGTGAAAAAATTATTTTTGTGAATTTGTTTAAAAAAATTTTTTTGAACAATTTTTCGACCAAGGTACCACCTGGAACCCTCAGAATTTGTTATAAGAACGTCTTTTTGTGTAAGTTTTTGCAAAAACATCTAACCGAAATAATTTCGCTAACGTGGGCAACGATCATCCTGGACTATAGCGCTAATTGTTAATAATTAAAAACGACAGCTTTGTAATAAAATAATGACAAAAATTTCTTTAGGATCTTCATGGAGGGGTTTTAAACTTTGATTTGACTTTATAATTCACTTTTTGACTTTCATAATTATAATCTTTAATCGAGTTATTAAGCCTTGAAAACATTATTTTTGTGAATTCGCCAAAGAAACGCATTTTTGGATTTTAAATCGCTTATAACTTTAAAACTGTTAATTTTTGAAAAAAAGGTCAAGAAACTTATTTTATTTAGAATATTCCAAAGAAACTATAAAAAATATTTTTCGGAGGAAAATAGGAGATTTTTGAAATAGAGCTCACCGCACCGGCAAAAAAATCGGATAAACAAGCATATTTAACAATTAAAAAACAACAGTATAAATTAAGGTTATACGCAATCACTCTTCAGAATCTTGAAACTGAATGTCTAAACTTCAATTTAAGTATCTGGCAACCTCAAAAATACTAATTTAAATATGAGTTTTTAGGCCTCGAAAATGTGTATTTTTGCATTTTTTAGATTTTGAATCGCCTATAACTCGAAAACTATCAATTTTTGAGAAAATTTACAAGATACCTTTCTTGTTTAGAATTACCCACAAAAGTTAAAAATATATGTTCCGGAGCAAAAAAACCTGATCTTTTGTATTTGTTTAAAAAATATATTTAAACAATTTCTGCCCTAAAATTCCGCCCGGCACCTTTCAGATTTGTTTAAAGGGGACATTTTTGAATAGGAATCCGCAAAGAAACCGAATCAGAATTTTTTTCAGACGGGAGCGGTCGCACCACATGGACTAGAATGGGTGTTTGGTATTTTCATAGCCGGATTTTTTATTTTATATCTATAGAGAGACTAATAATGCCATATGCTATCCAAACAAAGTAAAACTGAACTATTTAATTCCTCAACTTTTGTTTTAAAATTAATTTTTGCTTTTTGATTTTTTTGTAAATATTTTTGCAATTTTTGACCCTCTGTTTTGGCGCCCCTAAAGGATGGCGCCCGTGTGCATTGCACACTTTGCACATATGGTTGCGGGGGCCCTTTAGAGAGCACAAGTCGTACTCGTACTGAAACAGCACAAGTCGTACTCTTCCAGATCCAAATATTGACCTTAATTCAGGAGTGGTGGCACTTAGGTCACTTAAAGAATTTATATTCTTTTAAGGAATATTTCAGAGACTGAAATGACAACATCCGAAAAATTTTGAACTTAAAGTTTTTATCGCTATTATAGATCACTTCATTTCTTCTTTAAGTTAAAAGCTTTCTGCATATGAATCCATTCATTACAATTTTAGATTTTTACATTATTTGGAAAATTTAACTCCCAATGAAATTGAAGCTCACTCACTGAAGCTTACCGACATTGATGATGAATGATTTAAATCAAAACCTAGATCTCGAACTGGTACAATTTGTAGAATTTTTTAAATCATTTAAAGAGGAAATCGGTTCATCAAATATCAAATATAAGTAAAGAGCTTCAAATGTACCGACTGCTAAAAGACTGTGAATGATGCGTTTCTAAACGTTGTGGTGACACTTCGTTTATATTTATTATATTTACATTTACTACATAGTTCTGATCTAACTCACTGCAGTGAAGAGAGATCGTTCTCAAAATTTAAGTTAGGTAATTAAAAATCGAGTTCTGTCTATGATGGACCAAGAGCGTTTGAATCATCTCTTTATAATGAGCATTGAATACGATGTCTTAAATTGAATTTTCAATTAAAACATCTCGAAAAGTACCCTGACTTTAACCATACATTTTATTATTAGCCCGATCAAAGAACAATCTGACCTCAAAAAAAATAAAGGAAGAATGAAAATTTGGGAACAGGTAGTTGAAATTGTCTATTATTTTATAAAAAAAAGTTTACAATTCTACACCCCCTCCATTTTACAAAAATAGGGAAATTAGAGTTGGTTTTTCATTAAAAGTGCTGTATTTCAGAAAATAAGGCAATAATAACAAAAAATTTTATTTAAAAATCATCAAGGTACTTTTATCCTAACATTCTGACTAAAAACTTTGTTTGCATCTTGATTCGTTTCTAACCTATAGCCCTTTTTAAAGTACTTAACAGGGGCGCTTATTTGAATTGCGCGCGCAACAAAAATGTCAGATTTTAAAATTAACTAACTTTTAAATCGATAATTTGGGGCATTTATCAAACAATAAAATGTACGAAAAAAACACAATACCTTTAGAAAAATATCAATTTTAACGTGAATATATTTTCATTGTGAATTACAAATTATTTAATTTAGAAAAATATGTTTTAAAATATACTAATACAAGTTTTGAGAGCAACACATATTTTTTGTCACAAAAATTTACATAATCATTTAAATTAAAATTCCTTTTAGATTTACGTTTTAAGATGGCTAATTAACATTTGGATTTAAAATTGCACAACGTTACTTTAAAGGATAAAAATTTGTATGGCGATAAAAAATGGATATTTTTTTGATTTTTATTTTAAGCCAATTTTCAAGATTTCAATCAATAATATCTTTGTTGAAAATTCATAAAAAACTTTAAAAATATGCTTGTAGGTACTTGAAAATGTACTCTTTCGAAAGCGATATCCATTTTTCTTATGCATAGAATACTTTTTAAATAAGGCTCACTTATTATAAACAACTACAAAAAAATGTCATGTTTTAATAAAATCGATGCCATTCTTTTCTGAAAGCCTTTTTTTAAATGAAAATATGGGAACATATTAAAAAAGGCTTAAATAACATATTACATATATATACAATAGGCCTATTGCAAAGATAAAAATATATGGGGCACGTAAACACAGGTGAAAAAATTGCTTACAAGAGAAAACGGCGCGCTTCCTAAACACAGTTGACTGAGTAGACGAACATAACCTAAAAAATTGGAGAAATATTCACGCTGCAATGTTTTGTTATCGTTTTCGGCTGTCTTTTGAATTTATAACTTATTATCAATAAAAGTGATCTGTTTGTTATAAAATAATTGTGTAAATATTTACAATGAGTGCGAACAGTGAAACAAATAATAATAATTCTTGTTTTATTTGTGAAAAACATTTAGAATGTGATAACGAAAAAATTGTAATTGTCAAAGTGGAATTGAAACATTAAAAAGTGTAAGTTAAGAAAGAAATGATGATAGACACAAAATGCTTTTGGACTGTGATGAAATTAGAATGTAAATAGACAAAAATATGTATTAAAAAAAAAGGAGAAACGTTTTCATGCTGCATGCGGAAGTTGTCAAACTGGTAATAATAGTTTAGATGGTAGCTGCCAAGAGACCCAAAATTATGATTTTACAGTTGATTCTATTATAAATGAAGTTGATTCAGACACAAATTTTACATCAGACGAAGATGAAAATGAACTTTGAATAATTTAGATTAATTAATTAAATGTAAACAGTGACGATCCAGTTCGATATACAATAAACGATTTTTCATTGCACCTTTTATCATTTTAGTACTTCATACTCATTTGATCCTTTATAACTTAGTAGGCAACATCAGCGAGCGAAAAACGCGTTCCAAGATTGCAACTTTAATTTTGAATATTCTGTAGAGATATCTGGCACATATATTCGCAATATAGTAAAGAATTGTGGTACTGAGCCCAATTTAAGAAACATGTTAGTATGTAGAAATTACTCTAAAATTAAATTAAATATAAAAAACGAGTCTGTGCCGCTTTAAGAAGAACAAAAAAATACAGTTTTTTCAAATAAACTTTTTTATCCCATGTCTAGATTTTGTGTCACAATGAAATTACTAAAAAACGATTATCTATAACAAGAAATCGAACTTGACTGACATGGCAACATTTAGCGCGCCTATGAGTATAATAATTATTGTTATCACAATTATGTGCCTTTGTTTCTGATAGTATAGTGTATAGTGTCACTGACACTGTAGTACTGCCGACACACTGTTGCCGCACTGTTGAAAGTTCGGAGAACTATCGAAAAAAAATATTGACGCGCTGATGTAGCCTCTTAATAGAGTACATTTATTTTTAATTAAGTTAATTTAATTTTTAAATGAACTTTAGAAAACCTAATAAATATTTAGTAAAAGAAATATTTTTTTGAGAAATTTTGATATTGATTTTATAGGTTTATATTGAAATAATTAACTTAATACAAGTATGTACTTTAAAATTATAGTTTTTCAAATTATTAACTTAATTCAAAAACAAAATAATATAGGATACGTGCACGCGCATGTAATTCGTTCAGGTAAGTACATACTTACAAGAAAAACCAAAGTTTCAGTTCTTTTTCCAAAAATTCAAAAAAAAATTTCCAAAATTTTTCCACTGGCCGTAAATTTTTTTTGAAAATTTTTGGAAAATGTTAACCTCAAGCCCTTAATAGATCTGTAAATAGTGTGTTCACCAATTTTCAGATTAATTGATACAAAACTAACCGAATAAGACCGTTTTAAAAAATTTTGGTTTTCAACCCTTATTAAAAATAGGCTATATCTCATAAAATAATCGAGATCTAAAAAAAAAATTTAAAGACCAATCTTTAAGGTTAAATCACTCTGATGACTATTTTATTTTTCACTGTTACATTTTATTTTATTATTTTATTATTTTTAAAATACAGCACTTTTAATGAAAAACCAACTCTTATTTCCCTATTTCTGTAAAATGGAGACGGTTTAGAATTGTAAACTTTTTCTTATATAATAATAGACAATTTCAACTACCTATTCCCAAATTTTCATCCTTCCTTTAATTTTTTTGAGGTTTTTGTAAAGTTTTGTGTTCCTTGATCGGGCTATATGTTTATTTTTAATATTCTACTTTAACAATACACAGCTCTTGTAACTTTTATTATTAAAAATATATTTATACAAGTAGATCAACATTTTTTTTTAATTTCTAAAAGAGAAAACCCTGTAGTTGGCTGCATACCATAGTTATAACAACAATTTTTTTAATGGTAGTAGGTAGGGCCCCACACCAATTCTGCCCAGGGGCCCCCACTGCCTTAAATCCGGCTCTGGTCTCTTTATTATATTGACCAGTTGTGTTTTCTGGTTCAGCCGCCTAAGGACCTCCTTATTTCTAACTCTGTCGATCCAACTTATTTTTAGTAGTGGTCTCTATACCCACATCTCAAAGGCCGTCAAGCGTGTAAGCATAGCCTCACTTAGAGTCTACGCTTCTACAGTAGAACAGGACAATATGTCATTCGAACGTCAAAACTAAGATCGTGACTGCAAAGTACGTTTCTAATTTTTACAAAGGTAGCTCTAGCTTGTTCTATTCGGCTTTTAATTTCTGCGGTTGGTTCCGAGCTCTCATTGATATTACTGCCGAGATACACGGTTTCTCTACTCTGTCCAGTATGGCACATCCGACTTTTATACCGTCATGCATATAGGTATATAATTTAAAAAAAAAACAGTAAAATCCTTTATAAAAGGTATATTTAAAAACCCTCAAAAGGGCCACATCAAATTCACATAACTAGTTTTCGACTGGTTTACTCATCATCAGTGCTTACCTAAAATGAATATAACCTGATAAAAAATGCAAAGATGTTGAAATTTTGACTAGGGTTAAAAAATAGGCGGTTATACTCACATGCAATGTACATGCTAACCACCAAGACAGTATTATACAAAAATATGTGGGTCAGCCCAGTAAAAGTAGTCCGTCAAGGAAACATTGGTTTAAAATGCTACCTTAAGCCTGGATGTTTAAAATATTTTCTAATTTGCCCTAGGTAACATCTGAGATGTAGATATGACTTGTTCACATGTTGGAAGTGAGACGGCAAGTGAAAATGAAATGGTTGGGAACCTCGGAACGATGACAAGACAAACGACAGTTCCACAGGTAGTTAAAAAATAACAGGTAGTTAATATTAGTAAGTAAGGTATGCAGATTGTTAAAATTAGAAATTATGTAACAACACACTCCATTGTGAAAATTATCATTTAAAATTCATTAAACTAGTTGTTATAGTAAAAATGGATTCACGTAAACTGTAAGTGGAACTAGTTAGGCACATTACACAGAAGTTTTGTGTTCGACAACTAAATACAGTAATAAAATCTTATTATCAAGAGATCTAAGATTTAAAAAAGCAATTTTGTGGTGATTTAAAGTTATCGAATTTATTTAACTTATTAGTAGCTGTTGGAATTTGTGTAAGTGTGTAAGAAATCACAATGGGGGTGTCTGAGGTGTAAAAATGTCTTAAATAATCTAGGGGATGTATCATTAAGAAAGCACAAACTCAAACTGAGGCGACTATTTCCTAAAGGCATCGCAGGCTGCCGGGATCCCTAAGGGTCCAAAAACCAAAACCGTAATAGGATGATGACATAATTTTGTTTGCTAACTATCATATATATTTAGTTTTCTTAACATTGAGTTTTCATCCATACTGATCACAGGTCTGTTTTATTTTGTTCATTAGATTTTGAAGGTCTTCTCCGCAATTAGGAAGCACTAGACTAAGGTATCGTCCTTAGTATTGTTCACGGTTTCTCCATTCACAATAATAACTTCGATTGTCTCCATTAAGGCTTCCTTAAATATATCCTCTGAATACAAGTTAAAAAGTCTGGCTAATTGGCTCTGCAAAGCCATTTTTCAAAAAAGAAGTTAAAAAGTAAAGGCGATAATATGCAGCCTTGTCTCACTCCTCTTTTTATATTTATTTCAACAGACAGTTCTTGTTCAACTTTTATTTTTGCCACTTGATGCCAGTATAGATTTGTAATTATTCGTAAATCTTTATCGTCCAATCCAGCTGTTTCCAATATTTTTAGCATTTTGATATGCCGGACTTTGTCAAAAGCCTTTTCAAACTGTGTGTGTGTGTGTGTGTGTGTGTGTGTGTGTGTGTGTGTGTGTGTGTGTGTGTGTGTGTGTGTGTGTGTGTGTGTGAAAAAATGGCTTGGATGCGAGTCCGTTAGCCACAGATTTTTATTTTATTTTTACCTCAATTTATTAGTTTTGTTATATTTATACGTATTTCACTTAAATGATTATATTTGTTTCTTTCAAGTAGTTTATGAGTAATTTAAATATTTCCATTTTATGACAACTTAGTAGATATTCTATACTAATTGGAAAATAAACTTGTGTTTGTCGTAAATTGTAATATAATTGATTTATATATCTCTCGTTAATTTTGCATTCCAAGAAAATATGGTTTAAATCTCTAATCGAAACATTATCACAAAAACATACTGATGAATTAATTATTCCTAATTTGTGCAGATGTGCCTCATATTTCCCGTGTCGAGTTTTTAATCTGACGATAGTAGAAATATCTTGCTTTGGCAGGTTATATTTAAATATGTATTCAGGTGGCGGAGGAAGTTCTTGATGTAAAGAAAAATATAAATTTTTTGACATGCTTGTAATATTTTTCCATTCTTTTTTCCATATTTTATTTATTCTAACTTTGACGTCATTTATTGCATCTGTCGATAAGATGTGAGTTAGTATCTCACCTTTTTTTATTGCATCTTTGGCCAACTCATCCACTTTCTCATTACCCATTATACCGGCATGCCCTTTTGCCCATATAAATACTACTTCCACTTTAGACAAATTATTTTTTATATTACATAAAATTTTTGATTTGTATGAACTAAAATCAGTATTTTCAATTGTATATTTTGTAGTTCTGGAGTCTGTTATTATCACAGCTTTTTTAATATTATTCTCTTTGATCCATTCTAAAGCTTTTTCGATAGCTATAATCTCAGCTGTAAAAATACTACTAATACTAGATAATTTGTAATTATTATGTTGATGGGTATTTTGCACATACATAGCACATCCTACTCCTGTTTGATTTTTAGAACCGTCTGTATAAATTACTGTGTAATCCACAAAGTCGCTCAGTATAGATTTTACTAAAATATTATTTAAATGATTTGATTCTGTATATTTAGGAATTATGATTCTGGGTTTTTTTATCAAAGTTTTATACGGAAATTTATAAATTGGTAATAATTTACTCTTGTGTAAATCTGTATAATTCCTGGTTTCAATGAATGCATCTGTTAGTGGTGGTGAATTTTTTATTCTCCAATATTTACTAGTTAAGTTTTCCATGTTTAATAAAGTCAAATTTGTTAAAAGGTCTGACTCAGTGTTTCTTAGCTTTATGCAGTATTTTTGAGCTAAAAATTGTCTACGTAAATTTAATGGGATTTCAAACTGGATTGAATAGATGTACACATTTTGATTTATATCCCTGTATCTCTGTATTGGTCGGTCTTGACGGTCCAGTTAGCTGGGGCTCAGTCGATCGACAAGTTTAGTGGATTTGCGATTTGCGGTCGCTGGTTCGAGCCTCAGCTAGGTCATGAAATTTATAAAAGGCCAACGCCGTAGTATAAAACTCAATAGAGTCTACGGCTTGGTCTGGAATAAACTGGCGTCTGATCGACCTATGGAGGAGCGGTACGGGAAGGGATAAGGGCTTCCGGCTTGGTGATACTCCTCCATAGATCCCTACCGAAGGGCGTTGACGCCTAAGAACGGTGTATACATACATACTAAACAAGGCTTCTCTTGTACCCAAGCCACTCATAAACAAAAAGTGAGTATTACTAATACTGTCCTCTCTTCATTATGCCTGTATTGCCTCTTCGGCTTAGAGACGGCTGCTATGAAAAGTTCATTTGATGTACATCCATACCATTCTCTCAGGTTGCGCAGCCACGATATCGTGCGTCTCCCTATGCTTCTTTTTTCTTGAATCCTTCCCTGCATAATGAGTTGGAGCAAGCTGTATCTCTCACCACGTGTAATATGTCCAAGATATTCCAATTTTCTGGTTTGGATTGTATTTCCATTTCTTTATTCATCTTTCTCAGAATCTCTTTGTTTGTTACGTGTTCTGTCCATCATATTTTCAGAATTCTTCTATACACTCACAACTCAAATGATTCCAGCTTTTTCATTGATGCAGCATTCAAGGTACAAGCTTCCATTCCGTAAAACAAAGTCGAGAAAACGTAGCACCTAGCCAACCTTACTCTCAGCTCTAAATTCAGATCTCTTGTGCAGAGCAATTTCTTCATTTTGTTAAAATTTGGTCTAACCTTTTCTATTCTACTTTTAAGCTCCTGGAAGTAATCATTTGTGGAGTTGATCATTGTTTCAAGATATGCATATTAGCCTACTCGTTTGACATTGGTTCCGTTGGTTACGAGACCGTCCTCTAACAGCGTGTAAATTCTGCTGTGTATTACTTGCAGGAAGATCTTCAAAACGTGACTCATCAGACTTATTGTCCGATAATCACTGCATGTCTTTGGACGATGTTTCTGTGGTATTGTAACAAATGTCGACTAGTGTCATAAATTCTATTAAGAGATCACACAGTACTTTAATTCCATTTTCTCCCAAACACTTTAGTATTTCAGTACTCACTTCATCGGGACCAAGTGCTTTTCCATTTTTGCCGTTTGTATTGCACGTGTAACCTCACGTTATAGATGGGCCTGTTATTCGCGGTGTGCAAGTACTTGTAGGGGATACGAGAAACGATCGTGCGCGAATAGCGGAGAAATCTTGCAACTTTCTTAAGTAATTCATATTCTCAATTAAAATTGTCAAATTGACGTGTATATTTCATACCCACTACCATTGAACAAGAAAAATTGTATGTTGCTAACAATATTGATATGATATATGCAATTATTATATAAAAGTATATATTTAATTAATTGTATTTTGCTTGCAGTACTGCATTTTAATGACTCATTTTATTTACTACGTACAATTGTCTACCTTTTAATAACATAACCTAAATCTTACTTTTTCTTATTATAATTTTTTTTGGGCTACGGCCTTGTAAGCCGTCTATAAAAGTGCGAAAAAAGTTGCCGAGCTATGAAACCAGGTGTCGCTTTTCCGAACTTGCACGGTCCCAATAGCAATCGGTGTGTAGTGTTCTATTCTCTCTTCTTCAAATAATTCAGAAATATAGTTTTCCCATTCTTTTAACTGTTCATTGATGTCTAATTGATAATTATGTATCCGTCTATGTCTTCTAAACTTTGGCATAATGTTTCCGTTTGTTTCCAGCAACCTCTTTTAATTTCTTGTGCAGATGAAATTTATCGTGTTTCTTTTCATATTGTTCAATTTCGTTACATTCTTTACTATGAAATTGTGTTTATGCTTATCTTATCTTCTGCCTGATTATTGCATGGATCCTCTTCATCATCATCATCCAACCAATTCACGTCCACTGCTGGACATAGGTCTCCCCCAATTGTTTCCACACTTCACGGTTTTGTGCTGATTGTTGCCAGTTTTTACTAATCCGCCTGATATCATCTGTCCATCGTGTAGGCGGCCTTCCTCTACTGCGTTTATCTTCTCTTGGTCTCCATTTCATCAGCTTTCGTGTCCATCTTGAATCTTTCAGCCTGGCGACGTGTTCTGCCCAGTTCCATTTAAGCCTGGTGATACGTTCTATAACATCTGCGATACCGGTTCTTTGTCTGAGATCTTCATTTCTTATTTTATCCCGTAGGGTTACACCCAGCATGGATCTTTCCATACGCCTTTGAGCAACCCACATTTTCGACGCTGTGTCCTTGGTTAGACTCGCACTCTAACCAAGGCATGGATCCTCTTGTATTCTTTTATATCTTTATTTCTGACTTCTCTTCTTTAATCCATGAGTGTCATAATTTCTTCTGACATCCAGCCTTGTTTTTTTCTTGTTTTTACTGCACTTAACTTTGTTTCTTGAACGGTCTTTAATATATCTTTAATTCTCTCGAGTTTGAAGTATTTACTTTCCTCTTTGCTTGATGTTAACTTCATTTTTTGTTCTAATATACTAGTTATTTCTTGTTGTACACTTGGAGCAGTATCATTTGACATCTTTTCTCTATCAATAGTACCTGTTTGCTTATTCGTCCTTGTAACCCTTTTCAATCTGTCTTATTTTTCCTACTAAAATATTGTGATCTGTTGGTACATCTGCACTTGGATATGTTTTGACTGCTAATATTGAATTTATGTATCTCTTATTTATACAAATGAAGTCTATTTGGTTGCGAACCACTCGTTCAGGTGTATCTGCTGGTGATCTCCAGGTGTAAAGTAGACGCTTTGGAAGTTTGAAAATTGTGTTTGTTATTACTAATAATTGTTTTTGTACACAGAAAGATGCCAACTTTATCTACTTTTTCATTTCGTATTCCCAGACTTTTTCCCGTATTCCCGTATTTTCCTATATCTTCCTGTTCACCTTCGCCAATCTTCGCATCAAAAACTTAAACCAGGACAATATTGAGATCGTGTTTCTTTGAAGGTGCTACTACTGTTTCTAAATCATGATACAATTTTTCAATTTCTTCTTCTTCATAGTCTTTTGTATTTATTGTTGTTTGTATTTGTAACATTAGTATCCTGTTTTAAAATAGGACGACATTTTTTACAGCTTTATCTGTTTCCTTCTTCACAATTATTGCTACACCATTTTTGTGTTTTGAACTGTCTTGTCCTCAATAGTATACAATGTGATCATCTATTTGTAGTTACTTTTTCAGACCCTGGCCATCTCATTTCACTTACTCCAAGGATACTTATATTTAGGCGCTTCATTTCTCTTATGGTGTTGTGAATCTTTCCTGGTTCGCACATGTTTCTTACATACTGTATACCTAATTTTCTTTCTTCAGAAAATATGTTCATTTTTCTGGGCTGATCTGTAGATCCTTAGCACCCCTGTTCCGTTTAAGGAGCGCCCGTACTCGGGGCCATTGTATTTATCAGCCATTTCCATGATTGTTTCTTGGGAAAATTAGGCTCTAGGTGGTTTCCCGTTGCCTTCCTATAGAGTGTGTAATAGCAGGAAATATAGTGGCCCGTCTGCCCTTGGAAACCGAATAGCCATTCGGGATCGGAAGAAACAAGAAACGTTGGAATTATTGCCACGTTGAGTAGTCGGGAAGTGAGGTGCAAATTATAGACCTTTCCTAGTCTTCTTTATTTCAACATTCGTATGGTTTGCAAGTAATGCAAGTAATAGAAACCGCAGAGGTGATAGCCAGAAACTTGGTCTCATTAAAAGTTTTATTTTCTTCGGAAATAAAACTTTGAATTGTTTTAGGCAGATGTCGCTACGGCATCCATATCTTGTTATTTTGTCGTGATTCAATACTAGTAGGCTCGGTTTATTTCAGTTTGTTCAGAAATATTCATATACCGGGTGGTGAATTGGAAATCGGGCCATAGGAAACCCAATGTAAAATTCTAAACTGTTGAATTCCTGCTTACCTAATTATTTTACATCAAAAGTCATAGGAAACTATTTGTAGAGGATTGAAATCTGTATTGAAAACAAATGTTAAAATTGTTCTACTAAGTTTCAATAAAGGAGAATGTAATAAACCTATAATCGTTAAGGAATTACTAGCGATTCATTGGGGAATTAATCATTCCAAATGTTATTTATATGGAGCACCAACATTTTTAGTCAAAACGGATCATAAACCAATAACACATTTATTCGCAATGAAAGAACCAACTTCTAAACTTACAAGGATCAGATTAGATTTAGAGGAATACGATTTCGAAATAGAGTATATAACAGGGAAAAATAACTATGCAGATAGTCTTTCAAGAATAACATTACATCAACTAAAGAACTTATACATAGATAATATCCATATATTAGCTATAACACGAGCACAAGCAAGAGAAAAGAAGAAGGATGCAAGGCAAACGAAGGCAGAAAGTGAACTCGCACTACAGCCAGAAGCCCCCAAACAGACAGTAAGAAAGGTACTAAATAATTTAGAGGCGCATAGACTACCAATTTTGTCTTTTGGAGCAGAACTAATCTCACCAAGACTGAGCATTAGGGTCAAAAACAAAATAAAGTGCAGCAAGAGCATAGCCACAGGATTCAATCATCTCGATTTAAACCAAATGTTGGCACAACTTGTTAAGCTGGCGGTAGAGAATGCAGTACGTAAAGTAAAAATATACGTAAACGATATTATTTTTAAAGTGTGCACAATTAAGGAATTTATTAAACAAGGAAACGAAATATTGAAGAATGTAGAAATATACATATGTGAAGTACCAGAAACAATAGAAGATGAGAAAGAAAAACACAGGTTAATAGAAGAATATCATAATCATCCGATGTTTGGAGGACACGTAGGAAATAACAGACTCATAAAGAAGCTAAAAGCAAGATTTAGATGGAAAAATTTGGAAAAAGACGTAATAAAATACGTTAAACAATGTCGTAAATGTCACATTAACAAACCAAAAAGAACACATGTCGAGGAATTCGTGATATCGGACACTTCTTCCAAACCATGGGACATAGTATACATAGATACGATAGGTCCATTCACTAAAAGTAACGAAGGTAATAGATACTGTATAATAATGTTATGTGAGCTTACGAAATACGCGGTCAGTATACCCGTGTGCAATAAAGAAGCAGAGACAATAGCCCGAGGAATTTTTGATCATTTCATACCAACATACGGACTCATGAAGCAAATAAGAACAGACCAAGGCACAGAATATAAAAATGAAGTAATGCAGGAACTAAAAAAGCTACTAATAATAGAGCACAACTTCTCAACGGCATACCATCCACAGCCCATTAGAAGTTGCGAAAAACTGCACAGAACATTAAACGAGTACGTAAGAGCATTCATAGACGAAGACAGAGAAAATTGGGATGTGTGTTGCAGGATGTTCACATACTGCTACAATACAACCCCTAACGCGTATCATGGTTACACACCGTTTGAACTGTTATATGGCAGGAAGGTTAACCTACCAGAAGACCTTACACAGGAAATTCAACCATGTTACAATATAGATGCTTACTACAATGAGTTACGCTACAAACTACAAAGCGCACACGAGAGAGCTAGAACCTTCTTACTAAAACACAAAAAAGAGCGACAAGAAAATAACAAGCGCAAAGCAACACCACAACACTTTAAAATAGGAGACCTAGTCCTGGTAAAAAGGGAAGAGAATGGTAAGTTTGATAGTCTTTATGTAGGCCCCTTCACCAGCGCCGGTTTAACCAGGGGTCTTTTGGGTGCTGTAGCACCGGGCGGTTGAAGGTTCTAGGGCGGTACGCGCGAAGCGCGTGCTGTTCCGAAATTATATGATTATGGTAAAATAAAATTTGCATACAATCCACATGATATAATAATAAATTTTTTTCTGTTTTATCATTAACTTGAAAACTTAACAATAATTTATAAATAAATTATTATTATTAACGTCGACGTACTTATATGGTTTATGCACTGTGTTCAGTTTATGTTATCTAAATGTCAGATAACCTACAAACATGCCGCGCGCCGTAAAATTATATCATTCTACAGCTTATATTAAGAATAATGTGCGAACACCGCAAAATACACGCTTGGGTTGGCAGACGGCCTGACGGGCGCCGGCCGGCGCGCCGCACCGAAATAACAAAACAGAAACTGCTTACTACTTGAACACTTGAACCAGAAAATAATAAGGCGTAGGTCGGTAGAGTTGATTAGTAAAATTTGTTCTATCCTATTAATACAGACCAGGCAGTTGTATAAATACGAGTAGAAATAGAAATAAAACGTACAACTAAACTAAGGTAAGATGTTTGACTTACATTTGAAACTGTATAGGTAATTATAATTTGTAAATTAAACATTAATATAATCAATATTCAATAGAAAAATATGGAAGGGCTGAAACAACCTGGATCTTTCTGGCATAAAAGGAAACAAGAAAAGCAAGAAAGACAAAATAAAATTTTGAAAGGTATACCCAAAATGACAGCATTTTTTACACCTGATGGAAATCAAGAAGACGACACTACAAATATTTCCCAACCCAGTAGTAGTTCTAGTGCTACTATAGTGATAAATATATTCATATTCAACCACATGAACTTATTTTGGAGACTTCAGAATTAGTGCCAGAGCCAGAGCACTTAGTATCACCTGTTTCAAAAGTTTTAGAATATGAAGAAGCAACCACCAGTAACTCGGGTAAGGTATATTTAAATTTTTTTTAACGAGGCTAAAATGCAAAAAGATAACGGTGCCTTTACAAATGGTAAATAAAACAGGACAATGACAAATAATTTTCTTTTATTTCTTTTCAGATTCACAACAGGATTTACTTAATTTTAAAGATCCGGCATTTTGGCAAGATTCCCATAATTATGCAGAAATGATTCTAGAAAAATGGGTCGAACAGAAACAGAATCTTACAGATATGGACTTTTCAATGTCAAAAAGAAATTTCGGGGAACAACACAGGTATGCCGGTAGGCAAATATTTTATAAAAGACTTGTTAATGGAGAAGTGGTTCGCCGCGATTGGGCAATTTACTCCGAGAGCACTGGCAATATATTTTGTCTTTATTGTGTATTATTTGGAAATAAAAAGAACCAATTTAAAACAGGATTTTCATTATGGAATAAAAGTAAGGAAAGATTAGACGAACATGAAAGATCCAATGATCATATAGATAATCTGAAAAGAGTTGATGTAGAACTCGAAAAGGAAATTAGCACTGCGAAAGAATATTGGGTGAAAGTACTAGAAAGAATCATAAGTGTAATAAAGTTTCTGGCTACCAGGGAATTGGCATTTAGAGGTACTCATGAAAGAATTGGCGAAAAACGGAATGGAGACTACTTAGGTTTACTGGAACTATTGTCAGAATATGATCCATTTTTTAAAGATCATATTAATAAACGAGCAAATTTAGGTAAGGGCAAAACGTCATATCTATCAAAAGATATATGTAACGAATTACTGAATATTTTATCCAATCGAGTCATTGATGAAATTGTGAGACAAATTAAGGCAAACAAATACTATTCTATAAGTGTAGATTCAAC
Source organism: Diabrotica virgifera virgifera (assembly GCF_917563875.1). Taxonomy (NCBI): domain Eukaryota; kingdom Metazoa; phylum Arthropoda; class Insecta; order Coleoptera; family Chrysomelidae; genus Diabrotica; species Diabrotica virgifera. The sequence continues at coordinate 122,424,503 of NC_065450.1, forward strand.
ACCTGACATAACACACCATGACCAACTTACAGTGATTTTGAGATATTGTGACAATAAAGGGAATCCCGTGGAAAGATTCGTGGGATTTTATAAAAACACTGGGCATAGCTCACAACAACTTGAGGAAACAGTTATTGGGATGTTAGAGTCTTTGAAATTAGATATTAAGAACTATAGAGGCCAGTCTTACGACAATGCCAGTAATATGAGTGGAAAGTATTCTGGTTTGCAAGCACGTATTAAAGCTTACAATGATTTAGCTATCTTTGTGCCGTGTGCTGCTCACTCTTTAAATTTAGTTGTCCAAAATGCAGCAGATTGTTGTTTGGAAGCAACATCTTTTTTTATGTTGGTACAAGCTATCTACAATTTTTTTTCCGTGTCTACACATAGGTGGGAGTTATTGTCTCGTGCAATAAAGGATTCGGCTGAGTCGGGGCAGACACTAAGAGAGTGAATACAACCCGTTGGTCTTCTCGTTTTGATGCCGTAAAAGCGTTAAAAAGCAATTACGGTTTGATTAAAACATGTTTGATTGGAATATCAACGTATATAAATGAGAAAAACATAGTAAGAGTTGAAGCAGCTTCTCTATCGGAAAAACTTGATTTGTTGGAAAACGGAATAATTTTATCATTTTGGCTTGACGTTTTACAAAGGGTTAATGAAGTGAATAAATCAGTACAAAAGGGAAATATGGATTTAAGCACAACCGCTCATCTGTTATCATCTTTAGCAGATTACTTTGATTTCTTACGTGATCGTTTTGATCACTACGAGGCCTTAGGAATGTTGTTAACAGGGAACGAAAATTATGCTGAGAAGAGGATTACCAAAAAAAATTGCAATTAGGAGAAATGAATTCGGAGGCAAGCTTAAGCCAAAAAGAAAAAATGCGAACACAATGTTATGTTTGTATAATAGACAATCTTAAGTCGGAGATTATTCGCCGATCTGATAGTTATAAATCTTGTTCAAAAGCATTTGAATTTTTGTTTAAACTAAAAGCTACGGAAGATGAAGATATTTTCAGATCGGCAACCGAATTACACCAAAACTACAAGGAGGATTTGGACGAGTCTCTTCCCAAATTAAAAATAGACACTCCTTTAGAATTGGTACAGGCTTTATACGAAAATAAATTAATATCCATTTCCAAACGTTAATATTTGCCTGCGTATTTTTTTCTCCATAATGGTCGCAAATGCAAGTGGCGAACGCTCTCTTTCGACACTAAAAAGGGTAAAGACCTACTTAAGAAATGCAATTTCCCAAGAAAATTTGAACTCCTTAGCAGTCTTATCCATTAACGAGGACCTGCTAAATGAATTAAATATAACTGATATCATCGAAAACTTCGCTTCAGTAAAATCAAGAAAACAAGCTTTTCAATAGTAAAGGTAAAAGTCGAATCCATCAATAGTAAAGGTATTTGCTTACCTACCTAATGTTACCTGTTTGAATGTTATTAAGTAAATTTTTATTTTACTTTGTGAAGTTTGCCCTTAATTTTTTCCTTGTATATTGTTAGTTTTCATTTAAGTTTGAAACCAAAAAAAAGTTGTAATTGTTTTTTTTTTATTTTAATAAACTTGTATTCAAAATATGTTTTGTTGAATTGAAATAAAGTTAAGAAATATTTTTGAGCCTGGGCGCGGCATCCGTATCAGCACCGGGCGGCAGACTGTGTTAAACCGGCACTGCCCTTCACAATAACAGAGGTAAATAATGTTAATTGTAAGATCAGATTGGAAAACAATAAAATCAGGGAAATACATAAGAATAGATTATATGCTTACAATCCGAGAATACAGTGAGTGACAAGTGAAACGGGAACAATGTTGATAACGAACATTTTCACTTTTATTTTTTTTTGTATTTAATTATTATTTATAGGAAATAAAAAATGTATATATTGTATTTATTAAAACGCAGTAAGCAGGTGGTGGTACTAATAGAAAAATGTTCTTCCTTTTCCGTAGTCAGAAAATTTTCGGAAGGAAAGGAAGATGTGTGGGATACACAGCATCTCAGTTAACATCTTCTTAAGACAAACTCTTTAATAATTAAATGCCCGTGGTAAAAACAAATATGTTTGTTTTTAATAAATACGATTAACCTAGATTACCACATCGATACATGCTAGTATTTGATACAAGGTCAAGTTGCAATAATAATCAATGTGTGTTTGTTAGCAGTCAGCAGTTTTGAATCACTCTCACTTTTGCTTACCAAAACATAAAACAAAACAATCGACCTTTAATTATACTTTCACGGGGAACAGATAAATCAATTAGTAGTTGAGATTCCAGCGAGTAACATCACATTAAGCAAATAATATACCACCAGCTACTTACCGTTAAATACTCCACGTATAAATAAATGTATTAACTGTGAGAGTTATTTACTACATCAACCCTTATGGTCGGGGGTAACCAACCCCTAATTATCTAAGGTGGCTCAGAAGCCAGGAGCCACCATACTACGAACAATAATTATTCAAAATTTTGTAAAAATATAATACAATTTTCAGAGTAATACGCCAAATTTAGGCTACACACAGTGCAATAATGTGTATAAGGTTGCATTTGGTGACATTGAAGTTATTATAATAACAATTTGAACTGTCAATTATTTATTTCTTTTATCATTTATTGTTTAAAACACAATAAAGTTGATAAGATACCCTCAGTTAAGGAGAATGTATTAATAATAAACATATTTTCTTCAGTCAATAGTGTGCGCACTGTCAGTTAAATAGTAATGTGTGGCCTAACATGCCCACACATACCTACGGCGGTAAATACATTATATTTTTCAAAATTTTGGAATGTGTTTAAATCGTAGAACAATTGTAACTTTTGTTTTTAATACATATTTTAATCCTCAACAAATAAGTTCTTACGACTTTTGATGTAAAATAATTAGGGAAGCAGGAATTCAACAGTTTAGAATTTTACATTGAGTTTCCTATGGCCCGTTTTAGGTTTCACCAGCCTGTATACACTCTCTGATGATTTGTAATAAGAATGAAATTACGGTGTTTATGGCGCTCTCGGAACCAATTTAAATATAATATTTACGTCTCTTGTTTTCGTTTCAGGGCGAAATTTTTTTCTTAATAGTCTCTTCTAAACTTAAATTCAAATCTGCAACATCGGATCCAATACGTAAGAATTCGGTCTTGCACATATTTTTATCTTGAGTCCCCATAGCTCATATTCTTCCTTTAATTTCCTTATCATATATTCCATGTCCTCCCTGTCTTATGCAAAAATGTAGTGAACGTAATATATTCTCTTGTACTGGTATGCCCATTGTTCCACATTTTCTATACCAATTTTCAAAGACTGATCTAAGTAGGTACCTATATGTTAAAACTTGTAGGTGATAGACCACATCTCTGATTGAGGACTTTTGTTGCGATTATTGTTTTTGTTATTTCACCACCTAACTTTATTTGCACCTCTGTGTTTTATACAGTATTTTTGTGTTATATTTACCGACTTCTCTTCAACGTGCATTCTTCTCATTGCTTCCCACAGTTGTTTCCTGGGCTCGCTATCATAATGCTTTCTGCAAGTCGATAAAGGGGTGTAGATGGATCGACTCCACGTGGTGCACCCTGGGTAATGTCAAATGATTCATCACTCCCAATCCTAAGGTGTAACACCATCGTGTCGACGGGATGCATGGTAGAGGGAGTAAAGTGTATCTGAAGCGATGCCCTAGAGAGATGGCGAACTCTGGGGGATTATAGCCTTAGCACGGTAAGGGCGTACTGCCGTGCCTGACAGCATTTCGTCACGTCTCGTGGGAACTAAAATGGAGAACTAGACTGAAAAACCAAACACAAAACGGGAACGGACACAGAGGCGACTTCAGCCGTGGATTCTGTATCTGTCCCAAATACTGAGCCAGAAGGTATTCCAAGCTGAACAGACTCTGCACAAAGTAGCAAAAAACGCCTTTTTGGAGCTCAAAAAATAAAGATGACGAGAGAGGCAAAAATTGCTGCTGGGACATGGACCACAGCAAATCCCCATAAACACAAAACGGGCGTACTCGTAAAACCCGAGGGTAAAAAGAGACCGCCGGAGAATACCATTACCCTCCGCAACAAAGGGTTGCTAAGAGACCAAGGAGCTCTCATGCGCAGACTAGGTCATACAGAAATGTCACAAAAGTATTCAGGCAACTAGATCAGGCTCACGGAGACCTGATCATCAACAATCTAAAACCAGCAGTGGATGAGGCTCCTGTTGGAAGTCAAAATCAACTGGTGCAGTTCCACAAAACATAGTTTAGCGCAGGTACTCTGTGGGTAAACTGTGCTAACGAACATACCAAAAAATGGACTACTGAGGTGGTAAGGACTATGGAGGGCCTGTGGGAAGGAGTCGACTTAAATGTGGTCGATCCCAACCACATGCCCAAACCCCCTATGGTCCTCGCCCGCGTCCCCGAGAAAGAGGCTGAAGAATCAACAGTCAGAACCCGTTTAGAGAGTCAAAATAAAGACCTTAAAACGGAAGACTGGTTGTTGAAGAATCGGAAGGTCGGAGAGGACATGCAAATCCTCGTATACACGATCGACGAAGTCTCCTATAAAGTATTGAAGGCTGCTAATTTCAAGGCGTACTACAGACTTGAAAAGGTATCCTTCAAAACCATCCGAGGCATTGATGGCTTCAATCAGAATCCTGCAAGCTAATCGTCAGCTTCGACAGAACTTACTGTAGCCATGAGAAGGTTCGATGTAGCCTTGATACAAGAACCCTGGGTTTACAAGGGCAAAATAAGAGGTCTATCGGTTATTGGTGAAGAGCTTATATATAGCCGATCTGCCAATGTCCCGAGGACTTGCATAATAGTCAAACGAAACATCAAAATACTGCCGTTGATAAATCACTGTTCCAGGGATTTAACCACGGTAAAGATGAATATCATAGATGGAGGAGGGGTGAAGGAGATAGTTTTCGGATCAGGATACCTCCCATCTGATGATCACGAACAACCACCATCAAGGGAATTCGAGCAGCTAGTGAGAGATTGCAGGAAAAATAGATTGCAATTAATCATTGGCTGTGATATGAATGCGCACCATCTGACTTGGGGCCGTACAAATACCAATGCAAGAGGTGAGTCAGTACTACAGTTTATAATGCAACATAATTTAGACATATTAAACGTAGGAAACAAACCAACCTTCGTGACTTCACGACGGAAGGAGGTGATTGATATAACAGTTGCCACGACTAAAGTGGCTAGAACTGTGAAAAACTGGTATGTGTCAGATGAGGTGTCCTTTTCAGACCATCGACACATTTGTTTTGAAATGACAGGCAATGAACTTATCAAGGAAACTTATCGTAATCCTCGTAAAACAAACTGGGAAGCATATCAAGCAGACCTAGAATATAGCTTAGGCAGGATTAACGGGAAGATAAGGCATACATTGGACCTAGACATGGCTGCCGAACAATTTCAAGAGATTGTCATGTCAGCGTTCGAAGACAACTGTCCGGAGATAGTGAGGAATTTAAACAGGAAAGTTCCCTGGTAGAATCACAATCATGCAAATCAAAGGACGTAGGTTAGACGAAAATATAATTTCGCCAAAAGGTCAGGTGAGTGGGGCGATTATCGCAAAACTCTGACTGATTACAATAAGAAACTGAGAAGGGCAAAAAGAGTATCGTGGAGAAGGCAGTGTGAAGAGATAGAAGGGACTTCAGAAATGTCAAGGCTCCATAAAGTTCTCTCAATGGACCCTCAGATAAGTATTCCCTCGCTCCAAAAAGAGTCAGGTGAATAGACTCATAATGGTGAAGACACCCGAAAAGAGCTTTTCAGGGTGCACTTTCCTGAGTCTGAAACAAAACTGATACCACTAGACACATGGCAAACCGGACTGGATATCATGACTTATAGTTCTAGGGAAAACTGGCATGTGCCAAAAGAAGTTATAAACCAGGACAAAATCAAATGGGCAATAAACTCATTCGAGCCATATAAATCGCCGGGTCTGGACGGGATTTATCCAATACTTATACAGAAGGAAAATGACCTTCTTTTCAAAAAATTGTTTAATATACTGCAGGCTAGTTTAGGGCTGGGGTACATACCAAACCTGGCAAAATCGGACAGGAAAGGGCCAAGTCTCTGCGGCCAATAAGTCTGATGTCATTCGTACTGAAGGCCTTAGAAAAACTGCTCTATAGGCACATCAGGGATGGTGTATTGGTTGAAAGTCCGATACATCAGGGGCAATATGCGTATCGAGCGGGAGTCTCCACAGAAAGGGCACTGCACCATCTCGTACAGAGGGTGGAGTACGTTCTAGGAAACCAAGAGGTGATGTTGATGTTGGGTGCATTTCTCGATATTGAGGAAGTATTGACAACACCCTCTACGAAGCGATCACAAGGGCGATCCGTCTAAAAGGAATAGACGAAACAAGCTGCAGATGGATAGACTGCATGCTGAGGAGCCGTGTGATATATGCTACGGTGCTAGGGGATACAGTGTCAGCTCAGGTAGCCAGAGGCTGCCCACAGGGGGAGTCTTATCTCCTTTATTGTGGAATCTGGTCATGGATGGCCTGATAGCTAGACTCGACAACGATAGGCATCATGTTCTGGGCTATGCGGATGACCTAGTCATCTTAGCCCACGGAATATTTAATGGTACAGTCAGAGATCGAATGCAAAAGGCTCTGACTGTAGTTACAGAATGGCCTTCAAATGTAGGGCTTAACATCAGTCCTCTAAAATCAAAAATCATGACATTTACTAAAAGGAGGAATTCAAAGGAATTGGGTTCTAAATGGTCTACATTTAAATCTGGTGAGTGAAGTAAAGTATCTCGGGATAATATTAGACTCAAGACTTACTTTTAATCAGCAGATAGAAAGAATAACGAAGAGAGCGGTAACTACGTTAATGGTAGCCAGACGTACTCATGGAAAAATGTGGGGTTTGAGACCAGACATGGTATATTGGACTTATAACATGGTGGTAAAACCCACAATTACATATGCATCTGTGGTATGGTGGCCAAAAGTGCAACAAAAAAGTGCCATCATCAAATTAAGCAAGGTGCAAAGACTTGTTTGTCTCGGGATCCGGGATCACGGGGGCTGTGAGGGGCACACCTACGGCAGCTATGGAGGCACTACTGGATATCCCTCCTTTACATATAACAATAAGAGGTAAGGCGAGAATGGGATATTATAGACTGCGAGAAAACCTGAGCAACGTACCAGTTGAATCAGGACATAGAAGAATAACGAATGAAACTAATGATGCCGAATGGATGATGATTTCTGACCATATGACATCAAGATACAAGCCAAAAGTACCTTTTCAAGTGGACATTTGCCCACGCGACGAATGGGACAGAGAAAACTCTCGACCCAGACTACAGGGTTACATCTGGTATACGGACGGGTCAAAAACTGCAGACGCTTCGGGAGCAGAAATTTTCTGTAGTGGTGGAAATTTCAACATTTCTATTACACTGGGAGAATATACCTCCGTATTTCAGGCAGAGATTTTTGCAATCTTGCAATGTGCAAGAGAAAACAACCTGAGGGCATTCGAACTGCAGCGGGTTAACATATGCACAGAGCCAAGCAGCCATCGGGGCTCTTATAAACAATAAGGTGAACTCTAGGCAGGTGTGGGAATGTCTACAAGAACTTGACAGACTGGCACAACATAACAGTGTTATACTGGTATGGGTTCCAGGTTATCGGGGCATATACAGCAATGAAAGAGCTGATGCACTTGCCAAGAGTGCGTCAGCTACAAAATACCTGGGTTCAGAGCCGGCCGTGGGAGTGCCAAAAAGCACCGTCCGCAAACGAAAAAAAGCGTGGATCCGAAGCCAACACAACTCACACTGGGAGAGTGTACCCGGTCAAACACATGGCAAGATGTATATCGGACGGACACGTGCTAGTAGGGCTGAGTTACTGCTGAAAACAAGCAGGAATCAGCTCAGAGTCATAACAGGTTTCTTCACTGGACATGCGCCAGTTAAGAGTCACCTGCATACAATGGGGCTGTTTCATGGAAACTTGAGCTGCAGACTCTGTAACAGAGAACCTGAAACAGTCAACCATATTTTACATGACTGTGAGGCATTGGATCGGAGGCGGCAAACACTTTTCGGAGACATCGAAGTGACTCCAAATATATATGGCACCCACCCACTAGTACAAGCTGGTACAGGGTTCCAGAATTCTGGAATGGGTTTCATAAACGAATGGAAGATGTACAATAAGCCAAGTAGCTGCAGTACAACCGGGTCACAACAGACGGCTTCCAGAGAAAAAAAAGTCGATAATGGTCATATGCCTATCAATACTTTTCTCTCTGTTCTTTTCTATTACTTGTCTTATGATTATCTAGACATGATCTCGCGATTCGGAATCCGGCTTAGTTTTGGCCAAAATAGTCCATATGGTGCTCGAGTTATAAAAGAAAAAATAGAACATGGATAATTAATTATTAATCCTAAATGAAAAATCCATTCTTACTACTTTTTTTATAAGAACGGCATCACTGTTAGGTTGTTATTATATTACCCATCAAGTAATTACCGCCATCTTTCGGACATAGCGGACTCTACAACAAAGATAACTATAGAAATATCTATGAAATAAACAGAAATAAAACGCGTGTCAGAGTTATTTAAAAAGTTTGGTGTTGTGTTGTTTTAATTTTTCTGTTTACATTTAGTTTGTTAGTTCCCGTTTAACTGGTTGAGGTGTGGGTGCGCGTGTGTTAAGTTTAGAATTTTCAACAGTAATGTGTATGCATTAAGAACTAATTATGCATAAAAAATAGAATCTCTTTTACTATCTAACCTACTCGGAATTGACTTTTGGTAAGTTATAAAAATACCTCTTATATGTCCTTTGATCATTTATTATACAAAACATTGCATTAGCAATAGTTACTTATTATTCCTAGGTAAGTTAATTACCTTGAACATCCACCTTACTTAAAAAAAATTAGAGTAAATATTGGGTAGATAATTTATGTAAATGTTAATTAATACATCAAGGGTCTTATGGTCTCATACTGTCAAGTTACAGCCCACATAGAAACTAATTTTGAATGCAGCAAAGGCGGTAGTCGAAACGTCAATTATATTGATGCAAATTTAATGTTTTTTTTTTAATAACTATTAGCTAGGATTAGTGTTTTGAAGAATATTCCTATCATATTCCCATCCCATTTATATTTGCCATATTACTATATTATACAAGGTTTTCAGAATAATTATTAACCTTTGGTTAAAATATACACTAACAGAAAAAATATTGCAAATTTTTTGAGTCTGTTTTTAAGAAGTATATTTTTTCCTTTTGAAAAGTTTACTACTTTTTATTGGTAAATAAGTTGTGCTGGACTATTCTACATATTCATTGTCAAGTAGGTACTTAACTTTCAAATTGAAGAACTACAACCAATTTGTAGAAAAATTAATGAACATTTTGATTACAACATTTAATTAAGCCCACTGCTCTTTAATATAATAATGGACGAAATAATAGAAGCAGTACGTAAAGATCACGGTTACAGAATGGGGAACAAAGAAATCCAAGTATCTATTATGTTATGCAGATGACTCCACATTAATCGCCGAGACAGAAGACAATCTCCAAAGATTAACACACATCTTCAATACAACAGCCAAGAAATACAATATGATAATCTCAGCAGAAAAAACCAAATGTATGACAACATCTAAATACCCACAACAATGTAAAATCAAAATTGATGGGAAAATAATAAAGCAGGAAGCAAGGTTTAGATATCTGGGAATAGATATAACCATTAGACAACAAACCTTAAAAGCAAGTAAAGCGGTGGGATCTCTTAATGACACAATCTGGAAGTACAAACACCTAAGACAAGACATAAAAGCAATAATCTATAAAGCAGCAATCAGACATTAGACCTATATTGACATACACGGCAGAGAAAAGACCTGACACATCTAAAACCCCAGACGACTACTAGAAACAACAGAGATGAAAATACTCCAACGAATATCAGGGAAAAGTCTGTTGGATAGGGAGGGAAGCGAAAACATAAGATCATGCCAGGTAGAAGACATAAATGGATGGGTGACAAAATAGAAAAAGGAGTGGAACGAAAACATTAATAGAATGGCAGAGAATAGGATAGTACAAATAGCACGAGATAAGTCACCAAATGGACGAAGAAGTATTGGCAGACCAAGAAAAAGATGGTGCAATAACAAACAATTTAGGAGGCTAATATTGAAGAAGAAACAGGCTTAAAGCCTACATACAAGAAGGAAGAAGAAGAAAAAGACATTTAATTAGAAAGGGAGACAATACCAACAATAGAACACTTTTTACAGCAACATTGTAATAATTTAGTACTTAGTATATCCTCGTCTAGCTCTAGTGATAGCACAGGTGATAGCCTGCATCCTTCTAGGCATGCTTATCAGAAGGTCTTTGATGGTTTCTTGTGGTAGTCGATTCCATTCCTCCTGTGCAGCAATCTTAATTCTGCATTTGAGTTTGGAGCTGGAGTTCTTGCCTCTATACATAGTTTTTGGATGTCCCATACATGTTCTATGGGATTTGCATCAGGGCTCATTAGTGGCCAGTCTAGAGCCTCAATCCCAACATCCTATGATATATCCCAAGATATTCTATGACTGTTCCTGTAGCATAAGCAGTGGCATTATCATGCATTAGCACAAAGTTATCATACTTAATGAAGCCGTCATAAGGAAAAACATGCTCTTCCTGGATGTTGCATACATACCAGTCAGCATTCATTTGAATATTCACCTCAGTAAGTTCCTTACAACTCTCTCAACTCAACTAATGCCACTCCATAGCATAATGGAACCGTCCCAGAGCTGAATTGTTAAAATATAGGCTGTCTCTAAAAGGAACCCTAGTTGAGCTTACCATTAATTGGATTTTTTCAAAGGTATTTGTTTAACATGAGAACCAGTTTGAAAATCTAGAATAAACAATAGTTCCCTGTATCATTATTATAAACAAACTACTCCTTACTCAAATATTATGATTACTATTAAGTTAATATTATCTATTACCATTGATGAATAAATATAATTGTATATTTATCAATCAATGCTATTACTATTTAAATTATCTCTGGAAAATACCATTCTTCTTCTTCAATACTTCAAAATAACATTGAAGTACCTACAACAAAACATATATTCTGCAATAATTGCCATTTATGTACTTAATTCTTTTTTATATAGCAATATACCTAAGTATCAAAATGTTAAATCATAATATTATGTAGTTTATTTTATGGTTTTGGCCAGTCATACATGATATTATGGTTAATTTGTAGTGCACGTGTTGAATAAATCTCTTGTTACTATGTAAAGTCAGCTTTATTGTCTTTATTGGTTTTTATAATCCAATGACATCAGTATTTTTGGTGAGAGTATTTAAGAGCCTCCGCAAACTGCAGACTTTTTAATCGGCCAATAGTTTAGTCGGGTTGGGCTGTCCATGATGGGTAAACAAATCAAACTTTTTTTGTCTTCCGAGACTGAATCGGTGTAATCTGCGCATCTGCATACCTCTCTGTACTGATTAAGAAGCCGACTAAACTATCCGCCGATAAAAAGTCTGCAGTCTGCACGGGCTCTAAATGTATTCGTTCAGTTGTCTACCTGTATAAAACATTTTAAATAATGTCTTTTGTCTGTCTCGCCTTAGTCTCCCTCAAGTGTGCAGGCCAATGTATTTTCACTCTTCTATATTGTTGTAATTTTAGTAAGTAATGGAAGGAATTTATGTAGAGCATTAGTCTGTCATGGTGTTCTCCCATTTCGTTCTTTGGTGATGGTCAAGGAGGTGTTCATGTAAAGTTTAATTAATTTCACACCATGGAGCATCTGTTACAGCAAATACTTTTTACTCAGCAAAAATCTCTGTCTGAAATATAAAGGTATATTCTCCTAGTAAAATATCCGCCACTACCGAATATTCCTGTGCCAGACCCTTCTGCAGTGTTAGAGGTGTTTGTGTACCAGGTATAACCCTGCAGTCTTAGTCAAGTGTTTCTTCTGCTCATTTCTCTCGTGGGCTGATGTTCACTTGGAACTTTAGACCTAGGAACTTTAGACCTACATCTGGGTACCCATATAATCAGAAACCGTAATCCATTTGGTATCCCTAATCCCTAATTTCATTTATAATATTACTATGTCCTGATCTAAACAGTTCATTACTCAGGTTTTCTCACAGTCTATAATATCCCATCCTCGCTTATGTAAAGGAGGGAGATCACTGATGTGTTCCTCATAGCCCCTGTGATTATGATGCAAGTAGTCTTTGCACCTTACATAGTTTGAGGATGTCACTTTTTTGCTGCACCGTCATACCACTGATGCATACATAATAATTGTTAATTTTACCACCATGTTATACCGGGTGTCCACTTATATTTTCCCCCATTTTAACTACCTATAACTTCTAAACGGCTCAAGATAGAAACATGAGATTTTCGCTGAAATGTTTTATTTTAGTAAAAGTTTTGTATGAATCGATTGAGTTTTTTATATCGCTTTCAATAACGAAAATAAAAATGGCGGATTTTTGAAAAAAACTTTGTTGACTTTTTTTTAATGGAACACCCAGTATATTTTTTTTTGTAAATTGAAAGAACGATCATTCACCTATCCAGCGATATAAAGTTTTTTAAAATCGGTTGTCAAATCACTGAGTAATTAATTTTTAAAATGAGAGGTGCAACGTGGATATCACATACCTAAGTAACATAGCTAAGCAAATTGATATTATGTTATTTATGTGTTTCCACATTGCATCTCTCATTTTAAAAATTAATTGCTCAGTTATTTGACAACCGATTTAAAAAAAAATTATATCGCTGGATAGGTAAATGACCATTTTTTCAAGTTAAAAAAAATATACTGGGTGCTTTAATAAAAAAAGTCAACAACGTTTTTTTTCAAAAATCCGCCATTTTTTATTTAAAAGCGATAAGAAAAATGGCCATTTACCTAAAAACTTGAAAAAAACGGTCATTTACCTATCTAACGATATAAAAATTTTCAAAATCGGTTGTCAAATGACTGAGCAATTAATTTTTAAAATGAGAGATGCAATGTGGAAATCACATAACATAATATCAATTTGCCTAGTTAGAGAGTTGCACCTCTCATTTTAAAAATTAATTACTCAGTGATTTGACAACCGATTTTGAACTTTATATCGCTGGATAGGTGAATGACCTTTCTTTCAATTTACAAAAAAATATACTGGGTGTTCCATTAAAAAAAGTCAACTACGTTTTTTTGTTAAATCCGCCATTTTTCTTTTCGTATTTGAAAGCGATATAAAAAATTCAATCCATTCAGACAAAACTTTTGCTAAAATAAAACATTTCAGCGAAAACCGCATATTTCTATCTTGAGCCGTTTAGAAGTTATAGGCAGTTAAAATGGGGGAAAATATAAGTGGACACCCGGTAAATCCAATATAACATCTCTGGTTGTCAACCCCACGTTGTGAGTGCTTCTGCTACCATTAAAATAGTTACTTGCTCTCATCATCAACAGATACAATTCATATTAAAAAAAATATATATATAGACCAGGACGCATCTGTAAAAATATTAGTACATTTGGACGTTGAGAGGTGACTCAAATTTTTTTGCAGAAATTGCTTGAAAAAAAAATAAAAACATAATATTATAGTTATCCTCCCTCTCAAAAAGGTCCGGAACATTGTTTAAATAATCAAAATGTCAAAAAATTAAGGAAAAATTCGATTTCTTTCTTGGTTTTTTGATTATAACTTTAAAAGTATTTATTTCCGAGAAAAGTTGTACTGACATAAAAGTTGCGTAATTAAATTTGCTACGATATAGAATTGGCTAAAGATTTAAAAAATAGTCACCCTTGTTGTAAAATAGAAATAATTGTGAAAAAAACATACAAAAACAAGTATTCGCATTTTACGTTTTTCAACCATTTATGCTACACTTAGGACCTTCATATTTCACCATGAAAAACTTTATGATACAGTAAAATAATACTGTAAATTTCATTAAGATCGGTTCAATAGATTTTGCAAAATAAATTTTGCAATCCAGCTTTCGTAAAAAAAATTAATTTTTTCAAAATGTTACAGGACTGAAAAAAAAGCAGATAGCAAGTTGAAATTTTTTTTGCATATAGAAGTGTACTGTACCTTTCATTTGCAATTTTGCAAAATTAAAATCGATTAACACCACGGCGTCAGGAATTTTTTTTAAATAGACATTAATTATTGGTGCTACGCGCAGGACAGCGGATAGTTTGCTCTGATTGGTCATTCCAATGACCTTTGATAATGATTGATACATTTTAATTTTTATTACATTTCGATATAAATAAATAAATTTATTTATTGCAAAATAAAAACATATACTCTATCCTTTGAAATAACACTTTTATTAGCAAAAACTTTCTTTGTTCATATATTTTAACTTAAATAATAAAAGTTTATTATTTTTAAACATATGCAATTGTTTAAACAATATTTCACAAACAATAATAAAATTAGTTTGATTTTTGTGGAATTAAAGTATTAAAATACAACAAAATATAGAGTAAAAAAATAATATATTAGATAAAGATTGGAAGAAATTTTGGTAGAAATCAACTTGTGTGAATCGAACACCGCTGTCCTGCGCGTAGCATCAAAAATTATTGTTTATTTCAAAAATTTTCTGACGCCGTGGTAATTAATCGATTTTAATTTTGAAAATTGCAAATGAAAGGTACGGTACACTTCTATAAGCAAAAAAAAAATTCAACTTGCTATCTGCTTTATTTTCAGTCCTGTAACATTTTGAAAAAATGAATTTTTTTTGCGAAAGCTGGATTGCAAAATTTATTTTGCAAAATCTATTGAACCGATCTTAATGAAATTTACAGTATTGTTTTACTGTATCATAAAGTTTTTGTGGGTGAAATATGAAGGTCCTAAGTGTAGCATAAATGGTTGAAAAACGTAAAATGCGAATACAGTCGAACCCGCTTATTGGAATAGTATTCGTGCCAATCAAAAGTATTCCTATAACCGGGATATTCTAATAACCGATCCTTGGTCGCTAGTAGAAACGTTTCCGGACCTCAAATTTCTATTCCTTAAACCGGGACATTCCTTTAAGAGGCATTCTAATAAGCGGGTTTGACTGTACTTGTTTTTGTATGGTTTTTTCGCAATTATTGGTATTTTGCAACTAGGGTGACTATTTTTTAAATTTTTAACCAATTCTATATTGTAGGAAATTTAATTACGCAACTTTTATGTCAGTACAACTTTCCTCAGAAATGAATAGTTTTAAAGTTATAATCAAAAAACCAATAAAAAAATCGAATTTTTCCTTTATATTTTGACATTTTGATTATTTAAACAATGTTCCGGACCATTTTGAGTGGGAGGATAGCTCAAATATTATTATTTGAGTTATTTTCAAGCAATTTCTGCAAAAAAATTTGAGTCACCTCTCAACGTCCATCTCAAAACAGATGCGTCCTGGACTAATAAGGAGGTGCCTTATTCTGTATTTTATTTAATATCACAAAGAAAATAATAGATGCAGCTATTAAGGAACGAAATATACAGGGAAGGAAAGACATATCCTTACTGAACAGCGTACTGTGGGATAAAAATATTTCTAAGGAAAATAAAAAAATATATATAACACTATAATAAAAAGCATCACAACATATGGATGCGAAGTTTGGCCCCTAAAAGACAGCACAGAGAAAATGTTTAGAGCAACAGAAATGGACGTCTGGCGCCCTTCGGCCGGAATATCTAGACGCGACAGAATAACAAACGAGACAGTCCGAGAAATCATGGGGGTTACACATACTATTGTTGACGACATCAGGACGAAACAACTCAGCTGGTACGGACACGTAAGGAGAATGCCGGAAAATAGAATACCAAGACAAATCCTCGAATGGCAACCAAGAGGAAGGCCTAGAAGAAGTTGGAGAGGAGGAGTTGATAGAGAAACCAGGGACAGAGAACTCGAGGACGATCTATGGAATGACAGAACGAGATGGAGATTGGAAATCGGAAGACGTCGAAGAACATTGTGAACCGATACTATATATATGGAAGAAAACAACAATCATGGCTCCGAAACATTCGAGAATGGACAGGCATAAGAAGTGCTGAACAGCTTTTCCATATGGCACAAAATAAAATAAGTCCTGTATTAGTGATCGCCAACCTAAATATAAGTAATGCCTGGTATATTACACCTGACAGATTTCTGTTTTTGTATATCTACTAATAGGTCTGGATCCCGCGTATAAAAAAAAGTTGATTAATAGCAAGCTGAAAATTTGTTAATAGCTTAAGGGTGTCTAGTCGGACAAACTTTGATATATGGGAACACTGGAACAGGGGAAGTTTTAATTGTGGAACAGGTTTAAAATTTGGAACGGTCATACCACGAAAACTTCACATGTATTTTGTCCGACAGAACTTCCAATTGCTTTGTTACCCTTTCATTAAAGTCTAATGCAAAAATCAGACTGCTATTTATCAGCAAATGGGCCTTTTAATGAGTGGAACACGTAGAACATGTCAAATGACAGGAATTATGACAGGTGATAAATAACTGTCTGATTTTTGCATGAGAGTTTAATGAAAGGGTAACAAATCAATTGGAAGTTCTGTCGGACAAAATACATTTGACGTTTTCGTGGTCTGACGGTTCCAAATTTTTAACCTGCTCCAGAATTAAAACTTCCCCTGTTTCAGTGTTCCCATATATCAAAGTTTGTCCGACTAGACACCCTTAAGCTATTAACAAATTTTCAGCTTGCTATTAATCAACATTTTTTTCATACTCGGGATCCAGCCCTATAAAGTAGATTTATTATTTCTTTTAATGAGTGGAATCATTTTAGCAATATTCTTTTGAAATATCATAGTTTATTATTCATGTTAATCACTTTTTTATTGCTATTGCTAAATTTTAAACAATTGATATTTCACTGCCCAAAAGATAGTCTTGTAATATTTAAATTTATTTTTAATTAGAAGATTCATGTCAAGCCAATTATATGTTTGTGGTTTTATTAATGATTAATAAATCAAAAATAAGTTGTTTGTAAATACATTTTAACCTAAAAATAAAATTTCCAATTAAAGATATGAAATCTGTAATATTTTTTCCAAAGCGTTGTCAACAACAATTCCAAGTTTGTCATTATTAGGTTTGTTCCAACTCGATACAACACCGTTCTTGAATCGTTACGAGCATGCGCAATAACGAATAATTATGCGCAGTAACACATTTTTCGTTACTGCGCGGTTCACGAACCGTTCAAGAACGGTTTTGTATCGAGTTGGAACAAACCTATTGTCATTTGTATTTGAGTTTTTTATTGCCAGTTCTTGAGATCTTTTATTTATTTATGTCTCAACTTCAAAAGGTCATTGGTGTAGTAACATTGAAAGTTTTACAATTTATTTAGTACATTTTTATCGAATATAAGTATGATATTGCTTCTGAGTTATCTTGCAATTTATATTGAAATCTTTCTACACTATAGAGAGTATATGTAGAGAGAATATTGGTTTGGTCTATTCTCAGACGAGATCAAACGGTTTGATGTAATGGCTTCTTTGGGATAATTTTCTAGTATCGACTTCTGTTACTTCTCGTAGTTTGGATGTGGACTGATTCCACTAGTTTCATTTTTCACATGAGAAAAACAATATTACCTATTATTTGCTGTATCATTCCTATAATTACCGACCTCAATTTCAAATCATTATCTAAGCCAACCCCTAGTAATAACTCATACTCTTGACTCTAACACTACCCTCGAAAAGCACAGACATTTTTTGGACAATGTAGAAGAAATCTCTCTCTGATTTTGGGTCCCGTAAAGAACACACGGTTTGTTCTCTTCTCTTAGCGAAAACCGCTTGTTATCAAGCGATAAAATACCGCGAATCGTGCACTGTGATTTTGGCTCCCGTAGATAACAGACGCGTTTTTTTGCGCTCTCTGATTTTGGTCATCATCATCAATCGCGTTACAACTCTTCGTGAGTCTTTGCCGCTTTTACTATTGCCATGTTTGTCGGTCCTGTGCCACTATTTCCCATTGTCTCACTCCCATTTTCTCCAGATCTTCTCTGACTGCACCTCTCCACCTTTTTCTAGGCAGTCCTACAGACCTTCTCCCATCTGGCCTTTCCCAAAACCCATTTAGGCAAGCGGCACATCCCTAATTTGAGGCTTAGAAATCGAAAAAGCGACCATGATAGGTAAATGGAAAATTTTAGTTATTCTTTATATTTTCGAGGTCGGTGAATCCGAATATGAAGTTTATTTTTATCCAGAATTGGTGGAACATGTTCAAAAATCAAATTTTATGCAAAACTGCGAAAAATAAATATTGATGATTTTTCATATTTACCTCGCTGTATCCTTGGTCCCTGTAAATATTTCCTTTTGAAAGTTTAACTGTATCATCCTTCGAGTATTTAGATGACAACGAGATTTGTCAAGAATGTTTACACAAATTAAAAGAAGGGTTGTTAATTTTTAAACAATTTGTCGTCAGATTTAGTTTCATGTTTATTTAAAAAAGTGGAGTGTTAAACTTTTTAGTTTATAATTTTAACTAACACAGCAATAAAACTTAATTAATAATGAAGTTTACTGGAAAATTTCAAGTCAAAATATGTAATAAGAAAAAAGCTATGTGACTTTATAGACGAGTGGCACGTGGCACTCTTCCAAAAAAACGCTTATTTCTCGAGATACTAACCACAGTGTGGCGAATGGCTAATTTTGGTCTTACTTTATGTTTTTGATGGTGCTAAAAACGAAAATAAGGTTTATTTTGAATTTTAGATGGAAGAACATTGCCAAAATCGTTGAAGAAAGTGAAAAAAGTATATTAAAGTGTGTAAATGTATTTAATTTCCTTAGCTAAGCGCTTTCGACATATATGTCATCTTCAGAGCTAATGGTCAAATTATAAAAAAAGTACCACTACTTCGAGTTGTAGGTGTTTGCATATTAGGAAAGTTGGTCTGTTGTGCAACTCCGGATGATGAAATATTATTTCAATTTTAATTAAAAATTGTAAAACAGTAAGAACAACCACTTAGACGTTACAAACATATAAAATTTGGTCATTGTAAGGTATCACCCAACCATTTTCAAGTGATGAAATTTATCAGTCTTTCAACTATTGCCAAAATCGCAATTTTACCCTAAAAATTAAAAAAGATGAAATCACGTTTTTCATAAAATTAACAGTGGCATTATTTTTTTTTTTATAAAACATTTTATTCTTTGTACCCTATATTTTAACATAAACTTGATTAAAAAGCTAAATTTCAAATTTTGTCACTCAACTTTTGCGATTAAACTTTGAAATTCAGGAATCTGAACCTTTCACTTTAAACAATTCATAACTTTTACTATAATGAGACAGACAGATTGAAACAGAGGTCTCCGTAAAGGTAAGAATTATATACTGTAAAAATTTTAAACAGAGTTATTAAACGCAAAAAATGTGATTTCATTTTTTTTTTTAATTTTTAGGGTAAAATTGCGATTTTGCCACTGTTTCCCCACGCAAAGTTCAAAATAAACCTAATTTTCGTTTTCATCACCATCAAAAATATAAAGTATGACCCGAGGTATGACCAAAATTAGCCATTCACCACACCGTGGTCATCACACCACACAGTAGGTATATCGAAAAATAAGCGTTTTTTGTGGTGTGCCGCTCGTCTATAAAGTCACATAACTCTTTTCCTATTGCATATTTTGACTTAAAATTTTCCAGAAAACTTCTTCATGAATTATGTTTTATTGCTGTCTTGGTTAAAATTATAAGCTAAAGAGTTTGTCACTTAACTTTTTTAAGTAAATATGAAATTAACGAAATCTGACGAGAAAATGTTTAAAAATTAACAACTCCTCTTTTAATCTATACAGGGTGTTTCATTAATAATTGTCCATATAGTAACTGGAGAAACCTTAGCACAAAATACGAAGATTTAACCTAAAACACTTAATGTGGTTCCTTACTGAGTTACAGGGTGTTTTAGCTAAAAATTTAAAAACTATTTTTGCTCAGCATTTTAAAACTATACGACGTATCCTTTTCATACTTGGCAGAAAGTGCGACTACTATGCTCCCTACTAAATTATGTTGAACAAACGTTTCTAGCTACTACCAGAGGCGTACGGCAGGGGATAGTGAATGGTTGTCCCTTCTCATTCTACGCCACTGGAGGAATTACTATTTTAGTTCCATTTTTAGTTCCAATACTTTTTACGTCAATAATAACTTCATTGGTAACGATAAAGTCATTAGTTTTCGAGATATTTGAAGTTAAATATGAAACGGCACAGTTATTTTGATTAATTTATGATATTATGATTCATACGATTAAAATTTATAAATTGTTTGTACCCAGTACTTTAAAACTATTTGGCGTATCCTTATCATACTTGGCAGAAAGTGCAGGTACTGTACACCCTTCTAAATTAAGCTAAATAAACGTTTCTAGCTACTACCAGAGGCGTACGACAGGGGATAATGGCTGGTGGACCCTTCCCAAATTCTACGCCACTGACGAAATTGCTATTTTATTGTAATTTTTTGATTTTCCAATACTTTTTATGTAAATAATATACTCTTAATTCGTAACGATAAAATGATTAGTTTTCGAGATATTTGAAATTAAAAATGAAGCCACACAATATATTAATCAAAATAACCGTGTCCTTTCATTTTTAACTTCAAAGATCTCGAAAACGAATGACTATCGTTACGAATGAAGAGTATATTATTTTCATAGAAAGTATTGGAGAATCCAAAAATTGAACTAAAACAGCAATTCAGCCAGTGGCGTAGAATTTGGAAAGGGTCAACCATTCACTTTCCCCCGTCGCACGCCTCTGGTAATAGCCAGAAACGTTTGTTTAACATAATTTAGTAGTTTGTATAGTACCTATACTTCCTGCTATGTATGAAAAGGATACGTCGAATAGTTTTAAAATGCTGAGCAAAAATAGTTTTTAAATTTTTAGATAAAACACCCTGTAAATCAGTAAAGAACCACATTTTATTTAAAGGTAGAATTCCGCACCAAGCGACCGAGACAGGAGACCGCGACAGGCGACAGATAGGTCGCGATAGACGATAGTTGGTCGCTGGTCTCGGTCGCGGGCTGCAGAACTACCCTGATATAATTGCATTGAGAACAGTCGTGGGGAGACCTCGCCTATCTGTCGCCTGTCGCGGTCTCCTGTCTCGGTCGCTTGGTGCGGAATTCTACCTTAAGTGTTTTAGGTTAAATCTTATTTTGTGCTAAGGTTACTCCGGTTACTACATATATGGACAATTATTAATGAAACACCCTGTATAATCATTCTTCTACAAAGCTCGTTCTTATCTAATAAATACTTCAAAGATGACACAGTAACATTTTCAAGAGGAAATATTTACAGCAAGCAAAGATACAGCCAGGTAAAGTTGAAAAATCATCAAAATTGATTTTTCGCATTTTTGCACAAAATTTGATTTTTAAACATGTTCCACCAATTCTAGATAAAAATAAACTTCATGTTCTGATTCAGCGCTCTCAAAAACATAAAGAACAGTATGGTGCAAATGAAAGGAATAAATTCATTATTTTGTAAACCGGCGACTTTACGGAAAAATCGGAATCCGGAAAATCTCGGTTAGCTGAGCGGAGTTTAATCGAGACAGAAATATATGCATAACATAGACATAAACGTAATTGCACTTATTATTATAATCATAAATAATTATAATAATAATTTTTAATTGCATTTATTACAACGCAAGAGGCCCTAAGAGGTACTTTTCTGTCCCGATTAAACCCCGGTTATCTAATATAGGTTTTACCAGGACGGCCCTTAGTCTTAAATAGTTTTTGATTTCACAGGGTCTTTTTTAAGTAAGTACAGTCCGTCTAATATACTTACCGTTGCACGTCATTATCTACGTCCGAAATCTACGTCAAGTTGACATAGTTGCCAAAGTATAAAAAGATCCTGAATTCATTTTAAATCAAATAGATGATATAATTATTGCGATGTGGATTATACAACAAATCAAATTAATCTTCAATGTAAATAAATAAAAACATTAGAAATAGAAAACCAGAGTTAGGTTTACTCACCGGAGGGACCGCAGACGTTCGGATACAATTAGCGTCTCTTTGCAAAGACAATGCCGTCGACTTTGCAAAGTAACAAGACACTTACTCAACACACACACTACACATGACACTAGGTACCTACAAAAATTCACCGTACCTACCATGCCAATGGCCAATAGTTGTCGAGGCATTAAAAAAAGGATTAGGTTATAATCTTACGTTAAAGTAAATAATAAAAAATAATAAATATAATAAAACAAATATTTATAGTAAAGAATAAAAACAAATCTGAAGTGTCAATATCGCAACTGTCAAATAAATGTTACCAAATACCATCTAATGTATTTGATGTTACCAATTTATGCCAAAATGTCACGTTCGTTCGATTACAGTTACAGTGTGTTCCGAACAAAATGTGCTTCATGCTTCACGCTTTATAATCCATTTATACAAATTAAATGAAACATATTATTGTGTATTTCTTTAAGTTAACATTAATAGAAATCTTCAAATATTGTTTCTAGGCGTATATAATAAAATATGTGTAGTGGCTGTAATTCCAGTGTACTCGGCAAAATGATTCTAAAAAAGAACACACCTACCGCCTAAATATTTCGTGTTGATATCATGTGACGTCGCGGGCTATGACGCGGATGACGTGTAACGGTAAGTATATTAAACGGAGTATATATTATGTAACCAAACAAATTAATGCATAATTCGTAATTTTGAACATGACCCTTAACCTCTATTTATGAAGATTTACATTTTAGTATATTATAGTTAAACCAAAAGATGGCATTACCCAGACATCCAAAGTAAAAGTTATCCTTCAACACCAAATTGTTCTATATGGTCCACACAATGTCCAGAAAAAAGTCACACCATTTTGAGCGTCGGTTTTGGGGGGAGACGGGGGAGAAATCGGTAAATTCGTAGTTTTTTAAGTTTTTCGCCAATATTTCTAAAACTATGCGGTTTAGCATGAACAACCCTCCATACAAAATTATTCTACATTAAATTTGAAATAAAAAAGGCCCTATGCATAATCTTTCTAAAATGAATGGTTCCAAAGTTACGGAGGTAGTATAGTACAACTGGTCCAAAAAAAGCCTAACCCAAACATCCAAAGTAAAAGTTTTCCTCCAACACCAAAATGTTCTATATGGTCCACATATTGTTCAGTAAAAAGTTACCCCATTTTAAGCGTCCGGTTTGGGAGGGAGATGGGAGAGAAGCCGGTAAATTAGCAGCTTTTTTACGTTTTTCGTCAATATTTCTAAAACTATGCTTTAGCGTAAACAACGTTACATATAAAAAATGATCTACATGCAATTTAAAACAAAAAATATTCTATACATAATTGTTATAAAATCAACGGTTCCAGAGTTACGGAGGGTGAAAAGTCGAGGTTTTCGATACTTTTTATATTTTTTGGGCAATATTTATGATATAACTATACCAAAAACCCAGACATCCAAAGTGAAAGTTATCCTCCAACACCAAATTGTTCTATATGGTCCACATAATGTTCAGAAAAAAGTCACACCATTTTGAGCGTCGGGTTTGGGGGGCAGAAGGGGGAGAAATCGGTAAATGTAAAAAGTATCGAAAACCTCCACTTTTCACCACCCTCCGTAAGTCTGGAACCGATGATTTTATAACAATTATGTATAAAACCTTTTTTGTTTTAAATTTTATGTAGAATATTTTTCTATAGAACATTCCTTATAGTCTAGGCGCCAAATAGAGGTCACCGTGTCATTTTCAATTCTGATGGACAAACTCAACGGTTTCTTATGGATTTTGGGCTGCTGATTACGAATTTCGAGAGGGGATTTCGATCCGAGTGGTCAAAAAATTGTTATAAACAATTTAATTGTTTATAAATTGTTTATAAAGCCCTGGCTCATAAACTAAAAGAGATAAAAAAAATGTTTCAAATAAAATTTGTTCCCTAATATAAAACGAGGAAACAACCGTTTACTAAACTTAAATCCGACAATTAGAACTCAAGATATTGTAAAACTAGTGCACAATGCAAACTGCAAATTGCAAAATAAGTATTTTTCGAAGCTTTACCGATCGTAACTCGGCTTCTACGCATGAAAATGAGCCTTATAAGGTGTCTTTTTAAATCTTAATTAAGAGGCTTCCAAACAAAGTTTGTTAAATTATTTGGTCTTTATTTGTTTTAAAGTTATACCCGTTTGAAGTTATAATTTTCTTAAAAAAATTGTACATTAATTTGTTTATAAAGGTTTCAAGCAAACTTGAGCTATAAACATTTATACTTTAATTAACAATAATGATAAAACAACTCAAAAGGAACAATTTGAGCTTACGAAAATGTTCGTAAGTTTATTTTTGGCTAAGATGTCGATATTTTAATGGCGCGCTATGAGGCGCAAGAATGGCTCACAGTCAAGTAAGTATGTATTCTTCGACGCTTTATCGATCGTTACTCGGCTTCTACGCATGAAAATGAGCCAATATGTGATATTCATATAAAAATTAATCGAGTTCTTTTGCAGCATCATCATTGCATATAAAACGAGCATTTATGATGTGGCGGCATACACACAATTGACCGGCCTTGATGATGCTGCAAAAGAACTAGATCCACTTTATATGGATATCATATAGATAATTAGACTCTGAAGCCTCAAAAAGTTTTAGTTTTACTGCCTACAAGAACAGACTTGTACCACCATGTAACTGTTAAAATTTCGCTAAGAACTTATGCAGATGTAAAAAAGCTGACATATCCTATGCAGATTTGCAGATGCATGAAAAAAATGTTTGTAAAAATAGTATTAATAAATAATATTAACTTAATTTTTAGTTATACTTCTGAAATATTAGTTTTTAATGTTTTTTTCTCATTTAGTGCAAACAATAAAAGACAATGTAAATAGAATGAAAGGTGATACGAGGTACAGTATGATGATTTAATTATAAGAATTATATGATAAAATTTTATTAGGATCTTCAAAAATGAAAAATGAAGATAACGTATGTATACTGTTATATTTCTATTTGATATGAAAATTAAATTTTGATAATTATAAACAGAATTCAATTTAATATAAAATATTTTCAATTTTCTCAACCACGGGCATATAAATTTAGAACAACCTGTATACAACAAATTGTTATGTTTAATTTTAAGAAGTGATTAGAAGAAGCTTACGAAACTCGGGACAATGCGCCGAGAATAAACAAAGTGAATGGCGCGTACCATTATCGTTGTTCGCGGAAGGTTCGATCATTAGCCTATGCTAAATAAGACTCAGTTGAAGTAGATAATAGGTCATTAAATTTTGTAAATAGTAGAAAGTAATTTTAGAATGGGAATTAACTATTTTTTTTTAAATCCATTAAGCATATTTAGAAAGATTAAAAATTGGTTTTGAGGAATACTGCGAATGAGAGTTGGTGGTGGAAGGTTGATTTGTGAATCTGGAAGGGATATTTAGAAAGTAGGTGAATGACTGAAAATAGAGATCAGAATGTTTTGAGCGGTCGAGAAGTGAAGTCCAGTAGTAGACGGTAGTGTACGGAGAGTGAGAAAGCCGGTGTAGTTCCGTGAGTGTGGAGTATCTATCGTGGAACGAGAGGTAGGCCAGGTTGAGAGTAAAGAACCTCCTTGAGCCAAGAGTTCCCGGTAGCTGATTGCAGTTTCGAAAAAGGTAGAACACAGCATCACGACAGAAGCAGGAACGAGAGCTATACGAGCTAGTTTCAAAGGAGAACATTACTGGAAGCCAGGACGAGGTTTTGATCGCAGCCAAGGATAGCAGGAAACGGGTCTTGTGTGAAGACATTCTCAGTTCACCAGAAAAAGGTCAGTCTCATTTGTTTGGACATGAATGTATGGGTTTTTCGTATTAAATACCACATTTAAATTTGAAGAACATAATCAATAATATCAGAAAAGCTTCATCAAACTTAAATAGAATTGTTGCTAATAAATCATAATAGTTAAATGTTAATAAAAACTTTCAATTGGAAACCAAAAGGAAATAAGATTCCCATGTGTAAATGTTATGTTTAGGAATAATAAGATATAGCAAATATCAAGCAGTGATTGCCATTTAAATAAAATAAACAATATTTTGATTATAATTGTAACCCATATGTGTGTATTATTTTACTCTTTTCTTTCCTATCCCGATTAGGAACCATTGAGAAATACTTAGAAGCCACGTAAGTAAGTAATTAATTTTATAAAAAGCCCTGAGATTGAAAACATATTGATATGTGATCTGGTAAATTAATTAGATTATTATTAATGCATTGATTAAATTAAATGACATATAAGAATATTATCTCATATCAATAATCAAGATCACATCAACTGTCGTCCAACGTGGAAAGCATTGAAAAGTATTTCTAGTGGCAAATTTGAAGGATAGAAAGAGTAAAGCCGGTATTTGAAAATTTATATGCCTGTGGTAAAAAGTGAGATACTTACATTTGATAACATAAAATTTTAGATCTCTTTAGGTACAAATTTTACATAACTGATTTAATATTTTATTTTTACGATATTTACATGTGATATATTTATTGACAATTTATAATATTTGGGTGAGAAAAAGTCGTCTTGGTAACATACTAGTAAAATTTCATATTTGGCGGGGACAGTACTTCTTGAAAACAAATGTCTGTGACAAGAAGCCAAAGCAAAGACAACAAAAAACAAAAAGAACATTCAAATCAAGAGAATAATTCAGACCAAGAAGATATTTTAGACACGACAATCATGGCATCAGAACAGCAAGAATTATCAGGAATAGATAAATTATTAC
Source organism: Diabrotica virgifera virgifera (assembly GCF_917563875.1). Taxonomy (NCBI): domain Eukaryota; kingdom Metazoa; phylum Arthropoda; class Insecta; order Coleoptera; family Chrysomelidae; genus Diabrotica; species Diabrotica virgifera. The sequence continues at coordinate 122,451,562 of NC_065450.1, forward strand.
AAATGATGCAACTCCAGTCACAAAGAATAGAACAGAAAATGGATGAAACACAACAAAAACTGGATGACAATCAAAGAGAAACAAAACAAGCAATGGATGAAGCAAAAAGGACGATGGATAAAAATCAGGAAGAAACATCAAAGAAAATGGATAAAGTGGATCAAAAAATGGATGAAAAACAACAAAAAATGGATGAAACACAACAAAAATTGGATCAAAAAATGGATGAAACACAACAAAAAATGAAACAAGCAATAGAAGAGAACAACAAGAAAATGGAGGAACGCATAGGAAAGTATGAAAAGGAAGTAAAAGGATTTTTGACAATGATCAAGAACGATATGGGACAACAAGAGACAGAAAGAAATCAAAAGCAAAATAAAGGAAATAACGAATTGCCAGAAAAAGGAAATAGAAAATTTGGAAAATAAGTTGGAAAATGCTATTCAAGTAGACAGAGAAGAAGTGGAAAAAAGAATCACAGAAATAGAAAAACAAGTCACCGAAAACCGGACGCAACAAAATGTAGGAGAAAGAAGAGAAATGGTTATACATAGCACAGATGACGTGAAGATAAGGTTTGGCGGGGACGTAAGAAGATTACACCCAGTGCCGTTCATAAATAGCCTGAAAAAGAAAATACAACACATCGGAAATTTCGAAACAGCAAAAGAAACTATCAGAAACCATCTAAAATACGAAGCAAGCCTATGGTTCGATTGCAAAGAAGAAGAATTTGACAGTTGGCAACAATTTGAACAAAAATTTTTGAATTATTTCTGGGGAAAAGTCCAACAATTGGAAATTAACAAGGAATTGCAAACTGGGAAATAAAATGATAGGATGGGTATATCAGAAAGGACATATGCATTACAAATTTACTATAACGCAAAACATTTACAATATAATTACTCATCGGAACAATTAGTCGAACTGATTGCAAGACATTTCGAAGAAACGCTGGAAGACCATATCACATTGCAAAACTACAAAGACATAGATAGTTTATGCCAATTCCTACAAATAAGAGAATCACGTTTAAGAGAAAGAAAATCAAGAAGGTCGCGAGAAGATTACAGGCCCCGAGAAACACAGGATTACAGAGATAGAAATCAAAATAGGAGGGACTATACAAGACGAGATTTTAATCCCAGAAGGGAAAACGAAAATAGAGACAACGGAAGAGGAAATTATGAACAAAGAAATAGGCAATGGAATGAGGACAGAAATCGAGAATACCAGAATAGAAACACCACACTCGCAAATCAAGAAAACAGAAATAATGGTAGACAAAATGAACAGGGATATCGAGAAAACCGAAACAGATCCGACAGACCAAGAGAAAATAGAAGAGAAGTAAATAATACCCAGACAGATGAATATGACGGAGAGAGACATTATGACGAAAATATAAACAACGATGAGCAACCGGCGTCTTTTCACGACGGCGCTCACTAAAAACCAAAAATCAAACAGGAATCTTTTGTAACCCCAAGGAGTTTATTAAATTGGCAAGAAACAACGAAAAGAAAAATGGAGTTAATTTAAAATTTGTGGATGGATTTATCAACGAGAAACCAATTAAAATTATGATAGACACTGGATCTGAAATAACATTGGTCAACAGAAAACTAATAGAAGAAGTTAACTTAACAAATTTAATTTACAAAATACCTAGGGTAAATTTAGTGGGCGCAAACAAACGGACATTGGCAACTATAAATGAAGGCATACGAGTAATGGTACGACTGGGTCAGAAGATGTATGCACTACAATGTGTAATAATGCCAAACATGTCACATGACATGATAGTAGGAGTTGACGAATTGGCAGAAAAACATGTAGTGATAGATTTTAAAAATAATACGATGAATCTAACAGAAGAAAAAGAAGAAGAACAGGACAAGGAACAGGAGAAACAAAATACGGACGAATCAGGTAAAGAACAAACAGTGGAAATGAATTTGGCAACGAAGCAAGGACAAAGAAGAAAAGGGAGAAAAAGTCAGAAAAAGACAAAAGAAAATGAAACCTGTGGCTCCTCAAAAGAAGAGTTGAGCCCAGAAGAAGAAAAATTGAGAGTATCAAAAGCAAAAGAAAACTGAGATTCCTCAAAAGAAGAGATGAGCTCAGGAGAAGAAGAAATAAAGCTAACAAATGAAAGCGAAAAAGATATGATCGAAACAGTGGCATTTGAAGAGGAGGCATATGAAAACGAGGATGCAGAATACACGGTAAAAGTATATACAAATATCACGAATAAAAGACAGAATTACATGAAGTAGATAGTAAGTTAGGATATAAGACGTAGATTAAAGTAAGGAAATATACAGGGAGTTGGTTTTGCCTCGAGAAAATTTATTTAAAAATGCAGATAAATTTTATCGAATACAAGGCGGGGATTTGTTATATTTCTATTTGATATGGAAATTAAATTTTGATAATTATAAACAGAAATCAATTTAATATAAAATATTTTCAATTTTCTCAACCACGGGCATATAAATTTAGAACAACCTGTATACAACAAATTGTTATGTTTAATTTTAAGAAGTGATTAGAAGAAGCTTACGAAACTCGGGACAATGCGCCGAGAATAAACAAAGTGAATGGCGCGTACCATTATCGTTGTTCGCGGAAGGTTCGATCATTAGCCTATGCTAAATAAGACTCAGTTGAAGTAGATAATAGGTCATTAAATATTGTAAATAGTAGAAAGTAATTTTAGAATGGGAATTAACTATTTTTTTTTGAAATCCATTAAGCATATTTAGAAAGATTAAAAATTGGTTTTGAGGAATACTGCGAATGAGAGTTGGTGGTGGAAGGTTGATTTGTGAATCTGGAAGGGATATTTAGAAAGTAGGTGAATGACTGAAAATAGAGATCAGAATGTTTTGAGCGGTCGAGAAGTGAAGTCCAGTAGTAGACGGTAGTGTACGGAGAGTGAGAAAGCCGGTGTAGTTCCGTGAGTGTGGAGTATCTATCGTGGAACGAGAGGTAGGCCAGGTTGAGAGTAAAGAACCTCCTTGAGCCAAGAGTTCCCGGTAGCTGATTGCAGTTTCGAAAAAGGTAGAACACAGCATCACGACAGAAGCAGGAACGAGAGCTATACGAGCTAGTTTCAAAGGAGAACATTACTGGAAGCCAGGACGAGGTTTTGATCGCAGCCAAGGATAGCAGGAAACGGGTCTTGTGTGAAGACATTCTCAGTTCACCAGAAATAGGTCAGTCTCATTTGTTTGGACATGAATGTAGGGGTTTTTCGTATTAAATACCACATTTAAATTTGAAGAACATAATCAATAATATCAGAAAAGCTTCATCAAACTTAAATAGAATTGTTGCTAATAAATCATAATAGTTAAATGTTAATAAAAACTTTCAATTGGAAACCAAAAGGAAATAAGATTCCCATGTGTAAATTTTATGTTTAGGAATAATAAGATATAGCAAATATTAAGCAGTGATTGCGATTTAAATAAAATAAACAGTATTTTGATTATAATTGTAACCCATATGTGTGTATTATTTTACTCTTTTCTTTCCTATCCCGATTAGGAACCATTGAGAAATACTTAGAAGCCACGTAAGTAAGTAATTAATTTTATAAAAAGCCCTGAGATTGAAAACATATAGCATAGTGATTATTATTAATGCATTGATTAAATTAAATGACATATAAGAATATTATCTTATATCAATAATCAAGATCACATCAATACATAGAAATTATAGTTTGCATCGAGAAGTTAGCGCGTGAACCTTTACGCGGTGAGCCGATCTTGCGCCTCATAGCGCGCGCGCCATTAAAATATCAACATCTTGGCCAAAAATAAACTTATGAACATTTTCGTAACCTCAAATTGTTCCTTTTGAGTTTTTCTATCAATATTTTTCATTAAAGTATAAATGTTTATAGCTCAAATTTGCTTGAAACCCTTATAAACAAATGAATCTACAATATTTTTAAGAAAATTGTAACTTCAAACGGGTATAACTTTAAAACAAATGAAGATCAAGTAATTTAACAAACTTTGTTTGGAAGCCTGTTAATTAAGCTTGAAAACGACACCTTCCAAGACTTATTTTCATGCGTAGAGCCGAGTTACGATCGATAAAGCTTCAAAAAATACTTATTTTGCAATTTGCAATTTGCATTGTGCACTAATTTTACAATATCTTGAGTTCTAATTGTTAGATTTAAGTTTGGTAAACGGTTTTTTCTTCGTTTTTTATTAAGGAACGAATTTTATTTGAAACATTTTTTTTATCTCTTTTAGTTTATGAGCCAGAGTCTTATAAACAATTTATAAACAATTAAATTGTTTATAACAATTTTTTGACCACTCGTATCGAAATCCCCCCTCGAAATTCGTAATCAGCAGCCAAAAATCCATAAGAAACCGTTGAGTTTGTCCATCAGAATTGAACATGACACGGTGATCCCTCTGGCGCCTAGACTATTACGCTAAAGCATAGTTTTAGAAATATTGACGAAAAACGTAAAAAAACTACTAATTTACCGACGTCTCCGCCATCTCCCCCCCAAACCGGACGCTTAAAATGGTGTAACTTTTTACTGAACAATATGTGGACCATATAGAACAATTTAGTGTTGAAGGAAAACTTTTACTTTGGATGTCTGGGTTAGGCCTTTTTTTGGACCAATTATACTATACTACCTCCGTAACTTTGGAACCGTTCATTTTAGACGGGCTATGCATAGGGCCTTTTTTATTTCAAATTTAATGTAGAACAATTTTGTGTAGAAGGTTGTTCATGCTAAACCGCTTAGTTTTGAGAAATATTTACGAAAAACGTAAAAAACTACGAATTTGCAGATTTCTCTCCCCTCTCCCCCCAAACCCGACGCTCAAAATGGTGTGACTTTTTTCTGAACATTATGTGGACCATATAGAACAATTTGGTGTTGGAGGATAACTTTCACTTTGGATGTCTGGGTTTGGGTCTAACTATACCATACTATTTATAATGAGCTGCCAGTTGTAAACAAATGGACTTTAAATTCGCTATTATTTTTCATACTCGAACATTGTAAAAGAGCCCAATGGAAAAAAAAACAAACTACTATAAATAATTGTCTTATGACTTTGAGTTTTCTTCGGTACGTTGGTAATTCTTATTAAAAACGAATTAAATACGAATATTTGAAATCACCGAGTCGTGTTCGAGTATTCTTTAAGCCTTGTTGGTCGAACCGTTAAAAAAATTAAAGTCAGGTGCAGGCCCAAACCGGACCAACGAACATTAGGGACGCATAGGTATGATGATTATCTGCTTGATAAACTTGGCAAGACAATAGTTATATTTCCGGTTGATGATAGTGTTCAACAATGTCATCTACTACATTCTTGAGTGATTTTGTATTTGCAATTAAGATTATTTTTGTATAGTGAAAAAAGGCGTTCCGTAGTGAAATAAAACTACAATGTTTATGTTTAATCCTTTCAACGATTTATAAAAATTCAATCGGTGTAAACAAAAACGTTCTCAGTAAATGAAAACAATCAAAAATGAAAAAAAATTTTGCAGAAAACAGGAAAAAAAACACTGTAAAAAAATAAATACCAAAAAATTTGTGAGTGAAAAGACATGAAATACCGTCATAAATGAAATATTTTGAAAATGTATAATATAGAGTTGTACATTTAAAAAACATGAGACAGTCGTACTTCTCTTTTGCGGTTCACCCTGTATACGAATGTTTGTCAACGATTTCTATTAAACCTAATTTGAAAATTATCGAACATATTTATTAGTCCTGTCGCCAGGGGGGGTACAACGGCCTCGTTAATTCAGATGGACTTACTCAAGTTTTTTTTATGTATTTTGACCCGTAGAACACGAATTTTTTGGGTAACAGTTGATCCGGATGTCGATAAGATTGTTATAGACCAAGAACTTGAGGAATCAAATAACAGCGATTTTTGGCAAAACAAAACAATATTTTGTATTTTTTGGGCCATTTTAAGTAAAAAATATTTCTACAAGTTTTTTCGTAGGATGCACAGTTTTCGAGATAAACGCGGTTGAACTTTAAAAAAATCGAAAAATTGCAATTTTTGAACCCGAATAACTTTTGATTAAAAAATAAAATAGCAAGTCTGCTTACCGTATTTGAAAGTTTAAGTCAAATTATATCGGTTTTGATTATTTGCATTGGTAAAAATTTATTTTTTTATTGTTTAACAAAGCTATAAACACGTAGGGTTTCCCGTGCTTTTACATTCGTTTTAACGCATGTAACGTAGAAATAGTCTTGATTGCACTAGTACCTATTCTACCTACTCGTTCGATTTTAAATGATAAATCATAGAAACATCACTCACGCACTAGTTGTTTGTAGCTTTGTTTAACAATAACACAATAAATTTTTAGCAATGCAAATAATCAAAACCGACATAATTTGACTTGAACTTTCAAAGGCGCTAAGCAGAATTGCTATTTTATTTTTTAATCAAAAGTTATTCGGGTTTAAAAATTGCAGTTTTTCGATTTTTTGAAAGTTCAACCGCGTTTATCTCGAAAACTGTGCATCCTACTAAAAAACTTGTAGAAATATTTTTTGCTTAAAATGACCCAAAAAATACAAAATATTGTTTTGTTTTGCCAAAAATCGCTGTTATTTGATTCCTCAAGTTCTTGGTCTATAACAATCTTATCGACATCCGGATCAACTGTTACCCAAAAAATTCGTGTTCTACGGGTCAAAATACATAAAAAAAACTTGGGTAAGTCCATCTGAATTAACGAGGCCGTTGTACCCCCCCTGGCGACAGGACTATATTGTTTAGGTATTTTATTATTGAAATATTTATTTATTCCTTCCTCATGTACGGTGTGTTCATTTCATAGTGATTTTGAAACAAAAATGGTCAAACTCGTTAAATACTCTGTATATAGGTGCCAATCTATTGTAAGAACATGGATTATGAGAGAAATCTAAAAATGAGAAAATATACATGGTGTCCATTTAGTTATTAATGATCCTGTAGAATTCTGCATATTATCCAAGCCTGGAGAACATTGTCTACATTTTTTCTAAATAACTTTTTGAAGTTATACTTCTTTGGGCGCTATTGGGAAAAATGTTAAGAGTGAATTTTTATAAAAGCGACAGTATGAAGTATTACGCGCATACCGACAGCACGACAGTGTGAAAAAAGTGTGAAAAAAATAAATTGGTGTTTTAGTAATTATTTTTTTTTGTGTCTTTGGATTTCTCTTGGTTGTGAATAAGATAATTAGTATTAAAATATGATGAAAAGGAAATTAGAAATTTATGTAGAAAATCTCACGTTTTTTAGATTTTCTGCGATTCATCAACGGAAAAGTAATTGCGGGAAGACTACAATTCATAAAAAATGACGTATTAACGTTATTTTTAATTTTTGGTATTATGTTAACTATTAAAATCAGTTTAATATTTAAATAAAAATACAATTAAACTGGTTAAAACATATGTGTATTTCATTGAAATCATAATAATACAAGTATAACTTTTTACGTGCTTACAAAGTTTTTACTCACACTCTTTTTTTATATTTGGTACCTTAATGGAATTATTGACCAATGTGGCAAAACTCTCTCTATATTTCGCTGGTACCTATGATTAATGTGATTCCTAATACATTTCCAGTGAAAATAATAACTCTTTGATAAGTGTTGGCGATACAATTTTTTTGTATATGCGTGTCCGCAAAGATTATAACTCCAAAAATATTTATAACGAAAAGATTTAGTTCATAATTAGTGTGACCAACTAGTCCGAAAAATCCGGGACATGGCCCGAAATAAAAAGTCGTGTCCCGGCGTCCCGGACAAGTTCAACGTTTTGGTAAAATTCTATTTTGAAATTTGGAATACGTTATTCTTCAAATAATTCACATCAAATTGAATTGGTGTGACGAAAAAATGTTGATAATTTCTAGGGTATAATACTAACAATACATCCAAAATGCATGCATTTTATATAGTTCTACGAAACCTATAACGGTGGACTTTTTTTCGTTTCTGTATTTTAATTTAATTTTAATTTTTATCCAACGACGGAAAGCTAGACTTAGAAATTGCAAATGGGACAGAGAAAGCTACGAGAATATAATATGCGATTAATAATACGATACTGGGAAAAGGGGAAATCAGCCAGGAAACTAAAATACATGTAGGTACAATCACAGTACCAACTTTTCTATATATGCAAGCGAGACATGAGTTACGTACAAATAAAAGACATGAAAGTGCCATAAATGCAGCAGAAATAAAGCAACTGAGCAAAATAGCTGGAAAGATGAAGCTGGGCAGGAAAAGAACGAAAACATCAAAAACGGGCTAAGACAGGAAGCAATAGAGAAAAAATGGAAAAAAGAAAACTGAATTGATTTGGACATATAACTAGAATGAACGAGAACAGACTAGTAAAGAAGGTGACAGATGCGAAAAGACAGGGGAATAGATGAAGGGACAGACCTAGAAAGGGGTGGATGGAACAAATCCAGGAAATCGGGACCAAGAGAGGGAAAACAGTGCAACAGATGAAGGAAATGGCAGGAGGCCGGAAGGCGTGGAAGAAATGGGTAACAGTAGATAGGTGATAGCAAAGTCTGATGCTCTTATTGGGCATAAGGACAACGAGAAGAAGAAGTATTATAATTATCGTCTTGTGAAAAAAACAATGGCCTGATTTTCATTGAAAAGTCCCGGATTTCAGGTATTTTTTTCAGCCTTGTCCCGGATTCGACTGAATTGGAGTTGGTCACACTATTCATAATAGATGCCGACGAAAACAATTATTTCTCTTTCTGTTTCTGTTTCTGCCGACGAAAACAAATTTTTCTGAGAACTTTTTAGTAATTATAATTTTCGTGAATCTACAAACAGAAATGATGTTTTTGCTGATACTCCTCAAAAAATAAATTTTTTCGTTAAAACTTTATTAGGGATTATAATTTTCACAATCATATAATCGAAAATAATATTTTTCGCGGCGTTCATTGAAAGTTCTATTCTTACCGGCATTTTTCGGAGTTATACTTTTCGTAGGCGGCGGCGATTTAATGTTTATTGTATGTATTTTAAATTGACACCAGCATTAGAATTGAGTTAATTATTTATATGGGAAATAAGCCACAATTAAAATGAAAAAAATAATTTTATTAACGTTTCGACGCCCAAATCGGGTGCCCTTGTCAAAATACAAAATATTACTAAATAAACAAAAATGTTGTTGCTAAGCAAAAAAATTCTTCTAATAATTTATTTAATCTGACTCATTTATATTGGCAATTTAGACATATATTATACATTTTAAAGTAGAAGACTTTAAAATGATATTGCCAATATTTATGAGTTGCGTTCCTGGGACGACTTACTGAAAGATAGTTCATTCGATTACATGAAATCAACCCCAACTCAAGAATATCCGTCACAAAAAAATTATAGCATGTGATCTGTCTTTAAAAAGACAACCAAATGCAACGACAGTAAAATTCTCGCGTTAGAGACTTCATAGCAAATCACAAGGGAAAACCAGGAAAAAACCCTGTGATACTATCCATATATTATATATACTATATATCCATATACTATAGGTTGATTTCATGTAATCGAATGAACTATCTTTCAGTAAGTCGTCCCAGGAACGCAACTCATAAATATTGGCAATATCATTTTAAAGTCTTCTACTTTAAAATGTATAATATATGTCTAAATTGCCAATATAAATGAGTCAGATTAAATAAATTATTAGAAGATTTTTTTTGCTTAGCAACAACATTTTTGTTTATTTAGTAATATTTTGTATTTTGACAACGGCACCCGATTTGGGCGTCGAAACGTTAATAAAATTATTTTTTTCATTTTAATTGTGGCTTATTTCCCATATAAATAATTAATCATAAAAATGCCACAAGGAAATAGCTTCAGAACAACATTAGAATTGAGCTTGAACAGATTTTAAATAATAGAAAAAATGTAAACATTTTTCATGTTTACATAATTCAATGAACATCTGGAATATATCAACTATGTGTATCTCTAAACTCTAAACAGTTTAGAAAAACTGCAGTAAAATCGGTGCTCTTATGCAGTCGGCTAATATTATACCAAGTTCTTTCAGTTAGATTCTAGTTTTTATGAATACAGTGACGAGCGCGCTAATAACCGGCAAATAGCACAAAAGATGGAAAACGTATTTAGTTGTGACATAAAAAGAAATCAAATTAGTTGCGAAATTTAGCGATAATAACCTATTTTACATTATATTGATTGTTTCCCACCTTTGGACATATCGGACGAGTGTGGCAACTACCACTGTCACAGTGACAGTTTTAGTTGACATACTCCTCTGATACGTGTAATGTGGGAAATAATCAATATAATGTAAATTTATGGGTTAATATCGCTAAATTTCGCAACTCGACTAGTTTCATTTCTTTTTATCTCACAACTTAATAAGTTTTCCATCTTTTGCGCTACTTTGCCGGTTATTAGTGCGCTCATCACTGTATACACTAATATATCCAGAAATGCTGTTTATAAAAGACAGGTGCTCAGTAATTTTATGTTTCAAAATACCGACGATTTTCAACAAAAATATTGTTTTCGTTTATAAATTTGCAAGGTCTGTTCATTCGTTCGTGCGTTGCCGCCCCTGCAATACTTGGATCGGATCTATCTATGGAGGCCCATGTAGTTTTGTCTCCTGAATACAAATCTGAAAACGGCATTCTGATATCTCAAACCATCTTCGAGAAAACAGATCTCAAAAGACAGTCTTTTGACTTTTGACAATTTTAGATAGCGAGCTAATTCTACTGGAGATACTGCTAAAAACGCATTATACCATGTACGTAAAAATGCAAATGAAAATTTCATATTTATTATTTCAAACTAGCGCGTGACTTCGGCTATAAACGCTTGTGATAAATTGCTGTCCCGAGATGCAAGTGTTTGTTTCGTTTGACACATAAACGTCAAATAAATTGAATTGTCAAATAAATAAATTTTATTTGTTAATGTTAAGAGGATCGGTACGTATTTTCGGCTGCAATGCTATTCAAATGGGGATTCATTTTTTTCGAATCCTGAGAAAACTAATAAGTATTTTTGAAAAATTTAAACGCAGAATGAAAGATTACGTTATTAGCGAGGGCCGAAAGTCCCTGAGAACTTCTATAATGTTTATTTTAATAAGTTACAGGGGTGAAAAACTAAGAGAAAATTTAGTGTGATTTTTAATTTCAAATATATCATTCAAAATAAACTTTTTATTTATTCTAAGGGACTTTCGGCCCTCGGTAATAATTTAGTCTTTCATTCTGCGTTTAAATTTTTCAGAAATATTTATTGGTTTTTTCAGGATTCGAAAAAAATTAACACAATGCCGTGGTAATATTTTCCAAATCTATCTTTGTCTTACAACGCACTCAGCCGAATATAATATTGTCAGCATATATTGTCAGTCAGACACTGACAATCAGTGACAATTTTAAATATTTGACATTGCATCGGGAATATGTTGAGTTTTGATTAAATATTATTGATATATAGTGTATTTGATAAATAATTGATTTAAGACGTGAACTTAATAAAAAGTTATTTATTGTGTATTATTTCTGGAAGATCCAAGAAGAGAATACATCAGGATAATATATTCTGTGATCCAAGTATTTTGTTGTTAAAGATGTTCAAAATTGTAAGCGTTCCATAACAATATATTATTAAAAAATCACTTTAACACTTTTCCTCTTTTCTCGATTGAGTATTAGTCTATGTTGTACAAATAAATTATTACAACCACTGAATACATAGTTAGTGAAAAAATTATCACATTTATTAAGGCTATGGGTACATAATTCGCAAATATTTTACGTGTATCCCTACTTTTTCTGTCTTTACACGGCAAATTACGTGTAGTAAAATTCACACTGGTGTGGATATGTAAACATTACTAGAATGTCATTCTACTTGAAAATGTCATAATTAATTTAAAGAGATGGCTTTTGAATGTTCTTGGATAACTGTTATTTTTATAATTGCAAATTATTAATTCAGTTAATAAATGTGATAATTTTTTCACTAACTATGTTTTCAGTGATTGTAATAATTTATTTGTACAACAAAAACTAATAATCAATCGAGAAAAGAGAAAAAGTGTTAAAGTGATTTTTTAATAATATGTTGTTATTTTGGAACGCTTACAATTTTGAACATCTCTAACAACAAAATACTTGGATCACAGGATATATCAATCTGATGTATTCTCTGCTTGGATCTTCCACAATATACACAATAAATAACTTTTTATTAAGTTCACGGTTCACGTCTTAAATCAATTATTTATCAAATACACTATATATCAATAATATTTAATCAATTTCTCAAAATATTCCCGATGCAATGTCAAATATTTAAAATTGTCACTGATTGTCAGTGTCTGACTGACAATATATGCTGACAATATTATATTCGGTTGAGTGCGTTGTAAGACAAAGACAGATTTGGAAAATATTACCACGGCATTGTGTTCATTTTTTTCAAATCCTGAAAAAACCAATAAATATTTTTGAAAAATTTAAACGCAGAATGAAAGACTAAATTATTACCGAGGGCCGAAAGTCCCTTAGAATAAATAAAAAGTTTATTTTGAATGAGATATTTGAAATTAAAAATCACACTAAATTTTCTCTTAGTTTTTTCACCCCTGTAACTTATTAAAATAAACATTATAGAAGTTCTCAGGGACTTTCGGCCCTCGCTAATAACGTAATCTTTCATTCTGCGTTTAAATTTTTTAAAAATACTTATTAGTTTTCTCAGGATTTGAAAAAAATGAATCCCCATTTGAATAGCATTGCAGCCGAAAATACGTACCGATCCTCTTAACTGAATTAATAATTTGCAATTATAAAAATAACAGTTATCCAAGAACATTCAAAAGCCATCTCTTTAAATTAATGATGACATTTTCAAGTAGAATGACATTCTAGTAATGTTTACATATCCATACCAGTGTGAATTTTACTACACGTAATTTGCCGTGTAAAGACAGAAAAAGTAGGGATACACGTAAAATATTTGCGAATTATGTACCCATAGCCTTAATGTTTGTAGTTAATGTTAAATTACACCCTACAATTTTTTTTTATTTGAGCCGTCTACCCAATGATATCGTGTATTATGTATATTTATACACACACCCAAACTTATATGGAATCACCATGCATTTCAAAGTAATATTTATTTCTTTTGAAAAAACTTGTTATTGTTATATAAAACAATCCGATAGTACATCTCGGTACGGTATAGGTTATTTGCTTGAGTTGAAAATTGAACGAAAATAAATAAACTAACTTTTGCGTCCAAAAACGAAAATATGCCTCATGTGGGGTTATAGAACTTACAACGAGGAAAGATTATTGGTCTTGTGGAGAAAGTAATGTTCTCAGAGGGACATAGCTGTAGAGCTAGGCGTAATACAGGGCGTTCTATCCAAAACCTGTACTAGGTAACAGGAACTAGGAAAGCTCAGAAATAAAGTAAGGGAAAGTCGCCAAAAGTAATAACGGCTCTCCACGATCGTTTAATTCTCCAATCAGCTGGAAGACACCCAACCATTTCTCACCTGCAGCTCCAAAGGCAGCTTTTGGAAGCTACAGGTGTAACTGTTTCAGTTGAAACGATAAGAAGAAGAAACCGTACCAAGAAGTATACAGCAGGAGACAGTTATGGGTTCCCAAGTTATCCAGGCAGCACAAGATTGATCGCCTAAATTGGTGTCTTCGCTAGCAAAACTGGAACATTGGAAATTGACAAAATGTGCTATTTTCAAAAAAAGTCATAATTTGTGCAAAATCAGATGATCCACGAATTCGTATACTTAGAGGTCGAGGAAGACAAGCAAGAACGAAGACTGTCAGATCTGTTCACACATATACAAGGGGAAGTGTAATGTTCTGGAGAGGAATTGTGATCCGTAAAAAAACTCCTTTAATTTTCATCCAATCAACTTTAACTGCTCACAGGTATGTTGATAACCTGTAGTCAGGCTCTGGAGAGGTACAACAGGAGGAAATTTAATTTTAATGCATGATAATGGACCTCTACATACCATTAGAGTGACTACAGACATCATTGAAGCAGAAGGTATCCCTTGTTTGGAGTGGCCTGCTTGCTCATCCGAGCTTAATCCTATAGAGTATTTGTGGGATATGCTTAAAAGAAAAATTAGAGCTCGCCGGAATAATCCACAAAACACCGCACGGCTAGTACAAGCTGATCTTAAAGGATGGAGCAACCTACCACAACAAAATGTTGATAATTTGATTAGGAGCGTGCCCACGCAAACTGGCGCTTCCATAAAGACTAGAGGTGATAACACTGACTACCAGAAAATACAAAAAAAAAAATAAATAAAAACAATTTAAACATTATTCGTTTTACATTGAAATTTTGTATGCTATTGACTTCAAAACAGTTAGTTTCAATTTGTTTGTTAAATACTTTATTGTTTTATTTAATTGTTATGTATTTGTTATTAAACTGCTTTAAAATAAATATTATTGACTTCGTGTGTTCGTTTTTTTAAATTCGCACGAAATAGTAAGAAATATCAGATGATTCCATATAAGTTTGGGTGTGTGTACCTATTGTAACAGCTTACTATTAAAATGAATCGAGCGACTCATATTTATATACGACTTTATTTATTTATACAAGTTCACTTTACGAATTCTAACTTATAACTGACTCTATTTACAAAATCATCCGTCATTTATACAAGCCGTTATTTCTAGAATGTTCTGCCCATCTCTAGTTATAGCGTGACATTCGGTCAATCGCACATCTCCCCCGCCGCTGCTTCGGAGCTAGGACAAAAATAATCCCCGGACAAAAAATCCCCACAAATTATCCCTGGACAAAAAATCCCCAGACAAATGTGTCTAAAAAAATAAAAAATAATTATGGCGGGGCAAGGCCCCCTTTTTACTTAGTTTGGTCGTATCAACTCAGAAACCTTGCCAGGTTCATGTACAACAACTTTCATTAAGGTCATCATATGATCAAATGCATAGTTTGCGAGTCTATAAGGTACATACATACTGTTGTGATCTTATTTATTTATATGTGATGATATTCTTATATGTAATTTAATTTAATTAATGCATTAATGATAATCTAATTAATCAACCAGATCACATATCAATATGTTTTCAATCTCAGGGCGAATTATAAAATTACTTACTTACTTTCGTGACTTCTAAGTATTTCTCAGTGGTTCCTAATCGGGATAGGAAAAATATAAAATAATACACACATATGGATTACAATCATAAATCAAAATTTTGTTTATTTTATATAAATGGCAATTACTGCTTAATATTTGTTAGATCTTATATTTATTTAATACAAACATTTAAACATGGGAATCTTATTTCCTTTTGGTTTTCAATTTAAAACTTTTATTAATAATGAAACTATTAGGATTTATTAGCAACAAATTGATTTAAGTTTGATGAAAATCTTCTGATATTAGCGATTATGTTCTTCAATTTTTAATGTGGTATTTAATACAAAAACCCATACATTCATGTCTTGGCAAATGAGACTGACCTTTATCTGGTGAACTGCGAATGTCCTCACACAAAACCCGTTTCCTCCTACCCTTGGTTGCGATGAAAAACTCGTGCTGGCCTCCAGTAATGTTCTCCTTTGAAAACAACCTCGTACAGCTCTCGTTCTTGCTTTTCTCGTGATGCCGTGTTCTACCTTTTTCGAACCACTTCAATCAGCCACCGGGACACTCTTTGCTCAAGGAGATTCTTTTCTCTCGACTCGGCCTACCTCTCGTTCCGATGGGTACTCAACACTCACGGAACTATACCGGCGTTTTTCCTCTTCGTACACTACCGTCCACCACTGGACTTCACCTCTCTACCTCTCAAAACATTCTGATCTCTCATCCTCATTCATTTTCCTACTTTCTCAATATCCCTTCCAGATTCAAAAATGAACATTCCACCACAAATTTTAATTCGCCGTATTCCTCAATACCAACTTTTAATCTTTCTAAATATGTTTAATGGATTTCAAGAAAAAATAATCATTTCCCAATTTAAACTTACTTTCTACTTTTTACAAAACTTAATGACCTTTTATCTATTTCACTAAGTCTTATTTAGCGTAGGCTAATGATCGAATCTTCCGCGAACACTATAATGGTCCGCGTCACTCAACTTGTTTATCTTATGCGCATTGTTATCGAGTTTCGTACACTTCTTCGAATCACTTTCTTAAAAACTAAATATAATAATTTGTTGTATACAGGTTGTTCTAAATTTACATGCCCGTGGTTGAGAAAATTGAAGATCTTTTATATTAATTTGAATTTTGCTTATAATTATAAAATTTTAATTCTCCTATCAAATAAGAATATAACAATACATACAAACATTCATTTTTATTTATATAGAAGAGGTAATATTTAGATGGCTGTTAAAAAATAACGGTTGGTTATAGAAAAGTGAAAATTTAGGGTTGAATGTATCTTTTGGTTCTATATCATATATAATTAAAAAAGATCAGTTTGTCCAAAAAAATAAAAAATATTTATGGGGTGGCAAGCCCCCTTTTTACTTAGTTTGGTTGTACCAACTCAGAAACCTTCCCAGGTTCATGTACAGCAACTTTCATTAAGGTCATCATATGATCAAATGCATAGTTTGCGAGTCTATAAGGTACATACATACATACATACATACATACATACATACATACATACATACATACAAACATTCATTTTTATTTATATAGATAAAAATAATATCAATTGCCGGCCCACTTAAAAAATAAAAAAATATATATTTGAACTTGGAAAAATATATAAAATCCATTAAGAAAGGTTTGGTGCATTAGAAATTAAAAGAAATATGTATTGGGCTTATGATCTGCTTATAGTCTAAGAGCTAGTGAACCTTTTGACTAACGGTCGTCCTGTAAGGCTAGAAATTTGTAGAGTGATAATTCATAGCACACCAAAGCTAAAAACCATGACCTGGCAGGCCTCAGCGGTGCACGTGTATCTACCAGGTGAATCGAAAAGTGCAAATTTAGGGGGTAAAATAAACTTTCTCCTGTAAGGTTTAAGTAAGGTTTGAGTAAGTCATTTAAAAGAAATGTGTAAAATGACAGGCGATTCTGAAGAGCATAAGACCTTGCCAGGCGAGGGGAAAGATTAGGGGTTTTTCCTAAATTTATTTTTTTTGCATCGAACAAATTTTGTTTAAGTTTTTTGAATCATTCCAAACAGAAAAGGTCTTTGGTGATTTTTCTCTTAAGTTAATAGTTTTTGTTATATAAGCGATTGAAAATTTTGAAAATTGCGAAATCGACCATTTTTAACCCCAAATCGGATATTTATCTAAAAATCTCAAAGTTGCCAAGGTAGGTAGATATTCTTTATACATTGATTGATGAAATCCCAAAGAGTTTTTTGCAATACAATATCGGAAACTCCTTTGTTTTTTAATTGCTAATCAAGCGGACGCTTCACTGTAGTATAAGTGAGGACGTTTGAGTTGGCATAAATTCATTATCTCGAGAATTGGCAAATTTCAAGAGCAATCTTCAGACAGGTCGATTTTTATTTTAAATTAGGACTTTTTGGCATATATATCATACTAGTGACGTCATCCATCTGAGCGTGATGACGTAATCGATGATTTTTTTAAATGAGAGTAGGGGTTGTGTGATAGCTCATTTGAAAGGTTATTTAATTCTCTATTCACTAATATAAACAATAACATAATTATTTATACAGGGTGTACAAAAAATTTTTTTTTATTAAATTAACTTTGATTAAATTTGACAAATAGAAGAAAAAATTTTTTTTGTACACCCTGTATAAATAATTATGTTAATGTTTATATTACTGAATAGAGAATTAAATAACCTTTCAAATGAGCTATCACACAACCCCTACTCTTATTTAAAAAAATAATCGATTACGTCATCACGCCCAGATGGATGACGTCACTAGTATTATATATATACCAAAAAGTCCTAATTCAAAAATAAAAATCGACCTGTCTGAGGATTTCTCTTCAAATTTGCCCATTCTCGAGATAATGAATTTATGCAAGCTCAAACGTCCTCAATTATACTACAGTGTAGCGCCCGCTTGATTAGCAATTAAAAAAACAAAGCGGTTTTCGATATTTTATTGCAAAAAACTCTTCGGGATTTCATCAATCAATGTTTAAGGAATATCTGCGTACCTTGCCAATATTGAAATTTTTAGATAAATGTCCGATTTGGGTTAAAAATGGCCGATTTCGCAATTTTCAATCGCTTATATAACAAAAACTATTAACTTAAGAGAAAAATAACTAAGGACCTTTTCTGTTTGGAATGATTCAAAAAGCCTAAAAAAAATTTGTTCGATGCAAACAGAATAATTTTAGGAAAAACCCCTAATCTTTCCCCTCGCCTGGCAAGGTCTTATGCTCTTCAGAATCGCCTGTCATTGTACACATTTCTTCTAAATGACTTACTCAAACACATACTTAAATTTAAACCTTACAGGAGAAAGTTTATTTTACCCCCTAAATTTGCACTTTTCGATTCACCTGGTAGATACACGTGCACCGCTGAGGCCTGCCAGGTCATGGTTTTTAGCTTTGGTGTGCTATGAATTATCACTCTACAAATTTTTAGCCTTACAGGACGACCGTTAGTCAAAAGGTTCACTAGCTCTTAGACTATTATAGAGGTCAAGTTCTCGCCGATATTCTATTTAAAATATTAAAGAATGACTTCTAGTCTAAGAGCTAGAGGCGAGAAATGATCGTCATAAGTAATATGGAGTTTGGCATGTGAAATGTGTCTGTTGTATGTTGATAATTATGACCCTTTTCAGGCTGACACCTCAGTGGATACAGGGAGTAGCAATAAGGGATGAAAGGGGAAGTTAACGCAGTCATTAAAAGTTTTCACCTCCTATTTTGTTAAACCTCCATCGATTTACATGAAAATTGGTGAGTAGTTAGAGCATACCTCAAGAAATAAAACTGATATGGTGCCAACGTGCGCTTTTACCCTGGGGGTGGATGCCATTCCTTCTCAGAGGTGAAAACTACTTTATTAAAAGTAACCCCACTAATCGATAGAGGTACAAATTTTAAGCAAAATTTATTACCTCTAATTATTAAAATAAATCAATACTTTTTGAGTTATTAAAGATCAAAGATTTGAATTTTTCGTGAAATAAATGCATGATGTAAAGCGGTGTTTCGTAAATAATTCAAAAAGTGTAAGTTTTATCAAAATAGTTATGATTACCAAAATTGAAGATAATAAAAAATAAAACAGATTTCTTATTCGAAAAACCTTTGAGAATTCATAAAAAGTGAGTTATAGGTGATGGAATGTATATTTTTTTTCGGTTAGTACCCAAATCTATTTATTCAAGCTCAAATAACGGGAAAACGGTGCATTTTATAAAATATATTTACTGACACTTTTCAAAGTACTTGGAAATATGTATCAAATGAGCTCCCGGAAAAGTTGATACCATTAAACATTATGCTACAAACATTTTTCAAAGTTTAGGTTCCAAAAATTTGGAGCTTAATTATTATATTATTTATATAAGTTTTTAAAATTGTTTTAAGACATTTATATAAAATATAGTAAAAATGTATTTGAATATTATGTCAAATGTGCCCATTATTGGACACCCTCAGTTTCTGTACATATTCAGTTTATACAGGGGCGGTTCTAGACCAAAAAAAGTGGGGGGCAAGGGAACACAACCGGTGAATAAACAAGATAACGTGCCTTTTTAACGAAAATTATAGTACAAAAGTACTGTAAAAACTGAAGGGGGGAGGCAGCTGCCCCCTGCCCCTGGCTAGAACCGCCACTAAGTTTATATCGATAAAAAAAATTCAATTAAATATCGAAATAATATAAAAATAATATTTTAGTAACATACATTTAATTAATAATAATATGTTCTTTTTATCATTCGTAACTTCACGCATGTGCTCTTAAATTGACGGATTGATGATATTTGATCAATATGTCCAACCGTCAATTAAATACTATGAAAGATCTACAAGAGGTAACAAAGAGGCCGATCGCGTTTTCTGTATATCACTACCCAATCAAAAAAGACGAGTCGATTTTATTAACCTTCCGATGACCAACCTATTTTTGTTACACGGATGACCAAGGGGGGGAAAATGACCTCAGGCCAAAAATGTCAAAAATGACATTTAACAAAAAAATGAAGTTTTTTTTTAATTTTTTTATTTTTTTATTTTTTTTATGGCATGGACTTTATGTCATTCAGCCAGTCACAACATGAGTATTAGTGTCATGTGTAGTGTGTTTGTTAAGTAAGTGTCTTGTTACTTTGCAAAGTCGACGTCATTAGCGTAAAACTACTTGGAATTACACATAATAGACGGTATTTTACTAAACATCAACTTCAGAATATATTTTTTATTCGTAAAATATAGGGAATTTTTTTATTTCAAAATATGAGGATACCTAGAATGATATTAAAGTCAAATAAAAAAATAATGAGTTAAAAATTAAAAATACTTTTGAATTTATTAAAGAAAAACATACGCTGGGGTCACAATTTCCCCCGCTTGGTCATCCGAAGGTTAAAGAGTTAAGAAATAACAAATTCAAAGAGGCTTTGTTTCGATTTTTTTTTTACTTATTGGGCTGATAACGAAATAGCACCTTTTCTGCAAGGTAAAATAATATATGTTAATTTTGTTGAGTGCCACAAGTTTTTCGTTAGTAAAAATGGAGAAGTGCAGAAAGACGAAGCTCCACATTTTAGTTGTCCAGCTCATGAGGAGGCAGACACTAAAATAATATACCACGTATGTCAACTACAGAAAGATGCCAATGTAATCATAAAGTGCTCAGATACAGATATTCTGGTTATTATGTTAAGTAATATGCATCACTTGAACAGTATTTTACACATTTGGATACAGTCTGGAACCGCAGGAAAAAAACATTATATTGATATCTGTAAAATTTACGAACATTTTGGAGATTCAATATGCAAAGCTTTAGCTGGTTTCCACGCTCTAACTGGCTGTGACTATAATCCATGTTTTCATAGAAAGGGAAAAAGAGACCATTCAATATTATGAAATCATTTGAGCAATATAAGGAAGCATTTTATGCTTTTGGAGATATCGATTTTGACGAAGAGACGGTTTTTGAAATTCTAGAAACATATTTGTCACATATACCTAAAAATATCTGAAAAATTTTGATGCATCAACTTTACCACCATCTCAATCTTAGCTATATCAACATCTTTTACGAGCACGATACATTACAAGTATTTGGTTGAACGCCTATAAAAAAAATCCAACAGATCTGGTTATTGAACAAAATGGAACTTGCTGAAGATAACACATATAAATTCAAATGGTTTGAAGGGCCTCAAATGCCAGAGATTGTTAGAGATATTATTTTTGAGAATGAAACAGACGATGAGATGGATGATGAGCAAGCTGATGATGACATTCATAATAGCGAAAGTGATGAAAATAATTATGATAGCGGTTTTAGTGAATGTGACAGCGAAAGTGAAAAATAAATAGTATTTTCAACGAAAATTTTGATTTCGTTTATAAATTCGCAAAGTCCGTTCGTTCGTTCCTGCGTTGCCACACCTGCAATATCTGGAGCTTATGTACCGATGTCAATGTAGTTTTGTCTCCTGAATCCAAATCTGAAAACGGCATTTCGATATCTCAAACCATCTTCGAGATAACCGACCTCAAAAACAAGTTGCATCTCGGGACAGCAATTTATGATTTTTTAGCAATTTTAGATAGCGAGATAATTCTACAATGGGGACACTGTACGTAAAAATGTTAATGAAAAGGGCCTAGCCGGGTAAGATGAAAAGTGCCCCCAACTCGATTCGAATTCCATATAGGTCACCGTTTAGCATATATAGTGAAACTAACTTTCTGAAATTTTTAGCCCCCTAGGTGGTCATGTGACCCACCTAGAGCCTAATTAGGCTTTTTATGTTTTTATTTTTTATCTCAGCCGCATCGAGAACTAGCGAAAAACTTTAAATAAAAAATTTGTAAGATTTAAAAAGTTCTGTGCGAAAAAATTTTTTTTTTAATTTTTGGCGGGAAATTTAAATTTTAGAACGATTTTAAAATTTTAAATGAGTATAAAAAAATAACTAAGATATTCGTTTTCACGAAAAAAATATATAAGGTGTATTTTTGCATAATATTTCACCCTGAATTTTTTCAAATTTTTAAAATTGGTGAAACGCACCTTCAAAAATAAAAAACCGCATTTTTTCGGTTTTTTTTTTCGTTTTTTGATACAATTTTATACATATTTTTCAAAAAAGGTAACACCGTCACTGAAGCAGGTAAAAAATTTAAAAAGAATTGGGGTTTGCTTAATAAAAATTTTTTGTAACCATCCATTTTCAAGATAACAAGAAGTTGAAGAAAACAAAATTTTACACATTTTTTACGATTTTGCCGAAACTACTGGCAACATTGTAATAAAACTTGGCGGGTTTTAAGAGGTAGTTATTGTGCATGTTTTGACATACAAATTAAGGATTTGATATTCATCATTGGCGCGCTTAGGGGTAATGGTCTGAACTTTTCAAAGAAAAAAAGGTAGTACGCCACTGACATATTTCAAATTAACAATCATTTTTAAATTCCTCATTCAATTTGCGATAAAAAAACTATCTTATCATTTTTTCATACGAGGCGCCGTTTTGCTGCAAAAAATAAAATATTTTAACGCTTCCAAAGTATTCGAATTAGTTTTTATAATGGACGTACGAGTTTACGTATGTAGATGTAGAAACTACTAATAGAAGTTCGAATACTTTGTAAGGGCTAAGATGTTTTATTTTTTGAATAAAAATGGCGCGTCGTATGAAAAAATAGGAAGATAGATTTTTTGTCACAAATTAAACGAGGAGTTCAAAAAGGATTGTTAATTTGAAATATGTCAGTGACGTACTATCTTTTTTCTTTGAAAAGTTCAGACTATTACCTGTATACGCGCCAATGATAACTATAAAATTCTTAATTGTATGTCAAAAAATGCACAACAACTACCTCTTAAAACTCGCCAAATTTTATTACAACGTTGCCAGTAGTTTCGGCAAAATCGTAAAAAATGTGTCAAATTTTGTTTTCTTCAACGCCCTGTATATTGAAAATGGATGGGATTACAAAAAATTTTTATTAAGCAAACCCCAATTATTTTTCAGTTTTTTACCTATTCTAGTGACGGTATTACCTTTTTTGAAAAACATGTATAAAATTATATCAAAAAACGAAAAAAAAATCGAAAAAATGCTGTTTTTTATTTTTAAAGGTGCGTTTCACCAATTTTAAAAACTTGAAAAAATTCAGGGTGAAATATTATGCAAAAATACACGTTATATATTTTTTTCGTGAAAACGAATGTCTTAGTTATTTTTTATACTCATTTAAAATTTTAAAATCGTTCTAAAATTTAAATTTCCCGCCAAAAATAAAAAAAAATTCGCACAGAACTTTTTAAATCTTCTCGATGCGGCTGAGATAAAAAATAAAAACATAAAAAGCCTAATTAGGCTCTAGGTGGGTCACATGACCACCAATGGGGCTAAAAATTTCAGAAAGTTAGTTTCACTATATATGCTAAACGGTGACCTATATGGAATTCGAATCGAGTTGGGGGCACTTTTCATCATCTTACCCGGCTAGGCTCTTTCATATTATTTCAAAAATATATTACTTCATATAAACTGTCAAAGAATTGAAATATCAAATAAATAAATATTACTTATTAATTTTAATGTAAGTAATGTTAAATGGCAGGTTACAAATTTTTGGTGCTGTCTACCCAATGATTTATGTATTATGTATATTATATTGTATAATATACAGTGTGTCTACTTAAGTTGGACACATATATTACTAGACACTTTTTTATTTTTAATTTTACGAAATAAAGTTATAATTCATAAAAAGTTCTGCATCCTCTAAAACCTACGATTCGATCATCAGATAGCAAATGTTATCTATATTATAGGAGGTATTTTAAAAAATATGAATTTCGCTCAAGATTAAAGTACCTTTTTTTCACACTGTTGTAAATTATTGTTACTACGAAAAATTGTTTGGAATTAAAAACTGTGTTCTAATATATGCAATAGTTGTTTATTGCAATTATTATAATAATGTAACTATTATCTACATTCTTCTAATAAAAAGAAAATATTAAATTTTTTTCTCAAATTAGAGATACCTACCAATCATCATTTTGATTTATAACTCTTTTATTATTAATTTTACGAACAAAAATTATTCTTCATAAAAAGATCTGCACGGTCTAAAATCCAAGATGCAATCATAAACATAAGATTATATCAAATTGTATCGATTTTAGTCGATGTGTAAAAAATATGAATTTCGCTCAAGAAATTCGCTCAGTAAAGTGCCTTTATAGCTCACAATATTTAAATAGTAGGATATAATTGCACATTAAACATAATTTTTAATTCTAAACAACTTTTCATAATAGCAATTTTCCATATTAGGAATTTAAATACATAAAAAACAAAGTTTTCTTTATAATAATGCTCGCATTTTTAACTTGTTATATTTAAATTGTAATAAAACGAACTTGATAATAAATTATAATCCTAACTTCATTCCCGAAATTCCTTTAAAAACTATTCTGTTAACAAATTTCAAAATAAATATATTAATAGCGTATGTTTTAATTTTCACTTTTTCCTAAAAACTCGAAAGGGTTTCTTATTTTCATCATCACTTGCTTAGCTTTGATGTTATAAACTTCATCTGGAGCTCACTTGATAGGTATTCTTGAGTACTTTGACAAGTGTTCAGTAAATATATTTTATAAAATGCACCGTTTTCGCGTTATTTGAGCTTGAATACTTAGATTTGGGTACTAGCCGAAAAAAATATACATTCCATCACCTATAACTCACTTTTTATTAATTCTCAAAGGTTTTTCGAATAATAAATCTCTTTTATTTTTTATTATCTTCAATTTTGGTAATCATTTTGACTAAACTATTTTGATAAAACTTACAGTTTTTGAATTATTCACGAAAAACAGCTTTACATCATGCATTTATTTCACGAAAAATTCAAATCTTTGATCTTTAATAACTCAAAAAGTATTGATTTATTGTAATAATTAGAAGTAACAAATTTTGCTTAAAATTTGTCCCTCTATCGATTAGTGGGGTTATTTTTAATAAAATAGTTTTCACCCCCGAGAAGGGGTGGCATCCACCCCCAGGGTAAAAGCGCACGTTGGCACCATATCAGTTTTGTTTCTTGAGTTATGCTCTAACTACTCACCAATTTTCATGCAAATCGATGGAGGTTTAACAAAATAGAAGGTGAAAACATTTAATGACTGCACCAACTTTCCTCTTTAATCCCTTATTGCTACTTCCTGTATCCACTGAGGTGTCAGCCTGAAAGGGGTCATAGTTATCAATATACAATAGACACATTTCACATGCCAAACTCCATATTACTTATGACGATGATTTCTCGCCTCTAGCTCTCCGTCTATTCATTTACCATTAACCGTTATCGACCCTTGTACTATAATAAACGAGTATTATACTCTTCCAGCACACAATTCCAATTTACGAAAGAATGTAGGTAGTATTAGGAACAATATGGGATTATTAGAGTCAGGTAATAAAAGATTACTCACTTCTCTCTTGGAAAAACCTGTAATGAAGATCGGAATTTATTGAAATATGCACTTTTTGAGGATTAAGCCAACTTTCCTAGAAATCATATAAACAACTTTCATTATCGTTCGACCACTAACCTTTAATATGATTCATACATAAGACATAACTTGGCCGTTACATATTTAAAGAATTAATCACGAATCTTCTACATATTTAAATTATGGGGTTTATTGATTTGGTGTAGATTATTATTTGTTTAGCACAGATTTCACTACTATTCTGAACCATTTCATTATTTGCTCATGTCATAACAGTAAAATGAATCATTCGTCATACTAGTAAAATTATTATTAGAATGTTCCTATTTCTATGTGAACTGTTAGTGCAGTCCCTAGCCGATGCCGCACTGCAGGATGCTAGATGGTGGCTTGGAGGGTAGATTTTAAAGGTGGACGGTGGAGGGTCGCTGCATCCATAGATTAATAATATAGTATTACCGGATAGATAGGCAACTCACTGTAAAAATTTGGTTCATTTCGCCACTTGCGACCGTAGTGTTAACTAATCACCATTTGGCGGGAAATTTAAATGGACAAGCATTAATTTCATCCGTTCAGCGCCTCTTGCGGGCCCTTTCGTTACTAATTAAAATATCTTCTTATAATCTCACCTATATTATTAAAATAAAATACCAGAACTTACTAAGCTTGTTAAAGTATTTTATTTAAATAATATCTAAGTAATACTCATAAATTATTCGGAATTCCCAAGTTACAAAAATATGTTATTTTTGCTGTCAAATTTAGTAAGGAAAAGGGATATAAAAAAAGTTATGACAATGTTTTTCTAAATATAGGTACGTGTATTTATTTGTTGTTTCAGATAAAACAGTTATAAACTATGGGCCATTCCACGAACATACGCCTGTTTTGGATTACTTCGACAACGAATATTTTACTGTGCAACATAAGAAGTACGAAAGTAAATGGCGCTAATAATTATTCCAATAAACAACAATGTAATTTGCAATTTACTTTCGTTCTTCTTATTTTGCACAGTAAAATATTCGTTGTCTAAGTAACCCAAAACAGGCGTATGTTCGTGGAATAGGGTATAATTACTATTTACCTATCTATGCATTTTTCTAACTTTTCTATGATTTGTACACAACGGTACACAACAATAATAAACCATGTTCAGTTTTTTTATTAACACAACACAAAAGTTCTTTCGTTTAGTAACTAAAACAAAACTACACTTTATCAACGAAGGATAAGGAACCAACTTAAATTGAAATTACTAAGAACAAATCGTTAAAGGTAATACAATAAAAAATAAAAACTGTAAACTAATGGAAAATTTTTTCCACTAACTGTCATTACTTTTGACAGAATTGACATTGCCGAGTTAAGCCTCGTTTGATTATTTTATTTATGACATTCAGATATGGCGTTAACATAAATGATTGGTTAAAGTCTTCGTGAGCGAGATAGGCTGTCATTTCTCTTTATTAGCTGACGGTAGTGAAAGTGATGGGGGAAATTCCCCAGTTTGTTCATATAAGATTCCGGGGCATGGCTGCATCCTGGACGCAGTGAAAGAGTGAAATGAAGTCAGAAGTCAGTATCCAACTGACTGCTGAGGAATCGTTTGTTTCATTTGTTACGTTACATTTGGTTTGTTTTTTAGCATATCGTCATATTAGAGGTAAAACTCACTCACTAAACTTTTCAGAAAGTGGAGAAAAATCGACTTAAAGGCAAAAATTGGTTTTTAAATTCACCTGACTTGAATATTGGATTTTTTTAATGCAACTGCAAAGAATAAATAAAACAGATATTTTAAGCCATGTTTCGTCACATAGTGGGTCTGCTGGGTCCCAAATTGCCCTTCTTTTATACACAGCACTTATTATGCTTTCCTCCATAGCGAGGCTACCCAGATGAATTATCAAACACGACTGATCTGGGTGGATAGACGCCTGGCGAACCACCGGATGGTTAGATGGTAGTGGGAGGCCACTGCGGCTACCGTCGTTGTATTATTCGTGGTATAAGTAGCTGGATGGTCGCCAGGCAGGTATCTACCATCCACCATCCTACCAAACTTCAGGTTTTCACCTCCGATTTCGTTGAACCTCCATCGATTTCCATCGATTTTTATGAAAATTGGTGAGTAGTGAGAGGATACCTCAAGGAACAAAAGTCACATGATGCCAACTTGCGCTTTTACCCTTGGGGTGGATGCCACCCCTTCGCGGGGGTGAAAATTATTGTATTAAAAATAATACCACAAATAGATAGAAAGACAAATTTAAAGCAAAGTTTGTTAGTTATTAATAAATCTACTTTTTGAGTTATTGAAGATCAAAAATTTTATTTTTTTCGTAAACAAAATCCATGTTTTAAAGCTGTTTTTACGTATAACTCAAAAACTGTAAGCTTTTACAAAAAAGCTATAAATACCAAAATTGAAGATAATAAAAAATTGAATACACTGTTAAATTATTAAAGAACTACACTAATTTCAATTCAAAGTGAGTTATGTGTAATTAAATGTATACATATTTTTTTCGGCTAGTAGATACAATGGAACCCCGATAAGTCGGCCCCCGATAACCCGGAAGTCCGGCTAACCCTTACCGATTTTTATCAGACAAACATTTCAACAGTAAAAATGTATGTAATATAATATTTGAGAAATAATGGTTACTTGTGTAATTTGAACTACATATACGATAGTAAAAATGACTCATGGCACACGACGTTCATTGTCGTGTTATCGGAAACAACAGGTACCTGTAGTATCCTTTATTTTTATTTCAAACTGTCTTAGCATTGTTTAAAAAAGACTAAAAGACTATTAAAAAATTCTTTTTTAAACATGGTCTTAGTCTTCACTGTTATTAAATAACATAACATCGTTGCGATTGAGACCGTATTGTGTGTAGTACAGTCGTATTGTTCGCTTCCGTTCTGTAATCGTTCGTAAATCTATTCAGATTATGTGTTTGCGTATTTTTTTGTCTACGTAATGGCAACAAAACGTAAAAATGTTGTAGTGACAATGAAACAGAAACTTGAAGCATTAGGTAGAATTGATAAAGGCGAATCTTTAAAAACAATTGCAGCATCATATGGTGTCGGTACATTTACAGTAGCGGATTGAAAGAAAAATATGTAGAACTAAAATCCAAGAATTTTGTTTTAAAATGATAACAAAAGACAGTTTGGACAATCGGTGCAAAGCCTAAAAATGAGACTCTCGACGACGCTTTGTATGTGTGGTTTTGTGCGGAACGCGAACGTGGTTTACCAGTGTCTGGACCAATTATTCAAGAATCAGCACTCAAGCTGAATAAGAGAAATGAACAATACACTATACTCTATACGTAATTTAGATGTGTACTGTGCATATATATTTCATGTTATTTCAATTATAACGGAGTTTATCTGTAAATATACCGTATTTTATTAATTTTTACCATTTTCTCCGGCTAACCCGGATTTTAGATAACCCGGATCGGCCGCGGTCCCGATTAATCCGAGTTAACGAGGTTCTACTGTACTCAAATCTAAGTATTCAATCTAAAATCACGGGAAACTATTAGTCCTTGGGTCCACATATAAAATTATTATTTATGACCACACCATCGAAACTTTGTGTACTTGTTACTTGGGTGGAGTCGGACAAATTTGGAGCTTGGGGCCTTATGGTAGTGGGGTGTTTGTCTGTCAAGCTGTCACAAAGTTGTCAATTTTATGCAAGAAAAAAATTTATAACCACATAGGTTATTTTATTTTAATCAATGGTTCTTTCATATAAACAGCGAAAACAATTTTGTCGGACAAAAATATTGGGCCACATGACGCGTTGGACACGCCAAATATGTCAAATTTATGAAAATAATAAACTTATTACCACATGGCTAATTTTAACAGAATCTACCATAAAACCTTTTTACAATAATGTGGTAAACTTGTCAGACAATTTTCACGGGGCTTATGAGCAGTCGGATTCGCCGAAGATGTCAATTTCCTGGAATTTTTTTATTTACAACCATCTTTCCGATAAAAATAGGAGGTTATGAGTAATTATATTCTAAATCAAAAAATCTAATGGAGAATTCTCACGACGAGGTCGAGGCGCGTGTTGAAGCGAGCTTCAAGTGGGTCCTAATTTAAACGTCGGCAAAGAGAGATATAATATATATAATAGTGGAAAAGAAAGAGAACGCAGATACCCTACAAGACGGTAAAATTAGTAATATTTACTTTGTGATAAAATGTCCCGAATATGTCCCGAAGAATACAGGCAACCAAAAAGTTGACCGTCCTCAGTGGTGGAGATAAAAATATTAGTTGGTTTTTTTAATTCTCACAATGATAAAAATTAGAACAAAACGTAGTTTGACCATAAAATTACCACGCCACTGATCGTACCCTCGGCTGACGAGACATCCACACTATCCACAGGCTAATAAATTTTAGCAATTGGTGTTATTTTAAGGGTCATAAATACCAAATTTTGACAGAAATTTCTCCATCTCTTCTTGGGTTTAATCTTTTTCACGTTGGGTTGAATCGCGTCTTCAGTTTTTATCTTTTTCTGTTACATTTTTTTATTTCACTCATAATGTCGCAACAAGCTCTGTCAGTTTTCCTCTTTAGTATCCGACAAAAATATTGGGGCAAAACGACAGTCGGACAAAAAATTTAATTTTTATTATAGTCCAGGAACCAAAGTTTTTCACCTCACAATTTTTACAGAATGGATCAATTTGCTTGACAATTTGAGAATAAGTAGTGGATAGTCCATGGATCAAAATCTATATGATGCCGACAGGCGCTTTTACTATTTGGGGTGGTTGCCACCCCATCTCGGGGTTGCAAATTTTTTATTATATTTTGACCGCAAAAGTTAATAAAAACATTCATTCTAAGCAAAAAATGTTCTATACATTTTTTTGATAAAATTAATAGTTTTTGATTTATTCGCTATCGAAAGTGTTGGTTTTATATCTAAAAAATCAATGTTTTTCGATGATATACTCATTTACGGTTCACTCAATTTTTGCCGTAGAACAAATTTTATCAAACTAAGTTCTTGGGAATTAAATAACCTACAATTTCATATTTAAACATTTTTTCGTATCTCTGATGCTAATCTTTCTATTCTGAAGAAAATGGCATTTTTTACCAAATTGCAAACATTCGTTATTCGCTTTAAACTTCAGTTTTTTAAAAACGAATCATTCTAAGCCAGTCCAACTTTTAGAATCTATTAATAATACATAAACAAAGAAGAATAAATAAGGCCAATGACTAAAAACACCGCTAACTTACATTATTATGCTTCCAATTGGATTTCTTCTTTTTTTTTTCAAAAAAATATATTGATTTTTTAACCGTAACTTTTTTATTTTTTATCTTAGAAAGTTCGTTAAAAAAGAATTTTGTAGGTTTTTAGAATATCTATAAGGCTATTAATATTAAATTAATATTTTTAAAATTCTCAGTCACAAAAAGAGGTGTCATTGAAAGGGCTAGTAAAGGTGGTTTTTGCATGATATTATTAAATTTATATTGTCAATAGCTCACTCAATTTTTGCAAACCAAGTTCTTAGGAATTAAATAAGCTACAATTTCATATTTATAGTCATTTTCCAAACTAGTGCGGAAAGTGATATTTTCACGCACGAGACTGCCATTGACCCGAACGACGCGATAACGGAGTTCGGGCAAGCAGTCGAGTGCGGGGAAAACACTTCCCGCATGAGTTAGGAACACTTCATTTTTTCTAGGGCCGTACGTTTGGAGAAAAGCCACAAAAAATAGAGTTATATCAATTTTATTTAGGAGTGAAAATAGAATTATTAATTCTGTGACAATGTTGCCAAAACCAAACTTTCAATATAATGGGTTACCACGACGACGATATTGGTTTCCATGATGACGATTTAAAACCATTGTAATTGTCTACTGATCTGACTTTTAAATATTATGTCAAAATAATTTTATTTCATCGAATTATCAGTAGTAATTGCACAAGAGCTCTGAAATTATTGAATTTTTCCCGAGTGACACTTTGACAGTTTTAATTTCACGAGCCGAAGGCGAGTGAAATTATGTCAAAGTGTCACGAGAGCAAGAATTCTATATTAATTTCAGAGAGGTCGAGTGCAATTTGTTGCGATTATTTCATGAATAAAACTGTTCAAAATCAAAATTTTATTGTAATTTATTTATGTAAGTACCATTAAACACACAGTTTTTATAAATATTTGACGATTGAAAGTCATCACTTTTATAATTTTTAAAACATTAATTGTCATTAATGTCACTGAATGTATTTTTTCGTAGCAACGAAGGGCATCTGACGTAATATACTTAACGACGGGAGATTATCAAAAATTATCGATTTAATTCAGATTTCTGTAGCTTTCTATTGGTCAGAATCTCCTATGAATGAAATAATCAGTAGTAATTGCACAAGAGCTCTGAAATTATTGAATTTTTCCCGAGTGACACTTTGACAGTTTTATAGCCGCGTTTTGTATTATGTCAAAGTGTCACGAGAGCAAAAATTCTATATTAATTTCAGAGATCTTGTGCAATTTGTTGCGATTATTTCATGAATAAAACGGTTCAAAACCAAAATTTAATTGAAATTTATTTATGTAAGTACAAAGTACCATTAAACACACAGTTTTTATAAATATAATATGACGATTGAAAGTCATCACTTTTATAATTTTTAAAACATTAATTGTCATTAATGTCACTGAATGTATTTTTTCGTAGCAACGAAGGGCATCTGACGTAATATGCTTAACGACGGGATATTATCAAAAATTATCACCTTAATTTGCATTTCTGTAGCTTTCTATTGGTCAGAATCTCCTATGAATGAAATAATCGCGCTAATTTCATTAAAACATGAACACAATAAGATAAATTTGAAATAAATTAGTAAATAATATCTAAATATTAGTTTATTGCATGTATTATTAGTTATTTATGTACCAAGTCAGTAAAGAGTCTTTACTGACGTGGTGCATACAAAATTTTATCGCCAATCATAAAAAACATTAACACTTACTTAATTACATCCTAATGACAAAAGAGTGTGTGTACTTGGTACGCACGTAAGGCGTTATACTTCTGTTATTATTATTTCAACGAAATAAATATATTTTAAACAGTTTAATCGTATTTTTATTTATATATTAAACCAATTTTAACACTTAAATAAAATACCAAAAATTAAAAATACCGTTAATAGTTACGTTATTGTTTATGAAGTGTAGCCTTCGCAGTGCAGTTGCTTTTCCCTTGATGAATAGTAGAAAATCTAAATAAATATATTTGCTAACAAATTATCATTAATATCTGTCACCGTCCTATTTTCCTATATATAATCGAATTAGCAAACACACCATTTCATAATATATTTGCATTAATACAAAACTTAAAAGATTTAAGAATTTTATTAATTTTATACGAAATAGAAATTTCGTATGACAGTAATGACGATGACAGAATGCTTTTGCATGATGGCCGATTTCGATGTTTAATCGATAGTTGTTCAAGTAATCAATATTGAATAAGTACCTAATTACTAAATCTGTAAAGTTTCGATTTATGTTTTATGAATATAATTGCAAAATACTACAGAATTTCATTTTCTGACATAAATTTAATTAATAATAACGTAAATTTTGTACATTTTTAATAATTAACGTAAATAAATTTTAAGTTCATTCAAATAAATAATCGATTACTGCCATCGACCGCTTACATTCAATCTCAGTTAATTTGATTAATCGCGGCAGGTAAAGTAAAATTCTTCTTTCAGTACAATAAAGTGTTACTTTACTACCGCAAATGGCGTCAAATGAGTACAATAATGAATGACTTTAGTGACGGTTGGCGATAAAATATATTATAATGCCATATTACAAGGTATTTTACTTTCTGCGGGAAAGTGCAACTTTCGGAAATGAAATGCGTGCGGGAAAGTGGCTCTTTTAGCACGGCCATAGAAATAGCTATTTGTATAAAAAGGGAGGAAAGTGCTACTTTTCCTCCCGAGAATGAAGTTTACTGCCCGACGCGTAGCGGAGGGCAGTAATCATTCAAGGGAGGAAAAGGCACTTTACTCCCATATTATACATATGGTTTTTCCACCTTCCTTAAATTAATAACAAGTCATTTTTTTATTTTTACTTTATTTATGTAACTAACCAACAAAATTTATTAAAACTAAAACTAACAAGTAGGTACAATATAACTGTCAACTGTCAAATATAAGTCAAATTATTAATGTAAACATTGTTAAATCAAAATAACAATTTACTGTTTTTTTACCATTCTGCAAACTACAGGGTGTTTTATAAATAAACGTTAAAATGTATAGATACTTACGTAATAGAAAATAGATATTGTACAGGGCGTCAATAAGTTATATTTCATAAATGAAATACCATGACGTCCAAAGTATACTTTTCCGTACCTAATTGTAGGGACCAAAGTTGTACTTTTCCTCCCTAGGGAGGAAAAGTAAAAGTGATGTCATGGTATTTCATTCATGAAATATAATTTATTGACGCCCTGTACAATATCAATTTTCTATTACGTAAGTATCTACACATTTTAACGTTTATTTATATAACACCCTGTATTTTGCAGAATGGTAAAAAACAGTAAATGGTTATTTTGATTTAACAATGTTTACATTAATAATTTGACTTATATTTGACAGTTGACAGTTATATTGTACCTACTTGTTAGTTTTAATTTTATTAAATTTTGTTGGTTAGTTACATAAATAAATTAAGTAAAAATGAAAAATGACTTATTATTAATTTGAGGAAGGTGGCAAAACCATATGTATAACACGGGAGTAAAGTGCCTTTTCCTCCCTTGAATGATTACTTCCCTCCGCTACGCGTTTAGCAGTAAACTTCATTCTCGGGAGGAAAATTAGCACTTTCCTTCCTTGTTATACAAGTAGCTATTTTCGTATCTCTGATGCCAACCTTTCTATTCTGAAGAAAAGGGCATTTTTTACCAAACTACAAAAACTCATTATTCGCTTTTTACTCCATTTTTTAAAAACTAATCATTCTAAGCCGATCAAACTTCTAGAAATTATTAACAATACATAAATCAAGAAAACCAAATCAGGTCAATGACAAATTTTAATTAGGGTGGTGATTAGGGGGTTGTTTACGATAACTTTTTTGCTGAAAAAAATACGGACTGACATTCTTTTCATTATAAGTCACTTAATTTTTTTAGCTAGAGATTTTTTTTATTTCTGGAGATACATATTTTTATAGTTATTTATGATATGTGTTAAAAGTACAATTTTAAGGCACTCATGTGAAAGTTTGCAGAATGAGCGAAGCGAATTATGCAATTCACGTGAGTTCCTTAAAAATGTACTTTTTAACACGTACCTATATCATGAAATATTTTTTCTACAAACGTTATAAATTTATAAAATACAATATTTTTGTTAATTGCTGAAACCATGAAACATATGACCCGTAAAAGGTAGAACTGGTTGTCTACACTCGAGGGGATTGTCTAAAAATTCTTAGCGAAAATATTATACCGTTACATAAACTTGTTTTTTCTACAAACGTGTTAAAAATGCAATAATACGGTTTAAATTAAATTTTAAAGAACCTTTTAAACCACCTTTTTCAAAGTGCGCAAGTTGTACTATTAATATTAATGTTAGTAAATGAAATATAAATATTTTGACGTTTCGCAATTTGACAATTCACTTTTAACTCCAGTGCATTAAAATTTTTAGCTAGAAGTAGCATTTTTAACGCTCCTATGGAGTGCTAAAAAATTAATTTTTAACACAGTTGTAGAAAAAATACTGTAACGAAAGAGAACTCTTGGCCGACCCCCGTAAAAAGGTACACAACAAGAGAATGACGTAATCGAATCTTCTCGGCGAGCGTCGGCGAGAGTTCTGTAATGTACCTCACGTAAGCGTGCCGACAGACAATGGATTGAGTGGTATAGAATTGTAATAAAATGATGATGAGTATCCGTAATTTGAGAAAAAATTGAAAAAAAAATTCAATTAGATTAATGTACATAATTGTATATTTAAACATAGTTTTTAATTTCAAACAACTTTTCATAATAGCATTTTTTGATATTCTGAAATATAAAGGTATAATACTTACGATGTCAGTTGGACCAGTATAAAAACAAAATTCGACACCGATTGTCGGCACCGTTTGTAAAACATAGGCGGCGCAATAGAAATTAATGAGTAAACTTTTATTTTTAAATTATGGTTCAATATTTGTTAAACAGTAATAATGTTGTTAACTGTTCACATTTCTTTATGAAATTGACACCAAAGATAATTAAAAATACATAATACAAATGAAATTTAACGTGCTTATTAATTTGAGAACTAAAGAAATAAGACTACACTTTGAATATACACATAAAATACATGAAAACGAACAATTCCTCTTCCAGTCGAATTGTCTAATTCATGACTAATGAAGAGATCACTTTTACTACTGTATAGTATTTTTACTACAAAAGCGATATTACGTAGGTCAAAATTTTTGACGTAAGAGAACTGTCAAAACATTAGAATGTGACTCTTCATTATATCCATGTTTATAATAAACATGGCAATAATGAAAATTCACATTCTAATGTTTTGACAGTTCTCTTACGTCAAAAATTTTGACCTACGTAATATCGCTTTTGTAGTAAAAATACTATACATAAGACATATTTTTGACAAGTTGAAATATATCACTATCCGTGTGTTCAGAACTTGATTCGACACTTGTCGTGTTTATAACTACCACACCAATATTGGAAAAGAAGTGAAAGGCGCAATTTACACAACAGTTATCAGACCAATAATGACATAAATACGCGGCAGAAACACGACTTGATACAGAAAGGACAGAAAGAATGCTAGAAACAGCAGAGATGAAAATACTTTGAAAAATCGATGGGATATGGGAAGAGGTAGAAGTGCAGATATACGACAGATATGCAAGGTGGACAACATCAATAACTGGGTAAAAAGCAGAAGAGTATAATGGAACAACTACATGAGCCAAATGACAAAAAACAAAGTAGTAAGGACGGCGAGAGACGGTTCCCCAATAGGAAGACGATCAGTTAGGTCTGTATCCCGCGTATGAAAAAAAAAGTTGATTAATAGTAAGCTGAAAATTTGTTAATAGCTTAAACGGTGTCTAGTCGGATAAACTGTGATATATGAGAACACTGTAACAGGGGCAGTTTTAATTGTGGTTAAAAATTTGGAACGGTCAGACTTAAACTCTCCGAACAGAGATTAAACTCTCATGCAAAAATCAGACTGCTATTTATCAGATGTCATAATTCCTGTCATTTGACATATTCTACATGTTCCACTCATTAAAACGCCCATTTGGTGATAAATAGTAGGCTGATTTTTGCATGAGAGTTTAATCTCTGTTCGGAGAGTTTAAGTCTGTTCTGTCGGACAAAATACATGTGCCGTTTTCGTGGTCTGGCCGTTCCAAATTTTTAACCTGTTCCACAATTAAAACTTCCCCTATTCCAGTGTTCCCATATATCAAAGTTTCTCCAACTAAACACCCTTAAGCTATTAAAAAATTTTCAGCTTGCTATTAATCAACTTTTTTTTCATACGCGGGATCCAAAACTAAGTGGGAAGACCACGAAAACGATGGAATGACAACTTACTGGAGCCACATTGAAAAACAGACAGTCATGTCTACACAAGAAGAAGAAGAAGGAAAAGAAGAAGAAGACATTAATATTGGTGACAAAGCAAGATAATATTTTTATTTTACTTGAACTTGAGCTACACAATTTTTCCAAATGTCACTTTTGACTTGTAAGTATATATATTGTATTAAAACAGAAAATAGTGAAGAATTACCAAGAATGATGGAAGCACTAGATAGTGAATCGACAAAGATGGGACTGAACATCGCTTACAGTAAAACAAAAGCCATGACCAATCAACAAGGAGAACCAATAATTACAGTGGCACAAACAAGAATAAAGCAAGTAAAAGAGATATTCTAGGACAAATCACTAAATTAAATAAAAAAAATCAGACCGAAGAAATCAAAAAAAATAATAAGATTGGCCTGGGCATCACTCGGAAAACTGTCTTTTATTCTAAAGAAAAAAAAATACCCCCAATACCTAAAATCAAGAGTCTTCAATCAATGTACACTCCCTCTCCTCATATATGGCTCTTAGACATGGACACATACAAAGGAAAATATGGAAAAAATAAAAATATGAAACATGAAAAATTCCATTAATTACATTATCCAATCAGCGGACTGAGCAAATTGACGTCATTAAATCTCGCATAATATATGGGACATCCTGTATAAACAATACAGTTTCAGTATAATACAATACAATAAAATTTAAAATTGATCATTAAAAGTATATAATACTTGCAAATGCAATTTAATGTGCTTATTCATTTTTTAAGTACTAAAGAAATGAGACAAAAAATGTATTATAAAAATAAAATAATTGTAAGTTATGACGACGACATTGTTTATTTAGTGTTTATATTGATTGCCGCCTTTGAAACATGAGAAGGTATTTTGACCAGATAACGATATGATTTGAGCCTAAGCACTTCCGAACAATTTGACCAATTACTCTTCAGTATTGCCCAATAAGATACGTTAGAAAGTAGTAAGCCACACCCGCGTCCATGTGGACTAATACAAGGAGTGATCAATTTTGAAGCAAGCAAATGTTTATATGGTTTATCTTTATTTCTATGCTCTTCGTAGAATTATTGACCGGA
This sequence comes from Diabrotica virgifera virgifera, assembly GCF_917563875.1. Classification (NCBI taxonomy): domain Eukaryota; kingdom Metazoa; phylum Arthropoda; class Insecta; order Coleoptera; family Chrysomelidae; genus Diabrotica; species Diabrotica virgifera. The sequence continues at coordinate 122,490,209 of NC_065450.1, forward strand.
CCCCAAAAATGCTTCTGGTCCAACTGACATCGTAAGAACAGTACTTTACTCTTTAACGAAATTCATATTTTTGACATAACTCGTATAAAATTGATAAAATTTGATATCTGATGGTTGAGTTTTAGATTTTTGGCTATCCAGAGCATTTTATGAAGAATTACGTTTTTTCTTAAAATTGATAATAAAAAAGTTTTCCATGTGGTTCCTAGCTACGCAGACATACTGTATAAGAGCTTCTGTATAAGAATTTTCAAATTGTAATGCCATATTCGGATTCAGTATAATCAAAAACAAAATAGAAACATATTTGATCAAAGTAAAATGATGAATTTAACGATATTTTTAAAATTATTAATACAAAACAATTGTTATTGTTTAAACAATTAATAAACAATTAGCGGCCAAATCCGCGAGTAGAACTTTTTACTTTAACATGTATATAAACTAACAAAAAAAGTTTTAGAAAAATATAAGCTTGTTTGAATTTTTCCGAAACAATGCATGTTTTCGTTCTAATTGCACTCCCCTATAGGTTAGAAGTAATTAGATTCTTAAACAAAAAATGTAATTGTCTGACAAAAATGTTGGGGCAAACGAACAGAGAACTTAGGTTATCGACGTTCTTAAGAGGAGGCATTGTAAAAAAAATTTAAAACAATTTTTCTCGGATACTTTTGAATCGATTTAGCTTAAAATTGGTACACACACTAGTACAATATTTAAAAGGGTGTGACGTAGAGTTGTACCCAAAATTTTCCAAAAAATTTTACTACAAGAGGGAAAATTTTGGAAAAATTTTGATCTGAAAATTTGTTTACACATACTCCTTGAACAATGACAAACATCGTTCTGTAGTTTATTGTAGAATTAAAACAAAAATCCGACAAGAGGGAAAATTTCGGAAAATTTTTTGAAAATTTTCGACCCATTATTTTTGTCCGACAAGTGATCCAATATGCATTACACATGTAAAAAAACAGTACAAAATAAAAATGACATATGTGGTAATAAATAAAAAAATTCCAGGAAATTGACATCTTCGGCGCATCCGACTGCGCATATACCCCGTGAAAGTTGTCCGACAAGTTAGCACATTATTGTAAAAAGGTTTTATGATAGATTCTGTTAAAATTAGCCATGTGGTAATAAATATATTATTTTCATAAATTTGACATATTTGGCGTGTCCAACGCGTCATGTGGCCCAATATTTTTGTCCGACAAAATTGTTTTCGTTGTGTTGTTTATATGATAAAAACCATTGATTAAAATAAAATGGCCAATGTAGTATATACAATTTTTTTTCTTGCATAAAATTGACAAATTCTTGACAGCTTGACAGACAAACGCCCCACTACCATAATGCTCCAAGCTCCAAATTTGTCCGACTCCACCCAAATAACAAGTACAAAAAGTTTCGATGGTGTGGTCATAAATAATAATTTTATATGTGGGCCCAAGGACTATATGCATTTTATAAAATATATCTGCTAAATACTTAAAGTACTTCGAAATACCTATCAAATGAGCTCCAGAAGAAGTTAATAGCGTCAAAATTAAGCAAGTTCTGATGAAAATAAGATAACCCTTTCGAATTTTTTAGGAAAAAGTGAAAAATAAAACATACGCCATTTCCACAAAAATTAAAATTATGTATTAGTATTCCTAAAAAGAGTTTCTTTATGTTAGCATGAATAATGATTTCAACAATTCTGACCGATTTAGATTGCATATTTTTGTAAAAAAGATATAATTTAAAAAATTATAATTTTTAAAATTATCGTTATTTTCATTTTCTTTTCATAATAACTCCAAAAATACTCAATATACGTAAAAATGATATATAACCAAATTTTATTTTTTACTTTACCCAATGTTTAACTGGTTTTAATATTTCTGTAGGGTAAAAAATAACCGAGATAGAAACGTTTCAAACTTAAATTTTTCTGCGAGAACCATGTAACCGGGACCATTTAACCTTTTATATTTAAAAAAGTAAAAAGTTTAAAGGACTATATTCAACGTGGTTTAATAGCCCTTGAAATTATCTTTCAAATGGTTTGTAGGTGAACCCGATATCGTAAGGGAGGTATTAAAAATAAACAATAACATTTTTTGGAAAACTTTTAGAAGATAAATTTTGAAAAAATTTTAGTGCATAAATTTTAATGCTATCAACTTGTTCGGTGGCTTATTTGATAGATATTTCTAAGTACTTTGACAAATGTTTAATAAGTTTATAAAATTCATAATTTTCCCATTATTTAAGCTTGAATTCTTAGATTTGGGTACTCGCCGAAAAAAATATACATTCAATTACCTATACAGTCGGAAAAATGAAAGAATACCCATGAACAATCACATCAATCACTTATATTGTATTTGCTATCTTTTTCTATAACAAACGTTTGTTATTTACAGAAAAAGACAGCAAATACAAAGTAAGTGATTGATGTGACCGTTCATCGGTATTCTTTCATTTTTCCGACTGTAACTCACGTTTAGTTAAAATTATAAGGTTTTTCAAGTAAGGAGTTTATTTGCTATTTGCTATTTCAAGTAAGGAGTGAATTCTATTTAATTTTTTATTAGCTTCAATTGTGGTAATAGATAATAACTTTTTTGTAAAAACTTATAATTTTGAGTTATTTATGAAAAATCGGTTTAACCTTCCGATGACCAACCTTTTTTTGTTACACGGATGACCAAGGGGGGTAAATGACCCCAGGTCAAAAATGACAATTAACAAAGAAATAAAGTTTTTTTTTTAAATTTTTTTATTTTATGGCATGGGCTTTATGTCATTCAGCCAGTCACAACATGAGTATTAGTGTCATGTGTAGTGTGTATGTTGAGTAAGTGTCTTGTTACTTTGCAAAGTCGACGTCATTAGCGTAAAACTACTTGGAATTACACATAATAGACGGTATTTTACTAAACATCAACTTCAGAATATATTTTTTATTCGTAAAATATAGGGAATTTTTTTTATTTCAAAATATGAGGATATCTAGAATGATATTAAAGTCAAATAAAAAAATAATGAGTTAAAAATTGAAAATACTTTTGAATTTATTAAAGAAAAACATACGCTAGGGTCACAATTTCCCCCGCTTGGTCATCCGAAGGTTAAAACATGCATTTTTCTGACGAAAAATTAAAACATTTGATCTTTAATAACTCAAAAAGTATTGATTTATTTTAATAACTTTATATAAAAAAATTTGCTTAGAATTTGCCCTTCTATCGAATTATGGAGTTACTTTTAAGAAAATAATTTTCACCCCCGAGAAGGAGTGGCATCACCCCCAGGGTAAAAGCGCTAGTTGACACATGTCACCTTTTTTTCTTTGAGATATCCTCTAATCACTCACCTATTTTCATGCAAGTCGATGGAGGTTCAACGAAATCGGAGGTAATAGCTCATACCCACCTTCAGTGACTGCACTATGTGCGGTTATTTGATTTTCAATTGCACACGACATTTCTATTTTAATTGTCCATTTGACTATGTTAAAAGTGCATTTAATATACGTTCGAACACATAATATCTGCCTATTAATCATTAGGCATAGATATTTTAGTTGTTAGATAATCATAATATTATTTTTTTTATAAATTCTTAAATAAAAAAAACATGGTTAGGGTATCTTCAACCTCGAAATAATAGTCACCATATTCGAAAAAGAGTTGGGAAGCCTAGAAGCATTAGGCTAGGAATGCCAAAGGAAAAAAGATGGGATACAGACAAGACTTCTCAGTGAAGTGGATTTATACAGGATAAACGCAATGAAGATGATGATGACATGAATATACTAAAGGTCTGATAAGTAGTAACCCTATTTGAAATGAAAAACATGTTTTTCCAGGAAATTATTCAAACTGGGAATTTGTTTCGTCAATTATATCTCTTCGTTCGAGATGATTTTTTTATTTACGAGCCATCTCTTCAGATTTGGGAACACACAATAATCGGAGGGGTTCAAATCAGGATAATGAACTGGATGCGAAAGTATTCGAAGCCCAACTCATGACTTTTTGTCCCAGAGTTGCAACCTGAAGTACTGTTTTAAAATTGACAAAATAGTTCAAGCGATATATCACTCGACGCGCCTTAACAAAACGAGAATAAATATATAAGTACTTCCAGTTTTTATATCACTTCCGGTTAAAAAGGTGTAACCGGAAGTGCCACATTATAGTCCCAGAAATAGTACATGTGATATATCAATAATCGCGTATTGAAAAGTCGAGCTCGAATATTTAGTTACGGTTTTGATATCATTTCCGGTTAAAAAGTTATGACCGGAAGTTTTGCAAAAATGCAAAAAAAAGGCCACATTAATTGACAATACATACGTTCTTCTTAGATGTCTTAATTACCATCATCATCAGTGGCGTCACAGCTGTTTATGAGCCAAAGCCCTCTTCAGAAGAATCCTCCATTCGCCCCTGTCTCTGGTAACTCTTCTCCATGCTCTAATTCAAATAGATTTTAAATCCTTCTCTAAGTTGTCTTGGTACCTAAGTCTCGGTCTTCATCTTCATCTTGCTCGTTGTGCTATCGGCCCTCTTTGGTCAAAAACTTTTCTGTCTATGGCATCTTCTTCTCGCCTGATTACATCCCCCATCCATCTAAGGCGTGCTACCTTAATGAATTTACAACGTCAAGTTCTCCAAAACTTCTATACAACTCAAAGGTGTAACGCCACACACCTTGTGCTTTTATCCCTCTATATATTCTTCTTAGGACTTTTCGCTCGAAACGTTTGAGCAATTCTTGGTCATTATTTTTTCACAGAATGGTTTACGTTTCTGAACCATATGTATGTTAGCACTAGTGTTTTATAGGCAGGTAATTTAATTTTTCTAGGTAGTTTTGAGGCCATCTGTCTTCTTAAGCCTTTTAACACTTATTCTCGAGCAATATTCTTCTTTTAATTTCTTTACTGACGTTGTTATCTTTAGTTAGCAGCGAGCCTAGGAAGTGAATGGCATAACCATAAAGAACATCTACAAACCACCATTAACTAAATGGCCAACAAATGTAATCAAAGCTGAGGACAACCAACCTACAGTTTACATTGGGGACTTTAACAGTCACCATAACAAATGGGGATATAAACACAATAATGAAAATGGGGAGAAGCTCCTGGAGTAGGCCGAAGGAAACAATATTCACCTTATCCATAGTCTAAAAGATGAAACTACTTTCTTTTCTAGAAGATGGCGCAAAGGCTACAACCCCGATCTATTCTGGGTTTCGAGTAACTCACAGTTGCAACCGCTCCCAAGTTCCCAAAATGTACTGCCTAGTTTCCCCGCAGCCAACATCGACCTGAGAAAACTCATACATCGACGGTAAAAAAAGCTCTTAAACAACTTATAAGCAAATACCCCGCAAAATCAGAATACTCACGTGCCTTCTCATTGGATGAAATAAACGAAGCGCTTAACCAAACCAAAACGGGAAAAGCAGCTGGTTTCGATGGAATATATCCCGAGTTTATAGTCCACACTGGTACAAAAACACGACAGTGACTCAAAGAATTCTTTAGCGACATTGTGACTACAGCTATGCTACCCCCTGAATTCAAAAGAACAAAAATTATCGCAATCCAGAAGCCTGTCAAAGACAACAAGCTGCCTGAAAGTTACCGGCCTATCGCCTTACTCAGTTGCTGTTATAAATTACTAGAACGACTCTTATATAATAGAATATGTAACACCATTGAGGACACTGTACCAATTGAGCAAGCTATTGTCGTATTAAACGCTGTACCAATTGTCGAAACGTTAATAAAAATCATTTTTTAATAATATTGTGGCTTATTTCCCATTCTAAATAGTTAAAATTGTAAAAATGCCACAAGAAAATAGCTTCAGAACAACATTGAGCAAGCTGGATTTAGAAGAGGACGAAGCTGCTGTGATTAAGTGCTGTCCTTAACTACATTCATCAAAGCTGGCTTTGAAAATCGTGAAAAATCTGCCATAACATTTATAGACCTTACGGCTGCCTATGACACTGTGTGGAGAGAGGCCCTTATTTATAAGTTGATGAAAATCATACCCTGTCTCAAAACTTGTCAGCTGATAAACAATCTACTAACTAACAGACTGTTTCAGGTAGTTTTTTCACAAATCGAAGTTGGGGCGCAGCTACTGGTATAGCTTTATTGTTTTATAGAGCCTATGTGCGGTCTATCATTGACTATGGATGTTGTTTATACGGATCTGCTTGTAACACAAATATACAGATAAACAAAATAAACAGAGTTCAATATAAATGTCTTAGAACTTGCATAGGTGGAATGATATCATCACCGGTGAAAGCAATACTGGCAGAATGTAATGAATTCCCTTTGGATTTGCGTCGGCAGCTATTATCACAAAATCGTATCGTATCTCTGATGCCAACCTTTCTATTCTGAAGAAAAGGGCATTTTTTACCAAACTGCAAAAACTCATTATTCGCTTTTTACTCAATTTTTTAAAAACTAATCATTCTAAGCCGATCAAACTTCTAGAAATTATTAACAATACATAAATCAAGAAAACCAAATCAGGTCAATGACAAATTTTAATTAGGGTGGTGATTAGGGGGTTGTTTACGATAACTTTTTTGCTGAAAAAATACGGACTGACATTCTTTTCATTATAAGTCACTTAATTTTTTTAGCTAGAGATTTTTTTTATTTCTGGAGATACATATTTTTATAGTTATTTATGATATAAGTGTTAAAAGTACAATTTTAAGGCACGCATGTGAAAATTTGCAGAATGAGCGAAGCGAATTCTGCAATTCACATGAGTGCCTTAAAAATGTACTTTTTAACACGTATATCATACAATATTTTTTCTACAAACGTTATAAATTTATAAAATACAATATTTTTGTTAATTGCTGAAACCATGAAACCTATGACCCGTAAAAGGTAGAACTGGTTGTCTACACTCGAGGGGAATGTCTAAAAATTCTTAGCGAAAATATTATACCGTTACATAAACTTGTTTTTTCTACAAACGTGTTAGAAATGCAATAATACGGTTTAAATTAAATTTTTAAAAACCTTAAACCACCTTTTTCAAATTGCGCAAGTTGTACTATTAATATTAATGTTAATAAATGAAATATAAATATTTTGACGTTTCGCAATTTGACTATTCACTTTTAACTGCAGTGCCTTAAAAATTTTAGCTAGAAGTAGTAGCATTTTTAACGCTCCTATGGAGTGCTAAAAAATGAATTTTTAACACGGTTGTAGAAAAAATACTGTAACGAAAGAGAACTCTTGGCTGACCCCCGTAAAAAGGTACACAACAAGAGAATGACGTAATCGAATCTTCTCGGCGTGCTCCATATATTCTTCTTAGGACTTTTCGCTCGAAACGTTTGAGCAATTCTTGGTCATTCATTTTTCACAGAATGGTTTACGTTTCTGAACCATATGTATGTTAGCACTAGTGTTTTATAGGCAGTTAATTTAATTTTTCTAGGTAGTTTTGAGGCCATCTGTCTTCTTAAGCCTTTTAACACTTATTCTCGAGCAATATTCTTCTTTTAATTTCTTTACTGACGTTGTTATCTTTAGTTAGCAGCGAGCCTAGGAAGTGAATGGCATAACCATAAAGAACATCTACAAACCACCATTAACTAAATGGCCAACAAATGTAATCAAAGCTGAGGACAACCAACCTACAGTTTACATTGGGGACTTTAACAGTCACCATAACAAATGGGGATATGAAAACAATGATGAAAATTGGTAGAAGCTCCTGGAGTGGGCCGAAGGAAACAATATTCACCTTATCCATAGTCTAAAAGATGAAACTACTTTCTTTTCTAGAAGATGGCGCAAAGACTACAACCCCGATCTATGCTGGGTTTCGAGTAACTCACAGTTGTAACCGCTCCCAAGTTCCCAAAATGTACTGCCTAGTTCCCCCGCAGCCAACATCGACCTAAGAAAACTCATACATCGACGGTAAAAAAAGCTCTTAAACAACTTATAAGCAAATACCCCGCAAAATCAGAATACTCACGTGCCTTCTCATTGGATGAAATAAACGAAGCGCTTAACCAAACCAAAACGGGAAAAGCAGCTGGTTTCGATGGAATATATCCCGAGTTTATAGTCCACACTGGTACAAAAACACGACAGTGACTCAAAGAATTCTTTAGCGACATTGTGACTACAGCTATGCTACCCCCTGAATTCAAAAGAACAAAAATTATCGCAATCCAGAAGCCTGTCAAAGACAACAAGCTGCCTGAAAGTTACCGGCCTATCGCCTTACTCAGTTGCTGTTATAAATTACTAGAACGACTCTTATATAATAGAATATGTAACACCATTGAGGACACTGTACCAATTGAGCAAGCTATTGTCGTATTAAACGCTGTACCAATTGTCGAAACGTTAATAAAAATCATTTTTTAATAATATTGTGGCTTATTTCCCATTCTAAATAGTTAAAATTGTAAAAATGCCACAAGAAAATAGCTTCAGAACAACATTGAGCAAGCTGGATTTAGAAGAGGACGAAGCTGCTGTGATTAAGTGCTGTCCTTAACTACATTCATCAAAGCTGGCTTTGAAAATCGTGAAAAATCTGCCATAACATTTATAGACCTTACGGCTGCCTATGACACTGTGTGGAGAGAGGCCCTTATTTATAAGTTGATGAAAATCATACCCTGTCTCAAAACTTGTCAGCTGATAAACAATCTACTAACTAACAGACTGTTTCAGGTAGTTTTTTCACAAATCGAAGTTGGGGCGCAGCTACTGGTATAGCTTTATTGTTTTATAGAGCCTATGTGCGCTCTATCATTGACTATGGATGTTGTTTATACGGATCTGCTTGTAACACAAATATACAGATAAACAAAATAAACAGAGTTCAATATAAATGTCTTAGAACTTGCATAGGTGGAATGATATCATCACCGGTGAAAGCAATACTGGCAGAATGTAATGAATTCCCTTTGGATTTGCGTCGGCAGCTATTATCACAAAAATATCTTTTAAAACTAAAATCCTTAGAGTCAAACATGATCAACAAATTAAGTGATATTGCAAAAGAAGATTTAACAAACCGCTTTTGGAAAATAAAGAATTCTCCTCCACTGGCAGAAGCTTTCGTTGAGACCAATGCTGATCACATTTCTTTTGGTAAAAATAAAACATTGTTTATGTATACCATACCCTATAGATCACTAATAAAACCACACAGAGTCATAATACCCAATTATACAGAATACCATCATATAAATCACACCCTTCTAAAATCCATATTAGGTGGATTAGTCAATAAGCCATTTATATATACAGATGGATCAAAAACAAAACACGGAGTTGGTTGTGGAGTTTTTATTCAAAATACAAAACAATCATTTATGTTTAAATTACCATCAATATGTAGCACATATACTGCTGAACTTTTAGCAATTTGGAAGGGCATTACTTGGTTAACATCAAATAATTTACGAGATGGAGTAATACTAACTGATTCTAAGTCTGCATTGGAGTCAATAAAAAGCATAAAATTTGAAAGAATGAAATGTCCTATATTATGCAATTTAAAAAATTTGATAGCAGATTTAAATATAACATTTGTATGGGTCAAAGGTCATACAGGTATACTAGGTAATGAAAAAGCTGATAGTTTGGCTAAGGAAGCAGTATTTAACGGAGTTCTTTGTAATATTTATACATTACCAGACGTCTTTCATTTGATAAAAAATAAAATAAGATTAAAATGGGAACGACAGTGGGAAAATACTGTAGAAAACTCACAAAATACCTACTTTAAAATACATCCTACCCTACCATCCCACCTCTATATATTTTCAACTACCCTACTTCAAAATTCTTTTCGGCAAGTGTTTTTCGACTTAAAACAAATCATGGGCGATTTCCATCGCACCTTGCTAAGCTGGGCATTATACAGTCCTCGGCCTGTAGTTGTGATCAGAACTCTTACGGAGATCTAAATCATATATTTTTCGGTTGCAAAAAACATTTAAAAAAATCCAATGATTTAATTCGTACACTTATTGAAATGAAATATTTTCTTCCATTAAATCTCACACACATTTTGTTAGCTGCCAATAAAAACACCTTGGAACTTTTAGTAAATTTTATTAAAGAAAATAAAATACAAATTTAAAACGGCATAACCCACATCTCTGTAGTTATACTATAAGAAAATTCCTTTTACAACTTTCTGTGGCAAATGGACTTGATTCCATGCCATTATCTTTCCACACACACACTGTTTCAGGTATATATAAATGATGCACGGAGTAACGTTAGAAAACTTAACAACGGCTTACCTCAAGGCTCAGTGCTAGCTCCTTTATTATTTAACCTTTATACGGCAGATATACCTAAAACAAAATCGAGAAAATTCGTTTATGCAGACGACCTAGCCATTGGCTTTCAAGATAATAGTAAGGAAGGTGGAGAACGAGCTAAACGAGGACCTAACTACACGCAGTAACTACTTTAAGAACTGGCGCTTACGTCCTAACACAAGCATAACTGAAACCTGTCTCTTTCACCTGTCGAATCAACTTGCTGGCGATACTCTCAATGAAGCAGCTATCAAACATAATAACAACCCCAAATATCTAGGCGTCACACTTGATAGAACACTCACCTTCCAAAGCCATCTTACAAATGCAGCCGGGTAAACTGAGATCAAGAAACAATATAATAACAAAACTTGCTGGAACAACTTAAGGTGCTTCTGCAGATACTCTTCGGACTTCTGCTCTAGCTTTGGTTTTTTCAGTGGCAGAATATTGTGCACCAGTATGGCTAAATAGTGCACATACAAACAAAGTCGATGTCCAACTTATCAAACCATGAGAATAATCACTGGAACAATAAAATCAACCCTGGTGAGATGGCTGCCTACTTTGAGCAATATTGCTCCACCAGATCTACTCCGTACAGCATCATTAGTGAGAGAGTACCAGAAAATTGTAGCCAACATACAATTAGCAATCCATCAAGACATATGTACCAGACATCTCAAAAGAGCACCGCGACTGAGGTCTAGAAATCCTCCAATCAGATCTGCCCGAACAATTGGTGATTCCTATGATATACAAAGGCAATGGTCCACAAGATGGATGCCAACAATAGCAGCAGACTATATTCAGATATCCACCCCAACCCAGGGTTTCATCGGATCGGGTCTGCCCCAGTCCACCTGGGCGAGGCTTACTCGCATACGTACCGGCCATGGTAAATCGGGCGCATATGAAATGCCTCCCGAAGAAGGGTTTCTTACCTGTCGCTAAAATGGTCACATACGAATTGCCTCCCAAGCTCTAAATAAATTACATGCTTCTAATCTTTATGTGGCGAATGTGGAGAAGAGCAGCCACAGACAGGCAAGAGTGGAGGCAAAAAATAAAGGAGGCCAAGGCTCAATTTGGGCTGTAGTGCCGTAGAAGAAGAAGAAGAAGAATCTTTATGAGAAGGTGAGACGTTGCCACATCTTCATCCCTTTGTAAATTTTCGACAAAATTGGTATTTTGTTATTTAATTTATTTTATTTTCAACCTTTATGTATTAAACATTATTGACACTAGGCAGTACTTATAAATTTCAACTAACTTATACATATAATTAGTTTTATAACCATTATTTTTTGTTATTAATAATTTGACAAAAAATACAAAAACATAATAAGTATTTTATAGATTTGTTAAAAATAACATCACAAAAAACTTATTTGGAAAATATTACAAAATGTGTAGAGAAATATAAAATTACATAATATATATTTATTAAATTTGTATGATACTACTTTGACAAATTCTAATCTATTTATTTTACACTCCCTTAATTTTAAAATTTTTTCATTTATAAAGCTTATTTTTGCTGTACTTTCAGCAACAATTTTTTTTTGGTGTCAAAACAGAATTCATTTTAATGTAGGTATTTGAAATTGTAAAATTATATCAATAAAATTATTAATTTAGGATGGGGGCAGTAGAAAGAAGAATTATACTTGGAATGAAAACTTTCGCATGGGTTTGTGGTTCTTTGTAAGGATGAAGATTGCTCAGCCCAAAGATGTGGAGGAAATGTCGAATTTTCAGATATGTAGTTATTTATGCATTAACTTCATTAAGAATTAAAAAAAATCAAAATAGATAGTACCTATTTAAATTATGATTTGGCGACATTGTGGCATTATATAGAGATTAAATAGACAAAATATCAGCCTAAATGATTAACGAAAGGGAGGCATTTAGATTGTACCGGGGAGGCATTTCATCTATGAAAATATTTACCTGAAAAATGGGAGGCATTTCGATAACGACGGGTAAATCTGCTGATTCTCTGTTCGAATGGGGTCGTGCGGAAAGTCCACAGTGCGATTGCGGATCACCTAGGACCTAGACAGACCATAAGTCATTGTGTTTCAGATTGCCTAAATCGTGTATACCGTGGAAACCTCCAGGACTTTGTGGAATGCTCCCCAGAAGCAATTGAATGGATGTGTAAATTGGACATTAATATTTAGGTTCATTCATTATACAGGGTGTCCCGAAAAGATTGGTCATAAATTATACCACAGTTTCTGGGTTGTTGAAAAATAGGTTGATTGAACCTCACTTACCTATATACAATAGTGCACACAAAAAAAGTTACAGCCCTTTGAAGTTACAAAATGAAAATCAATTTTTTTTTCATATATCGAAAACTCGTAGAGATTTTTCATTGAAAATGGACATGTGGCATTCTTATGGCAGCAGCATCTTAAATAAAAATTAAAGTAAAATTTGTGTACCCCATAAAAAATTTATGGGGGTTTTCTTCCCTTTAACACCCCCAGACTTTTGTGTACGTTCCAATTTAATTATTAGTGTGGCACCATTAGTTAAACACACTGTTTTTAAAACATTTTTGCCTCTTTGAACTTTTTCGATAAGCCAGTGTTTATCGAGATATTTTGAATATTTGTCGAATCCAACACATATTTGTATATGGTTAATTACGATTATAGAGACCTGTTAATAATCTGAAAATGTATTTACAATATACATTTTTAGGTATATTTTGAAAAAGAAGCCACATCTCGATAAAAGGTGACTAATCAGGAAAAGGCTAAGAGGCAAAAAAGTTTTAAAAACACTGTGTCTAACTAATGGTACCACAATAATAGTTTAATTGGAACGTACACAAACATTTGGGGGGTTTAAAGGAACAAAACTCTCATAAAATTTTTATGTAAGTATATTAAAAAAGAAGTCGCATCTCGATAAAAACTCGCTTATCGAAAAAATACTAAGATGCAAAAAAGTTTTAAAAACGTTGTGTTTAACTAATGGTACCACAATAATGAATTAATTGGAACGTATACAAAAGTTTGGGGGGGGGTTTAAGGGATCAAAACCCCCATAAAATTATTATGGGGTGGACAAATCTCGCTATAATTTTGTTTTAAGATAATCCTGCAATAAAAATAATACGTGTCCATTTTCAATAAAAAATCTTTAATAGTTTTCGATATATTGAAAAAAATCGATTTTTATTTTGTAACTTCAAAGGGCTGTAACTTTTTTTATGAGCACATTTGTACTGAAGTAAGTTAGGTTCAATCGAACTATTTTTGACTCCAGAATGTGTGGTATAATTTATGACCAATCTTTTGGGGACACCCTGTATTTTAGTGTTTGAATAATATACAGTATGTCCCTGAAGTTGTATCCATATGGAAAACTTTTTTATTATTAATTTTACGAAAAAAAGTTATTCTTCATAAAAAGCTCTGCATGGTCCAAAACCTAAGATTCAACAATCAGATATAAAATTTTATGAATATTATACGATGTATGTCAAAAAGTTTGAATTTCACTCAAGAGTAAAGTAGCTTTAGTTTTCACAATATTGAAAATTGCTATTATGAAAAGTTGTTTGGAATTAAAAACTATATTCTAATATGCAATTACATCCTCCTAATTAAAAAATTGTTTTTTTGAAAAATTATGGATAACTAACATTATTTTCAGTTATTTCAATTCTGACAACTCTTTTATTATTAATTTTACGAAAAAAAGTGATTCTTAATAAAAAGTTCTACATGGTCTGAAACCTAAAATACAACCATCTTATGTCAAATTTTATCAATTTTATACAAGGTATGTCAAAAAATATGAATTTGGCTCAAGAGTAAACTACGTTTATTTTTCACAATATCGAAAATTGTTATTATAAAAAGTTATTAAGAATTAAAAACCATGTTTCAGTATGTAATTACATCCTTCTAATTGAAATATTTTGAACTATAAAGGTACTTTACTTTTGATCTAAATTTATCTTTTATGACACACCTCGTATAAAATCTACATAAGATGGTTGTATTTTAGGTTTTACAGTATTTTAGACCATGCAGAACTTTTCATTAAGAATCACTTTTTTCTTAAAATTAATAACAAAAGAGTTATTACAATTAAAATTACTGAAAATAATGTTAGTTATCCATAATTTTTCAAAAAAAAAAAATTTTCAATTAGAAGGATGTAATTGCATATTAGAATATAGTTTTTATTTCCAAACAACTTTTCATAATAGCAATTTTCAATGTTGTGAAAAATAAAGCTTCTTTACTCTTGAGTGAAATTCAAACTTTTTGACATACCTCGTATAATATTCATAAAATTTTATATCTGATGGTTGAATCTTAGGTTTTGGACCATGCAGAGCTTTTTATGAAGAATAACTTTTTTTCGTAAAATTATTAATAAAAAAGTTTTCCATATGGATACAACTTACAGGGACATACTGTATATTATATTTGTGTATTTATCGTACTGTGAAAGTCCAAACGCTAAATAAATAAATAAAAGCGAGCCTAGGTATATGAAGGTGTCGACACCGTCCAGTTCTAGGTCGTCAATTATTATTCTTGTAGGTGTCGGATTGCTTAACCTAGTGCAACACATAATATAATATTTGGTCTTTTAAACATGTAAGTCCCATTCTCTGTGCAGAAGCGCTTAACGACCGAAATGCTTCAGTCAGAGATTCTGTTGACCTATATTTGTTAAAGATCCATTCGTATTAATCTGCGACTCTCGAATTATTTTTCCTAATGCCAGGTTAAATGAGGGACACGATAGTCCATTACCCTGTCTTAATCCATTTTTGCAATGGAAGGGTCCTGAGAAATTGTTTTGGATTTTTACCATGCTCTCTTCTCCTGTGAGTGTAAGTTCAGTTAATTGGACAAGATGAAGTTGTATTAATTTGAACCTCTACCATAGTAAGTAGAAGTTAACCTCTATTAACTGAGTCGTATGCGGCTTTGAAGTCCACGAATATGGGGTGGGTATCGACGCCGAACTCCAGGTTTTTTCAAGGATCTACATCACTGTAAAGATCTGGTCCGTTGTTGATTTATTAGGGCGAAAACCACGCTGATATCCTCCCACTAAATCTTCGGCGTAGGTGAGGAGTCTTTTGTACAATACATTGGGCAACACTTTATGTGCCATGTCTTAATTACAATAATAATTATTCTGCATATTGTTCTAAAAAATGTGTTTGATTAGTAATGTTTTTGTTTTAGGTATGTCGGGTGTAACGTCGGCCAGTATAGGATCTACGCCCACCTTGGGAACGGTAAATCCTGGGGCGGTCGAGTTAATGGACGCAGCAGGAGGCCGAGCTCTGAAGTTTCAGACAGATACTCCACATTTGGTTAACATCGGAGGAGATAGATTAAGTACATCTGTCACTCTACATCCCATACCTCAAGGTAATTATTGTCTTTTATTTGTTATAATATACAGAGTTGGGATAAAGTATGGAACCAAGCAAATATCTTTGAAACGAAAAGAATAATATTAATGAAACTTTGCATGCAAGTACAGTGACGCGAAAGGCATCTGATGTCATATTTTTTGTTACTACTCCCTGTATATTTTTGCAGATTTTAAAACACCCTGTACACCCTGTACATTTTTGCAGATTTTAAAAGAACTTGTTATTTTTAAACGCTTTTATTTAGTTCAATAGTTTGCGTCAAATCTTTAGACGTTAATTTGACTGACTTTTCTCCAATGAAAATGAATGAAAATTTGCAGACATATGCATTCGCGGGAACAATACACGAATAGTCAATAAATTTTTTTTATATTTATTAATTGTTTAAATAAAAGAAACGATTTTAATCGAAAACGCTTAAATTCTCTTGTTTTTTACGATGTAAAAACTTTTACGGATTGTAGCTAATGATATGAACTATACATAATTTCACTTGTTACGCTAATTGTTTACGTTATGCTTCATAAATAAACAATAAAGTTTCAAATTTTTTGCCGATTCTGACTACTTTTCATGTTATTACATCATATGTTTTATACATATTTTAATAAACATGACGATATATTTTAATGTTTGAAAAGTGTAAGACTAAAAAGTAAAAAATAAAAAATATGAAAAAAAAAGTTTTTAAGAAACGCTTTTCTTTAGTTACGAGTGACTAAAATTAAAAATATAAAAAAATCAACTAAAAAGCAAAAAATTAAAAGGAATTGAAAAACTCTATTCGTTAAAGAAAAGCGTGGGGCGAAAACCGTTTATTCGATGAAGACGCACCACGCTTTTCTTTGACGAATGTGTTAGATTTTTTCAATTCTTTTTAATTTTTTGCTTTTTAGTTGATTTTTTTATAATATTTTTAATTTTAGTCACTCGTAACTAAAGAAAAGCGTTTCTTAAAAACTTTTTTTTTCATATTTTTTATTAATTCATACATACCAAGTTTGGAAGAAAAAACTATTAAAACAAGGAATAAATCTCTTTACAGTTTAAAAATAGATTAATTTATTTACGTTAGACCAATGATATTAAAAATAAAAAAAATAATTTCAAATCTTGAAAATGTTTTCTGTTCACCTCCTGACAACGTGCAAGCCTATAAATAAATTCGTGAGTCACTTTTTGCAAGATTTCTCCACGTATTAATTCACATTCATCAATTATTCTTTGTCTCAATTCCTGCAAGCATGTTGGTCGCCTAACGTAAACACGTGATTTTAGATAACCCCAAAGAAAAAAAAACAACTAACGGGTTGAGGTCCGGAGAACGAGCGGGTCACTCTATGAATCCTCTACGTCCAATCCATCGATTTGGAAAATTCACTTCCAAAAAATGAAAATTCACCATAATCGATTATCATTAATATTTCAATACGATCTTTTTTCACTTAAATGAACCATTTTTAATTCAACTTATTTCTGTCAATTAGTTCTGTAACAGTTTTACCTACTATACTAAATTCAAATATGTCATGCAGTGCATGTAAACAACAATTTTAGTCTACAGTATAGATGGTACTCGTTCTACTACGTTGTATTAATACAAAAAATTATCTAAAGACACTTTTTAACAAGTTTTTTCTACCAAATTTGCTATGTATGAATTAAAAATAACAAGTTCTTTTAAAATCCGCAAAAATATACAGGGTGTCCCATTTAAATTAAATAAGTTAAGGGTATTTCCGGTGAAACCGGAAGTAAAGTAGTAATAAAATATGTGGCAACAGATGCCTTTTGCGTCACTATACTTGCATGCAAAGTTTCATAAATATTGTTCTTTTCGTTTTAAAGATATTTGCTTGGTTCCATACTTTATCCCAACCCAGTATAGTATAAAACTAATTTTAATACTTTTACCAATGTTAGTTTATTTATATTCGTAAGTGTGCTGGAATAAACTTAGCCGCAATAGTTGGTTTTCTCGTGAACGGAATAACGTATTCGGCGTTGTTTTTACATCTTCTTGTCTGGACATGTCCCAGTCATGACAGTCTTTGACTTCTCACAAATCTTAAGCAAGCACCACACTCTCGGTGAAGTTACTTCGGCAAAGTTGACCGAAGTCCGTTGACTTGATCGCAAAAACCTCCACCGAATGGAAGTAGTCCGAGGCACAGCGAAGTCGCATAATGTGCCTGTCTACACTCGCACCTTATGCGACTTCGCTGTGCCTCGGCCTACTTCCATTCGGTGGCGGTTTTTGCGATCAAGTCAAAGGAACCGAAGTCCTTATCGCCCGGCGTGAATGTGTTCCTCGCGAAATAGAACAAGTGTGTAGTGACGGGTACTTCGGACTTCGGTCAACTTTGCCGAAATAACTTCGCCGAGAGTGAGGTGCTTGCTTTACAATATCATCGAACACGGAAATAAGACGGAGAACAGCAGTGACAGTTGCCATAGAAAGAATTTTGACCGTTAGGTGGAACTGGGCGGGGCACATAGCTAGATGGCGAATAATGCACTGGAGACCAAGACAAGAAGCATATCGGAGTAGAGGTCGTCCACCAACAATATGGTCTGATGACATTAACCGGATCGACAAAAATTGGATGCAAACAGCACAAAACAGGAATACATGAAAAAGACTGGGGGAGATCTATATCCAGCAATGGATAGATCCTGGTTGAATGATGATGATGATGACAATATCACACTCTTTATTGAATATTTACCTGGCTTAAATATTGCATAACGAATGCAATACGCGAGGAAGCCGTAATTGCCGTAAATTGGCGTAATTGGCTTATCATGCATTAAAATGAAATTATTTCCTACATAAGGTGCCAAAGGAACAAAGTTTTCAAAGAAGGACAATCTGTGTAATGTACCTTTCGCTATTTAAAGAGCCTCCACGTAAACACACCAAATCCGTTCTTGCTATCAAGGAAATTCCACCCTGAAACATCTCAGAACCTCCATTAAACAATTTCGTCTCTTTTATGTTGCTCTGTGCATACCGCTCACCTGGTCAACAACTAACTATAAGTGTTTATCAGAACTGTTTACGTTTTTTTGTCCTTCTGTTTTTAAAGATTTGTTAATTATTATTTTTTATTGTTTTTTTTTTTTTTTTTTTTTATTAATGGCTTTGACATAGCCAATTAGCCAGACTATTTGTTTTTTTTTTGTATGGTATTACAATAACAATTTTAAGTTAACATCTAAGCCTACTTATTATCTAAATTTACAGGTTGTTATAATATATTAATGAATACATTTTTCAATTTTGTGTGATATTTTTACAATTTTTAATTTTATTATCTAAGCCTATTTATAATTTAAATTTACAGGACGTTACATATTCATAAAGACATTTTAAAGTCTGCTTATTTTTTGGAAAAAGAATTTCGTTTAAATTGACAGGTAAAGGACAATTTAGATCAATTAACTTTTCATACATCACTTTAATATGTTGTCTGTACTGTCCACACTCCAATATTAGGTGCTGTAGATCTCCCATTCCACCACAGGCGCAATATGGGTTATCACTGATACCTATGCTGTGTTTGTATGCTGGGGTGAGTGCGTGATTTGACCTCATTCTGTTTATTGTTTTTATAAATAGCCTATTTGATTCTTGTTTAAACCATCTCTCATTGCGAATTAGTGGTTGGCAATTTCTAAAATTTATTCCCGTTGTACTTTGGTTATATACACGTTGCCAATTTTGTTTGCAATGGTTTTTACTGATATTATCTATATCGGTTACTGGTAGAAGTATGTTGTTTATGTTTCGTTTGGTTAAAGCTGCAGATTTTTTATTGTTAATTTAGTATTTATTGTTTCAGTTAAAACACATGTTACAGAATTAAAACGTATATTTTCTTTCGTTTTTAAAGATATCAGGGAATTCAAAAAACACAATATTATCAAAACATAAGACTATATGATTTTGATGTATACCCACCTTTGTACGTTGTTCTCCCTATAGGGTGTCTCAAACTTAACATAAAAAAACGTTTCTTTTATAGTATATAAGATGATAAGCTGAACAAAGAAGTTTGTGTAAACATTTTCCTAATAGTGTAAGTACCAAAGAAAAATGTAAAATAATAAAAAACATTAGGCGGAATCCGTTAAGGGGACACGCGCAAAATCTTGGTTCAATGCTATTTAAATTTTTTTAGAATCCTGCGAAAACTAATAAATATTTTTGAACAATCTAAACGCAAAATAAAAGATTACATTACTACCGAGGACAGAAAGTCCCTGAAAACTTCTATAATGTTTATTTTAATAAGGTACAGAGCTGAAAAATTTAGTGTGATTTTTAACCAAAATCTTTAAAAGATAAAATTGAATGTGATTTTTAATTTGGAATATTTCATTCAAAAGAAACTTTTTGTTTATTCTAAGGGACTTTCGGCCCTCGGTAATAATGTAGTCTTTCATTCTGCGTTTAAATTTTTCAAAAATATTTATTAGTGTTCTCAGGATCCGAAAATTTTTTTAAATAACATTGGTCCAACATAAAGCCTACCCCTTTAATACGATCACGAGAAAATCAATTTTTAAAATGGGCAAAATTTTTGGTGATGCAAAATTCTTGCGGTTAAGTTTATTAATACAAGTAAAACGTGTGTGGGGTAGACATATATGGATTAATTTTAATTTAATCTAATCTAATTTAAATACAAGCTCAGGGAATTTTTCCACGCTTCAATCTTCTCAATTTATTGCTGTTGTCAAGTACAGACATGGCTTCTTTATTCAGTCGATGTAGTTTATTTTCATGTTTTCAGTAAAATGTATTTACTTCACTGATCTACATATTTAATTTCCAGAATTATGTGTCGCTTGCGTCACAGTATGCGTCGGTAAAATGAGAAAAAATGTATCTGTTATCGTTTATTATTTTGGGATAGGTTCACAATAAATTGTAATTAGTATTTGATACTATACAGTGAGATGAGCGCGCTAATAACCGGCAAAATAACGCAAAAGATGGAAAACTTAAGAGGCAACATTAGCGCTCGTAAAACGCGTTCCAAGATTGCGGCTTTAATTTTAAATATTTTGTCGAGATATTTGGCACACATATTCGTAATACATATAATAAAGAATTGGGGTACAGAGCCCAATTTGAGAAACATGTTGTTATGTGGAAATTACTCTATAACTATATAAAATATTGCAAAAACGAGCCTGTACCGCCATTAAGAAGAAAAAAAATACACTTTCTTCAAATAGACTTTTTTATCAGATGCTTAGATTTTATATAACATAGGAACTACTAAAAATCGATTATCTATAACCAGATATCAAACTTGACTGACTTGGCAACATTTAGCGCGCCTCTGAGTATAATAATTATTATTGTTTTTGTTAGTATAATGTCACTGCCACTGTTGTACATCCGACGCACTGTTGCCGCACTATTGAAAGTTCACAGAACTTTCCAAGAACAAAAATATTGATGACGCGCTACTGTTGCCTAATAATACATTGTGAAGTAAAAAGAGATAAAACTAGTAGAGGTGAAAATTATCGATCTATACGTATAAATTAACTAATTGATGGATTCGACCGTTACTTGATGGAAGTTCATTTTATCTCACAATAAAACACTGAAAACTTTTGTTTTCTATACTTCCACAAAATTTATTATTTACAACTATGTGACTACAGCTGTTTCGGCAGAGTGCCTTTCTCAAGTGATATAATTTACAATGTGTTTGCCTTTTTACGTCTCTAACTGAAGAGGTTGAGGAGTGGGGAGCTGTTTGTCTCGAGTTGGTCATCCAGAATTATATCTGTATTTTTCAGTTTATTAATTTCCATAGATTCTAAAAAAGATAGCTTAAGGCCTTTATTTTGGATATGCAGAATTTGAAACTCTTCATTGAAAGAATGATTATGATCTAGAAGGTGAAGTGCGTATGTAGAAGTGTCCGTTTTTCTATTGTTGAAAGCCCTTTTGTGTTCTGCTATCCGTTTGTCAAAAGTTCTGCCAGTTTGACCGATGTACGTTTTCGGACAGTCACCACAAGTTAGTTTGTACACACCACTCTGTAGTTGCTTTCTCTTTCGGCTTTTATTGTTCTGAATATATTTGCTTAAGTTGTTGTTAGTTCTGGAAGCTGGTATTATTCCTTTCTTTTTTATGTATCTGGCTATTTTTGTTGTTATCTTGCCAGTATATGTGAGAGAGCAGAAGGTACTGGGTTCTTTCTGTGGTGGTGGATACACTAATTTCAGGGCTTTTGTTATGGAATTTTTGATTTAACTGAGTTTAACTGTTTGTTCATTATAGCCGTTGTTTACTGCTATTTGTTTAATCATCACTAAACATCATTAAACAAATAGCAGTAAACAACGGCTATAATGAACAAACAGTTAACAAAATTTTAAATCAAAAACTCCATAAGAAAGCCCTGAAATTAGTGTATCCACCACCACAGAAAGAACCCAGTACCTTCTGCTCTCTCACATATACTGGCAAGATAACAACAAAAATAGCCAGATACATAAAAAAGAAAGGAATAATACCAGCTTTCAGAACTAACAACAACTTAAGCAAATATATTAAGAACAATAAAAGCCGAAAGAGAAAGCAACTACAGAGTGGTGTGTACAGACTAACTTGTGGTGACTGTCCGAAAACGTACATCGGTCAAACTGGCAGAACTTTTGACAAACGGATAGCAGAACACAAAAGGGCTTTCAACAATAGAAAAACAGACACTTCTACATACGCACTTCACCTTCTAGATCATAGTCATTCTTTCAATGAAGAGTTTCTAATTCTGCACATCCAAAATAAAGGCCTTAAGCTATCTTTTTTAGAATCTATGGAAATTAATAAACTGAAAAATACAGATATAATTCTGAATGACCAACTCGAGACAAACAGCTCCCCACTCCTCAACCTCTTCAGTTAGAGACTTAAAAAGACAAACACATTGTAAATTATATCACTTGAGAAAGGCACTCTGCCGAAACAGCTGTAGTCACATAGTTGTAAATAATAAATTTTGTGGAAGTATAGAAAACAAAAGTTTTCAGGGTTAGACGTCTGTGACAGGCAGGAGTATTTTATAAAATTCTTTTGTCGCAGTGACAGTTGTCATATACTCCTCCGATACGTCGAAAGACGTATCGGACTTGGATGATAGCATGATTTAAAAATGAGTATTGCTAAATCATTTTAACTAATATTTTATTATATCTTCGCCTGAATATTTGCTAAACCTGTTTCTTGCTGTTCTCTGTGACAAGTTGTAAAACATTAATTGCCATTAATGTCACCAAATGTATTTTTGCCAAGCAGCGCAAGGCATCTGACGTAAAGTACTTGACGACGGGAAATTATCAGTAGTAATTGCACAAGAGCTCTAAAATTCTATATTAATTTTAGAGATCTAGTGCAATTTGTTGCGATTATTTCATGAATAAAACTATTCAAAACCAAAATTTTATTGTAATTTATTTATGTAAGTACAGATTAGTACAATTAAACACACAGTTGTTATAAATATTTGACGGTTGAAAGTCATCACTTTTGTAATTTATTATGTATTTTCTTAAATGTGACAGTTGTCAAACTAGGAAACTGGTTGCCATTAAACAGAAACAATCTATTTAAAAAAATTCTATCGGTAATTTTCTACAGTAGATACTTCTCAGTATAATTTTAATTTGATTGGACAGAATTAAACACGTGATCAAATATCTTACTATACGATTGGAAGTTAAAATCATCAAAAAATAATCGCGCTAATTTCATTAAAACATGAACACAATACGATAAATTTGAAATAAATTAGTAAATAATATTATCTAAATATTAGTTTATTGCATGTATTATAATATATTTATTTCTGTAGCTTTCTATTGGTCAGAATCTCCTATGAATGAAATAATCGCTGTAATTTATATTTTTGTAGGTGTCTATTGGTCAGAATCTCTATGAATGAAATAATCATATAAAATCCAATTGTTGATTTTTTCTTCCTTTTGGAACTGTATTTATGCATTATCACATCAATCAGCCGTGATTTGGCCATTGTTTCAACTTGGCCTCATCTAGATATTTTCATCTATTTCTGTTATGTGCCTCTGCTATTGGCCGCAATTTCTATTTTGAGCTCGTCAAGCCGTCGCGTCGTGTTAGGCAGTCTTCTCCGGCTTCGCTTCCCCGTGGGTTCCACTGAAGCAATTTTTGTCCACCTGCTTTATTTCATTCTTGCAACATGTTCATCTCCATTTTTGCCTAAATTTTTTATAATGTCTTCCACTCCGGTTGATGTGCGAACTTCCACGTTGCTTAGTAAATTTCTCAAGCAGTTATTTCTTCCATTTAACGTTATCTCCTTAATTTTTTCCGCTGATGATTTTGTGAGCGTTAAGGTTTCTGCTCACTATTTGACGGCTGGTTAAAAGCTTTCCTTTTTAAATGTATTGGGATATTTGACATTTGTTTTAAACATGCCACTAATTTGTCCGAATGCAGCCCCACCTTACATACATTTACTCAAAATCTGCATGTTGTTCGTTTTTCTTTTCTTAAACTTCCTTTTTTTAGTGGTCGGTGGTCGGTTCACTCAGTTTGGGAATATTTCGACAGAATCATTGCTGGAGATATACAACGCATAGTTTCTACTAACCCTTATTTTTGACTGAAATAAACTTACAGTTGTGTACTTATTTAATTGAAAATAGAAAAATAATCATGAATAATGGGAGTGCATAATCATATTTTAATTTTTTTTTCTTTGGAGTTGTATGACTACGGGCCCTTCAAGGCTCATTCGCCGATTCACCAATTTTGCTCATTTATTTTACAATATATTTTTCTATACCTATCTACTTAACATTTTTTATCCTACTTATTCTACATACTTTATAAGGAATGACCACTGGTCGGTGGAAATACCACATCAGGCAAAAACACAGGTTTATTTATACAGGGTGTCCCGAAAAGATTAGTCATAAATTATACCACAGATTCTGGGGTCAAAAATAGGTTGATTGAACCTCACTCACCTATATACAATAGTGCACACAAAAAAAGTTACAGCCCTTTGAAGTTACAAAATGAAAATCGATTTTTTTTCATATATCGAAAACTCTTAGAGATTTTTTATTGAAAATGGACATGTGGCATTTTTATGGCAGCAACATCTTAAAAATTTAAGTAAAATTTGCGCACCCCATAAAAATTTTATGGGGGTTTTGTTCCCTTAAATCCCCCCAAACTTTTGTGTGCGTTCCAATTAAATTATTATTGTGGCACCATTAGTTAAACACATTATTTTTAAAACTTTTTTGCCTCTTAGTACTTTTTCGATAAGCCAGTGTTTATCGAGATATTTTGAATATTTGTCGAATCCACCACATATTTGTATATGGTTAAGTACGATTATAAAGACCTGTTAATAATCTGAAAATTTATTTATAATTAACATTTTTAGGTATATTTTGAAAAAGAAGCTACATCTCGATAAAAGGTGACTTATGAACAAAAGACTAAGAGGCAAAAGTTTTAAAAATACTGTGTTTAACTAATGGTACCGCAATAATAGTTTAATTGGAACGTCCACAAACATTTGGGGGGTTTAAAGGAACAAAACCCCCATACAATTTTTACGTAAATATATTGAGAAAAAAGCCGCATCTCAATAAAAACTGGCTTATTGAAAAAATATTAAGAGGCAAAAAGTTTTAAAAACGTTGTGTTTAACTAATGGTACCACAATAATGAATTAATTGGAACGTACACAAAAGTTTGGGGGGGTTTAAGGGAACAAAATCCCTATAAATTTTTTATGAGGTGGACAAATTTCACTATAATTTTGTTTTAAGATGTTCCTGCCATAAGAATGATACATGTTCATTTTCAATAAAAAATCTCTAATAGTTTTCGATATATTGAAAATAATCGATTTTCATTTTGTAACTTCAAAGAGCTATAACTTTTTTTATGAGCACATTTGTACTAAGGTAAGTTAGGTTCAATCGAACTATTTTTGACCACAGAATGTGTGGTATAATTTATGACCAATCTTTTCGGGACACCCTGTATATTATAATAGATTTTAATTTCAGTCTTTACATTGGTTAGTTTATAATTTCATTTTTATATTTTTAATATGTTCTATAAATAATTGCATTAATTCTTTATTATTAATTTGTGATAATATATTGTTATGATCTGCTTCTTATTAATTTTATATTAATTATTATTTATTTGATTAATTATTTAATTGTCGCAAATCATACATGAAAATGAATAAAAAATCTCAGGGTGCCTTTTTATACAATTAAAAAAAATCTAAATTATCTCACGTTCTACTTATCTTCTCTCGTAGGTTCAGTATCTCTTAGTTGATCCTAATCGGGATAAAATAGGGAAAAGAAAAAAAGCAAAATATTAAAATAAACATACAGAATTGTCTTTTATTTATCAAAATCAATACTCTAAAATCGATCAAATCTAAAACCTCTGGACACAGATGTCCGAATGAAATTTTTACCACTTAAATTTATTATAGTTAAAAAAAAACAATTTATCGGTTTGTTCCCGATGATTTTGGTAAAACAAACTAAACAAAACAAATTTATGTATTCGCAAGATTAGCTATACTTCCTATTTACTTTTAGAAATATTGGAATTTTAATTCATATGCTTTTTACTCAAAATTTTAGTTTCCGAACATAAAAATATCTTTCACATAAGTTGACTGACCTTTTTCTTCACTCACAAAAATGTCTTCTCGTGACCCAAAAACAGCTGTCCCTCGTTGACTATGTTAAAGGCTACTCATCAAAGCCCTCTCCGTTCTCCAGCTTCAAAACTATCAGCATACCAGCACCAATTCTCCAACGAGCCAAAGCCTCTTTTGACCAGTGCTCGATTCACACAAACTCCAAAAATTCTCTGCTCTCCTTCTCACAATAATACAGAATCAAAGAGGTATTTCGTCTCAATTTGATATGTCTCTCGTTCCACTTTTCAGCACTATTCTCCACTATCAAACAAACACTGGTACTTGCTAACTACTTATCCACGAAAACGTCGAACTGCTCCTCAGCGATGCCAAAAGCATAATGCCTTCTTTTTCAAATTCATTCAACATTCAAACCACTTTTCCCCTTCCAACTTGCCAAGAATCAGAAACATTTCTCTTTTCCATTCGACAAACAAACAGTCATTTTCAAAATTATTCCGACCATCCTAATTACTTTCGGGGAACCCTACAATATTTACTCGGGTTGAAACAAAGATATTAAAATTCCAAACTTTCTTTTAAACCATTTTTCTAGAAAATGATAATTACCTCTACCTGTGGATTCTATAGTTCCCGTAATAAACAATCTTTTTCCATTTTAAATCTAAATACATCGTCCTTTTCACTTTAATTATTCACAAAAGTCTTTAATGGTTCATCGGAAAGCTCATTAAAAAAGAAATCCACTTACATCCAAACTAAATTCTAATAAATATTTACAGATCAATATACAGGGTGTATTAAATTTATGTGCCCTCGTTATTTAAAAAAATTTTAATTCAATTTTCATTTTGCCTTTGATTGATAAATTGAAAACACAATAACATCCCCGCCTTGTTTTGAGATAAAATCAGTATAAATAAGTGCAACAAAAAAAAATGATTTTCTCTCGACAACAACACTTTTCTATTGTGTCAAAATATTGAGTCCCACCTGAAAAACAATTGCTTTCTTTTTCCCAGTGTCTGTACTTAGATGGGATATGGTAAGTTTTCGATCGAAAATTTCCTAAGTCTTTAGTCTCAAATGAATTTTCATACTTTTTGGCTACTCTGTTTTCTTCATTTATTAAATTTTCACATTCCCTCAATATTACACGCAGTTCCTTCTCCTTTTCTTCTCCACATATCAATTTTATTTCTTCTTTTTTCTTTCTTAATCTCTCAGCTTTGTTTAACTTATCGACATACCTTCTCTCATCACGATCTTGACATTTATCTTTATCCTTTTCGTCTTCACAGGAATATTCCCTCCATGATTTAAAATCATACCAAAACGAATAAAAGTGTTCCACCTCTTCCTTTGTCGAATTTTCAGTTCCTAATTTGGGCACCCGTGTTTTTTTAGACCATCGGGAGTTTAAGTCAAAATAATACGTAAACGCTTTATAAAAGTCTTTTTTTTATATCACTAGTACAAGGTAGATCATTGTCGAATTGTGGATCAACAGAATCGTACGCTCTTCTCCTACTTATATTTCCTAGAGTTTCATAAGCCATTGTTATACAGGTAAAATAGTCATCATCTGTTTTGATTTCTTCCCCTAGCGCTTTACGTTTGTCAGAATGTTGCTTTAAGACTTTCTTCCTGTAGGCAGTTTTGATAATGTCATCTGTTGCTTTGTATCTTATATTTGGAATACCTAGGACTTTGTAATGATCTTGTGACTTCCATTCTTTAGGGTCTAAACTTCTCAAATATTCTACATCGTCTTCATAGTCCACGTTTTCTGGAGTTAGTTCTTCCTCTTTGTCCTCTTTTGGAATATCAACTTCTAGTTCGATTAAGGGATGTTGCACAAAACGAAGTTCAGGTTCTCCTCCGCCTACATTTTCGTAAATAAAATAATATCTCAGCGCGACTGCTGTGCAAATACCACTTTTTTCAATTCTGGCTTCTCCCCTGTTTACTTCTTCTTCAAATAACACAGTTTCAAAGGTATCTCTTTCGCCTTCTTTTTCTATTCTGATCTCTTCTTCTTCTGGGCTCATCTCATATTTTGAGGAATCCCAAGCTTCATTTTCCTGTGTCAATCTTTTTTCTTCCTTTTCTTTTTCTGGGCTCATCTCTTCTTTTGAGGAATCCCAAGCTTCATTTTCTTTTGTCAATCTTCTTTCTTCTTTTTCTTCTTCGGGGCTCATCTCTTTTTTCGAGGAATCCCAATCTTCATTTTCTTTTGACAATCTTCTTTCTTCTTTTTCTTCTTCTGGGCTCATCTCTTTTTTCGAGGAATCCCAATCTTCATTTTCTTTTATCCATCTTCTTTCTTCTTTTTCTTCTTCCGGACTCATCTCTTTTTTCGAGGAATTCCAATCATCAATTTCCTTTGTCACTCTTTTTTCTTCTTTTTCTTCTTCTGGGCTCATCTCTTTTTTCGAGGAATCCCAGGCTTCATTGTTTTTATTTATCTTCTGTTGCTTTCTGCTCTTTCTTCTCTGTCCTTGCTTCATTGCCAAATTCATTTCCACCGTTTGTTTTTTGTCAAAATTATCCTTTTTCCGTTTCTCATGTTCCTTGTCCATTTAATGTCCTGTTCTTTTTCTTTTGCTTGTTTTGTTTCCTGTTGATTGTTATCCATTTTTTGTTGTGTTTCCTTCATCGCTCGTTTTGTTTCTTCCTGATTTTCTTGCATTTTATCCATTTTATCCATCTTCTTTGATGTTTCTTCCTGATTTTTATCCCTTTTATTTAATATTTCGTCCCATTTTTGTAACTGGAGTTGCATCAGTTGTATTACTTTATCTATTCCTGATAATTCCTGTTGTTCTGATGCCATGATTGTTGTTTCAAAAATGTCTTCTTGTTCTATATGTTCTTCTTGTTCCAAATGTTCTTCTTGTTTTTTGTTTTCTTTGCTTTTGCTTCTGGTTGTTATCGACATGTATTTAAAATTTATCCCCGCCTAATATGAAATCCGAAAATACCTTGTATGCTGTCGAGACGAAAATTTTTCTCTCCCCAAATATAATCAATTTATCTCACAATATTTATATAAAATAAAATAAGTATGTAAAAACTGTACCTAGATAAAAAAAATTATGTCAAACAAATATTTCAAAAATTTTAAATATATCAACTTTTTCCGACGGGCAAATAAATTTTCCTTCACCTGTTTTTCCGTTTCCTATTCCCTTCAAATTCACAACCAGAGATACTTTAATGTCCTACGTTGGCTCGCCATGTTGTTATGATCTGCTTCTTATTAATTTTATATTAATTATTATTTATTTGATTAATTATTTAATTGTCGCAAATCATACATAAAAATGAATAAAAAATCTCAGGGTGCCTTTTTATACTATTAAAAAAAATCTAAATTATCTCACGTTATACTTATCTTCTCTCGTGGGTTCAGTATCTCTTAGTTGATCCTAATCGGGATAAAATAGGGAAAAGAAATAAAGCAAAATATTAAAATAAACATACAGAATTGTCTTTTATTTATCAAAATCAATACTCTAAAATCTATCAAATCTAAAACCTGTGGACACAGATGTCCGAATGAAATTTTTACCACTTAAATTTATTATAGTTAAAAAAAAAACAATTTATCGGTTTGTTCCCTATGACTTTGGTAAAACAAACTAAACAAAACAAATTTATGTATTCGCAAGATTAGCTATACTTCCTATTTACTTTTAGAAATATTGGAATTTTAATTCGTATGCTTTTTACTCAAAATTTTAGTTTCCGAACATAAAAATATCTTTCACTTAAGTTGACTGACCTTTTTCTTCACTCACAAAAATGTCTTCTCGTGACCCAAAAACAGCTCTCCCTCGTTGACTATGT
Source organism: Diabrotica virgifera virgifera (assembly GCF_917563875.1). NCBI lineage: Eukaryota > Metazoa > Arthropoda > Insecta > Coleoptera > Chrysomelidae > Diabrotica > Diabrotica virgifera. The sequence continues at coordinate 122,520,584 of NC_065450.1, forward strand.
TAAAGGCTACTCATCAAAGCCCTCTCCGTTCTCCAGCTTCAAAACTATCATCATACCAGCACCAATTCTCCAACGAGCCAAAGCCTCTTTTGACCAGTGCTCGATTCACACAAACTCCAAAAATTCTCTGCTCTCCTTCTCACAATAATACAGAATCAAAGAGGTATTTCGTCTCAATTTGATATGTCTCTCGTTCCACTTTTCAGCACTATTCTCCACTATCAAACAAACACTGGTACTTGCTAACTACTTATCCACGAAAACGTCGAACTGCTCCTCAGCGATGCCAAAAGCATAATGCCTTCTTTTTCAAATTCATTCAACATTCAAACCACTTTTCCCCTTCCAACTTGCCAAGAAACAGAAACATTTCTCTTTTCCATTCGACAAACAAACAGTCATTTTCAAAATTATTCCGACCATCCTAATTACTTTCGGGGAACCCTACAATATTTACTCGGGTTGAAACAAAGATATTAAAATTCCAAAGTTTCTTTTAAACCATTTTTCTAGAAAATGATAATTACCTCTACCTGTGGATTCTATAGTTCCCGTAATAAACAATCTTTTTCCATTTTAAATCTAAATACATCGTCCTTTTCACTTTAATTATTCACAAAAGTCTTTAATGGTTCATCGGAAAGCTCATTAAAAAAGAAATCCACATACATCCAAACTAAATTCTAATAAATATTTACAGATCAATATTAGTATCAGTATTAAATTTATGTGCCCTCGTTATTTAAAAAAATTTTAATTTAATTTTCATTTTGCCTTTGATTGATAAATTGAAAACACAATAATATATGTTAAATTTATTGGGTGTGTTATATTTTTACAACTGTATAATTTACTTATAAACGTATTTATATTTATTTGTATTAGAGGGCAATTTAAAATCATATGTTCAGCATCACCTATTTCTCCACATTGACAATATGGATTGTCTCTTAATATTTTAATTAAAAACCTTCTATTTGTAAATACTAATCAATAAATGTCTAAAAGAAATAAAAATAAACACATGTAGTTTTATAATGTTGATATACTGCGTGACTGCGTGTGAATAATTGTTTATTTACTTTAAGGTACAATTAATATTGGCACGTGTTATTGGTTGTACAGTATCTTCCAGTCATAATAAAAATTTATCCAACATAGCAAAAAATAACTACCAAATTAACTGGACAGTTGGGACTGGGTCAGTGAACCGAGTATAAAAGTATTTTCGAAATCAATTGATAATTTAATATTAGAAGCATTAGCTTCGTGTTAATTCAAAATAGTTTATGATGACACTGAAACAGTTCGAAACCGTGCCCCTCGTTTCACACACTAATCGCGGTTTCAGACACTAAGAGTTTTGAACGTGCGGTGGTTGAAATGCACATAGCGACTCGAAACGTTCGGTGAAGGAAGAAAAATTTCATATGATTACTCGAGCCACGATGTACATTGCAACTTGCAACCATCGCAAGTTCAAAATTCTTAGTGTATGAAACAAGCGTAAGAATTTTGAACGTGCGATGGTTGAAATGCACGATGACATTCGAATAGTGGCTCGAGCAATCATATGGAACCTTTCTCCCTTCACCGAACGTTTCAAGCTATCGCACGTTCAAAATTTTTAGTGTGTGAAACGAGTGTGTTCACAGCGATAATGTCTGTGCGTTTCTTAATGAATCGAACTGTTCGGACCCTTAGAATTTCCAATTTTCTAGTCAGAAGAGAGAGCTTTTCCATTCCCGTTCAAGCCCGCTTACGGTTACTTAATTTCACTCACGCACGTGTTTCTAAATTGGGCCCTGCTCACGAACACGTGATTCGCACATGAGTCACGGGCCACGTCATTTAAAAGTGATAAAGTAAGTCATACAAATGCATCACATAGAATCATAATATAAAATCGGGGTATTCCCATCTCGGCTCACTATAATCCTTTAGTCCTTTATGATACCCCAGGTACATTTTAAAAACCCCCAGGTCGACTCGAAGATTAATACAGATTAACGAACAGGTAGGTATTAGTAGCCATTAGCAGGCGGCGGGTGTAATTTCCTCACCAAAATAATCTTTTACCTGCGTTTGGAAGGGTATGCCATAATCCCACAGGTATTTTCCTCACCAAAATCGAAGTGATTATTTCAGGTAGATTTTACAAAAAGGCATTCAAGGGAATTATTTATCTACCTGCTCTAAGATTACAGTAGGTACCTATAATAATTAATGAGTTAATAATTATGGTATTTTATTTTTAGTTACAATTGCAATTTTGGCATATTTAATATGCAATGGCATATTTAATAGAAAGTAATCGCGATAAACCTTTACTGCTATTTGAAAATTTTATTTTTTATTAAGTGAAAGTTTTATAAAATGAAAGTTTTAAAAAGTAAAGAAGTTTACTGGAGGTGTAATAAAACAATTTGTAGTGCGAAATTGTTTACTATTGGTGCAAATTTTATAATTTCTAGAAGTAGCCTACAACATAATCATGTACGAGATCGTCAGTAGATAGATCGGAAAATTGTTTCTAACTCTTGTAAACGTTAAGCCAAAGAGAATATTGCTAAAAAACCAGCAAAAATTATACGCCAAGAGCTTGCAGCTAATTTGCCTGAAACAATTCTACGATTGATATAAGAAAAAATATACGTTAATAATAAATATACGTTAAATATATACGTTAAATATGCGTTATAAGTTACATAAGACAAAATATATAATTATCGACAAAAAATGATGCCTGGTGGACTTCCTTCCAATATTGATTGAATATTGATGAAAAATATTCTCTCTATAAACTGTGTCAAAGGTAAGATAATAGTGAAACAAATGTAAGACTTTTAGCCACATTGAATTTTATATATTATATAGATGGCACATTTTCTTACTGTACCAGATATTATTTGCAATCTTTCACTATTCACGGGCTAATTAATGGGCATTGTATTTCTTTATTATACTGTTTACTGCCAAACAAAAAAAAAAACATAAACTTACAAAAATCTTTTTTATTTGTTAAAATCAGAAATTCTTAAAGCTCTCAAAATTAAGTTTTTTACTAGTAAAATTTTTATAGATTTTGAAAAAGCTATACATAATGAAATCATTCAAATATGTCCGAACACTGAAATACATGGTTGTAGATTTCACCTACTGCAAGCTTCTAGTATGTGGTATAGAAAAATTCTGTCTCTTGATTTAACATCAGAATCAGAATATACGAATGATTGTGAAGTAGGCAAGTAAGTATTGGCAAGGTGTAAGAAGTCAGGACCTCGATTTTTGACCCTTCGCTTCGTTATCGATCATTCGCTAGCTGTACACTAAACAGATTCGAAGCGAATACCTTCGATAACGAAGCGAAGGGTCAAAAATCGAGGTCCTGTAAGTTTAAGTCTTATAAATTTCTGAGATTCTACTAAATATAGGTTTTCCACGTTCAGTAAAACTTTTATAGGTCTGGATCCCGCGTATGAAAAAAAAATTGATTAATAGCAAGCTGAAAATTTGTTAATAGCTTAAGGGTGTCTAGTCAGACAAACTTTGATATATGGGAACCCTGGAACAGGGGAAGTTTTAATTGTGGAACAGGTTAAAAATTTGAAACGGTCAGACCACGAAAACGGCACATGTATTTTGTCCGACAGAACAGACTTAAACTCTCGGAACAGAGATTAAACTCTCATGCAAAAATCAGACTGCTATTTATCACCAAATGGGCGTTTTAATGAGTGGAACATGTAGAATATGTCAAATGAAAGGAATTATGACAGGTGATAAATAGCAGTCTGATTTTTGCATGAGAGTTTAATCTCTGTTCGGAGAGTTTAAGTCTGTTCTGTCGGACAAAATAAATGTGCCGTTTTCGTGGTTTGACCGTTCCAAATTTTTAACCTGTTCCACAATTAAAAGTGCCCCTGTTCCAGTGTTCCCATATATCAAAGTTTGTCCGACTAGACACCCTTAAGCTATTAACAAATTTTCAGCTTGCTATTAATCAACTTTTTTTTCATACGCGGGATCCAGACCTATTAGAGCATTCCACATTGTTTTGATTGCAAGTAGTTAGGTACTACAAAGTGAAAGTGAAAAGAAATTTAAACTTTCTTAAACTCAAGTTGGTTTTTCCAGAAATTATAATCCCTTGCTCAGGGCCAGATGACCTACTATAAAATTACAGTACCTAGTATTTTTGTGCAGTATTTAAAAGTTCCATCAACCTAAATAATTGCTTCTAATTTACTTAAAAACGTCAAGTTGATTTTTTTTTTGAGTAAAACATCGTTTAGTAAGATATTTAATAAGTAAGTTGTTTAGTAAGATTTTAGAGTCCTATAGGTAAAATTGTATTAGTTACACATTTTTAAACCATTTTTGATTATAATTCATGTACGTCTCACTTTCCGCCCACACCGTACGTTTGCCCATATTTTTTCTGTTTATTTCAACTGTAAGATAAGCTTTAATATTCTTCTTTCGTTTCCAATTTGTAAAATTTAGTTTGATCAATTAGTTAAGAAATTATAATAAATTTAAAAAAAAAACAATAGAATCCTTTATAAAAGGTATTTTGTAAGCACACATCATCAGTGCTTATCTAAAATGATTGGTCAACCAATCGAAAACTAGTTCTGTGATGTAGCCCTTTTTAGGGATTTTTAAATATATACCTTTTATGAAGGATTTTATTCGTATTTTGTATTATATGGTATACAGCCTACAGGAAAGCTTTTTCCTTGTGGATTTTTATAATAAATTAATTCAAACGCGCGCAACGTTGAACGCTTCTATAAAGTGCGCCAATGTTTGTGAGAAGGGTGACTTGAGCGTTCTAAATAAAAAAATTATGGAAGCTGTAGATTTAATATTAGACAAATCTTTGTATTCGGTTCTTTACGTAGAATTTCTAAGTCAGTTTTTTTCTAAAATTTATAATTTTCGTCGGCATTTAAAAAAACAATTCATTTCGCAGTTCATTTGTTTAATAAAAAGTGAAGCACCCACTTTTGGAGTACCTACTACTTTTTGATATGTTGTTTATTTAACATCTCTTAATGAAATTATAAAAAGTTCTATCTTATTTGATTTTTTCCATAAGCAAAAACTCCATTGACTCCTCTATTATACGTTTTGCCTATTATATTATAAACTATTATTATAATGTAAGGAAATTAACGACTTTATATTCGGATTTCGGATTCTTTCATAATAAATATTGTTAAATTACATCTACCTTTTTATTTTATTACCTGAGTGAGTTGGTGAGGAAAATACCTGCCGGATTAATATGAACCTTTAAATTTGGTGAGGAAAATACCTGTCGGATTATATGTTTTTAATGGTTGGTGAGGAATTTACCTCCGCCCTTAGCAGGTATGTATAATAATAATTTTATCTTGGAATTATAAATTAGGAAAAATTTCTTATTAACATAGAAAAACATCCTACCCTCAATACCCCTTCCTTCAATATTGTACAGAAATTTTGGATCATTTGCGAATTTAAGAAACAGTTTCTCTTGGTTGGAAATGATGGACGTGGAATCGATTTCGCTACTGATACATAGGATAAAGCTTGGTTAGATGTTTGAGACATATTGACTGTTTGGGTATCTGTTACGCCACTGCTCACAATTAATATCCCATGAGCCGAGCTGGTATATTTTATCTCGGTCAGTTTTAATCTTTGCGCCGACTTATGACATTTTTAAAAGACCTACCTGTTTCTTGGGCCGAGATAGGCACTGCCCATAAAATCCAATTGTTGATTTTTTCTTCTTTTTGGAACTGTATTTATGCATTGTCATCGTCATCAATCAACCCTGATTTGGCCATTGTTTCAACGTGGCGTCATCTAGGTGTTTTCATCTATTTCTGTTATATGCGTCTGCCATTGGCCGCAATTATTTTGAGGTCGCCGGGCCATCGTGTTAGCACCCTTCCTCGGCTCCGCTTGTCTGTCCGTGGCCCAGTATAAAGAGGGACAGTAGAACCACTCTCCGAAAAATTGGAAGTAAAGTCTGTAGTCGCGCATGGCGACCGCGCAATGTTGGCAGTCGCTTTTGCCCCACTCTCGCATTGCAAGTCGCATAGAAACGTACGGATTTTAACAGGGAAAACCCGCATCCTCCGCTGGTGAATTACCAATTGCGTACTGCCGGTATTACTTCTTGAGATCAAAGCGCCGACAAAGGAGTGATTTTACTGTGGAACCTCTATATACTGTGCCCGTGGCCTCCACTCAAGCAATTTTTTATCCGTCTACCTTCTTTCATTCTTGCAACAAATCCCATTCATCTCCATTTTTGCCTATTTTTCCGCTGATGTTTTAGTGAGAGTTAAGGCTTCTGCTCACTATATGAGGACTAGTTACAAGGTTTCCTTTTTAATTGGATTGGGGCATTTGTTTTAAACATTTCATTAATTTGTCCGAATGCAACCCTACTTAACCTCTGAGTAGCGCTCATATGTCTGGTTATCGCGATAATCTTATTTCGTGATGCAAATACACAAATATTTCCACAAATTCTATAGGCTATTTCTTGATTTTCATTAGCTTATTGGGAACAAGATTTTTCATCAATTTTGTTTTCCCATAGTTTATCTTTAAACTTTCTATGCTACTTGAGAGAACGAAGTTATCATTTTTCAAGAAGCTCATCTTTTTCCATCTTTTGTTTATAAATACTAGTATTTACATTGAGTTTTAGTTTTAGCAATGCGTTGTTAATACTTCTTATTCATTATACTGAATATTATTTTGACTTACCACTATACAGTGTGTCAATAATTTGAAAAGGTATCACCCTCTATATATTTGGTCCCTAGAGAAAATCTAAAAATATACAAGGACACGTCAAATTTATTTGTAAGGGGTACATTTTGTAAACCAGTTTTCAACTAAATTACATCAAAAAAATGTTTTCAGTCTGGTGAGATGTAGAGTAACATTATGTTAAATAAAATTAACATGAAGTAAAACTCCCTAGTGTAGTTGGTATATTTAATAAAAATTCTAAAAAATTTTTAAAAATCCAAACGGATTACGTTCAAAACGTTTTCAGACTTATCAGTCCATCATCAGTGAACTCTCTGTCCTTGCTAAATAGCCACAATGCCAAACACTGGTCAAGATGAATGTTCTAACTACATGGTGAAATCTGATCTACAATTTGGCTTACATTGGATGCCAACGGATTAGTACTAGGTACTTGATGCTCTACTCCATTAATTAAGAGATTTTTTTATTATTAGGTCTACATTGAACTACGTTTAGTCTGTCAATTAACGTAGTTCAATGTAGACCTAATAATAAAAAAATCTCTTAATTAATGGAGTAGAGCATCATGTACCTAGTACATGTAAGCCAAATTGTAGATCAGATTTCACCATGTAGTTAGAACATTCATCTTGACCAGTGTTTGGCATTGTGGCTATTTAGCAAGGACAGAGAGTTCACTGATGATGGACTAATAAGTCCGAAAACGTTTTGAACGTAATCCGTTTGGATTTTTAAAATTTTTTTAGAATTTTTATTAAATATACCAACTACACTAGGGAGTTTTACTTCATGTTAATTTTATTTAACTAGATGGTATACAGCCAACCTTCGGGTATTATCCCGTTTTATTTTTTTTTTTTAACATTATGTTGTTTTATATGCCATTAGATTGAAAACAATCTTTTGTTTTGGTTGGATCAGAGAGAGCAGCGTATGTCCCTTCTGATGAGAGACTAATAAGTTTCGAAACCGGTAGAGGTGCTTTCTGCACTCTCTGATTGGACTAGAATATGGTGCGGCTGTATTTTCGTTTTGCAACGAAATTGAAAATGGTTATTCATTTTTTATTTACATGTTTACTCTAATTGTAGTACGAAGGAAACCATTCTCGTTGGAACTTTACCGCGCTGAGCAGATGGGACGTGAATTATAAATTGTAAAATTCCCTCATCTTCCTTAGTCTCAGCATCCGTTATGGCTTGCAAATTGTAGAAGCCTCGGAGGTGTAACCAGAGAAGGTTCCCATTGTTTTCAGTTTGGTGGGATGTAGAGTAACATTATGTTGTTTTATATGCCATTAGATTGAAAACAGTCTTTTGCTAGCAGTTGCCGCTAGGGCACCTACGCCATTTCGTTCGTTGCAATCCGTGACTGCACACCAGGGTTTGTTTGGGTTGGATCAGAGAGAGCAGCAATGTGTGCCTCCTATTGAGAGACTACTAAGTTTCGAAACCGGTAGAGGTGCTTGCTGCACTCTCTGATTGGACTAGAATATGGTGCGGCTGTATTTTCTCATTCTCGTTGGAACTTTACCGCGCTGAGCAGATGGGACGTGAATTATAAATTCTAAAATTCCCTTATCTTCCTTAGTGTCAGCATCCGTTATGGCTTGCAAATTGTAGAAGCCTCGGAGGTGTAACCAGAGAAAGTTCGCATTGTTTTCAGTCTGGTGGGACGTAGAGTAACATTATGTTGTTTTATATGCCATTAGATTGAAAACAGTCTTTTGCTAGCAGTTGCCGCTAGGGCATCAATGCCATTTCGTTCGTTGCAATCCGTGACTGCACGCCGGGGTTTGTTTTGGTTGGATCAGAGAGAGCAGCAATGTGTGCCTCCTGATGAGAGACTAATAAGTTTCGAAAGCGGTAGAGGTGCTTGCTGCACTCTCTGATTGGACTAGAATATGGTGTAGCTGTATTTTCGTTTTGCAACGAAATTGAAAATGGTTATTCATTTTTGATAAATTACATCAACTTTCTAGAGGGAGCAGACACAACCCCCAAAATCTTTAATAGAAAGGGTGGTTAAGTGATGCCTCATTTTAAAGGCCTTTAGATGCTTCGTTCAACTACCATTTCAAAAATACCACATACATACTTTCTGTTCAGTACTTTTGCAAAAATCTTGGATTCAATATTCCAAAAAAAATTTTGGAGTTCTCAACTCTATACTTAATACCTTTACGGTTTCACTTGGTTTTTCCAAAAATGTTAATATGAAATATACCGTATGTGGTATTTTTGAAAACGTGATTGAACGATCTTTAAAATGACGAATCACTCAACCCACCTGTCCATTAAGGACATATACTAAATTCATGTACTGTTTGGTAATTTCTAAAATAAAAAGTACTCTGCCAATTATTTTGAAATTTTGCATGAGCATTTATTATAAAAAGAAGTACATGTAAAACAATTTTCATAAAAAAATATTGAAAATTACACGATTTATCCGCTATCTACTGGCACCGTGAAAGTAAAAACATAGCTCCACTGCTGCAGTGATTGGGACCAATAGAGATCCTGAAACATAAAGTTCTAAGTGATTATTGAAATATAAGTTATTTCCTATACCATCAACTAGGATTTTTAAAAAATATTAAAATTTGGAAAAATGACGAAGTGTTGAAAAACAGTTTTAAAATTAGCTAAAACATTTTCAATTTCAAAAACCGACAAATTGACCTTTTTATCCGATCAAAACACCCCTAGTTGATGGTATAGAAAATAATTTATATTTCAATAATAACTTTGAAATTTTACGTTTCAGGATCTCTATTAGTCCCAATCACTGCAGCAGTGGAGCTATGTTTTTATTTTTACGGTGCCAGTAGATGGCGCATACATCGTTTAATTTCCAATATTTTTTTATGAAAATTGTTTCACATGTACTTCTTTTTATAATAAATGCTCATGCAAAGTTTCAAAACAATTAGTACAGTTCTTTTTATTTTAGAAATTCCCAAAAAAGTACAGTGGTACCTCGACATACGAGGGTAATTCGTTCCGTAACCTTGCTCGTATGTCAAATTGCTCGTATGTCAAAGCAATTTTCCCCATTGAAATTAACTGAAATGTCATTAATCCGTTCCAGTCCCAAAAAATCACTTTAGTTTTTTTTGTTAAGTGTTTTTAAATAAGAAAAATGTTTTTACAAGAAGAAACATTTATTTATAAATAACAAAAAATACATACATATTCTGTAAAATATAAGAAAAAGTGAGGTGCTTACGGAAGCGCTTAATTTTCGTCAGTGGTCTTCGCTTTTTCGTCACACTTTGCTCATTTTCATCTGCAGCTCGTTTAAAAAAACTGTTCAAAGAGGTTTGTTTCTTCCTCCCTTTCATAAATCGATCGTGCCTTCTCACATATGATGCTCTGTGTTAAGGTTCCTCCTTGAAGCTACTTCTCTGTCATCCACACCATCATTAGTTTCTCCATCTTTTCATGGAGAAAGGTCCGGAGCTTGGAAATTATTGTAACGCCCGTATACCCTTTATTACCTCCTTAGTAGGTTAGAAGTAGGTAGTCAAAAAGAGGCATGAATTTTAATAAAAAGCGGTTGCTCTTATCTCAAATTTTGCTCTCATCTCAAAGCAAAATATCGCTCGCTCGGCGGGCTCGTATCTCAAAACACTTGTATATTGGGACGCTCGTATATCGAGGTACCACTGTATATGAATTTCGTACTTTTACACTAGGATAGCCCCTTAAAGATTTTTGCCGTTGTGTCTGCCCTCTCTAGAGGATTGATGTAATTTAGTTAAAAAGTGGTCTACAACATGTTCCCCTCACAGATAAATTTAACGTGTTTTCCCATATTTTTAGATTTTCTATAGAAACCAAATTGTAAAGGGTGGTACATATCTTCTATTTTTGGAGTTCTGAGCTGGATACTTAGGTACTTAATATCTTTACAGTTTAACTTGATTTTTTAAAAATACTCAAAATACTCCAATACTCATAAAAAATTCAATTTGGAATTTAATGCTCCAAAAAAAATTGGAGTACCGAACTCGATACTTAATATCTCTAGGTTTTCACTTGTTTTTTCCAAAAGTACTGAAAATAAATATAATATATGTGGTACTTTTGAAAATGTAGTTGAACGGTCTTTAAAATGAGGTATCATTTCCCCTTTCCATTAAAGATTTTGGCAGTTGTGTCCGCCCCCGTTAAAGGGTTGAAGTAATTTAGTTGAAACCTGGTCTACCAAATGTGCCTCTCACTAAATTTAACGTTTCTTGCATATTTTTAGATTTTCTATAGGGACCAAATTATAGGGGGTGTCACTTTTCAAATTGACACACTGTATATTCGGTTTTCTGTATCTTTAGGATTATTTAAAACAACGATTGTAAAATTTTGTTTTTTAATCAAAATGTAATTATCTAATTACTACATCATCGGAATTAATACAACCTTGAAACGTTATTGATTAAATAAATTATAGTTATGCGATAATGGGTACGGGCTCTATCATTGATAATTGCGTCAACAACGAAAAGCAATAGGTAAAAACTACAAACTTCAAACTTCAATTAGGCAATGTGGCAAGTGCATTAATAACACTTAGTAAGATAATTATAAAATATTAATCCTCCTGGTATTGAGTTTCTAACAGGAAAAACTCATAAATTAAAATGCATTTTTATCTTGCAGACAAACTCTAGTGCCTGTATTATCAAATGAGTTCAAGGGGCTTTTCAGTTAATTTGAAACAAGAACGCTATATCGCACCCACTTTATTTAAGATTTATAGAGAAGTCCTTAAGATATTGAAGAGAAATTTTATACCAATTAGAATTCAACAATAATTATTTAACCGTGCAAAGTCGCGTAACATTAGAAGTCAAAAATGATTTGCAATAGTTATCTGGAAATGTCAAAAATAAAACTACATTTGTACTGGTTATACACACGTTTACAATACAAAGTGTAACAAAAAGGCAGGTCATAAATTAAATCACATATTCTGGTACCAAAAATAGTTCGATCGAACCTAACTTACCTCAGTACAAATCATCCCTGCCATTTCCAACTATCGAATGTGAAAAGTGGTACTTTTAGGAGAGCAAAATAGCTCTTTTTAGAAACTCCTAAATCAGCGCATTGACAAATGGGAAAATTTTTATATTTTTTGTATGTAGTGTTTAATCCTTGTTAGATTGATAACAAATTTAAACTGCTTATCATTTTTTTCTTTCCAAAAAATCTCATTCGTTACTTTGCTTTTTGTATTAATCAAAGATTTGTTTCGGTCCGATGTTTCAAAGTAGCGAATGTATAATAGCGAATAACTATAAGTATAATCAAATAATGAAAATCCGTGAAAATGAAATCATAAACTGCCTCACAAGAATTTCTTTTAAGCGCGATACTGAAACAAAATTCGCACAAATTGTAAACACGTGCATTTTATTCTTCTCAGCAGTTTAGCATTTTCGACAATTTACATAATATTATAATTGAATAACTGTTGAATAAATTACAACACAAACTAACGAATGTGACACATTCAACATTTAGCATTGTACAAATCTTTACAAATATAGTTAAAAATTAGTTATATTTATACAAAACAAAAGTATCGAATACAACCATTTTCGTCAGTTTGCAGTCAACCAAATGGAAAAATGTTCATATTCGATAGTTTAAACAGCATATTTCCCGCGCTCCTAATCAAGCTACAATAACGAGAATTTGCCACAAGATGTATCAGTATCACGTATAATGCGAGGCAGGACCGCATTTAGGTCAATTGCCGCCCTAGGCAATTCTCTAGTAGCCGCCCTTCAACATGTACTATTTTTGTGTATTTTTGCTTTTGCCGCCCGCTCATAATTTTCCGCCCTAGGCAACTGCCTATATTGCCTAATAGATAAAGCGGCCCTGATGCGAGGACAAGGTATCAAATCTGAAAAACCCGATTTTTCACATTCGATAGTTGGAAATGGTAGGGACGAAATGTGCACATAAAAAAGATAAACCCTTTGAACTTTGAAGTTACAAAATGAAAATCGATTTTTTTCCAATACATATCGAAAGTTATTGGTGAAATTTGTGCTCACAATAAAAATTTTATGGGTGTTTTGTTCCCTTAAACCTCCCCAAACATTTTTTTCTGTGAGCTCTAATTAAATTATTGTTGCGGTACCATCGATTAAACACATGTTTTTAAAACTTTTTTTGCCTCTTAGTACTTTTTCTATAAGCCAGTTTTTATCGATATTATCGTTAATATTTATGCGACGTTCGATGGCTTTCTTCTTCATTTCTTTTTATTGGTGTTCGACTATATCTTCGAAGTCATTTCATCGGTGTTGAAGCTATCTTACTGATGTCTCTTTTATGTAATATCCAATATTGGTGCTTCGCTCCAATAGTTTTACATACCTTTGTTTTTGTTTTCAGGATCAGGTGTCACTTTCACTAGATGGAGTTATCTCCTTGCTGTCCTTTTTTTTTGTTTTTCCTAACCTTTGTTTAATGTCTTCTTCTGTTGATGCTTTTTTTATTGTAAACCCTAGGTATTTATATGGAGTTTTCCATTGTATTATTACGTTGTTATTCATCCGCAAACTGCTGTAACATTTCAATATACTCGTTACAGAGTAACAATAGTTTTGTTAGCTTGTTAGAACCTTTTGTAACTAATACTAACAGGAATTAACCACAGTAGAATAATTAGAAGTTCTGACAAATTTAGGAGTTAGCTGTATTGACCTTCCAGAATTTTCTATCCTCCCAGTCACCGTCTCTGAAACCTCTCTCCCATTACATTACTCTATTAATCTTTTTGTTCACTTATGCCTGGAATTAGTTTAGCATGACCATACTATTGTGTTGCACTGTTGTCCATTTTTTTCTGTTATTGTGCATTTTACTTCCATCCTGTTCCATATTTCCTCAGAACTTACATATTCTGTACCTTCTGGTAATTTGAAGACATCTTCTCATAAAGTCAAATTGGACTGTTCTTATTTTATTAGGTATGGTTGTTGTCATTGGCTATACTTTCGCTCCATATAGGGTTATGTTTTCTTTGACGAGAGTGTTTTTCCATATCAACCCATGAAGTGCTTTTTTCGCTTGCTGTTCCCGAGATATTTTAACTTCTATGTTTCGTAGACATGTATCATCTCTATTATATTCTACCGATCCTAAATATTTAAAAATTGTGCAACTTTTGACAGTCTCGTCTTCTAAGCTGTTTAGATCTGCAATCACTCCTTTTATACACAGGTATTCCGTCTTATATATTCATCATAATACTCATATAAAACTTAAATAAATACCTACTCCTAATTTACTTCGTGATTCGTATTTTTTTAATTTTCTTCTTATATATTCCATGTCCTCTTTTTCTTGTAAAAAATATCCTGGTAAAAAATAAGCTTTTTAAAGCTTGCTCTACATTAAAAATATGGTAAATAGTGTGTACCTACTGTCGAACGCTTTTTCCAAAGCTATGAACGTCATGTTTGTTCCAATATTTTCTGTTTGTATTTCTAGATGACTTGTTTCAATAGATAAATGTGTTGTACAGGCATGATCTGTTCTACCTTTCTTTCATTCTTCTCTATACCTAGATATTCATGTGTTGTTCTATTTTTTATCTTTATTACTGTTCCTTGTTCGTTTCTAATTTGTCCAGAGCACTATAATACAAGAGTGTAATAGTACTATGATGACAATTATTTCAAGCGAATTATTTTTGCTAAATATTTCCATATGTTCGATTAATTATTGGATTATCAACTTTTTAGTTATAAAATATTTAGAATTGATGACCTGCATACTTATAAAATCACATGAATTGTTTTACATAGGAGAACAAATTTTATAGTTTTATACTTTTAATGACGTTAACCTCACTGAACTAATTTCCTTATCTTTCTTGTTTGTACATTTTATGTATGTTATGTAGTAATACATATATCAACATCACTTTTATTAAGAAATAACCAGGAACTCTAACATTCACATAAGTCATATGGAACGTATTTTTTATTATGAAATATGTAGCATCTGATATCAAGCTTTAACTCGAATGCCCTTAATACATACAGGATGTGTCATGACGTGGAACCCATCGTATTAAGCGAACCTACACGTACACGATATTTATCCATACTTAGTAAGCGGGAGTTTTTATAGACCCAGCTTTTTGTTATGTTATGAGTCAGAAGCGTGTATTGTGTATAAAGGAAATATGGCTTTTTAAATATCTGCGAATATAATTTTAAATATCCGTATGTAAATTTACTGAAATGAAACATGGTTTTTATCATATGCAAAAGGAAATATGGCGCTTTATAAGAAGTCAAAGAACGGAGGTAAAGGAACTAATAGAACCAAAACACATAGAAAAGGATACGTGGATTGACTATCTAAAAAAAACTCTATGCAGAAGAACAACTGGTCAGAGACACTAGAAATTACCACAAATAAAGAAGTTAAATATAAGTACACAGGAAGTTCGAAAAGCACGTAAAAGCTGAAGAACAAAAAAACTGCAGGTAAAGATGGAACACCAAACGAATTACTGAAATATTGTGAAGCAGCAATGACAGAACAATAATTAACAACATTCATTAACAAAATTATAAAACTCAATAAAATACCAGAAGAATGGAGAACGAGCAAACTCATTCTACTATTCAAAAAAGGAGATCAAAAGCAGCCAGAAAACTACATACAGAGGTATCAACTTATCAAATACTACTCTAAAACGTACAACTAAAATTTTATAAGATCTAATGAATCAGAGGATAAGTTTAGCAGATGAACAACAGGGTTCTCGTACTGGAACACAATAAGTGTGTTTGCGTCCACGACAAGTGGAGCATGTGCACTTTAAAATAATGTAAATAATATCGTTGATAGATAAATATACGAGGTATATTTACTATTAATTAATTATTAATATACTGGTATATTTATCAATAAACGATAATACATTAAATAAATATAATATGGATTTAAAATGCACATGCGTTGTCTTGGACTAAGTCACTGACAGGGTCCGCGAACGAACATAATGACACTGACATTACAAAAATTCGCCAAAATTGTCATATTTCGCCACTACGGACGCTGGCATAGTTTCGTGTATCCCCACCATGGTCTCGCACGGAGCGAATATACAGGGTGGGGCATTAGTGTGACAAAGTCCAATTACTCGGTTGTCGTAAGAGATACGAAAAAAAGTTATTTAGGTAAAAGTTGGTGCACAGATAGAACCATAATGTAATGGTCTACTTTAAAATCTTACATGGGAACCCACATTTTTATTGCAGATTCGGATTGCTTACACAAAAATAAGTAATTATTCCACGCATTTTTTCGAATTGTGTATAGATGGCGCTATAATCGGAAAAAACTATTTATCATGATAACCTAGCTAGGTAAATTATTATAGAAATAGTCTAATATCTCGAGATGTTCACTTCCAAATAACATGCACTTCCAAATATGCACTTCCAAATGAAAAACCAAAAAATACTTGTTTAATATTTTTCAAAAACCTATCGAATACCACTAAACACAACCCCCCAATCCATCCCATGGAGGTAGGATTGGGGTAACTTAAATAGGAACCCCCATTTTTTGTTGCAGATTTAAATACCTCATAAAAAAGTAAGTAACATTTATTTGAGACATTTTTTTAGATTCGTTGATAGATGACGCTAATAAATCGTATTTTTCCAATTACAGAGCCATCTATCAACAATTCTAAAACATGTCTTGAATTAAATATTCCTTATTTTTTCATGAGGAATCCAAATCTGCAATGAAAAACGGGTGTTAGTATCTAAGATTTTAAATTTACCCCATCCCATCTCCATGGGATGGAGTGGGGGGTCGTGTTTAGTGTTATTCGATAGGATTTAAACAAATATTAAACACGTGTTTTTCACGAAATATTAGACCGTTTCTATACTTAGTGTATCAGAATAAATCGTTTTTTCCGAATATAGCGCCATCTATCTACAATTCGAAAAATGTCTCGAATTAAAGTTGTTTATTTTTACGTAAGAAATCCAGATTTGCAATAAAAAATGAGGATTCCTATTTAAGCAGGGGCAGAGTGGGGGCGTGTTTGGTACCATTCGATAGATTTTGAAAAATATTAAACACGTATTTTTCAGTTTTTCGATTCCATAAATTCGAATTTCGCGAAATATTCGACCGTCCCGATACTTTTGCGACACCCTGTACCTATAATTAACAGGCCTTTTAATTGATAAGGTGCCTTCGCAGAGTGTGCATTGTACATTGGTGACTGTTCTTTTTGTGGATTTTCTTCTGCCTTTTGGTATTATATTTGAATTCTCTTTTGCTATCATACTGTCGGATTTTAATAGAAGTTCAGCCATGATTTTATCCCTTAGGCCTTTGAGAATATGTACTGAAAGATGAAATCAAAGAAATCAGGGGTTTTGTAGGAAAATCTGCGTGAAAATTGAATTTTATTTTGTAAACAAAAATCGCATGTCATCATCATTGGGTCTACAACCCATGGTGGGTCTTGGCCTGTTCTAGAATCAGCTTCAATTCCTTCCTATCTTTCGCTTTGGTTTTCCAATTTAGCACTCCTTCGCAAGTCGTCTTCCACCTGTTCCTTAAATCGTGCTCTGTTTCGTCGGCTCCGCCTCATTCATTCTCTCTTATCCAGCAGCCTGTTTATTTTGATAGATCTACTAATACTAGGCTCACCATAAGGGTGATAAAGTTCAAAATTATAGCGTCTACGCCATAATCCGTTTTCCTCCACGCCTTTACAGATATGTATGAGGATTTTGCGTTCAAGACAGCCTAACCTTTCTTCATCACTACTTGTTATCGTCCACATTTCTGATCCGTAAGTGAGGACGGGCTTGATTAGAGTTCTGTATGTCAATAGTTTTGTCCTTTTTGTGACTATGTTTGATGTTAAAAGTTTCTTTAATCCATAGTACGCTCTATTTGCTAGATATATACGCCTGTTAATTTCTGCAGTTACTGTATTACTTGGGTTGAGTTATGAGCCTAGGTATACGCATAGAACTACATAACTCTCTTACTCATTCGATCGCATCCTAAAATCACATGGGCTGCGACGATATTGTCCCTTATGCCATTTTACGAATCAATAGAGGATTATTAATTCTATTTTT
Organism: Diabrotica virgifera virgifera; assembly: GCF_917563875.1. Lineage (NCBI taxonomy): Eukaryota > Metazoa > Arthropoda > Insecta > Coleoptera > Chrysomelidae > Diabrotica > Diabrotica virgifera. The sequence goes on from NC_065450.1 coordinate 122,538,531, forward strand.
TTAAATTTTGGCAAAAGGGCTACTGGTGCCCTAGGGGTGTTAATATCACCTAAACAGGTAATGTTAATAGGTCTGTGTCCGTGCTTTTCTCCTTCATGCCACTTGAAAGTTTGTTAGTTTTCACGATAAGGAACCTGTAAAAAAGACATAACGAAAAATTTTATCTTGGAAAAGTTGCGAAAAATAAGGAAAATTCGATTCAGAAAAACAAAACTGGTTCAACTCTAAATTTTCTGTTTTTAGCTTATCTCATATCAAATTTTCTAATTTTCAGTACATAAAAAGACGTAAAGGATAATATCGTGGTTAAACTTCGTATTGAAATCCTACAGTCTGTATGTCCGTGTCTTTGATACCATGTCATTGTGGTATTTTTTGTCAAGCTGATTCTTACTTGAATTTGCAAAATTCAATATCTTAGACAAATTTTATAATTAACTATTTTTAATGGTAAATAAGCCAATTGTAAGCTAATTGTACTAAATAAATGATTTTATTAACGTTTCGACGTCCAAATCGGATGCCATTGTCAAAATACAAAAAATATTAATAAATTAAACAAATACTTGTTAGTAAAAAATTCTTCTAATGATTTATTTAATCTGACTCATTTATATCGGCAATTTACGTAACGCAGTTTGTGAAGATTTTTGACCTCACTCCCCCCATGTAACGCACCGTAACGTTTTTCTGTACCCCCTCCCCCTACATAAACGTTACGTAACACCCAAGTGACCAGTTGTTGCGAAAAGTACTAGAAACTCGGTAAAATAACTTTGTTAGCCACGCAGACTCTTTCAACACAGACATCCGGAGGGCAGACGAAGTGGGTTCTGGAAGTCTGGAATTAATAAGCCACTTGCATTAATTTCGTCTTTTTCGAGCCAATCGGCATCTTTAGATGATGTCTCATTGCAGCGCAGTGCACAATGCACAGAAGCTCATTTGGCCTTTTGGCAGCAAGTCGCTGTGGTCGTACCCTACTTTCACAACGTTCTTGTGTAGTCTTGCCATGCACGTAATGACTTGTTGTGAGATGTGAAATAGATCCCAAAGTTGTACATATTCTTTTCTTCAGCTTGCTTTGTACTGATGGACAAAAGAAATCGTAAGCATCTGCTTAGGCCGATGTCAGATTATGCGTTTTGACCGGATGCGTTTCCGCCTCATCCGGTGAAAACGCATAGTGTGACAGATCGGTCCGGTTGCGTTGAAAACGGATGCGTTTTGAGTCATCGGTACGCGCTTACAAACTGCACCAGACTAAACGCACAGTGTGACAGGTCGGTCCGGTTGCGTTGGAAACGGATGCGTTTTCACCGCATCCGGTCAAGACGCTTAATGTGGCATCGACCTTAAACTCTTCTAGTGGAGGCGAGAGATCAATGGATAACCACACAAGAAGTAGTGAAAACTTGCGTGATCCTTTGTCCAATTGGCTAGGTACTATGAGCCTGCTTAGGGTTTGAAGGATTGGGCACGGTGGCGGCAGAAAACTCGGAAAACAGATTTTAATGCACTCCTCGAACGAGAACAGTAGGATTCGTCCACGCATTTAATTACTTGCAAGAAATATTGTGATTTGCGGACATGAGTGCTGTACCATACCAGATTAGGTTCTGCTGCACCTTCCAGGCTATCTTCAGGCTTGGGCGTCCAGGTTATACTTTTTAAAGTGTTGAATGGCAAAGTTCTTGACTTTTCGATAACATGGGTTTTCCTATGGCCCCACTGGTATCACGGTGTTAGATTCTGTTATCATAAAGAGTTTTAATGTAGAAAGTTTGAATCAGAAAGGTGTTTCAGAAAAAGGTAACACCGTCTCTAGTATAGGTAAAAAACTGAAAAATAATAATTGGGTTTGTTTAGTAAAAATTTTTGCATAACGAATAATATACGATGCTGCCAGTAGTTTCGGCAAAATCGTAAAAAATGTGTAAAACTTTTTGTTCTTCGACCCCATGTATCGTGAAAACGCATGCCGTTACAAAAATTTTTTACTAAGCAAACCCCAATTATTTTTCAGTTTTTCAACTATCCTAGAGATGGTATTACCTTTTTCTGAAACACCCTGTATATATAGGGTGAGGCAGATAAAGGGCCTATTAGAAATATCTCGAGAACTAAAGGTAACTGAATTATGAAAATTGGAATAATGGGGTTTTGAAGACTGATCTATTTAATGAAAATATTTTCATCTACTTGGTACTTCCGGTTATACCGGAAGTTGCTTATAACTTCGTGTTTTTAAATAGGACACCCTGTATATTTTGATATTTTTGAATTCTCCTCGATTTTTTCTTTCTTAAAATATAATGTTTTGTAACATTATACAGGGTAGGTTAATAGATAATTACGTTTCCTTATTAATTTCGTATTAATATTCACACCCTGTAGGATTTTAGTAGTTTGACATAATAAACTCTATTTATGTTCAAATGATTTTTAATATAGTCTACTATTGTTAACAATTATTAGTATAGCAAAATTTTTAATTTTAGTATACAGGGTGGGTCTAAACCCGGAATGAGTATTTTCTGAGTTTTCTTAAATGGAACATCCTATATTTTAGTATTGTAATGAAATGATATTTCATGGTACTTTTTTATTTCTTAAGCATTCCCTAACCTAACTTCTTTAATTTGTGCTTAATTGTTAATCGCACCAAAAATTTTAACTTCGATGGTATTTTGACAGTTCAACCATTATTGGCAATTTTAAGTATCAGTCTAGATTAATATGTATTTATTTCCAAAAAATTATTTGTGATTGAATATTTTCACGGCCAACCTAATACAGTTTCACATATTTTTTGTTGCAATTAATGTTTTGCTTGAATCACCAATAACTCACAAATTAAAGCAGTTAGGTATAGGGAGTGCTTAAGTAATTAATATTTACCATAAAACAACATTTCATTACAATACTAAAATACAGGGTGTTCCATTTAAGAAAACTCAGAAAATACTTATTCCGAGTTTCGACCAACCCTGTATACTAAAACGAAAAATTTAACTGTACTAATAATTTATAACAATAGTAAACTATAGTAAAAATCATTTGAACATAAATAGAGTTTATTATGTCAAACTACTACAAGCCTACAGGGTGTGAATATTGCTACGAAATTAATAAGAAAACGTAATTATCTTTTAACATACCCTGTATAATATTACAAAACCTTATATTTAAAGAAAGAAGAAATCGAGGAGAATCCAAAAATGTAAACATATACAGGGTGTCCCATCTAAAAAAACGAAGTTACAATCAACTTCCAGTATAACCGGAAGTAGTAAAGAGACCAAAATATTTTCATTAAATATTTCACACCTCAAAACCCCTGTATACCAATTTTCATGATTTTCTTACCTTTAGTTCTCGAGATATTTGTAATAGGCCCTTTATCTGCCTCACCCTGTATAGGAAGGCACTTATGGAATAAAATTATTTCTGTCCTTGTTTTAAACAAATTTAAAAAACGCTGAGACCCGTAGATTTTTATATAGAAATGTGCGCTTTTTAAACATAAATTTAAATGTACAGGTTGATTCATGCAAGCTTTCCATAGTCCATAAGCTTTATTTTTAATGGAACACCCTGTATATTTTTATATGGTTAGAATCTGCTTAACAACCTGATTTCATGGTCTACTATTATGAATAATACAGAGTGATCATTTAAAATTATAATTTATGGAAACTACTTATAGAATAAAATTGTTTGTGTCATTATTTTAGAAAATTATAAAAACGCAAGGATACGTCAACTTTTAAATTCAACTATGGACTGTTTAAATATAAATTTGAATATACATCGTAATTCACGCAAATATAGCTTAGCCCATTATCTTTAATTTTAATTTAACACCCTGTATATTTTTGTTTTTAGAAGTTACTTAACAACCTTATCTCAAAAATGTGTATTATGTAGGGTGTATTATATGAATAATACAAGCTGAAATTTTGAAATTATCAAGATATTAAACACATAAAACTTTGAAATTAATAATTGAGGAATCACACTATAAATAAAGGTATTATTTTTTAAAATAGCTATCAATTTTCTAAACTAGTATCAATATAGTGGGTTTTGTAATTTAATGGTTCTTATTTATTTAAAGTTTTTAAATAATTTCAAAATTTGTGTATCTAAAACAGTAATGTGCAGAAAACGAGACTTTATGGGCTTCAGAAAACGAGTACCTACACATGATTTATGACGTCTCTCTCACAACATCTTATTCGAGACAAATATCCCATCTGTACCTCTCTTGTCGTTATCTTTTGTTCTGGAGAAAGGTCCAGCTAATTATTACAAACACATGTACTGTGTTTGTTCTGGTTACAAATTTTAAAGTTTTTTTCACTTGAATACTATTTTTCTATAGTAGCAGGTCGGAACACGAGCGGAGCGTGAGGGGGTAATATAATACAATCCAGGGGTTCTCCGTAAAACATAAACGAAAGTTGTCAAGTTGGGAGATTTTGATTCCGTAGTTTTTTATTTTAGTTAAAAAACAATGTTACGTAACGCGCTGTTCGAACCCCGCTCCCCTCCCCATGTATCGCGCGGTAACGTTATGCAAGACCCCCTCCCCCCAAGGTGCTTTACGTAATACTTGAACGCTCCCTAAGCAACAACATTTTTGTTTAATTTATTAATATTTTTTGTATTTTGACAACGGCATCCGATTTGAACGTGTCGAAACGTTAATAAAATAATTTTTTTTAGTGAAATTGTGGCTTATTTCCCATTAGAAATAGTTAATTACAAAAATGCCACAAGAAAATAGCTTCAGAACCACATTGACAAGTTTTATAACTAAAAGCCTTAAAACATCAACAAGAGAATTTCATTTGAAACTTCCTCGTAATATGTAGGAGTGCTGTGCAGGGAATTGCGAAATACTTCCAATTCTTCGTATTATTACGTCATATTATATTATCTAAGAGAATGCATTATGCGTTAAATGAATTCTTAACACGAATTAAAGAGTCATAAAAACAGAAACATTGTGTGACCTTCCACTAGTGCCGATGTTAGTTTAAGTGAGGTTCGTTGAACTGAAATGCTCCGTTCATATCCACCACACATAATAATGCAGTTTTAGCTGAAATACTTTTATGGGACGTGCATACATATACATTTAATATGGTAATGCACAATACAGTCATCATTGATAGTGAAAAATTGAGGTTATGAGCGTTATGTAACGGATAATTAGAAGGAAGTTGTGTCGAATAAGTACATAGTTAAGGCATTGTATTTTTTTTTTCATAACTATTATAATCATTTTACAGCTTTAACTGTATTTAGCGAGGCGACATCTATAAAAGTTGAGCTTTTGTAGTTGTATGAATTTATCACTTCAGCGCTTTTAAATTGTTTGTCCTATTTGCATAATAAAAGCTATAAACATCCATGCTTGGGGGATAAGCTGATAAACATACCTTTAGTCTGAGAAGTTTGAATGCAATGTGTTATTGCATAGTAGTGTAGTGTATCAATCAATGTCTTTAAGGGCAGCCAAAGTCCGAAAATTTATTTTTTTAAGTTTGTTGTGTTATGATTGAAAATTATTCTCTGAAATCTTAAATCTTATATTTCCAACGATATATAATACATTGTAGTAGAAAATATCCATGATTACAAAATTATTTGTTTTGTGAACGTCTGCCCTCAACTTACCGTGTACCGGTCAACGACCTAACCAGGACGATCCTAGGGGTGGTGGTTACAACTACTGGGGGATATGGAATACCGCCAGTTTGAGCTCGAAAGTACATCCCAATGGGGGGTTATAACCCCCCCAAACACCCCCATGGTTACGCGACTGGTACCGATAGCTTTCTTTATATCCTATTAGAGTGTTTTATGTTTTTTTACTTTCATTTTTCAGAGCAAATTATTTTAGGTGTTTAAATTTATCTAAATTTTAAGTAAGCCATGACTGAATTGACAATTATTGAAGATTATCGATTATCAATCCGGTAATCAATGTAACACTGTAGCAAATAAAGAAGTAAAAATAATTTATTAGTAATACATTTTACAAACAAAAACACAACCACTACATGCAACATTTTTGAAAAAATTAAAAACTATCTTTTTATGTAAATGCAACAAATAAACAAAGACAATTAGTAATAAATTTTACAAAAAAACACACAAACACAAAATACCTACAATATTTTGTGAAGACAATTAAACACTACTTTTGTATGTAAATGTAACAATGTAACAAATAAAGAACGAAACATAATTTATCAGTAATACATTTTGCAAAAAACATGTTTAAAAAAATTAGAAGCTACTCTTAATAAAATATTTTTAATATTTAATTACATAAGGTGTTCAAAATTATCTCCTAACACATTTATGTATGCCTAAAAACGATCATTGAATGAGCTACTTACTCCACGGAGCATTTGTAAATGAACACATCGAAATACACTTTGTATTCTATTTTTCATCTCATCCCTTGTTGTTGGAGGTATTTTATAAACTTCATTATTAACGTAACCCCAAAAAAATCAGTCGAGTTTATTAAATTCTGGTGATTTGGGTGGCCACGCTACTCGTCTATTGAAAAATGAAAATATCTCGAAAACTAATAAATTTAGACATATGGAATGTTATCTAAAAATTAAAGTACGGTAATGGTACTTTTCAATAGTGATATAAAATACAGGGTGTTCCGTTTAAAATTACTGAGAAAATAATGTACTTGCGTTTTGACTCGCCCTGTATTTGATATAAAGAAAATTAGCAATATCGGCCATTCTTGAAAATTTTGACAATACTTTAAAAAATATGGCATTAATAAACCATCGTTGTTTTGCTTATTTTTATTTATACAGGGAGTTGAACTTGTTACGATTTTCATATAAAATTGGTTATACCTTTGTAAATACCCTGTATAACATAACAAACCTTTATATTTTTGTGATGGAGAAGTTAACAGCATTTCGAATTTAAAATAAAATATAAGGTGTTCCATTTAAAAAAAACATAAGTTTGGTCTGCCACTGTGTTATCGAACACCCTGTAACATTCTAATTTTGTAATGTGAAGCTCAAAGGTGGCTAAAATTTTTGTTATTAACTTTTATTGCTATCTATTACTATAGCGGAGCTATTGAGCTTAACCCTACTAATCAATCACCCTGTATAGTAGGGGAGGCTTGGATGCTAAATTTGCAGTTACTAAAGCGTCATGAGGACCTATTGGGTGTGAATATTAGGTCCTAAAACCAAAAAAGTTAGGTAAGGCTTTCATTTTAGTGGGGATTTTTCATTTTTTTTTTTAATTTTCCATTTCCAAAAATATTTATAGTGTCTTCTATCCACAATTAAAAAAATGTCTCTAATAAAAGATACTTATATTTACGTAATATATTATTATATTATATTTACCTAATATAAGGAATCCAGCAATAAAAAATGAGGGTTCCTATTTAAGCTTTTAAGTACCTAACCTCCACCCCACCTCCGTGGGGGGTCGTGTTTGGTATTTTTCGATAGATTTTTCGAAAATGTTGAACACGTATTCAGTTTTTTGATGATTTTCGATCTGATGTTCATTTTGCGAAATATTCGCTTAAGTAAACTTTTTTGCATTTTATGCATTTTATTACATTTACTTTTCTTTACATTTAAGCATTTAGTTGTTAGGGCTCGCAATTCAATAACCGTTCCAGTATATCATTAATTTACAAAATTAATTTAGGAAAAATCGAAATATAGTAATAAGATTTACGCTTTTCACGAAAACCTTTTTAAGTATACATTTACATTAACTTATTTGCGAACGCTTCGTACAATGTTAATTGGTAAGTATGTACTTTCTTTGAAAAAACATTGACAAAGCAGTCACAACACCTAACGGCCACCTGGCTTTGTGTTTATTTGCAGAATGTTCCAATTTTAAGTCACCGGAAGCACGCCTTTCACCCTTTTCCGTTAGTTGTATAACAGACTCATTGCACGCCATTACTGTGCCGTGAGCACGTCAGAAAGTATTAATATTCTACACTGAAAAATGTTTTGAAAATTTTATTTTAAAAAGTATATTTTTACAGTAACTGTAACAGTAAATTAATGTTACTAACTCTTTTGAGGCCTATAATAAGATTAAGTATTTTCTATGGGAAATAAGCCACAATTTTACTAAAAAATGAATTTATTAACGTTTCGAAGCCCAAATCGGGTTTCGTTGTCAAAATACAAAATACTATTAAAATAAACAAAAATGTTGTTGCTAAGTAAAAAAATTCTTCTAATAATTTATTTATTCTGACTCATTTATATTGGCAATTCAGACGTATATTATACATTTTAAAGTAGAAGACTTTAAAATGATATCGCCAATATTTATGAGTTGCGTTCCTGGGACGACTTTACTAAAAGATAGTTCATTCGATTACATGAAATCAATCCCAACTCAAGAATATCCGTCGCAAAAAAATCATAGCATGTGATCTGTCTTTAAAAAGACAACCAAATGCAACGATGACAGTAAAATTCTCGCGTTAGAGATTCCATAGTAAATCACGAGGAAAAACCAGGAAAAAAACCTCGTGATACTATCCCGACATCGTAAGTATTGAGTTGGGATTGATTTCATGTAATCGAATGAACTATCTTTTAGTAAAGTCGTCCGGGGAACGCAACTCATAAATATTGGCGATATCATTTTAAAGTCTTCTACTTTAAAATGTATAATATACACACAACGCAAAAGTCTAAGGATATTTTAATAATTTGACAATACCAATGACAGAAATTTCATGACCATATAAATTTGCTTGTACTATAATTGTTGATACAGACACTCACTTCTTATCAAAAAAAAAAATTGTAAAACTGATAACAATACGTGTTTTAGAATGTTCTATTGTCCCTTATATAAGGGACAAAAAATCGACATTTTTATGTTTTGTATATTTTTAATTTTAGTCACTTTACACCATTCTTGCTTAATAGGTGAATTAAAGATATTGTCTTTTTACCATGCAATGACAACATTTAACGTTAGACGAGATGAATAGAGCCGTGGTCCTCTTTCAAGCTGGTATGCGACAAACTCAAGTTGCTGACCAGCTGGGTGTCTCCCAAAGCCTCGTAAGTCGTTTGTGGCGTCGGTTTAGAGACACTGGGAGTCCAGCCGATCAACATCCAGGACGTGGTCGCTCTACAACCGTCGCTCAAGACCGATATTTAATTTTAAATGCCAGAAGGCAGCCAACAATCACAGCACCCGAGCTGGTTAATGAATTACAGCTTGCACATAATGTAATAATTAGCAGCAGTACTGTGAGGAATCGTCTCCATGATGCCAATTTTCGTAGTCGGCGACCAATGAGATGCCCACCTCTATCTAGAGGCAATCGCGCTGCAACATTAACCTGGTGTCAAGAGTTTCAGAATTGGACTGACAATGACTTGGCCACAGTTTTGTTTAGTGACGAGTCTAGATATGGATTTCATCCAGATTCTCGTCGGACAAGAGTTTGGAGTCGACCCGGAAATGGAGAACGATTACGACATCTTCAAGAAGTGTATGCATACAGAGGGTGGTACATTAATGGTATGGGGCGGAATCATGATTGACGGAAGAACTGACCTCATTTTCCCACGTGGCTTTCTCAGAAGTTAGCAATATTTGGGTACTATTCTTGAACCTGTTGTGCGCTCGTTTGCTGCTGCTGTTGGAGAAAATTTTTACTTTATGCATGATAACGCTCGACCACATATTGCGCATATTGTAACAAACTGGTTGGATAACGAGGGTATTGATGTATTGCCGTGGCCAGCACAATCACCGGAATTGAATCCCATTGAGCATGTATGGGACATGCTCCAACGAAGAATTACTCCACATATGGGCAATATCTACAATGAGTTTCAATTAAAAGAGCTTCTAAGAGAACAATGGACACAACTACTTCAAGCAGACATTAACAATGTGATTCGGAGCATGAACAGTAGATGTAGAGCTGTGATAAACCAACGTGGTGGCCATACTTTATTTTAAGTTTATATTTCGTATTTTTGAAATTTTATGGTGGTATGTGAAACATGGGTGATTTGCAGTCTATTTTTTCTGCTCCAATTTTCTGTTTTTTTTTACAATTTATGGCTTTTGACATATTAAACAACAATTTAAACTACAAATTTTGTATTACTTTTTTAAGTTGATTACAGATAAACAAAATATCCTATTATATTACTATTTATAAAAATATCCCTAGACTTTTGCGTTGTGTGTACGTCTGAATTGCCAATATAAATGAGTCAGATTAAATAAATTATTAGAAGATTTTTTTTTACTTAGCAACAACATTTTTGTTTATTTTAATAGTATTTTGTATTTTGACAACGAAACCCGATTTGGGCTTCGAAACGTTAATAAATTCATTTTTTAGTAAAATTGTGGCTTATTTCCCATAGAAAATACTTAATTATAAAAATGCCACAAGGAAATAGCTTCAGAACCACTATAATAAGATATTTGAGAACACACAGTAATAAACCAAGGATCCGGACACCTGCTTAACATAACGGTACAGGAAGTGAAATGAACTCTAATAAAGGAATTGAAATATAACAAGTCTCCTGGAGACGACCAAATAGTAATAGAAGCTGTTAACCCTTAAACGTCCAACAATATGTACAGTCCCTGGCAACATTATTAGACGCATTAGGTATAAGATTTTATAAAATATGTTAATTATTGTGAGGTGCTACTAAATAATAGGTTTTTTGTATGTACTAGACACAATGTATTATGTTGTTTGGTTGTCCATTTAATTGTCTATATTTTATCACAACTAAAACATTATTAAGGCACAATTATTATTAAGGCACATTATTAAGGAACAAATATGTATTTATTGACTCTTGAAGGAAAACGGAAATATCGACAATTACATGTTAATACTTTGTTTAGCCATCTTTAGCCGCTATTGGAGCTTCAATTCTGCGCGGCATACTATCAATGCAAACATGTACGGTCTCCTGCGTTTAAGGATGATGATGACACACGTAAATTATCCTTCCTGTTTCCTAAGTGGTTCTCATTTGGACACCAGTCTTGGACATGCGGTATCAATCGCCTTTGCAAGACATCTGTGTACTGGTCTTGCCTCATCATTCCTTTTACCACGCATGGACGTCCAGTACCCTTGCCGCTAATGACTGGACAAATATCACTTTTGAAGGGTGAATTATGTTACAGTCTGAACAACACAGTAAGAATGAAACTTTTCTCGAAGACGACGACGCAAAAAATTGGGCTTTATTGGGAAACAGACCTGTCAACCATAAAAAAAATGCTGTGGAGCACCCTATAAAAGTGATAATTTGGTAAGTCATTATCGGCAAGGGTACTGGACGTCTGTAGGTGGTAAAAGGAATGATGCGGCAAGACCAGTACAAAGATGTCTTGCAAAGGAGGTTGATTCTGCAGCTCCAAGACTGGTTTCCAAATGGGGAACCATTAATTTTATGCAAGATGGAGCTCCTTGCCATACAGCTTGGTCTGTTAAAGCTTTGCAGAAGCTTCATCAGATTTGGCAGAAAAAAAACATCTCTTTGTTGGATTGGCCGGGTAATAGCCGTGATATGAACTCCATCGAAAACTTTTTGGAGTTAAAAACATCATCACAAACAAAACGCAGCTCTTAGAAAGAATAATTTATCTGTGCAACCATCATCCTCAAATGCAGGAGATAGTACAGGTTTGCACTGATAGTATGCCGCGCAGAATTAAAGTTCTAATAGCGGCTAAAGGTGGCTCAACAAAATATTAACATTTAATTGTCGTTATTTCTGTTTTCCTTCAAGAGTTAATAATTACATGTTTGTTGATTAATAATGATGGTTTATTTGTAATAAAATATAGACAATTAAATGGACAACCAAACAACATAGGTATTTACATTGTGCCTGGTACATAGGTACATACAAAAAACCTATTTAGTATCACCTTAGAATTAACATTTTTTATAAAATCTTACAGTGAGTCTAATAATTTGGCCAGGGACTGTAGGTTCTATAATGTATGCCCAAGGATGGGTAAAAATGTCCATCAATATATTGATTGAGAGTTGTTACAAATGTTAAAATGGATTAAATTTAAGAATCGTATACTTAGTAAACACAGCATGTTTTAAAATATTAATATAAACAATGTAAAGACCTTACTAAACTAACGAATTACTAAAAAACAGTCTGAAATAAGAAGGCAATTCTAACTCCCACTCTTGAACTGCGTCATCTCTGCAACTACAACAGATATTGGTTTTTTACTGTGTTTGCCACACACATATATTGCACTTCACACACAGTAATGTTGTCTTTGACACCTTAATTTCCACCAATAGCTTCTTTGGCGCAAATGGAACGCAGCGGTTTTTTAGTGTGAGATTTATCGTCAGATTTAGCTTCATATTTATGCCTACGTTTTTGCCCCAAGATACCTTCCATTCTAACAATGAGAAAATGCAACCCCTTTAGAATCTCGACTATTCGTTGGACAAGAGCCTTTATTAGTTCGATGCCTGGAGGAAAATAACCCTTCCATTACGTTTTTTATATTAGGTACCTACATTATGGCTTGTGGTTAAGTGTAGATAAAGAAAATGCGAAAAACGAAGCAGCGTCTAATAGTGTAAAGAATTTTTACAAGTAAACAAATTTCTGCCAACGAGAAATTATATAGAAACCTTCAGTAACAAGTTTTACCAAGGGTGGACATTTTGTGCCCACCCTTGTGATATTACTTTTACTTTCAAAAATAGCGGTAGAACCAAATTAACATTCAATAATCTGTCTTTTTTTAACAATAAATATTTTTGAAAAATTTTGGAACACGAAATAAATATGTTACAAGGGAATACGCTTTAGGTGGACATTTTTTATCCACCCTTTGGCGTTTAAGCTAAGAATAATGCAATTACTAAGCAGCGTCTAATAGTGTATAGAATTTTTACAACTAAACAAATTTCTTCCAACGAGAAATTATATAGAAACCTTCAGTAACAAGTTTTACCAAGGGTGGACATTTTGTGCCCACCCACATTTAGCTCAAGATATTACTTTTACTTTCAAAAATAGCGGTAGAATCAAATTAACATTCAATAAACTGTCGTTTTTTAACAATAAATATTTTTTTAAATTTTTGGAACACGAAATAATATGTTACAAGGGAATACGCATTAGGTGGCATTTTTTATCCACCCTTTGGCCTTTAAGCTAAGAATAATGCAATTACTATCCCAATCAAATTAAATCAGACTTACCAAATACTTTAGGCAAAAACTTTCGATAAGTACGTATTGCTGGTTCTGACATACGGAACTGAAACATGGGCTTTTAACAATAACAACATAGTCCACAAACTTCACGTGACTTAGATAATCCGGTCAACTTAGACATCAAAATGCTTGGCAAATAACAAAAATTGCCGGAGAGCCAAATTTTGGTGGAAAGCTAGGGTATACCATAACAAATAAAATTTTAAAAGTCCCCATCGATCCCATGTGTGCGTCAAAACTTATTCGGGGTCAAAGGTCAAAATTTGAGATTTTTTGGATTTTTTTCGAAAACTGTAAGTTTTATCAAAAAAAAACCTTAAACCAAAGTTGTCGATCTTAAAATTCTCTACAAAAATAGTCCCTTACTATTTTTTTCCTAAGAGTTGCCGTTCCTGAGATATCGCGATTCAAAGAGTCACATTATACATGATATGCACACGTTTCCACACACCTGTGAGGTAGTGTACTCGGCGCGTTTTTTTTTACCGTGGTTTCCCCTGTAGGCCTACTCCACTAACTGTTTTGACAATTTTAGGATAATTTAAGGAAACAATACCGGTCAAGTTCTAGATATTATCTTATTATTGATATTGATTATTGATATTGCTATTGATTATTAGGTTAACTATTGTTTTGATTTCTTTAGATATTTTAATCAGATTCATATTCTTGAAAGTCTACTTCAACAGTCAAGTCTTCTTCGATTTCATCTTCTTCCTCTTCCTCTGGCTGGATGTTCAAAAATTGTTCAAAAATTGTTCAAATGTGACTAAGTCATTGGTCTCTTCATTAAAATCACAGGAGTCTTCCTCTGTTGTACTAAACTGGACATTTGAGCAAGACTGACCTTGGCAGTTGGTACACACTAGAGAACACAGCAACCCGACTTTTTTACATCCACATTTGGCACTACAACCTTTTTTGCAATTGCAAAAATAGTGTTAAGGAGTTTTTCTGGAGCAGGTGGGAGTAAGGTTTTAATCGGTTCCAGAGTATTATCTATTAATTTTTAACCCCAGTCTTCTGGATTCAGTTCATTGCCTAGCCATGTTTGAACTTGATAATATACTCGATACAAATGTTGAAAAGCAGATGCTGATGTTGGAGGAAGGCATGATAGTTGTTCTTGTTTCGCGTATTTTTTACAAAAGTTAAGTATCGGTATTTATCAAGACAAATAATTTTTTTTTGGAGCTCCATAAACCGCAAGAAGAAAGCGAATTCCTTCCGTAATTATTGTTTGCGGTGTAGAATCAAGTTCTGTAAAAACTTTACAGCAGTCAGTCAAATCTTTTTTTTTCGGATAATTTAAGTACTGATGTTTTGCCCCTTCTGTACATTGCGGACGTAGTGTCGCAGCCGGTTATCGCATGTAAAAATAAAATGTACTTTTGGCATTTGGGATAAGCCGATAAACTATTCAAAGAATATATCTCTGTTCGCTTTTGAGCCCTTCCAGGTTTCAGAAAATAAATAACTTTATCTCCTGGAGTCCTTGCAGTAATCAGTACCAACAAATCAACACCTTCACCAACTACAATTGTTGTGTTTGTTGCCTTAAATTTTTCAATTGCTGTCTCAATTATAAGGACATCTGCGTCATTTTTAGCTTGTTTCACTTCAATATTCGCAGCTGTTAATTTGTCAGTTAACATTTCAGCTTTCTTTCAGCTTTCTTCTTGCGGTTTATGGAGCTCCAAAAAAAATTATTTGTCCGATACTTAACTTTTGTAAAAAATACCCAAAACAAGAAACAAGTAGAACTATCATGTCTTCCTCCAACATCAGCATCTGCTTTTCAACATTTGTATCGAGTATATTATCAAGTTCAAACATGGCTAGGCAATGAACTGAATCCAGAAGACTGGGGTTGGAAATTAATAGATAATACTCTGGAACCGATTAAAACCTTACTCCCACCTGCTCCAGAAAAACTCCTTAACACTATTTTTTGCAATTGCAAAAAAGGTTGTAGTGCCAAATGTGGATGTAAAAAAGTCGGGTTGCTGTGTTCTCTAGTGTGTACCAACTGCCTAGGTCAGTCTTGCTCAAATGTCCAGTTTAGTATAACAGAGGAAGACTCCAGTGATTTTAATGAAGAGACCAATGACTCAGTCACATTTGAACAATTTTTGAACATCCAGCCAGAGGAAGAGGAAGAAGATGAAATCGAAGAAGACTTGACTGTTGAAGTAGACTTTCAAGAATATGAATCTGATTAAAATATCTAAAGAAATCCAAACAATAGTTAACCTAATAATCAATAGCAATATCAATAATCAATATCAATAATAAGGTAATATCTAGAACTTGACCGGTATTGTTTCCTTAAATTATCCTAAAATTGTCAAAACAGTTAGTGGAGTAGGCCTACAGGGGAAACCACGGTAAAAAAACGCGCCGAGTACACTACCTCACAGGTGGTGTGGAAACGTGTGCATATCATGTATAATGTGACTCTTTAAATCGCGATATCTCAGGAATGGCAACTCTTAGGAAAAAAATAGTAAGGACTATTTTTGTAGAGAATTTTAAGATCTACAACTTTGGTTAAAGGTTTTTTTTTTTGATAAAACGTACCGTTTTCGAAAAAAATCCAAAAAATCTCAAATTTTGACCTTTGACCCCGAATAACTTTTGACGCACACATGGGATCGATGGGGACTTTTTAAACTTTATTTGTTATGGTATACCCTAGCTCTCCACCAAAATTTGGCTCTCCGGCAATTTTTGTTATTTGAAATGTCTATATAGACCGGGTTAAGAGAGCTATGGAACGAATAATGCTTAACATTAGGTACTCGGCGATCGCAACTAAAATGAAATAAGAAGACGATCAAAAGTGACAGATGTAGAACTGGGCAGGACACACAGGAATAATGGAAGATAAACTTTGCACGAATAGATTTGTTGAATGGCGACCAAGTGGTCCGAGAGCTGGTATAGTTTATTTTTTAACCAAGAGGAGTAAACTAAAAAGACAGATTCACACCCGAGAAAGTCACTATAAAAGTCAACAAATACATCTTCTTTTTTGGTTGATCATGTCGGCCTTCGGCGGTAATCCATAAATCTTATATTATACGAATACATCGCTAAAGAGTTGTAAAAACAACTATTTTTTATATAAAAGGAGACTGAAAATCTAAAAGTTAAAGGAATAACGCAGAAAACACAAAAATCGCTGATATAACTTAATTAACCTATAAAGCGCCAGAAGTGTCAAAATTACAAACAGTGGTGTAAACTTGCCTGGGGTTGGACCAATTACAAACCAGCATTACGGCGCGGTAAATTTAAATTACTCCTGCTATATTAAAAAAAAATAGACATTTTTGAGTAGGTACAGTCGGAAAAATGAAAGAATACAAATGAACAATCACATCAATCACTTATTTTATATTTGCTGTATTTTTCTATAAATAACAAACTTTTGTTATAGAAAAAGATAGCATATTATACAAAATAAGTGATTGATGTGATCGTTCATGGGTATTCTTTCATCTTTCCTACTGTATTTTAGGCAATCTGAAAAATTTTCAGGTAATTCTTTCATGATAGCCTAATACAAAAATGTCGGTCTGGCTGGAAGGTAGCGGTTATTTTCCCCAAAAGCCCCCCCCCCCCACCCCAAGTTAAAAAAAAGGTAAAAATTGTTATTACAAAAAATTCCATTGATAAAATATTCAATTATAAAGAAAATAAATAGGCAAATAAATAAATTATAACTATTTACTGATCATATAGAAGAGGAATCTGAGTCTAGGGTGAAGTCTGACGAAGAAGAAGAAAATGAATATTTTAGCTCAGATGAAGAGCTTGAAGAAAAAGTACAAGATTCGGACACAGAATTAATTTACTTTATATTTTTATATGTACTTTTCTACCTATATATTATTGTGGATCAATCTATCAATCAAAGATAGAATAAAAATTTTATTTTTTAATATAACGCGGGCACATAAATTTGATACACTCTATATATTGATTTGTAAATATTTATTAGAAGTTAGCTGTCACGCAAGGTGGTTTCTCCTTAATGAAATTTTCCATGAAGAATTAAAAACATTTTTGTAAATAAAAGTGGAGTGAAAGTTATTTAGGATTATAAGTTTAAACCGATTGTTTATTACGGAAAAGGGAAATCCACAGGTAGATGTAATTATTAGTTTTTAGAAAAATAGAAGTAAAGAGAATTGGAATTTTAAATATGTTTGTTTAATGACAGGAATATTTAGATAATTTCCGAAAAGTCATTAGTTTTGAGTAGAAGTATTGTTTGAAAGAATGACTGTGTTTTTCGATTGAAACAGAGGGAGGTGGAGAGAGAAATGTTTCTGATTGGTTTGGCAATTTGGAATGGGGAAAGTTTTGTTTGAATGTTGAGATAGTTTTGGAAAGAGGAATTCTTTGTGTTACCGGCATCCGAAAGGGGCAGTCAAAAGTTTTCGTGAGTAGTTCAGCAGCAAGTACTAGTGTTTTGTTTTGATAGTGGGAGTAGCCGAAAAGTGGTACGAGAGACAAATCAAATCGAGAAGAAATACCTCTTTGATTATGTACAGTCCAAGAGAGTAAGTTACAAGAATTATCATTATAAAAATTATTTGTGACACCAAGTAAAAAAGATACTTGGGTATCAGGAGATTATTGTTGAGAGAAAGAAAGGAGAGAGTTTTGGAGTTTATTGAACGAGTACTGGCAAAAAAGAGGCCTGGCTTGTGTTTTGGAGAAATAGTTGCTGGTATCCTGCTGGATTGTTTGCTGAGAACGGAGAGGGTCTTGATTGGTAGCCTAACATAATCAACAAAGAGGAGCTGTTTGGGTCAAGAGGAGACATCATTGTGTGTGAATCAAAAAGGTCAGTCAATAACCTATGTGATATTTTTTTTATAATCAGAAGTTAAATTTTTTACGTAAAAGCATATGCATTTTAAGATTCCAACATTTCAAAAATTTAATAAGAAATATAAGTAATTTGTGAATACTTAAATTTGTTTGTTTAGCTTGTTTTTTTAATAGTATCAAGAACAAAGCGATAAATATTTGTTTGAATTAGATTAATTTATATGGTAAAAGTTTCTTTTGGACAGTTATGCCCACAGGATTTAATTAATAAATTTACAGAGCATTGCTTTTGATAATAAAGGTATTTGTATGTGTTTATTTATGATTTTTCTATTTATTTCCTTTTCCTATTTTATCCCGATAAGGATCAACTAAGAGATACTGAAGCCACAAGAAAGGATAAGTACAACCTAAGAGAATTTAATTAATTTTTTTTGACAAAAGGCACCCTGAGATTTTTTCTTAATAAATGTTTATGTATGATTTGCGTTAATTAAATAATTGATCAAATAAATAATAATTAATATAAAAGTAATAGAAAGCAGATCATAACAATAGTTATAATAATAAATTTATCTTTTTCTATCATATTTCATTTGCAAAATATATTGTGTAGGACGTATTATTTTCCTTTAAATAATAAAAAGTTGCTTAAAAATATAAAATATATAATAATTACTCCAACATTTTGAGGCACAACAACATGGGTATCGCCAGGTCACGTGATTTTGCTCGAGCGAACGGACTCGCTGTGATAGTGGAATCACACAGCTATCGGTATGCGCTCTTTCTCACACTGGTGCTTACTTGTTTGATCACCTGGCAGTTAGCAAATTTCACCAAAAAAAACCTGTCTTTTTTTAGAATATTTATTTTATATCTTTTTTAGAATATTAAAAAATACCCTGTCAAAATAACAATTGCACCCCCCTGTCCGGAAATAAACTACATAGATATGCATGGACAGTTTTATATTTTATACTGGTTAATAGTATGTACAGATTTAGATGCAATCTTCTGAAGTTCAGATGTATCCCCTGAAAATAATCCTGGGGCGCCCATGCAAGCATCTTGCAGAGTTAGAATCTCTCGCAAATCGCCTGGCCTGTTTATTTTCTGTATATTTGAATATTTAAATTTACTTTAAAGTTACGTCAATGATATTTTTTCTAATAACAATTTTTACCCTTTTTTTAATTTTGGGGCGATTTTTGGGGCAAATAACCGCTACCCTCCAGCCATTTTTGTATTAGTCTGTCATGGAAGAGTTACGTGAAAAATTTTTAGATTGTCTAAAATACCTACTCAGAAATGTCGAACAGCTCTTATGTTAAAGAGCAAATAAGAGAAGTAGGAGCAGACGTCAAACCAAATGGACTGATGTACTGAGATGACATCAAGCGAATGGCTGGTCACGAATGGATGCAAAAAACAACGAACAGAAATTAATGGACACATCTAAGTTAGACTTACATCGAATGATGGATGGAGTACATGTTGAATATAATGAACCCACCACGGAAAATGGGATATATCAAATTAGGCCAGGAACTCAAGCTTTTCACCTCGCAATTTTTACAGAATGGATCGATTTGCTTGAAAATTTTAGAATAAGTAGTGGATAGTCCAAGAATCAAAATCTATATGATGCCGAAAGGCGCTTTTATGATGGGGGTGGTTGCCACCCCATCTCGGGGGTGAAAATTTTTAATTATATTTTGACCGAAAAAGTTGATAAAAACGTTCATTCTAAGCAAAAAATGTTCTATACATTTTTTGATAAAATTAATACTTTTCGATTTATTCGCTATCGAAAGTGTTAGTTTTGTATAGAAAAAATCAATGTTTTGCGATATATACTCATTTACAATACACTCACTTTTTGCCATAGAAAATTTTTTTTAAACCAAGTTTTTGGGAATTAAATAACCTACAATTTTATATGGAAACATTTTTTCGTATCTCTGATGCTAATCTTTCTATTCTGAAGAAAATGGCATTTTTTACCAAACTACAAAAATTCCTTATTTGCTTTTAACTCCATTTTTTTTCAAAACTAATCATTCTAAGCCAGTCAGACTTCTAGAATCTATCAATAATACATAAATAAATAAGAATGAATAAGATCAATGACTAGAAATACCGCCAACTAACATTATTATGCTTCCAATTGGATTTCTCCTTTTTTTTTTTCAAAAAGATATATTGATTTTTTAACCGTAACTTTTTATTTTTTATCTTAAAAGTTTTGTAAAAAAACAATTTTGTAGGCTTTTACAAGATCTATAAGACTATTAATATTAAATCTTTTTGTAATCCTCAATCGCAAAAAGAGGTGACTTTTAGAGGGATGGTAAAGGTGGTTTTTGTTTGTTATTACAAGCTTTAATTGTCAATAGCTCACTCAATTTTTACCGCAGAAAATTTTTTTATAAACTGTGTTCTTGGCAATTAGACAAGCTACAATTTCATATTTAAACACTTTTTCGTATCTCTGATGCTAATCTTGCTATTCTGAAGAAAAGCCATTGTTTTCTAAACTACAAAAATTCGTTATTCAATTTTAACTCCGTTTTTTTAAAAACTAATCATTCTGAGCCGATCAAACTTCTAGAACCTATTAAAAATACATAAATAAAAAAGACCAAATAAGGTTAATGACTAATTTTAATTAGGGTGGTGATTAGGGGGTTGCTTGCGATCATTTTTTCGATGAAAAAAATGGGGATTGACGTTCTTTTCATTATAAGTCACTTAATTTTTGAGATAGAGACTTCTTTTTAATTTCGGGATAGATATTTTTAAGTACCTACTTTAAATTAGTTTAAATAAGTTGTCCTCGAAAAATGCATAGTTTTCCAGTCTTTTGACTTTGAATCTAGAATATTTAGCATTTAACGAAGAAGAGCCAACATATAATAAAGTATAGCTCGATTACTATTGGTCTTAAAGAACATTTAAAAAAACGGTTTTGTTTATTATTTATAAAGGTATATTTTTGTTAAACAAAGTTGTTTTGATAAAACGAAAACTTTTGGAGTTATTAGCAGAAAACTGATTAAAAACACTGATTTTTCGATATAAACCTAACACTTTCGATAGCGAATCAATCGAAAACTATCAATTTTAGCAAATAAATGTATAGAACGTTTTTTGTTTAGAATGAACGTTTTTACCACATTTTGCAATTAAAATATAATAAAAAATTTTCACCCCTCAAATGGGGTGGAAACCACCCCCATGGTAAAAGCGCCTTTCGGCATGATATAGATTTTGATCCTTAGACTATCCACTACTTATTCTCAAATTTTCAAGCAAATCGATCCATTCTGTAAAAATTGCGAGGTTTTGTCCTATTTTAAGCTTCATTACTTGGACTAAATATAGAGAATTATAGGCCGATATGTTTGTTGTCTCAAATTTACAACTGGTTTACCAAAATAATCGCAAAACATTTAGAACGATAGTTTTTCATCAGCCTAGGCGAGCAAACTACGAGAGCCTTTGGAACAAAGGTAACTTTTTTGATATTTGTCAATTTCAAGAAAGCTTTTGGCACAGTAAGCTGTTGAAAGTTTGCAGAACTTTCGATAAAAAAAATTGATGACGCGCTGATGTAGCCTCTTAATGTATGCATTTTTAAAGACATCGGACTTATATGAATATATTCCTTTTAAATCGGAAAATTGACAAATTTTGGATAAAGTAGTTTTTATCAAAATGACATTAAATTATTTGTAAATAACTTTTCAGTATTATAAAGTTTCTGAGCAGCTTTTATTTTAAAAATGTGACATAATTAAATCTGTATGGGATTTAAAACATGTTAACAAAAAAGTAGGTTTGAACAACATAATACCGTTCTGATTACATATTCTGTCACTTCTTTGAATGCACCATCGTAGGTTTTTTATCTTCTTTGAAATCATAACTAAACTAACATTATAATGCACTACTTCTCAGGTTTCGGTTTGGACTTATTATATTTCAAAATTAATTTGAACTCTGTTACTCTGTTCATATTACTTAACAATAATTATTGTTTAACAACTATAATTACCGACCTCCTGTTTACCATTTCATTATTTTTCATTAAACAAAATTCCCTTCAAAGGGCAATAGAGATTTAGTTGTATTGCTGAGAATGTATTATTTAATATTGTGGAAAGCTAGAAAAACAAATATAAAGACATAATTATAAAAATATCTCAATATTTATACATAAAATAAAATAAATAAAATGTACAGTGAAGTACAGGATTACAATGTGTAAAGAAAGTGTAGGCAGATAGTCAACCCTGGACATAATAGTCCAGAAAGCCACTGCGCATCCGCTAGGAAAAATATTCTGATTCGTATTTTTTGCACAGTCTTGCTCAAAAAGGACCCCTTTTAACAAATTTGCATGTTGCCAGGTACAAAAGTGGGTCAAAAATTTTTTGAACGTTTTTTTTTGTTTTTTTTTTCCTAAAATAATTTTTTTTTACATCGAACAAAGTTTTTTTAGGTTTTTTGGATCCAAAGAGATTCCAAAAAGAAAATGTCTTTAGTAACTTTTCTCTAAAGTTGATAGTTTTTAACATATTATAAGCGATTAAAAATTTAAAAATTGCGAAATCAGCCATTTTTAACCCTCATAAATTATGTGAAAACTGAAAATTTCAATGTTGTCAAGGTAGGTAGAGGTAGTGCAAACACTCGTCACCACGGCGCAGTAGACGAAATTTCGCACTTCCATGCGAAACGCACTGTACTCAACGTGAAAATATCCGCCATCGCGCAGCTCTATGGTCAGGAGTGTTTGCACTATCTCTAGATATTTTTTAAACATCGCTTGATGAAATCCCGAAGAGTTTTTTGCAATACAGTATCTAAAACCCCTTTGTTTTTTAATGGCTAATCAAGCGGGCGCGACACTATTTTCAACCGTTGCATGTATATAATATGCGTAAATATATTAGGGCAGTCAATGAGGGTATGTGGCTCCGAACTCCATCCTACTATATCGATTTACGTGATATTTTCACAGTAAGTAGGGAATATCCCAAGAAACAAAGTCTACCCTATGCCGATGTGTGCTTTTGTCTTGGGGGCGGTTCCCACCCCTTCTCGGGGGTGGAAAATTTTTTGCTTAAATAACTACGGAAGTTGCTAGAGAACCTAGTACTAAGCAAAAACTGTTCTATAATTTTTTTTTTTCGAAAACTCGATACTTTTTGAGTTATTCGTGGTTGAAAATTGACCATTTTCATTGAAACATAACACCTTTTCAAACGGTTTTTTGCGAATACCTTAAAAACTATGCATCTAACTAAAAAAATTATATAAAACATTTTTGTAGCTCATAAAAAAACAAGTTACAATATTGTATGCAAAAAACTCTTCGGGATTTGATCAATCGATGTTTAAAGAATATTTATCTTCCTTGGCGACATTGAAATTTTCAGTTTTTCACATATGGTAGGGGAGCAAAGTATGCTAAATGTGCAGTCACTCGAGCGCTTTTGGGACCTATTGGGTTGTGAAGAGTAGGTCCTAAAACCAAAAAAAGTTAAGTAAAGTTTTCCATTTTAGTGGGCGCTTGCCATTTTTTAATTTAATTTTCCATTTCCAACAATCGTTTTTTCCGATTATAACGCCATCTATCCATAATTTGAAAAAATGTTTCGAATAAAAGTTACTTATTTTTACGTAAGGAATCCAAATCTGCAATAAAAAATGGGGGCTCCTATTTAAGATTTTAAAGTAACCCCCCACCCCACATCCATGGGGGTTCGTGTTTAGTGCCATTCGATAGATTTTTCAAAAATATTGAATAAGTGTATTTTACAGTTTTTCGATCTGATGTTCATTTCGCGAAATATCTCGGGATTCGTATTTAAAATATTAAATTTACCCCCCACTCCTCTCCGTGAGAAGTCGTGTTTGGTATCATTAGATAGATTTTTAAAAAATATTGAACACATATTTTTTAGTTTTTCGATGTGTCATTCATTTCGCGAAATATTCGCTTTTTTCTTGTGAAACTTTGGGACTCACCCATTTCCTTACGCCCGGCTCAAATCGTCAGATTTTTGGAATATACACTTTTTTGCATGTACTTAACTTACCTTATCTTAATCTGACAATTTCGAGTTTTTTTAAGAATAGATTTTTCTTTTCGGGCCCCCCTTAACGAACTCCCCTGTGTTAAGAGCCAATATATGGTAGAGGTACATCTGCAGGGTACCAGGTTTCTCCCTATATACTAATCTGACGCGCTCGAGTAACTGCAAAAATCCCCGCTTGGGCTCGCCTACCAATAGTTTTTAAATGTTAAAATGGCCGATTTCGCAATTTTTAAATTTTTAATCGTCTATATGTCAAAAACTATCAACTTTCAGAAAAGTCACTTCATACCTTTTTTGTTTGGAATGATCAAAAAAACCTAAAAACACTTTGATCTATGCAAGAAAAATAATTTTAGGAAAAAAAACGTTTAAAAAATGTTTTACTCGCTTTTGGACCTGACAACATGCAAATTTGTTAAAAGGGGTCCTTTTCGAGTAAGATTGTGCAAAAAAGCCGAATCAGAATATTTTTTCTAGCGGATGCGCAATAGCTTTCTGGACTATAACGATATTTATAGACGGGGGCATTTAGAACAAAATAAATCGATTTTTGAGAATTTTCAAGTACAAAGGCGTACTTCACTCAGAATCGACAAAAAAAAGTGGAGTTAGCGTGTTTTGGCAGTAAGCCTACAATATCGAAAAAGACACAATGATAAATGACAATTGAGAATAGTTTTTGCTTTTTAAATAAGATATATAGGCCTAGATACTGCGTGCCAAAAAAAAGTTTATTGCCGAAAATGTGTTAATAGCTTAACGGTGTCTAGTCGGACAAACTTTGATCTATCGGAACACTGGAACAAGGGAACTTTTAATTGTGGAACGTGATTTTAATTATGGAACGTGTCATGACAAGTTTATGATTGTGTAAATTGTCAGGTTGTTTTTTAAGTTTATTTAATAGCAAACTAGTATGAAAAAATTGTTTTTCCGACAAATATGTTGGGCCTTTATGTTGGGCAAATCGCAGGAATTATGTTGGTGATAAATAGCAGTCAGATTTTTGCACGAGAGTTTAATAATAGGGTAACAAATCAATTGGAAGTTCTGTCCGACAAAATACATGGGAAGTTTTCTTAGCCTGACGTTCGAAACCTGTAACCTGTTCCACAATTAAAACTTCCCCTGTGTAAATGTTCCCGAACATCAAAGTTTGTCCGACGAGACACCGTTAAGCTATTAACAAATTTTCAGCTTGCTATTAATAAACTTTTTTTGGAACGCGGGATCCAGGCCTAATAGTAGCCGTGTACATTTAAATCGTTCACCAAGATGGCTACAATTAGCATGTTATAGTTGTTACACACATTCGATGTATGTAAACTTACGTGCATAGAAATCGGCCCACTTAAAAACTTGGTCATTTTTGATGTCTCATATTGCCTAAACCTGTTGGCCGATTTAAGTGATTTTTTGAACATGTTATAGTCTGATTCTTTAACAATACCACTGTAATAATATTGTTGCTAAACACGTAAATTTTCATTGTACCGGGTGTCCCAATCAAACTGTGTTTTTTTCTCAAAGTTCGCATCACCCTGTGGAATATTCTAGCATTTATAAAATACTGAAATTAAAACCCAACTATAGCCTCAGGTTTTCTTAACATTCTGTTTTTTGATTCATTTGCTTATGTTGGATAATAAAAAAGTTAGGTACTTTAACAACTACACATGTTCTTCATCCATACACGGTGTTTCTAAATAAGTGAGACAAACTTTAACCGATAATTCTGCATGAAAAAATAATGACAGTTGGCTTTATAAACGTATGTCCGTAAATGTTTCGTTTCCGAGATACGGGATGTTGAATTTTTTCTTACAAACTGACGATTTATTTTATTGCTGTAAAACCGGTTGAGATATGCCAATGAAATTTGGTGGGTTTTAAGACGTAGTTATTGCACATTTTTTGACATACAATTAAGAATTTAATATTCATTATTAGCGCGCATACGTGTAATATGACCGATCATATTACCCGTATGCACGTTAATGGTGAATATACAATTCTTAATTTTATATCAAAAAATCCGCAATAACTATCTCTTAAAACCTACCAAATTTCATTTGCATATCTCAACTGGTTTTAAAGCAATAAATAAATCGTCAGTTTGTAAGAAAAAATTCAACATCCTTTATCTCGGAAACTAAACATTTGCGGACATACGTTTATAAAGCCAACTGTCATTATTTTTTCGTGCAGAATTACCGCTTAAAGTTTGTCGCACTTATTTAAAGACACCATACCGTGTATTGGTAAAGAACATATGTCTAGATGTTAAAGTACCTAACTTTTTTATTACGCAACATAAACGAATGAATCAAAAAACATAATGTTAAGAAAACCTGAGGCTACAGTTGGGTTTTAATTTCAGTATTTTATAAATGCTAGAATATTCCACAAGGTGTGGTGAACTTTGAGAAAAAAAGACAGTTTGATTGGTACAGCCGGTATACAATGAAAATTTACCTGTTTAGCAACAATATTATTCAAGTGGTATTTTTAAAGAATCAGGCTATAACATGTTCAAAAAATCACTTAAATCGGCCAACAGGTTTAGGAAATATGAGACATCAAAATGACCAAATTTTTAAGTGGGCCGATTTCTATGCACGTAAGTTTATATTAATGTAATGCAAGCAAGAAACTTCCATAACTATGTAGTATAAATTGCTTGGTAAGCATAAATTGCATAACTAAATTATTGGAAATATTAAAAGAAATCATTAAACCAATTTGTTTATGCCGAATGTTAGAAAATAAGTTTAATTTACTTTTATTACAATGTCAAATCGCTTATTAAGCCAATAAAATAATAAAGAATAAATGATTTTCATTGATTGCCTGCGACACTTCCTCACTTCTTCATCAATGTGACGACGCGCTTTTCCGGGATATATTTGTAGTATTTTTAGGTGTCTTTTATTTAGCTGAAGATTTAAATAGGCGCCACTTTCAGGAATTGTGTTAATAGACAGAGTGTTACCGTAAATCCTGTTTATTTTTAAAAAGCCAGATCCATCCAGTTAATTCGATTTGTGCAGTAGAATTTGTATTGGTTCGAAAGTCGGATTTTTGTTTTTTTTTGTTATTTCAGGAACCGTGTATATCTTTCAATGTCAATTAAATTTTTACGCCAGTATAAATTCATATTTATTTCGTTATTTACCTAATTACTAATTTTCATAGGAATGTTTCATAATTTGTTTTTGGAACCTGGAATTAGAGGCGTAGCTACCGCCGTATCAGCCATATCAATTATACGGGGCCCCCGACATTCAGGGGCCCCAGCGTGGCATGTTAATTATTTCACTATTAACACAGTGGATATTGTTTGGTTATCGACATTTTCGTGTAATGGATTCTTTATCTATCTATAAATTATATTGATCTATTTTATGTTCTCTGCCGCTCGCTGTTATTCCATAACAACAGAGCTTTTTTGTTTTCAAGCTACCTTTCATTGTCCATTCACCGTTAGCTGTGTGTGAGACATTGTATAATGCCAAATTGCAATTTTTGTAATCGCTTTACCTTTGAATACTTGTAATAGTGTGTATTGTTTGGGCATATTTGCGTGTAATCTGTTCTTTATCTATAAATTGTATTTAGGTATACATCTACTTGCCGTCCGCTCGCCGTTATACCATAAGAACAGAGCTTCTGTGTTTAAACTCATTTTCAATGTACATTCATCCTTGGTTTGAAATAACTGAATCTGTTTTCAAGCAATGAGTCTCAACAATTCAAATCTATTTTTCGTAGAGTTTATTAGGTTTATTATTATTATCTATATTTGGATGTTATATGCAGAACTTATCACATAGTTCCTAAGGTTTTATTATGTAATTTGCAATTTATTTAAATTTTGCAATATATTGTTTTGTTTTATTTCATTATCTTTTATTTTGTAATAATATTGACAATTTATGTCATTTCAGTAAACTGTATTTGTTATTGTTTTTTTTTTCGACTCTTTGTAAGCTTTGTCCCTAAATTTGCAAAATTTTCTGTGACAATAAAGCATATTCCCATTCTATTCTATACAAGCGTTTTTGCTTCTTTTGTTAAACACTTTTTAGCACCATTCCATAGTGGAAAACGGTCCCGCGAGAAACTTTGATATGGGGCCCCTGTGGGGCTAGCTACTCCACTGCTGGAAACTTCAAAATATTTTTGGAATGGCTAATTAGAGAGCACCTAGAGACTTGTAACTTTTTGCATTGTGTTCAGGATGATGTCAGGAAAAAAGTGTACTATATAAAAAGGGTGGAAATTAATAATCGCATTTTAAAGTGCATAAAATTCATCCAAAAGTGCATCAACATGTCAAAATAGGAATGTTAAGTACAAGATTTTGTGACTCGTGGGTTTTTGGGTTCGCTGAACCCTACTACGCCATCAGAACCAACCTCCAAAGTACCTGGTGCCCAGGGTCACTGCTAAGGCACGTCATCTGGAGGTTCGACGGTTATCGGCACTAAATTCATGCAAACAGTTTAGTTGGATGTTTTTGGAGTTGCTGAACACGAATACGCCATCAGAACCGACCCCGGATCACCTGGTGCCCAGTGTCACTGCCATTATAAGGCACGTCATCTTCTGGAGTTTCGAGGGTTTTCGGCATTAAATTTATTCAAATAGATTATTCGGGTGGTTTTTGGGGTTGCTGAAAACGAATAAGCCATCAGAACCGACACCCGGAGCATCTGGTATATGTGACTTTGGCACTAAATTGATGCAAACAGATTACATGTGAGGTTTTTGGGGTTACTGAACATAAATACGCCATCAGAACTGACCCCGAAGCACCTGATGCCCACGCTCACTGCTAAGACACGTCATCTTCTGAAGTGTCGAAGGTTTTCGGCCTTGAATGCATGCAAATATGTAGATTACTAGCTCCAGAACACAAGTTCTGGGATCTAGGAATCTAGGAGCAAGCGAGATATATGAGCACATAAAGCCTCTTCTAATCATCCAGAAAGGAATAAGACTGCGTGAGCTACTCTTAATCATTAAGAAAAAATTATAAAAATGCCACAAGAAAATAGCTTCAGAACAACATTGAGAAACCATTGGAGAAAGCACAAAAATGATGATACAGTAGATTTTATTGGCCGAAGTGTCTGACTGTCATCAAAAAATAGTAACAGTGGCACTAAAATACATGCAAAGTTACTAAAAGCAAAAAAAAATCCTATTTATAGAACTGTATATATTATGTAAAGTAGGAAAGTAAAGTGTCTAATTTGTTCGATTGATCGCCTATCATATTTTAACATTAACCTTTAATCTTAATGTTTTAGACCTTTTTTTGTGTAAAATATGTTTTTTTATATGTATTTATTTCTTATTCAGTTTTAAAGTTTGTCTAACAAACCCACTTCTAATATGTAATACTAAATTTGTCAGTTATTTTACCGGTTCATACTGGTTAATTTTCGTTCTTAGTGTAGCAATTTTAAAGGGCTTGTAAAAGATTTGTCACAAAGCAAGCAAACTTTCGTCGATATTTACGTTGGCGCGTGAAGGAAATTTTCAATTTTATGGTTCTTTACTATTCATTATCTGTTTACAAGTGGGTGAAAAAAGTGTGCCGCGTTAAATAGTATAATTATTATTAGTGTTTTCATTTAATGAAGTGGGCGAGTTGAGCAATGTTGTGGGTTTCTTGATGTAAACCAAAACAGACCGGATTTTTCCTCAATCCTAATTATTATTACTTTCAAATAACTGTTGAAGTCGGTTATTAGTACCTACTAGCTGGTAATTAATTTTGATTTATTTTGTGTGAAAATACTAAAAATGAATATTTTTAAAAATTTACAGTATCTATAAGTTTAGAGCCGCTTTAGTGGGCGTCTTTCATAAGTGATCTAATGTGTATGATATAATTATTATTATTTCACTACCTTGGAAGAAGACCGTCATCTTAGTCAAGGAGACCGTTATCATAAAATTTTACCCATAACTGCAAAGAGGCTAATATTTTTGGCTTTGGTGTGTGCTGTATAAGTTTTAATCAATCCTATATAGTGGCGGATCTAGAAATGGGTCTTGGAGGGGGGGACTTCCAATGAAACACCAACCAAAAACATAAAAAAGATAAATCCAAACTACATAAAAAAGACATAAATAATTACTTAAATGCATTAAGTTCCCTTAATCTTCCTAACTAGAGGGTTTATTTAGTTGAATTTCTAAACGGGTTCTCTATTCCACCCGTAGATCCGCCACTGATCCCATGCCTTCTCATTCCTGTTTTAGGCTATATAATTTTTGAGTTGTGACGTTTTTATTAAAAAAATGCTCTGGGATTAACAATAATTATAATTAGACTCTTGACTAAAAATTTTTTACTTGTTTTTTTACAAATGTATGTATATTTATCACCGACGTGATACAATCAAAAGCAGCTTAGAAAACCCATATCACGGTCCTTTTCCAGTTATTAAGCGAGGTGACAAAGACTTTTGTCATCCGTGTAAATGGAAAAGAAACAACAATTTCCATAGACAGATTGAAGCCGGCGTACGAGCTTCAGGAAAGAACCCATCACGAACCAGAAAAAATGACAGTATTCAGCAAACCAAACAGCAGACCAAAGCGAAAAGCAAGATTTACCGGAAGTTATCAAGAAAGTGTCGGTTAACAGTGAATTCAGTGATTTTTCTTTCTCCTCGTATAAACATTGCGTGGTTTTATTTCCTGTTATTTTCAATTTTTATCATATGTATATTATGTATTATTTATCGTCTTATTCTCTCGAACGGGGGTGTATGGTGGTACGCTTTATACTATTTTTGCTAATTTTATTTTCCTAATTTTTGCGGCGTTTTAAATATTCGCGGGGTCACCAATATTCCGTTGGTGTGAGTTGACGGAATTAATTAAAAAATAAAAATAAGGGTAACGACGAACAGTAATATATATATATATATATATATATATATATATATATAAATTGTATATATATATATATATATATATATATATATATATATATATATATATATATATATATAAAACAAACAAATGAAATAGAGAATGTGGAAAAATCCCCTTACGAATAACTCACACATCCACTATTTCTGGCTGGGAAAAATTTTTCGAATAGAATCAAAGATCCAAACACCAGTTCTTAGAAATGTGTTTCGCCCTCTTCAACCTCCGTGGGCTCATCGGTAAAGATGAGGTTGAATATCTTTAGACACATTCCATCAAAAAACAACATCCGAGACATAGACATAACAGGAGCGTAAATCTACGCCCAACCTGAAAATGTCAGTCTCAAGTTTTAATTCCCTAATTACTTTAGAGTAAGTAAATATAT
This sequence comes from Diabrotica virgifera virgifera, assembly GCF_917563875.1. Lineage (NCBI taxonomy): Eukaryota > Metazoa > Arthropoda > Insecta > Coleoptera > Chrysomelidae > Diabrotica > Diabrotica virgifera. Next base: position 122,570,146 of record NC_065450.1, read on the forward strand.
ATATATATATATATATATATATATATATATATATATATATATATATATATATATATATTTATTTTGGGTGAACAAGCGGTGTGTTTGCTTATATCTCGAAAGAGGGTTTGTTAGCGAGACGAGGGTTTGTCTGCATCGTTTGCCTGCTGTGTAGAGACTGGCCCCGGACCACCACTTATTATGTCAACTGATTTGCGGTTTTGAGATAATGACCAGAAAGGGCCATAAATTCTGCATCTGCCTTTTAAAGGCTGTATTTCAAGAAATTGGCATAACGAGTGTGCACTCTGGTGGCATCGCAATCTATAGTGTTTCCTTGAAAGAAACATTAATCTTACACAATCTGTTTAGGGATAACATTTCGTTTCTCGAAATCAACCTCATATGGTTTGTATATCACATGTAGATTTTAAATAACCAATGCCGTTTCATTTTGAGAAAAGTTATAAAAAATTAAGAAAATAAAATTAGCAAAAATAGTAATTAAAGCGTACCGCTATATTTATCACAGACATAAGAACAGAGACGCCATAGTGTAGAAACCTAAAAAACACTCTTATTTTGCAGTAAATAAGCGTTAAAAAATACTTGCCTTCATTTGAAAATTCTTTCTTTTTACTTTCCATAATACAACCTCTTCACTGTTTTTGGCAGAAGTCAACTTTAGCATGAGTCTGCCTATAAATCGATAATCTATAAATCTAATAAAAGATATTTCGCTGGTACCTATGATTAATGTGATTCCTAATACATTTCCAGTGAAAATAATAACTCTTTGATAAGTGTTAGCGATACAATTTTGTTTTATATGCGTTTCCGCGAAGATTATAACTCCCAACATATTTATAACGAAAATATTTAGTTCATAATAGATGCCGACGAAAGCAAGTATTTCTGAGAACTTTTTAGTAATTAGAATTTTCGTGGAATCACAAACAGAAATGATGTTTTTTGCTGATACTCCTCAAAAAATACATTTTTTCTCTAACATTTTATTAGAGATTATAATTTACACAATCATATAATCGAAAATAATATTTTTCTACGGTCGTGCTAAAAGAGCCACTTTCACGCACGCATTTCGTTTCCAAAAGTCCCGCACGGCCGTGCGTGAAAGTAAATTATCCCGCACGGCGTGCGGGAAAGTAAAATACCTTGTAATATGCCAATATAATATATTATAATACATGCAATAAACTAATATTTAGATATTATTTACTAATTTATTTCAAATTTATCTTATTGTGTTCATGTTTTGATGAATTTAGCGCGATTATTTCATTCATAGGAGATTCTGACCAATAGAAAGCTACAGAAATGCAAATTAAGGTGATAATTTTTTTCACCTGTCAAATTCTGACGTTTTTGCTTTTTCAGCCAATCACCACGCGTCGTTCTAGCCAATCATTGAGTGTAATACTGATAAAACAGCCTCTTCCGTGATAAAACAGTCTCTTCCCTGATAAAACTTAAGGTACCCTAAATTTCACATAATACGTTACGAACGACATTGGAAAATCTCATATTAGTTATAAAAATTGTGTTTTTAATAATTGTTCATTTTCGATTTAAACAGTTTTTTATGTATTAACAATATAATAAATAAGTTGGTTCATTTTTAAATCGTAAAATAATTTATCTATAACCTACTTAAGACATTGATCCTAGTTGTCTTAAAAATATTTCACAGATGCCCGTATTTACTAATAATACATATTGGTTCATAAAATAATCTTTTCAAATACCACTCGTCCTCTAAATTTTGCTTGATAAATTTTTTCGTTTTCATACTTAAACTTCTTTATTTAGGGTAAAATCACTCATCCTTCGGACTCAGTGATTTTATCATTCGGTTTGTTTTCGTAATTTTACCAAATAAAGAAGTTTTCGTGAAAACAAAAAAATTTATCGATAAAATTTAGAGGACTCGTGGTATTACCTTTGATAATTTTTGATAATATCCCGTCGTTAAGCATACTACGTCAGCTGCCCTTCGTTGTTACGAAAAAATACATTCAGTGACATTAATGACAATTAATGTTTTAAAAATTATAAAAGTGATGACTTTCAATCGTCATATTATATTTATAAAAACTGTGTGTTTAATGGTACTTTGTACTTACATAAATAAATTACAATTAAATTTTGGTTTTGAACAGTTTTATTCATGAAATAATCGCAACAAATTGCGAAGTGAAGGCGAAGTGAATTGCGCCGAAGGCGAGTGAAATTATGTCAAAGTGTCAAGAGGGCAAAAATTCTATATTAATTTTAGAGTTCGAGTGCAATTTGTTGCGATTATTTCATGAATAAAACTGTTCAAAACCAAAATTTTATTGTAAATTATTTATGTTAAGTACAAATTAGTACCATTAAACACACAGTTTTTATAAATATTTGACGATTGAAAGTCATTACTTTTATAATTTTTAAAACATTAATTGTCATTAATGCCACTGAATGTATTTTTTCGTAGCAACGAAGGGCATCTGACGTAATGTACTTAACGACGGGATATTATCAAAAATTATCACCTTAATTTGCATTTCTGTAGCTTTCTATTGGTCAGAATCTCCTATGAATGAAATAATCAGTAGTAATTGCACAAGAGCTCTGAAATTATTGAATTTTTCCCGAGTGACACTTTGACAGTTTTAATTTCACGAGCCGAAGGCGAGTGAAATTATGTTCATTCGCCTTCGGCTCGTGAAATTATGTCAAAGTGTCACGAGAGCAAAAATTCTATATTAATTTCAGAGATCGTGTGCAATTTGTTGCGATTATTTCATGAATAAAACTGTTCAAAACCAAAATTTAATTGTAATTTATTTATGTAAGTACAAAGTACCATTAAACACACAGTTTTTATAAATATAATATGACGATTGAAAGTCATCACTTTTATAATTTTTAAAACATTAATTGTCATTAATGTCACTGAATGTATTTTTTCGTAACAACGAAGGGCATCTGACGTAGTATGCTTAACGACGGGATGTTATCAAAAATTATCAAAGGTAATACCACGAGTCCTCTAAATTTTATCGATAAATTTTTTCGTTTTCATACTTAAACTTCTTTATTTAGGGTAAAATCACTCAAACAAACCTAAATGGATAAAATCACTCATCCTTCGGACTCGTGATTTTATCATTCGGTTTGTTTTCTTAATTTTACCAAATAAAGAAGTTTTCGTGAAAACAAAAAAATTTATCGATAAAATTTAGAGGACTCGTGGTATTACCTTTGATAATTTTTGATAATATCCCGTCGTTAAGCATACTACGTCAGATGCCCTTCGTTGTTACGAAAAAATACATTCAGTGACATTAATGACAATTAATGTTTTAAAAATTATAAAAGTGATGACTTTCAATCGTCATATTATATTTATAAAAACTGTGTGTTTAATGGTACTTTGTACTTACATAAATAAATTACAATTAAATTTTGGTTTTGAACAGTTTTATTCATGAAATAATCGCAACAAATTGCACACGATCTCTGAAATTAATATAGAATTTTTGCTCTCGTGACACTTTGACATAATTTCACGAGCCGAAGGCGAATGAACATAATTTCACTCACTGTCAAAGTGTCACTCGGGAAAAATTCAATAATTTCAGAGCTTTTGTGCAATTACTACTGATTATTTCATTCATAGGAGATTCTGACCAATAGAAAGCTACAGAAATGCAAATTAAGGTGATAATTTTTGATAATCTCCCGTCGTTAAGTATATTACGTCAGATGCCCTTCGTTGCTACGAAAAAATACATTCAGTGGCATTAATGACAATTAATGTTTTAAAAATTATAAAAGTGATGACTTTCAATCGTCAAATATTTATAAAAACTGTGTGTTTAATGGTACTAATTTGTACTTAACATAAATAATTTACAATAAAATTTTGGTTTTGAACAGTTTTATTCATGAAATAATCGCAACAAATTGCACTCGAGCTCTGAAATTAATATAGAATTTCAGAGCTATTGTGCAATTACTACTGATAATTCGATGAAATAAAATTATTTTGACATAATGTTTAAAAGTCAGATCAATAGACAATTACAATGGTTTTGAATCGTCGTCATGGAAACCAATATCGTCGTCGTGGTATCCCATTATATTGAAAGTTTGGTTTTGACAACCTTGTCAAAGAATTAATTTGTGTATTTTCACTCCTAAATAAAAATTGAGTTGACTCTATTTTTTGTGGTCTTTTTCCAAACATACGGCCTTAGAAAAAATATTGTTCCTAACTCATGCGGAAAGTGTCTTCCCCGCACTCGACTGCTTGCCCGAACTCCGCTATCGCGTCTTTCGGGTCAACGGCAGTCTCGTGCGTGAAAGTATCACTTTCCGCACTAGTTAGAAAAATAACTATTTTCGCGGCGTTCATTTAAAGTTCTACTAACTCTTACCGGCATTTTTCGAAGTTATACTATTCGTAGGCGGCGGCGATTTTTATTAAGTGTGATTTAATTCATCTCCAGATTTTGCAGTTCACTATTATAGATTGCCTTTAAATTAAATTTTTTACATGTGTTTTAATTATTGATCAATAACTTGAGAAGTTATTTATGCCTCCGTTGTTAAATCAGTTTCCTTATAGACTATAATATAGTGATGTCATTAATTATGGGTTGAAATTTCAAATACCTGATACTGTTGGAATTTTCTTATGGATAATAAAATAACACATAATATGTATTTTTTATTGTCGATGTATTGTGCATATCCGAAAGATACATTCAGTTTACTGTTTCTATATTTAGGGAAAGTATTCTGAGAAAATGAAATAGGAATCTCTGTATTTGATCGAATAGCATCTAAGAGCTTTGCTCCTTTCCTATCTACAACTCATCTTTGGATCTAGGAATTCGGAAGAAACTCAGCCGCACAATTATAATGATAATGGTATAGATAGGTAATGAAAATGTTGATATTCAAGCGCTTTTAACAACCCAACTAAAAATTTTATCTCCGTAACACTTCAAATTTTATGAGCTAATTTTATAGGTTCAAATCAATTATCTTAATTGAATTTTTGATTTTTGTATGTGTATCTAACAGAGAAATTTACCTATTTTATTTTTACTGGAATTATTTTTAGTTTGGAAGCCCCCTGCAATTGTTTTATATTGAGTAATCTCTGATCTAGTTATTGAACAAATAGTTTTTACATAGTGTATTTATGTAATTGTTACATTATGTACCTAGCTGGCTTAATTTTATTTGTCCCAAATAAATATCTTGATGGGACTGTGGACGAGGAAGGTGTGACCCTTGTGCTTTCTTGTGTTTTGTGCTTTGTTGCTGATTGTAAGGAACTCAGAAAATGTTATCTGGGAGCAAACGAGATTTAGTTTCCCAACTTTTCTGAATCATAAAACTTAATAATTATTTAAATAATTAAAGTAGGTAAAACACCTGCTCATAATTTGGGTGACGTTTTAGTGACACAATCATTGAAAGTGGCGGACGGATACTATTTTGTAAGTTATTTTAGCACCCCATTTGGAAGGTTCTTTTGTGGCGTGTGCTCATGTGTGGCTTTCTGTTATCATGACATCTCCAAATTATGTGTTCAAATTGTCCACATTTTGAATCTGCGAGTTGTTAATAGTAAATATGAGATTTCTTGCATTGAGTCTCAGGGATTTGGTTTTATTAATATTCATTTTCAAACCTACTTTATTGTGGACCCAGTGGTCAGCCACATCTTGGAACTTTTGCCCCAAGTCCTAAGAGACAAATAATGTCATCGGCGTATTCTAGATCGCTTAGGTATGTGGTTAACGTCCATTATTATGCCTCTTGTCTGTGAGTCTAGTTTGGAGAGAAGGTTGTCTATAGCTATATTGAAAAGAAAGCGCGCATCCCTGTATTACTCCATTAAGAATGCCAAATTCACTATTCACCCCAATATATGTCACGTTGCATTTTATGTCAGTGTGTAGTAACTGTTAGTCTATAAGATCCGAATAGGAGGTCAAAATATACCCATGTGCTTGTCGGATGAAACATTGTTGTTATTAAATTTCATACATAGACAAACACGGCCAGCATGGGTTGCCTATCAAAATCGTGTCATAGCTATCCTTAAGGGAAGGCCGTAGGGGTTGAAATAAATATTTCAAGCATATTTTTTTTTGAAAGTATGGTAGAATTATTTTATTTTTAAATTAAATTGGCATATTCAGTATAATTCATAGATTATTCAAGAAAAAATTCAAGAAAGAATATTGAAAAATAAGCCAACGGTGGCAAATTTTTAAAGACACCTCGAAAAAATATGAATTTTGCGGTGGACATCCGAACTTATCATTGGATCATGGTAAACCAAAAATTCAAAAAGATTTTATTAGCTTATATGTTTATCGAGATAACTCTGTTGATTTTTTTTGTTATAACGATTTTTGACATTTTGGTACCCACACAACAACGATATTGTTTGCACAAAAAAGGGCGAAAATTAACATATTTATAATTGTTAAATAAAAAATAAGCATAAAACAAAAAATACATCGACAGCGTTCGACAAAGAAAATATATACACAATTCCAGGTGGGTCGGTCAAGTTGTTTTTGAGTTACAATGTCTACAGTCTTTTAAAAAAAGCAGTATTGAGGAAAACGCGTTTAAAGTATTGTCAACTTTTATTTTCAATTTCTTTTTTGTCTGTCAAATCGTAAAATGATGCACACCGGAATATCTTTTTGAATCGCGGAGTAATTTACAAAAGAAAATGAGAACAGCTGTTGAACGTTGTTCATTACGTTCAAGAGTGCTGACGCGAACCTGCTGCAAAGCGAGTCAAGGGATATTTAACATTATCTCCCTACCTTCGACTCGCTTTGCAGCACCTTCGCGCCAGCGCGCTTGAGCATAGTGAGAAACGGTCAACAGCTGTTCTCATTTTCTTTTGTAAATTACCCCGCGATTCAAAAACATTCCAGTGTGCCTTACTTTACGATTTGACAGACAAAAAAAATTGAAAATAAAAGGTGACAATACTTTAAAAGCGTTTTTCTCAAAACTGCTTTTTTCAAAGCCTGTAGACATTGTAACTCAAAAACTACTTGACCAACTCACCTGGAATTTTGTACATTATTTTCTTTAGATATTCCTTGAGGTAACACTGTCTAAATATTTTTTGTTTTATGCTTATGTTTAACAATAATAAATATGTTGATTTTCACCCTTTTTTCTGTAAAAAATTACGTTGCTTTGACTTCTGAGTGATACTAAAAAGTCAAAGATCATTAACACTAAAAGAAACTTGACAGCGTTACCTCGAGAAACTCATAAGCTAATAAAATCTTTTTGAATTTTTTGTCTACCATGATCCAATGATAAATTCTGATGTAAACCGCACAATTCATTGGTTTTTTTTGAGGTGTCTTTAAAAATTTTTTTATTTTTCAATATTTTCTCTTGAATTTGTTTTTGAGTATCCTTTGAATTATACTTAATATGCCTATTTATTTTAGAAATAAAATTATTCTCTCGTACTTAAAAAAAAACACAAAAATGTGCTTAAAATGTTGGTTTCAACCCCTACGGCCCCCCTTAAGGATAGCTATGACACGATTTTGATAGGCAACCCATGGTCATGTTTGTCTATATATGAAATATAATAAAAAAAATGTTTCATCGGTCAAGCAGATGGGTACATTTCGACCTCCTATTCCGATCCTGTACTATGTATAATGGAGATTATTTTTTGCGGGATATTTTTTAGCTCCAAAATTTTCCACAATGCAACATGTGATAAGCTTTCGAAGGCACGCGTTAAATCGACAAAAACCACGTATAAGGTTGTGCTCTATTGTTCAATTCTTACCATCACAGTAGTGACGTGATCTATGCAGGAGGATTCTGATCTGAAACCTGCTTGATTGGCGGCTCAAAATTCAACTTTTATTCGTTAATCTTTTTAGTATAATGGTCGTTTTTCTCCGGTTTCTGCATAGTTTGAAGTTATCCTTTTTAGGAAGTTTGATGATTTTACACGATGATGAGTCCGACACCTGAAAGGGTATAAGGAAGTGGAGAAAGAAGGTGATTTTACCTTTTTTCCAGCATGCGGGAATGCTATTTTTTCCCACATCTCTCTGATTATGGGGAGCAAAAGTTGAGCACGTAGAGACGGATCAGCCTTTAGAAATTCGACATCAATGTTGCCGTTTCACAAAGACTTACTGTTTTTAAAAAATATCATAGTCGTCAACATCTCCATCTGGAGATAATTTCATCTTCTTAATCCCTGGACGTACCTAGCATCTGATGGAACTGCTCTTTCCATCTCTCTACTTATTTATCTGTTGTTGTAAGTAATTCCCTGGATCTTACAATGTTCGGAACTGTTAATTCCTCTTTTTTTATAATCGTTTAGTAATTTGATATAGTTCTAGTCTTGTTGTGTTGTGCTACTATTTCTGACTCTATCCCCATTAACTACTACTAAAATTATACCTATCAGACATTTCTTCGTGAAACAAGGCAGTGAACATACTGAATTACATCCAGTATATTCCGGCGTTCCTCAAGGTAGCGTCTTGGGGCCTATATTGTTCCTCCTTTATACAGCTGATCTGCCAAGAAAAAGAACTATCACTGTAGCAACTTTCGCTGATGACCGATCCGTGTCACATTTGTCATCCTCCTCCTCTATCTTTTCTCCTTCATAAGGATGTAGTGGCGTCATGTAAGTCGTTTGACTATTTCTGTCCAATTCTCTCTCTCTCTCTCTCTCTCTCTCTCTCTCTCTCTCTCTCTCTCTCTCTCTCTCTCTCTCTCTCCTCTCCCTCTCTCTCTCTCTCTCATCTCTCTCTCTCTCTCCTCTCTCTCTCTCTCTCTCTCTCTCTCTCTCTCTCTCTCCTCTCTCTCTCTCTCTCTCTCTCTCTCTCTCTCTCTCTCTCTCTCTCTCTCTCTCTCTCTCTCTCTCTCTCTCTCTCTCCTGCGCGTGTTGTTTTGCTTCGGAGAATGAGTAACCAGTCATGTCCTTTATTTGGTCCGACCATCGTAATGGAGATCTTCCTCTGGATCTTCTGCCCACTAGCGAAGCGTAGTTGGCGATAGGAAATATTAACACTCTAACAAGGCGTACATTTGTGTTTTTTGTAATGTCAGTATTCTTCCATATTTTTGTGAGTTTGGCTGTTGCCGTTCTGGCCATTGTGATGCGTCACGACATTTGTCATCTTCTTCTTAAGGTGCCTATCCGTTCCGGATGTTGGCGATCAGCATTGCTATCCTAACTTTGCTTGCTGCTATTCTGAATAGTCCGGTTGTCGATGTATTAACCACTTTCTCAGGTTTTGAAGCCAAGATATTCTTCTTCTCCCTGGTCTCTTTTCCAAATACATTGCCTTGAAGAATGAGTTGCAACAAGCCATTTCTCTGTTCATTCCTCATAACATGGCCAAGATATTCTAGTTTGCGCTCTTTGATTGTGTTAATAATCTCGCATTCCTTGCCTATTCTACGTAGAACCTCAACAATAGTCACACGATCCACCCACGAAATTCTTAAAATGCGCCTGTAACACCACATCTCGAATGCCTGGAGTTTTCTCAAAGAAGCCTCGGAAAGTGTCCAGGCCTCTACTCCGTATAATAACATAGAAAATACATAGCATCTGATGATAGAGATTTTGGTAGCAATAGGTAAATCGTGGCTTCTGAAAAGAGACTTCATCATTATGAACGCTGATCTCGCTTTTCCTATGCGTTGTTTTATTTCACTTGAGTGGTCCCACTGGCTGTTTATGTTGGTACCAAGGTATGTGTAGCTGTCGACCCTGTCAATTAGTTGTTGGTTAACCAAAAGCTGTGTATTTAATATTTCGCGCTTACTGACTACCATGTACTTTGTGTTTTTTTTTTTCGTATTGAGATCAAGTCCGTATTCTCTACTTATATCTGATATGTGCGACATTATTCTTTGCAAACCATCTAGACTATCTGCAAAAACTACAGCGTCGTCGGCATATCTAATGTTGTTTAGACGCACTCCATTGACTAATACGCCTTCCTGTAGTTCTCCCAGCGCTTGCTAGAAGATACATTCAGAGTATATATTAAACAGCACCGGGGACAGGATGCATCCTTGCCTCACTCCTCTATCTATGGAGACTGCCTTTGTCAATTGATCATCCACTTTAATATTGGCAGTTTGGTTGTAATATAAATTATATATGATTCTCAAGTCTCTATCATCTACTCTCGCTTCTTTCAAGATGTTTATGAGTTTATCATGTTTTACTCTATCAAACGCCTTTTTGTAGTCGATAAAACAAATATACACGTCACAGTCAACATCCCTGCATCTTTGCATAAGCACTTGCACAGCGAATAGAGCCTCTCGGGTGCCTAAGGCATCGCGGAATCCAAACTGCGTCCATGATACCTGTTCTTCGCATTTTTAATATATTCTGCCGGGTATCACTTTCAGAAACGTTTTGAGTAAGTGGCTCATTAGGCTAATTGTTCTGTAGTCTTCACATGTTTTGGCATTTACTTTTTTGGGTAAAGTTACGAAAGTCGACTTTACCCAGCTTTGGGGTATTTTTCCAGTTGCGTATGTTTTGTTGTACAGATGTTATCCATTTTATTCCTTGTTCATCCATAAGTTTTAGGAATTCTACATAAAACTGGTCAGGCCCTACAGATTTACCATCTTTAGTTGTTTTAATAGCTGACGTGACTTCTTCAGTGGTAATCGGGGGTCCTGTTTGGCATCCAGTGTCTTCAATGGTATCCTGCCTTTCATCTGCAAAAGTTACTTCCACATATTTCTTCCACGTGTCTAGTTTTTCTTCCACACTTAACAGTGGTTTGTCTTGGTTATCTGCCAAACACCCAACTCTTCTAGGTTTGTATAAGCCTGCAGCTTCTTTAACTTTTTGGTGCATATTGAATGAATCGTGTTTATGCTGCAATTGCTGGATTTCCGCACACTGTTCTCTTAGTCGTGTATCCTTAGCTATTCTAATTGCTTTTTTGATCTCTTTATCTATTCTTTTGTATAATGACATGTCCTGATCTTTGGACTTTTGCCTCTCTTCCATCATATCTAAAATCTCGTTTGTCATCCACGATTTCTTCTTTATTTTTGGTGGTTTGAGGAATTTCTCACGTATGTCTTGTGAAACTGTATACAACTTTTCTATCTCCTGGTCCATTACATCCGATTGAATAACGGTATTCAAGTTGTTCTGTATATACCGTTTTACACTCTGTTCTGTGTTTTGGTCTTTTAATAGCCTGATGTCGAATTTTGGATTGACATTACGTCTAACCTTCTTTAGCCTGAGCTTAATTTTGCCAATCAGTGGGTTATGGTCTGACTTGATATCAGCTTCTGGGTATGTCTTGACTGATGTTAGGCTGTTACGGAATCTTTTATTAATCATGATGTAATCTATTTGATTTCTCACTATGCGGCCTGGAGTGTCTTGAGGTGATTTCCATGTATATAATCTTCTGTAAGGGAGTTTGAAGTAGTGTTAGCAATCACAAACTCTTCTTCTACCACAAATTCACCCAGTCGGTCTCCTCGCTCATTTCTTTCTCCAAGTCCAAATTGCTCTATGAATTCTCCCAATTGTCCCCTACCAATATTGGCATTTAGATCACCCATAATCAAAGTTAAATCCTTTTTGGGGAGGCATTTTAAGGTGTTGGATAGTTCATTATAAAATGCATCAATTGTCTCGTCCGGTTTGTCAGCTGTAGGGGCATATACCTGGATAATGTTAGTTGTAATTGGGTAGGTATTAAGTTGAAGGAGGAGTATTCTTTCCGATATAGGTACAAAATTTTTAACATGTCTGGCAGTTTCTTGATTTAAGATTATACCTACCCCATTTTCGTGTCTTCCATTAGGGTTACCTGAATAATATATGTGATGATCATTAATTTTACATTGCCCAGAGTTCGTCCATCTCATTTCACTTATTCCCATTATGTCTACTGATAGTCTATCCTATCCATCTCCTTGATTGCATTATGAGTCTTACCTGCCTCGTATAATGTTTTAACTTTCCATGTGCAGATCGTGAGGTTTATCTTTACACTATATTGGCAAGGATTTCTTCTGCTGGCGACCGAGAAGGCCTTGCCGTCTTGATTGTCCTTCTCTACCGGATCTTGGTATCCGAGTTCCATGATCAGTAATATCGATTCTATGATTTGTCGTAGTCATGCTAATAATTGTACTAGGGGTACTAACTCTCCGAGTCTTTAATGCAGTAGTTCCCCGTTGCCTTCTGCATCTTTATGCCGTTGACCTTTACGTTAATAGATTCATCCGCCTTCGAGACCGATTTATCAATCTCAGGACAAAAAGGTGCCCTTCCTCTTATCAGCTCATCCACCCGGAGCCGTTGGCCAGTAATTGGGGGGATTGCTTATACCGGCAATCGCTCGGACGTCAGAACAGTCAGAGCCTCGTGTGTTATCTGGCAGGATGCACCGAAAGGTCAGTATCAAGACCATTACACGGGCAGGTGAGGTTGACATTTGAATAGGAGAGGCTATACGTTACGCATCACTATCCCTTACATCCCTAGGAAGATTTGCCATAATAAACGCTTATTGTCCTTCAGGCAGTAGGGGTTATAGTAAACTATTTCTGATTGTATTAATACTAAATATTAAATAGTTGTAACATTAATATTAATTAACGTACAGAACCTTGGTCAATTAAAATAATGTTTTCATTAAGGTGTAGCAAAAAATGCAGAAATTCAAAATGCACGTTTTTAAAAAATATGGTACTGAATTAAAAATATCGAATTCTCATCTCAGATGGCAAGATTTCACTGCATTGTGTTCTAAAAGATTCGCTAGATCAGTTTTTTTGTTCCAGAAAATGGCACTGTATTTTTATGTTTATAAAATGATTATAAATAAAGTTAACCTTTATTACGTTGTATGGTCTTTTTTGTCAAACGTCATTCTACGTTGCATCTACGCATCCAAGTTTATGATGTTTATAAAAAAAAGTTAATCTTTATTACGTTGTATGGTCTTTTTTTTTGTAAAACGTCAATCTATAATGCCAAAATAGTTAATCTAGACCAGATCCTTGGAAACTCATCGGAATATAAATCCGCCCCTGTATGTGTGGGTCAGTTCTATAATTATTAATAAATGCATATTAGCTTACCAGCCTGCAGATGTCGCGGTGTTAAATAGATTCAATTATATTAACTACATATTCTAACTGATCTTAATTGTTAGCAGTCGTTTTTAAATTCTAGTGATATACTTTGTAAGTAAGTGTATGTTGTCCTCTTACATCATAAATTAAAAGTATTGATATATTGAGTCTATATTTAGAACTACATTTAGAACAGAAGTTGATACATTTGATTTGCCTTTATTTCAGAATTAATAATTTGTAAGATTTGTTCATTGTATTTCAAGATGTTTTAATTATTTAACAACTCACGTCTTTTTTGTTCATTGAACAAATTGGCGTACATGTTTTACTTTTGTAGTTCTGGGTTCACGTATTTCTCTATCTTGTTGCTAGTTTTAAGCTAATTAGAATATTTGAGTTGCCACAACCAACAAACATCCCAACCTAGACATTATAAACTGTATAGGTATATAGGAAAATTTGCTAATCATTTTAGGCACCGTAATATCCCCTTTCCACGGTCTGAGATTCTACGGATCATCACGCACAGCCAAGACCACGGACGGCAACGCGCCGCAGACAGAGCTCTTCCCATGGTCCGTGACAGTCTGTGTAGGACCGTCTGTGTAGTGTTTGATTTAACCATTTAACTCACTTCTTTTTTAAACTCTTTAATCTAAACAGTACTATTCTTTCGTTAATTCTTTATACGGTTTCATGCATCGTATATTATCGTTCCTGTTCTTATACTCTGGCACTGTAGAATTCCATAAAGTTGGTTCATTTTGAACTATTTTAAATGGGAAATAAGCCACAATTTTACCAAAAATAGTACATTATATACCGCGGGACTGAAGTAGTACATTTAATCCTGAAGGTAAAGTTTATGGCCCGACCGCAGGGAGGGCCATAATTTACCTGAAGGATTAAATGTACTTCAGTCGCAAGGTATATACGATACTTTTCGTACTTCCGGTATGATTTTATTAATTATTTCAATAATTTCAATAAGTTTTTTCTCTCTTCAACTCATTTAATAAACTGTCTTTAAAATAAGTTACCATAGTAACATTGCGTTGTGACAGTTATAATTTAGAAACATTGTCATTACTAGTGTCATTGTAAAGAAACATTGTTATTGATAATTATTGGTATCATGAGTGAAGAAGGTGTATCTGATATTGATAAAAGAGCAGCCGAAGTAGGTGAAGAATTGTTACCACCGAAATCTAGAAAACTATACGAGCAGCAGTACGATGCTTTTAAAAAGTGGTGCCGCTTAAAAAATGTGAGACAACCTACTGAAAATGCGCTGTTAGTCTACTTCGATGATAAATCAAAAGCGGTTTGTGCCTCAACTCTCTGGGCACATTACTCAATGCTGAAATCGGTTATTAACATTAGAGAAGATATTGATATAAGTAAATTTCCAAAATTATTAGCTTTTTTGAAGAGAAGAAATGAGGGATTTAAGCCAAAGAAGTCAAGAATTCTCACGTCTGAGCAGGTAGATCAGTTCTTACGGGAGGCTCCGGATGATAAATATTTAATGCTTAAGGTAAATTTGGAAATTTGTTTATATTCAGAAATTTTAAGAAATCAATTTTTTTGTAGGTTGCACTTATTTTGGGCGTTGCGGGAGCTTGTCGTGGAAAAGAGTTGGTTGATTTAGAAATCGACGATGTGAGAGATTTGGGCGATTCCTTCCTAATTGCGATTAGAAACACCAAAAATAAAATTGACCGAAATTTTGTGATCAAAAATTCAGAAAACAGTGCCATCAGTTTTGTGGCGATATTTCGGAAATATGTGGCATTGCGAAAGACAGGGACAACTCATTCAAAATTTTTTGTTCAATACATCAACAAAGAATGTACTACGCGAGTAGTAGGAAAAAACATGTTTGGTACAATTCCACGGCAAATAGCAGCTTTCTTGAAATTAGAAAATGCGACGTCTTATACGGGACATTGTTTTAGACGCACATCTGCGTCTTTGTTAGCTGATTCGGGAGCAACAATAGACGTGCTGAAGAGACATGGAGGATGGAAATCCTCCAACGTGGCCGAGGGATATATTGAATCGTCTATTAAAAATAAACAAAAAATTTCAGATAAAATATTTGGTCAAGTCGCCGATTCGTCCACTATAGTTATGCCACAGTCCTCATTCTCGCTTCCTGTTTCCGCAGGATCTTCGAAACAAACACCAGTTCAATATGAAAAGGACCTATCTGTTACTCGTCAGTTACCTGCTGCATTAACCCAGGAAAGACTGGTCAATATGACGAACTGTCACAATATTAATTTGAATATTAACGTTAATTACCATTCTAATTAATTATATTTTTCAATAAAATATCCCTTAAATTCGTTTGTTTGTGATTTAATCGTTCCGGGAGTTTCGTCAATATTTAATCCCGGAGGGATTAAATGTGACACTTTAGTACCTGTCACAAGGGAGTGAAGTTGTCACTTTAGGCCCGGAAGTACGAAAAATGAATTTATTAACGTTTCGACGCCCAAGTCGGGTGTCGTCAAAATACAAAATAATACTGATTTATTATTA
This sequence comes from Diabrotica virgifera virgifera, assembly GCF_917563875.1. NCBI lineage: Eukaryota > Metazoa > Arthropoda > Insecta > Coleoptera > Chrysomelidae > Diabrotica > Diabrotica virgifera. The sequence goes on from NC_065450.1 coordinate 122,585,869, forward strand.
TTTATTATTTATCAGTATTATTTTGTATTTTGACAACGACACCCGACTTGGGCGTCGAAACGTTAATAAATACATTTTTTGGTAAAATTGTGGCTTATTTCCCATTTAAAATAGTTCATTATAAAAATGCCACAAGGAAATAGCTTCAGAACAGCATTGGTTCATCTTGATACAGATTTAAAAAATCAAAAATATGTTCGTCAATTCCATGTTTTTTTTGCAAAAAAAACCCTAAAAACAACTGCAACAAACTTTAGCAATACCACAGACAACTACTCGTGTCAGCGAATGAACAACTTCTGACTTGCCGTCTGTTAAAACACGGACGACTCGGACTCGGACCGCGTCGCACAGGCTTATACCGCACCTTTGATCTTACCGAGTCTCGACGGAGACCACGCACTAGCGCACAGCACAGACGTGTCTGTGCTACCACGGACGAGACACTTTCCACTGTGCGTCGGTGCGAGCTAGCCCGCGTCCGTCCGCCATATTGCGGATCGTGGGAAGCCGGCTTAAGAGTCCATAACTTAAATAGTAGAACCTAATATCTCCTTCCCACGGTCTGCGATTCTACGGATCATCATGCACAGCCGACGACCACGGACGGCAACGCACAGCAGACACAGCTCTTCCTGTGGTCTGTGACAGTCTGTGTAATGTTGGATTTAACCATTTAACTTGCTTCTTTTTTAAACTCTTTAATCGAAACAGTTTTATCCTTTAATTATTATATTGGGAATTATGGGAAGCCAGCGTACACTTGTATGTAGTAAGTCTTGTCTATACTTGCAGAGGCGTTCAAACAAATGCACAAGCAATAGGGAACTTGCATAAAATTTTAAATTAGAAAACAATGTTATAAATCACAACAGAACATAATTTAAAAATATATCACAGAAAAAAGTTTTTTTGTCTTTCGTTTGGCCCCTAGAGACGATTAAAATCGAGCGAAAATTCAAATTATAGCAGACAGCCCAAGACGCACCCTCATTGGTCGTGACGTCATATCATTGTAGTATTTGATGTCCTCGCCATTTATTCATTAGGTGTGGCATTCATTTGACACTCAGTTTTATAAATATTTTGATAGTTGCTATTTCCGACTTATAGTTGAATGTTTTATATAAACTGGTATATATTATTACAATGACATACGATAAATATCATTATAAAATATAATGATGTGACGTCACAAGTGTTCGCGCTCTTTTTAGGTTATATAAAATGGTTTAAATACACAGAAGATTTTAAATTTGTATTTCTAAGTTATTATGAGTTTTTAAGGCGTGAAATTTTGGAAATCTTGTTTTTAAACAAAACTGAACATTATTATGTAATAAAAAAATGAGCAAGTTCCCTATTGGCATTTAATGCCACTGTTCATATTGACTGTCACACCACTGATTCATTTGTCAAGATTTTTAAAGCAAATTTTCACACTCGCGTACTTGTAAATTCTACACGTCGCCGATCGCAAAGCTCGTTTGAGCGCACCTTATACGCTGTCAGCTCGTACGTAGAGGGGATATTTACAAATTCGCGAGCGCCAGTAGTGACAAGTCTGTAAACCTTTACCGGAAATTTGACATAAATGTCAAAGTGATTAATTTAAAATTAAAATTATAAAACATTAATTATAAAAAATATTAGTTGGTCAAAGTTGTGGAAATATATTTTTACCTTAAATATACTTGCGTTTTAAATACTGAATTTAAGTTTTTTTAATGTTCCGTAATATGTAATTATAAATTAATCTATTAATCTTAGCGCCATCTACACGATAATTGTGAAAGTATCCGAAGTAAGAAATTCATATTTTATCAATAGAACGTCAAAATTATTAGCAAAATCTTAAAAAAATCGATTACAATTTAATTACTTTTTTGAGTTGTTAATATTAAGCGATAACAATTAAATAATAAATTTAAAAATTACCGGTGAAAGTTGAATTAGTAGTCCGCTAGGAGCGACACCAGCGAAGCTCAGAGCGTATAGTCCTGTCGCCAGGGGGGATACAACGGCCTCCTTTATTCAGATGGACTTACCCAAGTTTTTTTTATGTATTTTGACCCGTAGAACATGAATTTTTTGGGTAACAGTTGATCCGGATGTCGATAAGATTGTTATAAACAAAGAACTTGAGGAATTACGTAGCAGCAATTTCTCGCAAAACAAAACATTTTTTTGTATTTTTTGGGTAATTCTAAGCAAAAAATGTTCTTACAAGTTTTTTCGTAGGATGCATAGTTTTCGAGATAAAAGCGGTTGAACATTTAAAAAAATCGAAAAATTGCAATTTTTGAACCCGGATAACTTTTGATTAAAAAATAAAATAGCAATACTGCTTACCGCATTTGAAAGTTCAGTTAAAATTATATCGGTTTTAATTATTTGCATTGCTAGAAGTTTATTTTTTTATTGTTAAACAAATCTATAAACACATAGTGCTTGAGTGATGTTTTCAATGATCTCTCATTTCAAATCGAACGAGTAGGTAGAGTAGGTACAAGTGCAAGCGAGGCAATTTCTGCGTAGCATGCATTCAAACGCATGTATTTCGCACGGGAAACACTATGTGTTTATAGCTTTGTTTAACAATAAAAAATAAATCTTTATCAATGCAAGTAATCAAAACCGATATAATTTGACTTGAACTTTCAAATGCGGTAAGCAGAATTGCTATTTTATTTTTTAGTCAAAAGTTATTCGGGTTCAAAAATCGCAATTTTTTGATTTTTTGACCGATTTTTTTGACCGAAAGTTCAACCGCTTTTATCTCGAAAACTATGCATCCTACGAAAAAACTTGTAAGAACATTGTTTGCTTAGAATGACCCAAAAAAATACAAAAAAATGTTTTGTTTTGCGAGAAATTGCTGTTATGTAATTCCTCAAGTTCTTTGTTTATAACAATCTTATCGACATCCGGATCAACTGTTGCCAAAAAAATTCGTGTTTTACGGGTCAAAATACATAAAAAAACTTGGGTAAGTCCATCGGAATAAAGGAGGCCGTTGTACCCCCCTGGCGACAGGACTATTAACGTTGTATCGCTTATTGTAATTTGGCCGTTTACGTTGGCATTGGCACGATATGTATAGTAAAGAAAAAATTGTGTTTTTTTTAATTAAATTTTTATTTCGTTACAGTGAATTGGTTGGGAACATCAAAATAATTTACCTGAAATATAAACTTATGTAAACACTGTTGTTATGTGGATTTTAATGATTTAATAAAAAAAATTTAAATACGACTATTATGACTGTATACACTAAAAGACGTTTTTGCGTTCAGTTCCTATCCTTGTAATTGATACACATCAGAAAATACTGTTATGTCATCATTTCGTAGTTTTCGTAATCTTACTTGTGCGTGCCTCCACTTTATTATAATTGTACCAAAGTTCACATGAATTCCATATAATTTTACGGAAACTTAAAAACAGGTTTGTGTTAATTGATAATTGATATAAGAGAATAATGAACAATTTTCTAAGTGTTATAGAAATCTACATACAATAAGAAAATCTTAGTATATTTGTAAAAAACGAGAAACTAAGTTAGGCTAATTGCACACACACCGATTTTGGACGGCCGATGAATCTTCGGGCTCAGCTGTAGATCTATCGCCTTTTAAATAGCATTGATTATAGACACGGACTATAATCCGTGTCTATAATGAATGCTTTTAGTGAAACCCCAAATCCAAGTAGATAATTTATTTATGCAAAGTGACACGAGGTTTCCCCGGGAGACGATGCTTTACTGATACGCTTTGGATGAAATTTAAACTGAGACTACTATGATGATTACATGTTGAATGTATGAGGTATGTTGAATGTATGAAGGAATCTAAAGGCACATCTTGCCTCGTTGAGTTGACTCTAGTGAATGATTCTAATGTATGCTCTTTCTTAGCTGCAGGATAAATTGGGTCATATATGGGGCTCATTGGGAAATATTTACTTTCTCCATGTGTTCTTTTATTTCCGACTGCAATTCTTCATCCCCCTGCAACTCTTGTGCATTTTCTTGAAGTAATAATTCGTCGATTTTTTGTTTTCTTATCTGTATTTCCTTTACTTTCGGGGCTTTTACGCTCTTCAGATTTCTTCCATATTCTTCCAGCAAGGTTTTACCCTCAATGTACATCTTATGAACCTGTTCGTAATATTTTGTTTCAGAATATTTGTCTTTTTAGCATGAGAAGATTGATCCAAAAGATGGCATAACCCAAACATCCAAAGTGAAAGTTCTCCTCCAACACCAAATTGTTCTATATGGTCCACATAATGTTCAGAAAAAAGTCACACCATTTTGAGCGTCGGGTTTGGGGAAAGGGGGGGGGAATCGGTAAATTCGTAGTTTTTTGCGTTTTTCGTCTATATTTCTAAAACCATGCGGTTTAGCATGAACAACCTCCTATACAAAAATGTTCTACATTAAATTTGAAATAAACAAGGTCCAATGCATAATCCTTCTAAAATGAACGGTTCCAAAGTTACAGAGGTAGTATAGTATAATTGGTCCAAAAAAGGCCTAACCCAGACATCAAAAATAAAAGTTTTCCTCCAACACCAAATTGTTCTATATGGTCCACATATGGTTCAGTAAAAAGTTACACCATTTTGAGCGTCCGGTTTGGGGGGAAGATGGGGAGAAGTCGGTAAATTAGTAGTTTTTTACGTTTTTCGTCAATATTTCTAAAACTATGCTTTAGCGTAAACAATATTCTATACAAAAATGTTCTACATAAAATTTAAAACAAAAAAGGTCCTATACATAATTGATATAAAATCAACGGTTCCAGAGTTACTGAAGGTGAAAAGTGGAGGTTTTCGATACTTTTTATATTTTTTGTGCAATTAATGATGATTTTGGGTGGTGAGGTTTACGTTTCTTCAAGGGCTTATCACTAACATACCATCGGCCACTGAGATAGCAAATTTGATTTATAAAATCCAATCCTGTTAGAAAATCAGTAGGAAATTGCCCAAAAAATATAAAAAGTATCGAAAACCTCCACTTTTCAGCCTCCGTAACTCTGGAACCGTTGATTTTATAACAATTATGTATAGGACCTTTTTTGTTTTAAATTTTATGTAGAACATTTTTGTATAGAAAATTGTTTACGCTAAAGCATAGTTTTAGAAATATTGACTAAAAACGTAAAAAAACTACTAATTTACCGACTTCTGTGATTGCAATTGTCCTGGCTGTGTTTTCTGGTTGGCTCAGCGGCTCTATCAGCTGGGTGCTCTGTGGCTTGTCCTGGCTGTGTTCTGGTTGGCTCAGCGGCTATGTCAGCTGGGTGCTCTGTGGCTGTGTTTTGGTTGACTCAGCAGCTCTATCAGCTGGCTGCTCTGTGGCTTGTCCTGGCTGTGTTTTCTGGTTGGCTCAGCGGCTCTTTCAGCTGGGTGCTCTGTGGCTGTCCTGGCTTTGTTTTGGTTGGCTCAGCGGCTCTATCAGCTGGGTGCTCTGTGGCTTCTCCTGGCTGTGTTTTCTGGTTGGCCCAGCGGCTCTATCAGCTGGGTGCTCTGTAGATCGGGTCTCCCGGGCCCAGTGTCGTTTGGCTGTTAGTGGTGTTAAGCGTGGACTGTAGTTATAGGTTGATCTATGGTTTGTCTCTTCTTGTTAAATATGTTGCCACATTGATGTTTTCTTTTGCTCGAATAGGACCATGTATAATCTTCGGGCTCAGCTGGTGATATATCGCCTTTTAGTGAAACACCAAATTCAATACAAGTAGATAATTTATTTATGCAGAGTGACAGTAGATTTCCCCGGGAGACAATGCTTTACTGATACGCTTCGTATGAAATTTAAACTGAGACTACTATGATGATTACATGTTGAATGTATGAGGTGACTCGAAGGAATCTAAAGGCACATCTTGCCTCGTTGAGTTGACTCTAGTGAATGATTCTAATGTATGCTCTTTCTTAGCTGCAGGATAAATTGGGTCATAGCCCACACGACTTTCACACAAAGGTTTTTATTTAGTCAGCAAATTTAGTGTCCATTGTCAAAATATTGTTTATGATTTGCAACAATTAAACAAAATTAGTAACCCGCACATGTGAAATATAATAACAAATTGTTTCATGTGATATACGGGGTGATAAATATATACTGTTTAATATCGGATATGAATGATAAATATTTGAGATTAAACACCCGATTTTATACCGGTCGTCCAAATTCCAATACTGAACCACATGTCAGAACGGGACCTGGCACACACGCAAACCGCGACCGCTGATCAGTGCCAGTAAAATGCCGGTGAGTAGCCGGCCACTGCCACTGCATCGCCGGCAGTATCGGGAAGTAGTGACGTACGTTTGCACACAGTCCATCGGTTTTACCGGCCATTCCAGTCGATTGTCCGGTGAAATTGTAGATGTTATAGCTTGTCTTTGTTAGAATGAATAGAGTTTGTCATTTTAGTATGCTGATGTTAGATTTCATTTTTCAACTTCTCTTGAAGTTCATCAAAGGATACATTCTGAAGAAGTTGAAAAACTCCAATAAACACATAGCAACAACTCCTTTAGAATTCATCATTATTCAATAATCTCGTGTGATGTGTGCTGACAATAAAGCACCTGATTGTTTGAACGATCAAAATCAGGTGGTTCTACAAGCACCTGCCACCGATAGAATATCGTCCGATTTTATACTGGCCGTCCAAAATCGGTGTGAGTGCAAACAGTGTTAACAGTCCACTAGTTTTGCTGCGGTTTTAAACAACGTGTTTTACTGGCGGCTCGTTGATACTGAATTCTGATAGACTAGCTAGCAAAACGGTCGTGTTTGAATGAGAATTTAAATAACATGCCTTGATCGGAGTAAAAAAAATTATGATGTACTATACATAAGTTGCTAACCGTTGCTAAGGGCAACCGGCACAATAAATCCCATTCGTAAAGAAAAATAAATCTCCACTACACTTTAAAAATCATTTTTAATAATTAAACGTAATTTTCTTTTAAAATAATTTTTATTTTAACATAATATAAGTCTTTATTTATATTATTATTGTTATAAATAAAGTCACTACGATTTAAGAAAAGAATGTGTGTGTACTTTGTACGCACGTAAGAAGTTATACTTCTATTATATGATTTCAACGAAATAAATATAGGTACTTAAAACAGTTTATTTGTATTAAAAAAAAAGGAATAACCAGGGACCTCCGCGTTACGTAGTCGAATGCTCTACCAACAACCCATCAGTGTTTTGTTTTGACGGCTGCTCGGATATAATTACAAACGACCGACGGTGACAAATAAATCAAGTGAAGTATAATTATATAAAAATGTTTAATACTTATTATCTTATTCCCAAGCAAGACAAATCCAAAGACACAAAAATTATAATAAATATATTGACTAAAAACACTAATATATTCTTTTTAAACCTTAGTTGCGCTGATATATACATAACTTGGATGATTTAGCAACTACCAACATACTGTCTGTGTGCACATGCGCCGAGGATTATAAAATTTCACTCTCGATCGTAAAGAAGTATAACTTCAAAACAAAAACAATTATCTCGGCTTCAGTTGGTCGTAGAAAATTTTTATTTTGCTTTGAACCTTTATTTTGTCTTCAGCAACAATAATCTGCAAGTTAGAAACTCATAGGATGTATAGGGGCTGCTTCAGTTGTAAATGTTTATAACGAAATTTGCCCCCTATTTTCAAACCCGAAATAAGAGGTTGAAAAATTGTTTACGCATTTATTTACATCAGAATATGAAAATATAGGTCTTTAGAAAGAGAGTAGATCTACAATTAACGCTCTACGACTTTTTTTTTCAAAAAGTTATAGCCTTCGACATTTGATCCCTTGGGATAACCAAGCTATAATATCTAAGCAACAAATTCACCAATCGGGCTCTACAGTTTTTTATGTTTAGTATTGAAAGATCTTCATTTTAAATCCTTAAAAAAATTAATAAAAGTTATTTTTACAATAAATAATTCAATTGCAAAAAACGGCCATTTTGGACCTTTCGCAGGCTGTTTTGCAATAACGTATTAAGGTGATACAGTAGCGATCAACAGGTAGCCAAAACGCGTTCCAAGATTGCGGCTGTAATTTTAAATATTTTTTCGAGATATTTGGCACACGTATTCGTAATATAATAAAGAATGGCGGTACAGAGCCCAATTTGAAAAATTTATTAATATGTGGAAATTACTCTGTAATTAAATAAAATATTAAAAACACGAGCCTGTACCGCCATTAAGAAGAACAAAAAAATACACTTTCTTCAAATAAACTTTTTTATCCGATGCCTAGATTTTGTGTCATTTTGGAACTACTAATGAAATAAAAAATTTTAGTGTATTTTTTTGTTCTTCTTAATGGCGGTACAGGCTCGATTTTTTAATATTGTATTTAATTACAGAGTAATTTCCACATATTAATATATTTTTCAAATTGGGCTCTGTACCGCCATTCTTTATTATATTACGAATACGTGTGCCAAATATCTCGAAAAATATTCAAAATTACAGCCGCAATCTTGGAACGCGTTTTCGCTACCTGTTGATCGCTACTGTTTCCTCTTAACGAAATTTAACTTTCCGTAGCTCAGTAGGTTTTTTAATTTACTACAATTTTCTATTTAAAAGTTTTTCTCCTAATATCCTAAGCTGCAAAATTAAAAATCTTTAAAAATTTCAAATTTAACAAATGAAAAACGGCATAAATAAAAAAACGCACAAAATTTTTGGTTACGTTTTAGTAGAAGTTATTCCTGGCATCGTCCTTTACAACACCTGATAGGTTTCAAAAATTCCTGAATCATTATATCCTGAAATCGACCTATTTTTCACCCACAGCTTGGACTATATTGCAGTCACTGTCTGGTTAAAATTGCGCTTAGTCTTATTTTTAATCACATAGAATATAAAAATATTTAATTCAGGGAGTGAAGGCATTTTGCCCATTTTAACGGAGGGTAGCTACCCTTTGATTTATTTTTCCGGTCCATAAGTGGAAAGTATAAGAAAAGAAATACTAAAGTGGCAACAAGAATGAAGGACAAAACGAGGTAGACCGAGAAAAAGTTGTAGCGAAGGAATAGACAAAGAGCTGAGAGAAAGAAACATAGAAGAGGTTCTTGGATCAACCGGATGAAGTGGCGATTGGAAGTCGGAAAAAGGCGAAGAACGGTATAAACCGACATGTAGCAGTAGTAGACACTCATTACTCAAATTCTCTACAGTCTATTGCATAAAATCTCAGCCTGCACAACCAGATACTTTTAACTGACTTAACTTACTGTATATATATATATATATATATATATATATATATATATATATATTATATCAATCGGTTTTAAAACGTCTTGCGACGTTGTCCGATGCCTAATTTCCATGACACTCTATCATCCCATTGGCCCTCTCTAAGATCTCTTGCGCTCATCGCCTTCGTTACTCCCTCTCTCCAAGATTTCTTGGGTCTTCCTCTCTTTCTGCGGTTTGGTGGTACCCATTGCATAATTATTTTAGGGAGTCTTGAGTTATCCATCCTCTGGACGTGTCCGTACCACATCAGCTGTTTTCTTTCTATGTCTGTTGTTAGAGAGCCGTCAACCCCCATTCGCTGTCTTAAAACTTAACTTACTTTGATATGAAAATTAATTCATACGAGAAGGAAAGGGACCGATACAGGGCCCAGAGCACGCCAAATAGAATTCTATTTTGCTGACGTCACAAAATAGAATTTCATAATGGGAGAATCGACGGTTGCTAGTCAACGTGACGTCACTAAAATAGAATTCTATTTGGCATGATCCCGCACCAGAAGCATCATAATTTTATTAATGTCCGACTGGTTTATTATTTGACAAATAATGACATTATTTCGAATTCTATTAAGTACGATATAACGCCCTAGGGCCTATTACATTTAAATAACGAGTTAAATACTGTCAAGTTGACAAATAAAACTCTAAGTAAAACTATGGTTACCACAATTATTACGTTACGACTATTTCTGGTAAATGTACTCATTTGAAAACTAATTAATTCAAAATTCATTCAAATTTTTTGCATATAAAGAATAATTTAGTCGGACATTAAACGTTGAAGGCACCACGGGTATTATAATAATAACACTTTCGGTCAACGCATATACCTCGGGCCTAAGGCCCTCGGTCTATACACAAATTTACCTCAAGCGTTGTTATCCTTATAATACCCTTGGTACCTTAATAACTATAATAATGATTTTATAGTTTATGATTATTACGGGAAATTAATAATATTCTTATACTTATTCTTCCAATAAAACCTGTATATAATCCTGTTTTGTATATTTATCATAGTACAAAGTGCTTAACATTTGTCCTCCTTAAAATTATGTGTTATTTATAGGTTTATTACATAATCCACCGATTTTTATTCAACAAATAAGGCAAACCACATGTTTTAAATATGTATGCATTACTATGTGCTATAGGAAATACACATGAAACTTGTATATTAAGTATGTTAGATTTACATTATAAATTTAATATAATAATATGTGTTATCTTTCATATACAGTATATCCCTGTAAGTTGGAACCATATGGAAAACCTTTTTATTGTTCATTTTACGAAAAAAAGGTATTGTTCGTAAAAAGTTCTGCATGGTCTAAAACCTACCAAATTATTAGATATCAAATTTTATCAACAGTATACGAGGTATGTCAAAAAATATGAATTTATCTCAAGAGTGAAGTACCTTTATATTTCACAATATTGAAAATTGTTAGAAATTACGGATACCCGTATTTTATTTATGATACTTTTACTTCAATATTGTGAAAAATAAAGGTACTTTACTCTTGAGCGAAATTCATCTTTTTTGACATAGGTACCTCGTATAAAATTTATCAAATTTGACATATTATGGTCGCATCTTATTTTCTAGACCATGCAAAACTTTTTATAAAGAATAATTTTTTTAGTAAAATTAATAATATCGGAGTTTTTTTCTTTCTTTCTTTATGGCCTTGGCATAGCCAATCAGCCAGTCTAGTAATATCGGAGTTATCATAAATAAAAATGATGTTAGATATCCGTGATTTGAGAAAAATGTTTACAATTTTTTTTTCAATTAGAAGAATGTAATGGCATATTAGAACATAAGTTTTAATTCCAAACAACTTTTCATAATCACAATTTTCAATATTGTGAAATATAAAGGTACTTTACTCTTGAGAGAAGTTCATATTTTTTATATCCTTCGTATACTATTGATAAAATTTAATATCTAATGATTGCATCTTAGGTTTTAGACCATACAGAACTTTTTATGAAAAATAACTTTTTTTCGTAAAATTAATCATAAAAAGTTTTTCATATGGTTCCAACTTACGGGGACTAATGTTACAAAATGCAAATCGAAAATAAAAGTGAAGTTTGTGCACTCCATCAAAAAATGTATGGGGGTTTTGTTTCCTTAAACCTCCGCAAAGATTTGTGTACAGTATTTCTCATGATCGTCTTTCAGTGCGTCACAGTTTTTCGATTTCTTTCTAACGCATTAAATTGTATGTGACAGAAAAAAAGGCACGTCGGTGATTACATTTCGTCGGTGACATTTTTATAACATTTATTCTAGTTATTCTAGTTGTCGATAGATGGCGCCATAATAAAAAAATAATTTTTTTTAATTAGATAATAATATTACAAATATAATCTATATAATTTATAAGACTATACAAATCAAAGAAAATACCATTTTATAAGTGCAATAAACACATTTGATTTGTTTTTATTCCAAATTGAAAATAAAATGTGACAACTGTCAGATTTAACTAAAATGTCATGTTAGAATAAATGTCATAAATGTGTATTATCACGGACTTACCCTTTTTCCTATCATTTGTTACGCACTGAAAAATGATCATGAAAAGGACAATACGTTCCAATTAAATTATTATTATGGTACCATTAGTTCAACCAAATGTTTTTAAAACTTCTTTGTTAAAAAGGTAAATCAGTACTTTTTTGAAAAGTCAGTTTTTAACGAGATATTTTGAACATTTGTAAAATCAACCGCATATTTGTAATTGGTTAAGTAAGATTATGTAAGATTATACAGTGATGAGCGCGCTAATAACTCAAAAGATGAAAAACATAATACATTGTGAAGTAAAAAGAAATGAAACTAGTAGAGGTGGAAATTATCGATATAAACGTATAAATTACCGTTACACTACATAGTTACCTTTAGACGTATCGGAGAAGTATGACAACTGTCACTGTGGCAGGAATAATTTATAAATTACGCTAAAGGTGGAAAACTACGTAATGTAATGTTAATTTATACGTTTATATCGATAATTTCCACCTTTTCTAGTTTCATCTCTATTTATTTCACAATGTATTATGTTTTCCATCTTTTGCGTTATTTTTACGGTTATCATGGGCGCCCATACCCTTATCATGGGCGCCCATACCCATGGGCAGGGGGGGCGTTATCATGGGCGCCCATACCCATGGGCAGGGGGGGGCCGTGGCCCCCCCCTAGCTTTTCGGGTGCCATAAACTATATATGGTTATCCAATGTATACAAAATGTAATGTGCAACATTTTCACGTCTGGCCCCCACTAAAAATTTTTATATGGGCGCCCGTGACGGTTATTAGCGCGCTCATCACTGTGGCGTCCTGGTTTATATGAAGGTTTATATGAATAATAGGAAAATTGATTTGTAATTTATATTTTTAGGTATATTTTGAAACATATTAAAAAAGAAGCCACATCTTGATAAAAACTGGCATTTTATAAAGACTCTCGATAATCATTGTGTTTAACTAATGGTACCACAATAATAATTTCGTTGGAACGTACAGAAAAGCTTGTGGGGGTTTAGTAAAACCCCCCATAAAATGTTTATGGGGAGCACAAATGTCGCTGTTATAATATTTTTAAGATGTTCCTATCATAAGAATGCCATGTGCCCAGTTTCAATAAAAAGCTCTAATAATTTTCGATATATGGGAAAAAATCTTTTTTCATTTTGTAACTTCAAAGGGTTGTAATTTTTTATGCGTACATTTTGTACTAAGATAAGTTAAGTTCAATCGAACTATTTTTGGTCCCAGAATATGTGATTTAATTTATGGCCTAACAGGGTGCGCCAAACCTCTGGTCTTCTTTGATTACGGCTAAACTATGAGATATACAAAAAAATGTTTATAACAAAACTAATGTGTATCAAAGAGGTCTATAATTTAAAATTATTTTCAATTATACAGGGTGAGTCAGAACGACGGTATGAATCAAAGTTGTATTTTTTTAAATGGAACACCCTGTATATTAAATCATTTTTGAATATATTATTTAAAAATATGAAAAATTTGTATAAGGTCTTATAGGTCTAAAGTTAATAATTTTCGAAATATTTACATTTTTATTGAGAAAAATGGTAATATTTATAGGGTTGTGGATTATGTTTCCAAGGAAATAAAAATTTGGGTGATAGGTCAAAGTTTTTAAAATATAGTGTTATTTTTAAATAATTTAATATTTTTTACTTTTAGCCATAAAATAGACAGTGTGATCACTATTTGCAAATACAAAATTTTCTCATTTTTTTTAAATGGGACACCCTGTATATTACTTTTGCGTTTTGTAGTAAATATTACAACCTTTCTTTTGGTATCAGGTTGTATGTACCTAGCATGTTTCGTTTTGTAGATATTTTAAAAAAACTATAGATTTTACGTGTTTGCGGATTTTTTATTTAAAAATTTTTTTGCAAAAAAAATAATTATAATCTGGTTTTAGAAAAATACACTAAAATATAAAATATGAAGATAAAAACGTAATTAAAGATTAAAATAAATCGTATGCTAGTACAATTCAATTGAATTTAATAACTTTAAATTATTTTACAAAAAATATTTTACCATATTAATGAATGCATAAATCAGTTACTAAATTAAATAAACAACCAAATTTTAAATCAACCGTAGTAATTTTTCTACTACAGCAACATTCCTGTACCAAATTAATTGTTAGTTAAATTGTATTTAGTTAAACTTTTAATTTACCTTTTAAATTTACTTACATACATCTTGAGAATATTAAAATTATTATAAAGTATGCTTTGAAACAAATGAATGTTAAATGTATCATCCAAATTATTTATTAATATAAATAGTATTTACTGGTGTCACAAAAACTGGGAATACTTTTGTAGTTGAAATTTTTGTAACAATTTTTTTTATTTTAAATTTTAATTTTTTAACCGAAACATTTTTGGATATGACATTTGTTTTGGGCGAAACCATTAGAAATTATTACCAGATTTTGTGACACGAGTAGGTACATAGATACTATTTACTTCTTAATATACTTCCATAACTTTCATTTGTTTCAAAGCATACTTTATACGTTCTCAAGATGTAGGTAAATTAAAACGTTATTAACTGATCTTACTCGTAAATACAATATAACTAACAATTAATTTGGTATAGGAAAGTTGCTGCGGTAGAAGAATTACTACGATTGATTTAAAATTTGGTTATTTATTTAATTTAGTAACTAATTTATGTATTCATTAATACGGTAAAATATTTTTTGTAAAATAATTTAAAGTTATTAAATTCAATTGAATTGTACTAGCATACGATTTATTTTAATCTTTAATTAAGTTTTTATTTTCATATTTTATATTTTAGTGTATGTTTCTAAAACCAGATTATAATTATTTTTTTTGCAAAAAATTTTTTAAATAAAAAATCCGCAAAAACGTAAAATCTATAGTTTTTTTAAAATATCTACAAAACGAAACATGCTAGGTACATACAACCTTATACCAAAAGAAAGGTTGTAATATTTACTACCAAACGCAAAACTAATATACAGGGTGTCCCATTTAAAAAAAATGAGAAAATTTTGTATTTGCAAATAGTGATCACACTGTATATTTTATGGCTAAAAGTAAAAAATATAAAATTATTTAAAAATAACACTATATTTTAAAAACTTTGACCTATCACCTAAATTTTTATTTCCTTGGAAACATAATCCACAACCCTATAAATATTACCATTTTTCTCAATAAAAATGTAAATATTTCGAAAATTATTAACTTTAGGCCTATAAGACCTTAAACAAATTTTTCATATTTTTAAAAAATATATTCAAAAATGATTTAATATACAGGGTGTTCCATTTAAAAAAATAAAACTTTGGTTCATACCGTCATTCTGACTCACCCTGTGTAATTGAAAATAATTTTAAATTATAGACCTCTTTGATACATATTAGTTTTGTTATAAACATTTTTTTGTATATCTCATAGTTTAGCCGTAATCAAAGAAGACCAGAGGTTTGGCGCACCCTGTATATGAATGAAACAAATAATACGTAATGATACATTAACACCAGATGTTATTTTTCATTTTATTTCTAGTTGTTATCTAGCAGTTGTTTTAAGGAAACTATAATAATCTAATATATACACGACGTGGGGAATTATTTCTTTCAAAACGTGATATTTACATACCTTGGAAAAGTATCGTGTCATATATCCAAGTACGATTTAAAAAAAAAAGATAATTTTAAGCACTTTTAAAAACATGTTAATGACTGTAATCAAACTGAATATGTTAAGGTGGGTCCAGACATGCTCTGAATGCCGTATCGAACCTCGTCGAGAACTTCGAAGCGATCCACAGAGGATCGTAAAGGTGGCTCCACACACAACGGACAAACCGAAGGCATGCCTTCGGTGTGGGTCTCCATACACTACGGGATACACGAATGCCAGCCTTAAGGCACTGCCGTTTGTGTCTTCGCGCAATGGTGCAGTCTCGTCTGCACCACTGCCTGTTCTTGTAGATTATTTGATCTATTTTAATTCTTTAGAACTTTAATTCTTTAATACACAGTCCTTGTTAACTAGAGGCTCCACTTCTCTCATTTTTTCCGCTAATCTTTGGTAAGCATCTTTCTTTTTTATACGGTCATGACAAGAACGGCGTATCTCTGAACATGGCTATAAGTTCCTCTTGATTTTGCTTTGCGCGGGCCATAATTGTACGATAAAACTGAATGGAACAACACAACTAATACAACTGAAATCGCCTCGAGGCCTACCTCCGGACTCCTCCACATCCGGACATATAGAATCCCCATAAATCCGATCGGCCACGAGACGCGGAGACCTTGAGGCAATACGAATGATATTTTGTATTGAAATTTTCGGGCTCCACGCATCAGATCTGCAAGAATACCTCAACGGAATTCTCCATACACAGGGAGAGATTTTCCTTGAAGTATTTCGCCTCAAGTCATGCCTTCGGGTTTTCCATTGTGTGTGGAGCCGGCTTAATGTTGTTGCACGGGGTCTTAAAATAAGCAACGAACCGGACCTCGTTCCGTACTTCGTAGCGAACATTTTGACGTTTTATCAGTAATTGCCTTAAAACCGTATTTGCAAGATGAACCGTATTTGCAGTCAATAAAAGAAAGAAAAATATCCGTGAAAGAAGATGGTGGCAAACACAAATATATAAAAGTAGGGACATATTATATGGTGGCTAGTGATGTAAGAAGAGAATATTCTCGGGCAGAAAATTATTTTCGAGAATATTCTATATTGTTTTTGCCAATTCACCTAGTATATTTTTTGCATCCCAAACATCACCAATTATTCTTGAAGCTCAAACACCTACTTGCCGCTCCGCTTATGAAATGGTTTTTCGCTTTCACGCGATTTTAGATCAAATCCCCGAAAATCTGAGTTGCCGAGGCTGGGGAATCCCATGAACCACTAGCTAGAGTGTTTACCGTGTCAGGATTTATTGTTTTGGTGCTATATTAACGTGCTAATCTTTAGAATGGATTGAAGTAAAGCATAATTTACTAAAAAACCTAAAACGCTCACTATACTACTCGCGAAGTCGATCGAAGTTCAGCGAGTACTAGAGTGTACACAGGTTGTTCATGTGACTTTGCTGCGTCTCGGCCTACTACTTGCATTCTGTGGCTGTTTTTGAGACCAAGTCAAAGAACCGAAGTCCTTATCGCCCAGCGTGAATGTGTTCCTCTTCCCGAAGTAACTTTTTGAGAGTGTGGTGCTCGCTTTAAAAGGAATATATGGAATTACTGTAAAATTAAAAGGTGTACAAGGTAAAACAAGTACTTTTGCAAATTTTGTGATAGTCAATACTTAAAAAATGCAACAAGAATGACAAAACATTTAGTAAAATGTGTTAAATGTCCGGTGGGAGCGAGACAATTATTTGAAAAGGATCAACAGAAACATTCATTAACTGCTTTTCAGCCAACACAGTTGTTAGGTTCGTCCAATGACGGTAAGCATGCCTTCATCCAGTGCATCGACTAAAAAAAGTTTCAGTACTTATGGTTTTATCCACTCCTCTAAAAGAAACCGGCTTACTGGTGAACGGGCTGATAAGGTAACTTTTATTGCTCACAATTTAAAATTGTTAGACGTAGACCAATCCATGACTGAGCTGGCGACTAGTGAAAAACAAAATCCCACAACTTCTCATCAGTACATTGAAATGTAGAATGTAGATGACCAGGATGAGCTAATGATAGAAATAGATTCTGAATCCGAGGCCTCATCTTTTTCATATTAGCTCACCACATCCAGTATTTGCTGTTAAGAAAATTTCATTTTTTTTGTCAAATAAATTTTGTTTTCTGTTGTTTTTGTATTTTTTATATATTGTTATGCTCTTATTATATCTATTTAATTAGATTGATTAGCAAGTTCTTACTTTAATTAATTATTCAATATTTTATTTACTGCCTATGTAAAACAAAAACTAAATTCAAATTAAATTTTCCAATAAATTTTATTCTCAGGGCTAATTTTGTATTGGATACAATACCTGTGATCTGTGGCTTCTAATATTTCTGATTGCTTACTTCTTCCAGGGTGGAAACAGAGAAATTGAAAACACTCAATATCATATAAATGTAATCTATTGTTTTAATCAAATAAGCCGTATACATGTGATTCAAAAAATATTAAATTTAAACTTTGTTGCAACAATCTCTTACTTAATCAATTAAACTCTAACTCTGATATCTCCTTGTTTTGACAAAAATTATTTAATTAATTTATTATTTACTCATATATACATATATATATATATATATATATATATATATATATATATATATATCGGTTTTAAAACGTTCTCCTACGTCTTCCGATGCCTAGTCGCCATTCACTTCGGTCCATCCAAAGGTCTTCATCCAATTCTCTTTCTCTCATTTCTCGGTTTATGCCTTCTCTCCAACTAAGGCGGGGTCTTCCTCTTTTTCGTCTACCATGATGGGTCCACGTTAGGATTTGTTTCGGGAGTCGTTCTTCGGACATTCTTTGTACGTGTCCATACCATCTAAGCTGTTTGGTACTAATGTCATCTACTATTGTGTGTTTCACATTCATTATTTCCCTAATTCTGTTGTTGGTTACCCTTTCTAATCTTGATTTTCCTGCTGAGCGCCTCCAGAAATCCATTTCTGTTGCTTCAAGTTTTCTCTTGTATCTTTCTTTTATTTGCCATACTTCACTGCTGTAAGTGATTATACTCTTAACAATTGTATTGTATATTCTATGTTTGTTGTTGTTTGATAGTGACTGGTCCCACAGGATGCTATTGAGAAGGGTAATTGCTTTTCTTCCCTGGTTGTTTCTTTCTTCTATCGTCCGGTCTACGTTTCCTTCTTGTGTGAGGGTCATACCCAGGTATTTATATGCGTCGCAATGTTTAATAATTTCGCCATTCCCCAGTGTAAGATCCTGCTGTGTTCCACCGATACGCATATATTCGGTCTTCTTTATGTTTATTTCCAAACCACCTTTTTTGTACTCCTCTTTTAATTTCCTTGTCACATATTCTATATCATCGTAGTCTTGCGCTAGTACAAGTTGGTCGTCTGCAAATGACAAAGTGTATATTGTATTGTTGTTGATCGGTAATCCCATGTTTTTGCATTTGCGTTTCCAAAGTTTTAGATTTTGCTCGAGGTAGATCTTAAATAATGTCGGTGAAAGGCAGCACCCTTGTTTTAGGCTTTTGCTAATTTGGAATCCTCTCGATAGCCTGCTTCCAACTTTCACCCTTGCTGCAGTTTTGGTATACAATTGTTTCGTCGCTGTTATTAAATTTGCGCTTATATTGGTTTTCTCTAATGCTTCCCATAGTTTGTTTTGTGGGATGCTATCATACGCCTTTCTTAAGTCCACATATAACAGATGCACCTCCTGGTTGACGGCCAGTTTCTTCTCAATAATCTGTGTAATACAAAACAGATGGTCAACCGTTGATCTCCCTGCCCTGAATCCTGCCTGTTCTTCAGCTTCTATATCTTTATATTCGTTTTCGATTTTATTTTTAATCAGTTTTCCGTATATTCTGTTGATCGAGTTCGTTACAGCGATGCCTCTATAGTTGTCACATTGATCCCGTCTGCCTTTTTTATGTATGGTGGATATCCATGATGTCTTCCATTCTTCTGGGATTTCCGCTCCGTTGATGCATCTTTGAAAGAGTTTAGCCAGGTTTTCATATAATTTTGTTGTGCCATATTTTATTAGTTCAGCTGGTATGTTCCCTGGTCCTGGTGCTTTGTTATTTTTTAAAGACTTACATACTTCTTCTACTTCTTTTGTTGTTACTCGTAATGGTGAGGCTAAGATATTTACATTGCTGGTATCACTGTTATTTAAAAATTCCGCTCTGTCCTCATTTAGGAGTTTTTCAAAATATTCGTCCCATTGATCCGGTGTGATTGCTGATATTATATCTCTTTTCTTTTCCTATCGTAGCGATTTTAATACTTTCCAACTTTCTGTACTTCTCCGTCCTCCTAAATGTGTGTTAATCATGTTACACTTTTGCTCCCAAGCCTCATTCTTCTTTTGGCATATCATTTTTCGCACTTTAGCTTGGACCCTCTTGTATTCTACCTTATCGGCGTCGGTCCTTGTGTTCAGAAATTTTTTATACTTCTCTCTTTTATTTTTAATCTCTTGTTCTATTTCTTCGTCCCACCAATACGGAGTTTTTCTGTGGTTTTTTATTTGGAGTCCGAGGGCCTCTGTTGCTGCTTTCTGAAGACATGTTTTTATATAATGATAATGCTCTTCATTGCTGGTAAATTGCATGGTTTCTAACTTTTTATCTAGTATTATTTACTCATACTAAATTTAATAAAATTTACTTTTTTTCTTTTGAATTGATTTCTTAAATTTTAAATGACTAACTGCGTAAAAAAAAGTTCAATAAACAAATAAACAAATATGGGTTTGATATAAACAAATTTTCTCCATTCCGACAAATAATTTGACTGACCTTTTTGTTTCTTCACTGCCTCGTTCTCTGGATTGCGCCGTCCTTGATTCTCCCAAACACGTACTCTGTGGATGTTGCGAAAAAGTCCCTCTCGTCACGACTGCTTCCAAAAATCATACAGGATTTGCTCGAATTCTGTTACTCAGTTTTTCTTGTTCGATATCTTATGCAAAAAGATATTAATCAGCTACTCGTTCTAGACAAAACAAAGGAATCTCCCTCGGACCAGGAAAATTGACTCTTCAACCGGTCAACAATTTGGTTTCAACTTGATTCTGCTCGCAAAGGCCGATTACACACACTCTACACTGATTACTAAACTTTTTAAAAACAAGAAACTGGACTGCCTTCCACCGATGTTAATTACACAGTGACCTCTCGTCTCTCGCCAAATTCTGACTCCTCATTTTCATCTCCCTTCTACCTCATCTTTCCCACTCTATCAAAAACACGCCTCTCTCAAAACCATTCATACCCATTTCTTCTGAAGCAAATATTTTTCCACAGAACTTTTCCAATTTGTCATTTTTCAAGAGATATCATAATTAGTTATTTCCTACTTTCTACTTTAACATCTAAAACCTCATACAATTGTATACCACATTAAAAACCTTCCCGGAAAGGATCTTAAAGCCGTCTTTGTTTTCGTCAACGATGTCCACTTTCTAATCACCGAAATGTTTGTTCATGTCCCATGCATTTCGTCGAATCACTTATTAGTCGTTTCACTTTTTCCCGAAACACTTGCTTAATAGCAAATTAAATTCTAAACAATTTTGGTGATGAAAATACAGGGTGATGAAAAACTATCATTTTATGGTCGTTGATATAAATTTAATTTTTTCTGAATATCTTTACAAAAAAAAAACAATTCTACAACAATATATATATATATATATATATATATATATATATATATATATATATATATATATATATATATATATATATATATATTTAAAAACATGAGATGTAGATCCTTGAAACACACTCACTGATCAAAAGATCCAAGGTTAATGGTTTGACGACCACTCGTACGAAATCAACCAGATGAAATAGAGAATGTGGAAAAATCCCCTTACGAACAATTCACACATCCACCATTTCGGGTTGGGAAAAATTTTTTGAATAGAATCAAAGATCCAAACACCAGTTCTTAGAAATGTGTTTCGCCCTCTTAAATTTCGCCCTCTTTCCTAAAAATGGAATGTGTCTAAAGATATTCAACCTCTCATCTTTATTGATAAGCCCAGAGAGGTTGAAGAGGGCGAAACACATTTCTAAGAACTGGTGTTTGGATCTTTGATTCTATTCAAAAATTTTTCCCAACCCGAAATGGTGGATGTGTGAATTGTTCGTAAGGGGATTTTTCCACATTCTCTATTTCATCTGGTTGGTTTATATATATATATATATATATATATATATATATATATATATATATATATATATATATAAAGAACCCTGTTGTTTCGTCTCATAATTTTGTATATAATTTAATGATTTTTAATGCCGTATTTCATCTTTAACAATATCTATAAGCGTGACATAAGGTTCATTCTCAGAAAATTCTCCATATCGAGAATATTCTCGGGAATATTCTCCGAGTTTTCATTCTCGAGAATTTTCCAACACTAATGGTGGCAATCATTTACTTTTAAATATCTGGGAGTCTTGGGTCCCATAATCTTTCTTTTTCGCGATAATTTTCTATTAGTAGTAAACAATTCTCATCCGTCCATTCCATGTTGATACCAAAATAACAATGACTGGAACGCCGAAAGGTTCTCAAACTAGTCCAGATGTGAATTCACGACGACCATTTCCTTTGATGCGGACGGATTTACCGACAACTTATGGAACGCTTCGATGTTGCATCCTGATCGCGACGAGGTTCGGTACGTTGTTGCAGGGTGCCGTCCACACTTATTCGGAACCTATTTGGGCGCACCTTATTTACTTGTCCTGCAAGGAACGATAGGTATAATCTCTCCAGTCAGAGAGGATCTGGAAAAATGGGAGTGAGACAATGGGAATAGTGGTACAGGCAGGCAAACACGCAAAGCAATCGTAAATGCAGCAAGACTCACGAAGAGTAGTAACGCCATTGATGATGATGGTTATTCCACAAATTATAGTAACAAACAACACCTAAAATTTAACACAAGCGTTCAATACCTGCCATTACCTCCCTATACTGATCATTACAGATATGCAGCTTCTATTCAAACCCAAAATATTAGTTGATGGAAATTTTAGGAAATAAGGAGTCTAAGGCCGTCCGCACATGGGGCGGCGCTCGAACTACTCGACTCGATTCCAGTCACATAGGTCTCTCCCCGCCAGTAAAGTTCCTTCGTTGTGGCATTGAGCTCCGTACACGGAGCGTTTAGGATTCCAAATCTCTTCGTCTTGTACGACTCTCGTCGCTTGCGATCCGTAGTGCACGAGAAAGTTCGAGTGAGACGCATGTTTACAGTCATATAGGTAGTTTATTTTATCTGTTTCCTTCGTTTTTTGTTGTTTTTTGCGCTGACTGAAATTTTAGTTTTATTTAAAGATCGGTGCATGTTATGTTCGTTGATTGTAGCCTACTAACTTTGTGGAATTATATTGTTTGTAATATAAAATTCTGAAAACATTAAACTTCTGTTTCTAGGTGTTTAATATAAAATTAGTAGTCTGGGCTGATTATCGGAGAATAGGCCATTTTTGGGAAAAGTTATTTACCAGCAATTTTATTGCTGGAATCGAAGCTTATGATTATGTATATTAATAATATAGGTATGCAAAGTCCGCAGATAGTGTCCTACTTTTTTTATTAACAAAATGGCGCCCCCAAATCGTGTTTTTTTTCAATTTTTGCTCCATAACTCCGAACATTTTAACTCTACACCAAAAACACCCTAATAAAAATTCGCCGAAATTAAATTCTGCATATAGACATGTTTTTCCCGATCTGGTCCGATGAAAATTTTCCTCGGAAAATGCGGGTTTTCCCAACAAAATCTTTAAATTTCAAATAAAGTTTTAGATAAGAAATTATCTACCAATAGTTAAATAACTCGGTGACATAAAAGTTTTCTTCGTTTAGATTATAGTTTCAGAAGCCGGTGAAAATTAAACGAATATTTTAGCAACAATTCAATTGTTAATTAATAATTTACGGTCGCAATAATACCCAAAATAATTATGATACACTGATCAAACTTTGAAATCTTATAAATATAAGATGCCTATTTAATATTTTGTCAACAAAATATAAATTTTTAATTTTTTTGAATAATCTTTAAATGTTTAAAAAAGATAGTTATAAACAAATTAACGTTTCTCAGAAAGTTTTTATTGTATTCTAATTTTAAAAAATAGGTTAAAAAGTTATGAAATAGCAAAGTAAACATACAATTACTATGTTGTTTATAATTTTTTTTAATTCTTTCAAAGCGTAAAAGTGAGTTTAAAGTACAAGCTAATTACTTACAAAAAATATCGATTATTAGTTTAGTGGTTACATTTTAATTAAAGATTATAAATATTTTTTTTTGTAATTTACACGCGCGAAAGCAGACTAATACAGTACCGTAGCTAATAACATTTTCACTCGAAGCGACAACCGCCCGCGACGTACAGTAGTTAATAAATAAAATTAAGCTTCGGCTCTGTATCAAGCCTATTTTCGCGCTAAAAATTACAAAAAAAAACATTTTTAATCTTTGATTAATATATAACCATTGAACTAATGTTTGATATTTTTTGAGAGTAATTAGTTTGTACCATAAACTCATTTTTAAGCTTTGGAACAATTAAAACAAATTATAAAAAACGGAGTAATCGTATGTTTACTTTGCTGTTTCATAACTTTTTTGCAAATGGTTGGAAAAAAATATTAAAGCATTCGTTTTCAAGACCTTTGAAATACGCATTTTAAGCATTTTTTTAAATTATAATATAATAAACAATTTCTGAGAAATGTTAATTTGTTTATAACTATTTTTGTCAAACATTTAAAGATTATGCAAAAAAATGAAAAATTTATATTTTGTCGACAAAATATTGAATAGGCATCACATCTTTATAATCTTTCTAAATTTAATCAATGTTTCATGATTATTTTAGTTGTTATTGCGACTGTAAATTGTTAATTAACAATTGAATTGTTGCTAACATATTTGTTTAATTTTTACCGGCTTCTGCAGTTATAATCTATACCAAGAAAGCTTTTATTTCACCAAGTTATTTAATTATTGATACATAATTACTTGCCCAAAAGATTTGTTTGAAAATTCGAGATTTTGTTGGAAAAACCCACATTTTCCGAGGAAAATTTTCGTCGGAGCAAATCGAGAAAAACATGCCTCTATGTAGAATTAAATTGGGGTGAATTTTTATTTTAGTGTTTTTGGTGTAAAGTTAAAATCTTCGGAGTTATAGACCAATAATTGAAAACAACACGATTTGGGGGCGCCATTTTGTTAATAAAAAAAGTAGCACACTATCTGCGGACTTTGCATAGCTATATTATTAATATATAGGATCATAATATTCGATTCCAGCAATAAAATTGCTGGTAAATAACCTTTCTTTGTACTTTACTAATTAGACCAGCGTATTATAACTATTTTTTTTTCAAAATTTAAAGATTATGCAAAAAAACGAAAAATTTATATTTTGTCGATAAAATATTAAATAAGCATCTCATCTTTATAATCTTTATAAGTTTGATCAATGTATCATGATTATTTTGGTTATTATTACGATCGTAAATTGTTAATTAACAATTGAATTGTTGCTAAAATATTCGTTCAATTTTCACCGGCTTCTGGAATTACAATCTATACCAAGAAAGCTTTGATCTCACTAAGTTATTTAATTATTGATTAATAATTACTTACCTAAAACTTTATTTGAAAATTAGAGATTTTGTTGGGAAAACCCGCATTTTCCGAGGAAAATTTTCGTCGGAGCAAATCGGGAAAAACATATCTCTACGCAGAATTTAATTGCGGTGAATTTTTATTTGGGTGTTTTTGGTGTAAAGTCAAAATCTTTGGAGTTATAGAGCAAAAATTGAAGAAAACACGATTTTCGGGCGCCATTTTTTTTATAAAAAAAGTAGCACACTATCTGCGGACTTTGCATACCTATATTATTAATATATAGGATCTTATAATTCGATTCCAGCAATAAAATTGCTGGTAAATAACTTTTCCATGAATTTTGCTAATTAGCCCAGAGTATAGTTGGGGAAATAGAACCCTCGATTGTATAATGCTCATTGTATACAAATGATACTAAAAATGTAACAATACCGTACTTTCTACAGATCTAAATAGTCGTTTGGGTTGATAAATAAAAAATGCGTTCTTCTTGGTTGGAAGATCTGTGCAAACTGAATCGACTAGTGTGCGGAGAGCAATCGCTTCTGCCGCAGGGTTCGTACAAGACGAGCAAGACGCGCGAACTTCGAGACGGGTCTTCGATCGACCCATGTGCAGACGGCCTAAGGCCGTCCGCACATAGGACGACGCTCGAACTACTCGACTCGATTCCAGTCGCGTAGGTGTCTCCCCGCCAGTCAAGTTCCTTCGTTGTGGCATTGAGCTCCGTGCTCCGTACACGGAGCGTTTAAGATTCCAAATCTATTCGTCTTGTACCACTCTCGTCCCTTGCGATCCGTAGTGCACGAGAAAGTTCGAGTGAGACGCACGTTTCCAGTCATATAGGTAGTTTATTTTATTTGTTTTCTTCGTTTTTTGTTGTTTTTTGCGCTTAATTAAATTTTAGTTTTATGTAAAGATCAGTGCATGTTATGTTCGTTTATTGTAGTACTACCTACTAGCTTTGTGGAAATAAATTGTTTGTAATATAAAATTCTGAAAACATTGAAGTTTTGTTTCTAGGTGTTTATTATAAAATTCGTTGTGGAAGTAGAAAAATACCCTCAATTGTATATTGCACATTGTATACAAATTATACTAAAAATGTAACAATACCGTACTTTTTACAGATTGAAATAGTCGTTTTGGTTAATATACTGGGTGTCCAGAAACTCTACCGACAAAAGAAGACAGGAGATTCTTCAGATAATTTTAAGACAATTTAGCTCAATTCGCCTAGTCCGAAAATGCTTCCTAAAGGAGCTAGAGCTCTTTGAAGATGGCTTTGTGTAATTAGTTTTTCTTAAATACCCACAGAACGCTTCAATTTAGAAAAACGAAAATCGGTACGTATATTTATCTTCCAGAGATAAATCGATTCCATCCATTGCCAATTTCTAGTACCGACCATAGGCGTGCGTTTTGGGTAGGGCAACGGTTATTTTATCACCTAACTTTTTTGTCTTTAACTTTTAAGCATTTCTGATACTTGATTATCAAATTGTGAGGTATTCTAGTACTAAAAGGTACTCTTGGTTTAAGTCCGTAGGACACATGGTTTTCTAGAAAAATCGAATTAAGAATTTTTCGTTTTTTTGAATTTGAATAAAAATTGAAAAAAAATTTCAAAAAAAAAGGGTGTATTTTATCAACTTAAAGCAAGAGTAACTTTTAGTACTAGAATACCTCATAACTTAATAATCTAGAGTCAAAAATGTTTAGAAATGAAAGACAAAAATGTTATGCGATAAAATAACAGTTGACCTACCCAAAGCGAACGCATATGACCCGTACTAGAAATTCGCAGTTAATGAAATCGATTCATCTCTGAAATATAAATAAATGTACCAGTTTTCAGATTTCTAAATAGTTTTTTTTCGAAATTTTTTTTTGAATTCAAAAAAAGAAAAATTTTCAAATCGATTTTTCTATAAAACGGTGTATCCTATCGACTTAAAACAAGAGTACCTTTTAGTTGTAGAATATCTCACAATTTAATAATCCAGAGTCAAAAATGCTTAAAAATTAAAGATAAAAAAGTTATGCGATAAAATAATTATTGACCTACCCAAAACGGACGCCTATGACCGGTACTAGAAATTCGCAATACATGGAGTCGATTTATCTGTGGAAGATAAATATCTGTACCAATTTTAGTTTTTCTCAATAGAAGCGTTCTGGAGTTATTTAAGAAAAACTACTTACAAGACGCCATCTTCAAAGAGCTCTAGCTCCTTTAGGAAGCATTTTCGGACTAGGTGAATTGGGTTAAAATATCTTAAAATTATCTGAGGAATCTCCTGTCTTCGTTTGTCGGTAGAGTTTCTGGACACCCTGTATAAAAAATGCGTTCTTCCTGGTTGGAAGATGTGAGCAAACTGAATCGACAAGTGTGCAGAGAGCAATCGCTTGTGCCGCAAGGTTCGTACAAGACGAGCAAGACGCGCGAACTTAGGCCGTCCGCACATGGGTCGATCGAAGACACGTCTCGAAGTTCGCGCGTCTTGCTCGTCTTGTACGAACTCTGCGGCACAAGCGATTGTTCTCCGCACACTAGTCGATTCAGTTTGCTCACATCTTCCAACCAGAAAGAACGCATTTTTTATATATCAACCAAAACGACTATTTCGATCTATGAAAAGTACGGTATTGTTACATTTTTAGTATAATTTGAATACAATGAGCGTTATACTGAGGAAATTTTTCTACTCCCCAACGAATTTTATATTAAACGCCTAGAAACAGAAGTTCAATGTTTTCAGAATTTTATATTACAAACAATATATTTCCACAAAGTTAGTAGGTAGTACTACAATCAACGAACGTAACATGCACCGATCTTTAAATAAAAGTAAAATTTCATTCAGCGCAAAAAACAACAAAAACGCTGGACGGAAGGGCCGCCCGAGAACTTTATCGTACCGATCTATTATCGTTATGGTACTAGATACTGGCATTCTATAAAAATAACAAAGTTACTCGTTATTTTGATATTTTAGAAACACCTTCTGTACTTGAAAGTATTTTATGGATCTACGCATCATTAATTCCTGCATTTGAGAAAATGTTCGATGCCATATTTCGGGGACACACTATAGATGTATAGATTATTGCATAAATCAATAGAATATTATAGTCAAACTTTCATTTCAAATTAGTTAATTTTTCTGAGAAATTAATAGTTTAAAATATTTGCATTTCATTCTATGTATTTCGATTACGCCAGTCAATGCACGAGACTAAGAACAAGATATTATCTCCGAATTCTATCCTACTGCATGGATTTTAATGAAATTTTGGGAGTAGCCCAATCTCCTAATTCAAAGTCTATCCTATATACTATGGCGCTTTTATCATGGGGGAAGTTTAAAATTTAAAAATTCATTCTATAATTTGATCACATTTTTTACAAAAACCATTCATTTTAAACCCGTCCAACTTTTTGAAAGTAGAAATAACACTATATTAAAACGTATTGCAGAAGAAAAACAATGCATTTAAATTATGGTGGATGGGGAGTTAAATGTATATACTTTTCATTTTTCCTTAAAGTACATTAGTCATGTATTTTTTTGCACCATATCTCGCTTAGTTTGTATGTAACCGACATTTAACGGTGTTCGTTTTAAAGGCCTTTTCAAACACTACAAAAGGTGTTGGTAGCATTATACACCCAAAACCTGCCGTTCCTCTGTTATTTTAAGTTGAATATGTACATCAATTTGAGCATGCACCAAAAAACAAACTATGTTCACCTACCATATCTCTTTTTGTATAATAAATAGAATATTTACGAAGGAACGAATCTCTATTATTTATAATCTAAAAAATGTTTTATATAGTGTTTTTAGTTCGATGCATAGTTTTTAAGGTATGTATTCACAAAAAATCCGTCCGAACAGGTGTCATTTTTCAATGAAAATGGCCAATTTTCAACTACGCATAACTCAAAAAGTATTGAGTTCTCAGAAAAAAGTGTAGACCAGTTTTTGCTTAGAAATAGGTTCTTTAGCCACTTCCGTGCTTATTTTGACCAACAAATTTTCCACCCCCTTGAACAAGTGGGAACCGCCCCAAGATAAAAGCGCCATAGTATATAGGGTAGATTTTGTTTCTTGAGCTATTCCCTACTTACTGTGAAAATATCAAGTACATCAATGTAGTAGGATGAAATTCGGAGCCAAATACCGTCATTGACTGCCCTACAATAATGCTCTGCTATGATCGCGTGAGAGAGGACACACATAAGATTATAGCAAAATTTCTATTTACCGTAACTTTTCGAGTTTTTGAGCTACAGCAATGAATTTTATGTCATTGGAAAGGTAATTTTGCATTCTTTCAAAATATGTAAAAATATACAGGGCGCATCTAAAAAAATTAAGATTTTTTATTCATTTCCGGTTCAACCGGAAGCCATATTTTTGATGAAATTTATTGTGATAATAGATAATAAAGTACCATATATGTCTGCAAAATTTCAAATTTTAGTTTTTATTAAGATGGAAGTTACGGGCACTCGAATATTTTTTTATAAAAAATTCATAACTCCCCTCCTATGGGGAGTTAAGAAATCTGACTAATGTCATTCCATTTACTGATAGAATATCAAAAATATATCAAAAAATAAAAAAATTCCTTGGAGCCATTTTTGAGAAAATCTAGTTCAAATTTATGTCAAATTTTGACCCCTTAAATATAGCCAACCCGTAACTTTTTCTGAAAAACGATAACATCCTCATTATAGCCCCATCTTTAGGCTATATAACGACTTTTTCAAATTAAACTTATCTTAAACACGTTTTTAGATTGATAGGGAAATGTGTCGAGTGGGCGGTCGGCCATGTTGGCCGCCATTTTGAATTTGGAAATGTCAAATTCCGTATTTTTATTTACCTATCGATGAGCTTTACTTTGAGTTGAATTTCATTCATTTCGGTCAAAATTTGCAAAAATGGGCACTAAATAACCCCCCTATTTCGGCCCCCCTTTGAGAGGTTTTTTTTAAAAGCTTAGTTTCTCGACAAAATTCTCTTAAACTTACTCGTACCGAATTTCATCAAAATCGGTCCGGTAGTTTTTGCTGGGCGGTGACGACATACGTACGTACGTACATACTTTCGACATGTTTTTTTTTTATTTGCTTTTTAGACTCAGGGGGACTCAAAACGTCGAAAAAAAAGTGAAATCTGAAAAATTTTTTTTTGCACGATCCTATAACTTTATTATACTATACTACGTATACAGGGTGAGGCAAATAAAGGGCCTATTAGGAATATCTCGAGAACTAAAGGAAACAGAATCATGAAAATTGGAATAAAGGGGTTTTGAAGGATGATCTATTAAATGAAAAAATGAAAAAGTTGCTTATAACTTCGTTTTTTTTAATGGGATGCCCTGTATATTTTTACATTTTTGGATTCTCTTCGATGTCTTCTTTCTTAAAATATGAGGTTTTGTAATATTATACAGGGTATCTTAAAAAATAATTACGTTTTTTTATTGATTTCGTAGCAAAATTAACACCCTGTAGAATTGTAGTAGTTTGACATCTAAAACTCTACTTACGTTCAAATGATTTTTAATATACTCTACTATTGTTAAGAATCATTAGTATAGCTAAATTTTTAATTTGAGTATACAGGGTTGGTCGAAATTTGGAATGAGTATTTTCTGAGTTTTCTTAAATGGAACACCCTGTATTTTAGTATTGTAATGAAATGATATTTTATGGTACTTTTTTATTTCTTAAGCATTCCCTATACCTAACTGCTTTAATTTGTGCTTAATTGTTAATCGCACCAACAATCTTATCTAAGTAGGTATTTCGATAGCTAAACCATTATTGGTAATTTTAAGGGCCAGTCTGGATTAATATGTATTTATTTCTGAAAAATTATTTGGGATTGAGTATTTTCACGGCCAACCTAATAAAATTTTACGTATTTTTTGTTGCAATTAATGTTTAGCTTGAATCACCAATAACTCACAAATTAAAGCAGTTAGGTATAGGGAATGCTTAAGAAATAAAAAGTACTATAAAATATCATTTCACTACAATACAAAAATACAGGGTGTTCCATTTAAGAAAACTCAGAAAATACTCATTCCGAGTTTCGACCAACCCTGTATACTAAAATTAAAAATTTAGCTATACTAATGATTCTTAACAATAGTAGAGTATATTAAAAATCATTTGAACGTAAGTAGAGTTTTAGATGTAAAACTACTACAATTCTACAGGGTGTGAATGTTGCTACGAAATTAATAAAAAAACGTAATTATCTTTTAAAATACCCTGTATAATATTACAAAACCTTATATTTTAAGAAAGAAGACATCGAAGAGAATCCAAAAATGTAAAAATATACAGGGTGTCCCATTTAAAAAACGAAGTTATAAGCAACTTCCGGTATAACCGGAAGTTGCAAAGAGATGAAAATATTTTCATTTAATAGATCATCCTTCAAAACCCCTTTATTCCAATTTTCATGATTCTGTTGCCTTTAGTTCTCGAGATATTTCTAATAGGTCAGTTATCTGCCTCACCCTATATAGTACGATAAAGTAAAAACGAAGGAAACAAATAAAATAAACTACCTATATGACTGGAAACGTGCGTCTCACTCGAACTTTCTCGTGCACTACGGATCGCAAGCGACGAGAGTCGTACAAGACGAAGAGACTTGCAATC
The DNA here is from genome assembly GCF_917563875.1 of Diabrotica virgifera virgifera. Taxonomy (NCBI): domain Eukaryota; kingdom Metazoa; phylum Arthropoda; class Insecta; order Coleoptera; family Chrysomelidae; genus Diabrotica; species Diabrotica virgifera. The sequence goes on from NC_065450.1 coordinate 122,617,804, forward strand.
CTAAACGCTCCGTGTACGGAGCTCAATGTCACAACGAAGAAACTTTACTGGCGGGGAGAGACCTACGTGACTGGAATCGAGTCGAGTAGTTCGAGCATCGCCCCATGTGCGGACGGCCTTAGAGACGTATCTTCGATCGACCCATGTGCGGACGGCCTATTGCTCATAATCTTATCGAAGGTTTTATTTACTACAGTTTGTGGGCGACCGATTTCGGCGTTTACAATTTGTACGCCATTATCAGGCCCTTAGAAACTGAACAAAGCTAAAAAATAAATGAAGCTGTGTCAAAATACAGTTGCCCTAGGTTAAGTTTTAGGTGTTGCATAGGTTTAACAATAGGTAATAAAACACAGAAGGTGTCACAATGGTGTTCGAATGGACCAGTAATGATCTGATGTTAACTGTTGTAGTCAGTTTATGATATATAAAGTATTAATAATACAATTATTGGTACTTACATATCAGTACAAGAAGTATACAGTGTACAATCTGGTGTTAGAATTGTAACAATTTAGCCCATCATTAGTTGATGGGTTGAAGCCTTAGCGCTGTGAAAAAAACTGATACATTTTATTAGTATTTATTATTAGCAATTAGTATTTTTGTCTAATTCCCTATTTGTAAGTTAATTTAAGTTGGTTAGGGCCCTGAATGAAGAGTATACTTCCTGGCCAATTTAATGTTTTCACTTCCTTTTTTGTATTTTTTCGCTTTTTATTTATTAGTATGTACCTATGTATGTGCGTACATAAGTAGTTATGTGCGCTCATGTACATAATGTTATAACATATTTAAGATATTATAGCAACCAGTAATAATTTATTATCTATCGTGGCTGAATGGATCAAGCAATCCAAAGCCAATAAGAAAAGAAAAAACATATTAGTTGATCAATTTCGTGTTGGTCAATTACAGTTCATTTCCTCTCTAGACAAAAGCATATCCCATACATGTTTAGAGTTCAGGTCTTAAGATGGTGATGGACTTCATGAGCTTGCTTTGGGGTTGTGAAAATGGTTCACGATATCGTGAAATTAATAACACTTCGCTAAATGTTCAGAAGCATGCCAAAACTTGCTTTCTGAAGTTTCTATCCGAAATTCAGCTGTTGGCATCTGCTTTGAGTGCTACCCACTTTAAGCATTCCAACCACTATTTAACATATGTTCTTGGGCTAAATGTCTTCTTGTCATATGTTCACAATAACAAAGAAAACATGTTTACCGGCATAAAACTTGTTTTGGTTTTTTATGTAGAAAATCTTTCTTTAAATTTCCATATGTTTTGCTGATATTTTAGCTTTTTTTAGATATTTTTATGTTTTAGTTAACCAAAATTTTTACGAGAATACAGTATTAAAATTTCAAAAACTTAAAAAAAAAACGAAATAATAATAGAGATGACACCTCGGGTAGATTATCCCTTCACTTTGTTGATATATTATGTTTAATATTATAGTGTTATGCCACTTTTAATACGAAGTCCATTTGAAATCATAAATATTAAATTATCAATGACCAGAATAACGTCATTAGTTAGTGATAAGCCTATTAAGATATTTTTCTTAAAATATTGATACCCTATTGTTCCAATTCTCCACATCATTAATAATAAATCAGTTTGTGTGTCATCAAAAATGCAATTAAATGTGTTTATTGTTTACTGATGAATAAACTTTATGAGCAGAGTGAGCAATAGAACGCGTGGGTAGAAGAATATTTACAAAAAAAAACGATAAGGAGATCCATGTTAAAAAGCGAGCTTAAAAAATTTATTATTATATCCAATAGAAAATTCTGTGTAATCGAAATCTGTCGTTAAATCTTCGTAAAAAGTTTTGGTCTCGCACACTACCAACCACCAACGAGACCGGAGTGCTCTCAGAATGATTGACGCAGAACGACACCTGCTTCTTTTTCTTCTTCTTTTTGTGTAGATATGACTTAGTCTGTTTTTTCAATGTGCCTCCAGTAAGCTGTCGTTCCATCGTTTTCTTGGTCTTCCCACTGATCGTCTTCCTATTTTTGGGAACCGTCTCTCGCCGTCCTTACTTTTCTATTTTGTAATTCCGCTGCCTAAGTATTAGGTACAAGGGTGTATGTAACAAAATTAAAAAATCAGCAGTTTTAATTTAACAATGTTCTATGTATCATAAGGCACCCATAGAACTTTGTAAATCTAAAATATATGCATGCAATGCTCTAAAATTAATCGAAAATCATTGGTGTATGTTGTGAAAATATGTAAAGAGCGCAACATAGTCCTATGTTAAACATAGCACTTTGTTTTTCGCAAAATTTTAGTGAACTTTTCAAACTCAGTATAACATGGTCCTATGTACGAGGATTTCATAAAGACTTGAATCCAGTAAAAATTAATGTTTATCGCAAAATGTTTTGCACTGAATTCAATTATTCATTTAATAAACCTCCAAAATATCTATGTGGCCTATGTGCTGAAACAGACTGCATGAATAAAGAAAACACCCTTAATGGAGAAAAGAAGAAGGAATATGAAAAATACTTGCACTTTTAATGAGAGAAGAGAAAAAGACGGATATTGAAAATGGTCAGGCAGTACTGTGTTTTGACTTACAAAATGTATTGATATGTCCAAAACGAAACGTCAAAAATATTTTTTATAAAAGTAAGCTAAATGTGTATAACATGACAGATGACAGCCCACGTTTTGATAAACTGGACAGTTTATTGCGCGATATGGTCAGAGGCAATGCATGGTCGGGCTGGGAATGATATTGCCAGTGCTGTATAACTGTATACAGAATCCTGAAAAGGGTTGTAGAAGACTATCCGTTATTGGAGGATTTGACTTTGTGGAGCGATAGTTGCGTTCCGCAAAATCGCAATAAATTTAAGAGTTTTGCCATTGTACATATTTTAAAAACTAACACGAACTTTAAGAAAATTCAAATGAAGTTTTCAGTACCTGGACATTCGACTTTCCTGCATACAAGAGGTCGATTCAGTTCACAGTGCAATTGAACGCAGTTTGAGAAAATCTGAATACTTTTCTACTTTCGTTAGTAAGAGTCCTTTTGAAAGTAAACACAAGAAAGCCTTACACCGTACTTCAATTGAAATAGCAAGATTTTCTGGATTTTTCAACCTATTCATCAAAACTGAATTATACTGCAGTTCCATTTTCAAAGCGCGAATACAAAATCACCAATTTAAGACAACGAACTGGGAGGACACATACTGCTGAAAATGACGAAATACCCATGTCAATAAACAAAAATGATATTAAATCACCTTGGCACAAAACAAGGTGGAAGCTCAGAAATCTATGTACAGGTGGATGCCAGAAGTAGACAGATACTTTTATGTTCACATGTTTTCCCACATGTCTAAACATAAACAGTAAAACTGAGATTGCTGATCAGAAGATAATGTTACAAAGACTTATGTTCCATGTTTTTGCATTTTTCGTTTTTTGTTAGAGTTGCAAAGTTCTATGTTATTTTATTTTTTCAATAAAAATAGGGGGAAAATTAAATATTTTTTTCGTTCTTTTTTAAATGTGCTCTTGTAGTTGACTTTTAACTATTACGTTTAAAGCAAAAGCAAATATACAGTAGAGCGCCGATTATCCGAACGTCGATCAACCGAACGACCGGTTATCCGAACTCCCGACTCCCGTGAACCGCACCCGAGTACTGAGCAAGCGTTAGTAATTAACGCTTAAAATATCTTCAATTTTCTTCAATTGTGTATCCAAAAATATGTTGTTGCAAAGACTGCACTTTTTTGTTTAATTGCTATTTGTTATTATCAAGGTATAAACATATATACAGTTATATAAATATGGTTTTTATTCACTTGTGGATAAATATGTATGACAATCCCAATATAGTTCGATTATCCGAACAAATCGGTTTTCCGAACACCCATCTCCCCCAATTAGTTCGGATAATCGACGCTCTACTGTACTTTGTTTTATACCAAATCTAAGGGTCAAAATATTCAAAGTTATTTTTCTCAGTTTCGTCATTTTGTATCATATAACCTTGTAATTCTTAGGCAGCGATTCGGCAATTCGTCTTATATATTTGTTCTATTTTACTCTTCTGTTTCTTATCCATTTATTAATGTTCTCCACCCTGCATCTCTGTCGTATATATGTACTTCTAGCTCTATCCTATAGTGTCTTACCATCGATTTTTCAAAGGGTTTTCATATCTGCTGTATTCTTTTTGTCCTCTCTGTGTCAGGTCGTGTTTCTGACGCGTATGTCATTATTGGCTTGATTACTCTTATGTAAATTCAGCCTTTAATTTCTCTCCTGATATTTTTATTTCTCCATATTGGGTCATTCAGGCAACCTGCGGCTCGGTTTGCTCTATTCACTTCTGTTACACTTCTATCTTCCACTTCTGTTTCGAACTTTCCCTATCTAGATAACGTATGTCCTAAAAGGTTTGACACATAATATTTATTGATTTTTTTTGTTAATGAAGAAAGTTATTTAAATACTAACTGGTTATCTTAAATTACAACTCAATTCTTAACTAAACTATACTATCAAATTATGTGTAGTGGTCCATTCTTCTCTACTAGAAGGTGTTGTTCGTAAATTCGCCGTCTTGGGCTTCCCAGCCTCCATGATAAACTTTCCTAGATAAAGCCCAAAAATCCTCTACTAGGCGAACCTGCACCAAGATTGGAGGATAATGGTTTTTGGGAACAAAGGGTATTTGGTGTTGTAGAATAATGTAGAAGTTAGATTTGGATATTTCTTAAGTAATAGCAGGTTTGAAGGAGTTGCGCTTGAGAATATTTGGGTCCCTTACGTCTCTTTCGATATTAAAACCATTCCTGCTCATTTCCAACGATATCGTACTCTTAGAAGATCTTACTTCTGTGCAGTAAATGCACATGATCTTCCACATTTTGATACATTCAGGCATAGTATTCCCTGCTCGCACTCCGTTATTGTTCTATAAAAATGGTTTTGTGTGAATTGTTTTCATTCTGAAATGTTCGACAGAATTCAGTTTTAGTCCAGGGCGCATCTGTTTTGAGATGGACGTTGAGAGGTGACTCAATTTTTTTGCAGAAATTGCTTAAAAATAACTCAAGTAATAATATTTGAGTTATCCTCCCACTCAAAATGGTCCGGAACATTGTTTAAATAATCAAAATGTCAAAATATTAAGGAAAAATTCGATTTTTTTATTGGTGTTTTAATTATAACTTTAAAACTATTCATTTTTGAGAAAAGTTGTAGTAACATAAAAGTTGCGTAATTAAATTTCCTACAATATAGAATTGGTTAAAAATTTAAAAAATAGTCACCCTTGTTGCAAAATAGCCATAATTGCGAAAAAAACCATACAAAAACAAGTATTCGCATTTTACGTTTTTTAACCATTTATGATACACTTAGGACCTTCATATTTTACCCAGAAAAACTTTATGATATAGTAAAACAACACTGTAAATTTTATTACGATCGGTTTAATAGATTTGGCAAAATAAATTTTGCAATCCAGCTTTCGCAAAAAAACTCATTTTTTTAAAATGTTGCAGGACTGAAATTAAAGCAGATAGCAAGTTGAATTTTTTTTTGCTTATAGAAATGTACTGTACCTTTCATTTGCAATTTGCAAAATTAACATTGAATAATTACCACGGCGTCAGGAAATTTTTTAAATAAACATTAATTTTTTGTGCTACGCGCAGGACAGCGGTGTTCGATTCACACAAGTTGATTTCTACCAAAATTTATTCCAATATTTATCTAATATATTATTTTCTTACTCTATATTTTTTTGTATTTTAATATTTAAATTCCACAAAAATCAAACTAATTTTATTATTGTTTGTGAAATATTGTTTAAACAATTGCATATGTTTAAAAATAATAAACTTTTATTTTCTAAGTTAAAATATATGAACAAAGAAAGTTTTTGCTAAAAAAAAGTTTTATTTCAAAGGATAGAGTATGTGTTTTTATTTTGCAATAAACAAATTTATTTATTTATATCGAAATGTAATAAAAATTAAAATGTATCAATCATTATCAAAGGTCATTTTAAGGCCCAATCAGTGCAAACTATCCGCTTTCCTGCGCGTAGCACCAATAATAATTGTTTATTTAAAAAAATTCCTGACGTCGTGGTAGTTAATCTATTTTAATTTTGCAAATTATGAAAGGTACAGTACACTTCTATAAGCAAAAAAAATTTCAACTTGATATCTGCTTTATTTTCAGTCCTGTAACATTTTGAAAAAACGAAATTTTTTGCGAAAGCTGAATTGCAAAATTTATTTTGCAAAATCTGTTCAACGGATCTTAATGAAATTTACAGTATTGTTTTACTGTATTATAAAGTTTTTCTGGGTGAAATATGAAGGTCCTAAGTTTAGCATAAATGGTTGAAAAACGTAAAATGCGAATACTTGTTTTTGTATGTTTTTTTCGCAATTATTGCTATTTTGCAACAAGGGTGACTATTTTTTAAATTTTTAACCAATTCTGTATTGTAGAAAATTTAATTACGCAACTTTTATGTCAGTACAACGTTTATCGGAAATGAATACTTTTAAAGTTATAATCAAAAAACGAAGAAAAAAATCGAATTTTTCCTTCATTTTTTGACATTTTGATTATTTAAACAATGTTCCGGACCTTTTTGAGCGGGAGGATAACTCAAATATTATTATATGAGTTATTTTCAAGCAATTTCTACAAAAAAAATTGAGTCACCTTTCAACGTCCAAATGTACTAATATTTTTACAGATGCGCCCTGGTCTATTTTGAGTACCCGCCCAACCAACTTGTAGATACATTTTCTTATTTATAATTTATACCACTTCAAAATAAATAAATCTTAATTGATAGTAGACAAAGTAAACAAGCTTTTGTTTTCAAAGGTCACTAGATATTCTGCTTTTGTTAAAATTAAAGCCAATGAATTTTGTGCCAAAACTTTTAAGACTAGAAACTCTATCACTTATTATAGATATTCTATTATCTGACCCTCTAGCTCCAATTTACATATGTATAGATTTACTGTTATTACCATGCATTTTATCGTTTTTGGGGAATTTAGTTTTTGCGTGATTTTCCTGACCTTGTTGTTCTGCTAACGTTATAATTTCATTCAGTTTGTTTGTTCTCACTTTTAACGTTATGTTTAATAAATTAATTCCTCTGTAGTTCTCCGGGTCCGATTTGTCTCCCTTTTTGAAGAGTGGTCTTAGAGATCAAATGCTTGATCTCCAATATTGTGGTAGTCTGTTTTGTTCTTTTATTTTTTGGATTAGTTTTAATTTGTTCAGATCTTGTCTTCCGTATTTTATGAGTTCATTCCACGTTCCGTCCTCTCCTGGTGATTTTCTATTTTTTAGTTTCCTTAATACGTCAGCTGCTGAACACTATAAAGAGAAGAAGAACGGAATAGTATGGACACATAAGTAGAATTATGGACACATATTTTATGAATTCATTCCACGTTCCGCCCTCTCCTGGTGATTTTCTATTTTTTTAGTTTCCTTAACCCGGGAGTAGTCGCGCTCACTTCTGTAACGTCGATAGTCACGTGTGAGATTCTATCTGAAAATACGAATTTAAAACAAATTTTTATTTTGTACTATTCTATATCTACTTTTTATATTGAAAATATATATTTCTAACAATTTTATTAAAAAAACCTGTGTTAACGGCCACCTGCCAACATCAGCCACCTGTCCTAACGGTCAGTTTAAAAATTTCCCAAACCAATTACCTATGTATATGTAGACTACAAAAACTGGCAATACCGTCCACCTTTCTATATCGGCCAATAGTTCTTTCATTTTTAGTGGCCGTTACTGACAAATTACTGTGTATTATCTGTGTATTACGAAAAAGGATGAAATGTGAGATTCTATCTAACGACGCGACTACTCGCGGGTTAAAGCTAATTGGCTCTCCCCAAAGCCATAAATTCCACAAAAAGAAGAAGAAAAAAAATTCCTACGCATTACTACACCCTTCCTCGAGGCACTTACGAAATTTTTTCAAAATTGCAAAATTTTTCATCAAATTATCGCGAAAAAAGATAAAAATTGAGATTCTATCTCACCGCGCGACTACTCGCGGGTTAATGCGGCAGCTGCTGAACACTATAAAGAGAAGAAGAACGGAATATTATGGACACATAAGTATATGACCATTTAGAGGGCAAAATATTGATAGGGCTCAAAACGCTATCTTGTCTACGCAATCTTAGACAATGGTACAATATGACTGCTGAAGAACTATTTCGCGTAGCAACTGATAGACAAACATTCTAAGAACATATTCCCAGAATATCGATTATTTGCTATAATAAGCCATGCCATTAATATTTTCCTTAGAATTCTTTATCTTTGTTTAAATTATGGTTTAGTTATGCTAATTTGTTTATTATTCACATACCTAATTTATTTTATCTTATGGATAATATTGTATTGTTACATATTTATAGCTGAAATTATTTATAGTTAACAATCAGCTATTTATAAGCGTAGCTAAAGTGAGAACATCAAATATTTTCTAAAAATATAAACAAGAATCATAAAGCATTGTCTTTTTTATTAAACGCTTTTCTTTAGTTCAATCGTTTGGGTCAAATCTTTAGACGTTAATTTGACTGCCTTTTTTTCAATGCAAATGAATGAAAATTCGCAGACATATGCATTCGCGGAAACAATACACGAATAGTCAATAAAAAAAATTTATGTTTATTAATTGTTTAAATAAAAAAAAACGATTTTGATGGAAAATGCTTAAATTCTCTTGTTTTTTTACAATGAAGAAACTTGAAACTTCTACAGATTGTAGCTAATTATATGAACTATACATAATTTCACTTTTTACGTTAATTGTTTAAGTTATGCTTCATAAATAAACAATAAAGTTTCAAATTTTTAGTCGATTCCGACTACTTTTCATGTTTGTACATCATAATGTTTTATATGTACATATATTTTAATAAACGTGACGATATATTTTAATATTTGAAAAGTGTAAGACTAAAAAATAAAAAAAAATATGAAAAAAAAATTAAGAAACGCTTTTCTTTAGCTACGAGTGACTTAATTTAAAAATATTATAAAAAAAATCAACTAAAAAGCAAAAATAAAAAAGTTCAAACTCGAAGGATTATTCGAAAAAAACTGTTAGACAGATTAAATATACAAAAATCTCACACATTCGTTAAAAATTTGAAAAAATCTGACACATTCGTTAAAGAAAAGCGTGGGGCGTGTCTTCATCGAATAAACGGTTTTCGCCCCACGCTTTTCTTTAACGAATGTGTCAGATTTTTTCAATTTTTTAACGAATGTGTGAGATTTTTGTATATTTAATCTGTCTAACAGTTTTTTCGAATAATCCTTCGAGTTTGAATTTTTTTATTTTTTGCTTTTTGGTTGATTTTTTTTATAATATTTTTAAATTGTCACTCGTAGCTAAAGAAAAGCGTTTCTTAATTTTTTTTTTCATATTCTTTTATTCACTTTAACTTACCATTATTTTTTAATTCTCTAATTAAGGTCAAATAAAGTAATTGATTGGCTTCAATTGCTTTTATATACTTTTAATCCCAGAGGAAATAATTTGATACTTCACTACTTGTGACTAATTGTATTTGACACGGTTGTGGTAATAGTTATATAATGCATCAGCTTTGTATTGTTATACATTATTGTTAAAAATCTTTAAGTCATTAACTTATATATTCGAGTAGTTTATTTAAATTTAATAACTGAGCATTCCTAACATTGCAAATTTTTTTATTACAAGAATTTGACTCTTTCACAAACAGGTAGTTATAAGTAGTAAAAGTGGTGTCGCGGAGGCAATAGGACAAAGAACAATCAACAGAAACAGACCAAATCAAATAATAATAAACTGGGATTTTCACATCAAATTAAAGTAGTCGCTAAGGAAAATCGAGTTGCCTACAAATGAAAGACATAGGCAACAAAACCCGAAGACATGCGAAATTGACAAGGAAGTTAGGAACAGAGTGAACTGTTAGACAAAGAAACTAAAACAAACATACTGGGAAAAAGCGAAACTCAACAAAAATATCGGAGAGGACCACAAAAAATCAAGTGGTGGATGCTAAAAGATGAGAAAGAAGGTCTATTTAGGGAAAGAATAGTAGAAAAAATATGTTGGAACATGAAAGGAAGCCCTAACACAATTTGGAGAAAAATGGCCAACATTATTAAAGAGACTGCTATTGAAATACTTGGGAAAACGCCAGGAAAAAAGTTTGAGGATAAAGAGACTTGGTGGTGGTCAAACGAAGTACAAAGAAAAACAAAAGAGAAGCGAACATTATATAAAAATTGGCAAGAAACCAGATCCGACACAGATCTTCAAAACTATATGGTGGCGAAAAAGGAAGCGAAAGTAGCAGTAGCAAAAGCCAAAGCAGAAGCGTATTCAAGCCTATACGAACAACTTGATACCAGGGAAGGCGAAACGAAGATATATAAAATAGCCAAACAGAGAGCAAAGAAAGCAAAAGATTTTAATCAGATTAGATGTATCCGAGATGAAAATAATAAAATACTAGTTCACGAAAAGGATGTCAAAAAGAGATGGAGAAAGTACTTTGACAGCTTTTTAAATGAAGAATTTGACAGACAGCCTGTAGAGTCAACGGAGACAGTAGCAGCAATGGTCACCAAAATAACGAACGAGGAAGTGGCTCAAGTGCTTCAAAAAATAAAGAAAGGAAAAGCGGTAGGACCAGATGATATTCCTGGGGAAGTATGGAGAGCATTGGGAGAGACAGGAACAAGGTGGCTAGCAGGTTTATTTAATAGAATTATGGAAGTTGGACAAATGCCAGACGAATGGAGAAGCAGTATACTAGTACCTGTCTACAAAAACAAGGGAGATATACAACAATGTACAAACTACAGGGCTATAAAACTGCTTAGTCACACCATGAAAATATGGGAAAGAGTAATTGATAGACGGATACGTGAAGAGACCGAAATATCCGAGAATCAGTTTGGCTTTATGCAGGGCAGATCAACAACAGATGCAATTTTCATTATAAGGCAGTTGATGGAAAAATATAGGAGTAAAGAAACAAACGCTCATATAGTATTCATTGATCTTGAGAAAGCATATGATAGAGTTCCTCGAGAGATTCTGTGGTGGGCACTCAATAAGAAAGGAGTCCCTGGTGAATATGTAAAGACAGGTGCGGGAGAGACTGATAAATTTCATGTGAAAGTAGGATTGCACCAGGGCTCGTTGCTTACTCCGTGTTTATTCTCATTAGTTTTGGACCAGATAACAGCGAAAATATAGGGTAATATTCCATGGTGCTTAATGTATGCTGATGATATCGAGTTAGTAGGAAATAGTGAAAGAGACACAACAAAAACTGGAACAGTGGAGACAAGCTCTGGAGGAAAAAGGTTTAAAACTTAGTAGGACAAAGACAGGGTATTTGCAATGTTCATTTAAAGATGGAGTTACTACAAATAAAATGGTATCTTTGGATGGTGAACTGATTGTAAAAAGCAATAGTTTTAAGTGCCTGGGGTCGGTATTGCAGAGTAATGGAGAAATAGATGGAGATGCATGCAGTAGAATTAGGGCTGGATGGATGAAGTGGAAGTAAGTGAGTGGTGTGCTGTGTGACAGGAAAATTCCAATGAAGTTGAAGGGAAAATTCTATAAAACAGCCATAAGACCGTCTATGATGTACGGAACTGAATGTTGGGCAGTGAAAAAGAAAGAAGAACAACGAATGCATGTGGCGGAAATGAGAATGCTTAGATGGATGAGTGGAGTGACAAAAAAGGATAAAATTAAAAATGAGTATATTAGGGGAAGTCTAGGTGTGGCACCAATTGATGCCAAAATGAGAGAGCATAGGTTGAGATGGCTTGGTCATGTTCAACGTCGAGACGCTAATCACCCAATACGAAGAATTGCTGAAGTGCAGTTTCCTGGAGGGAGTAGGAGAGGAAGATCAAAGAAGACGTGGGGGGAGACGATTAGGCAGGACATGTTGGAAGGGGATTAATATTGATATGACTCAAGATAGAATTGTATGGAGAAATGCAATTAGGGAAAGAAGCCGACCCCGCATAGGGATAAGACAAAGAGAATGATGATTGGGAAAATTTATCAGTAGAAATGGAGCATGATATGTATGCAGGTCAAAAGAAGGTATGGAATAATGCTAAGGGGAAGAAAGAAGAAAATAAATAAGGAAATTCAAACAAACATAAAACCTGAAACCTGAACAGAACACTTTAATAATATGTATAATCGGTTCCATGACATCTCATAACGCGACTACGCGACAGTTCGTAACTGGACAAATGGTAACGGACAATTCGTAACAGCGACAGTTCGTAACGGCGACAGTTCGTAACTGTACAAATTTGTAACGGACAATTCGTAACGTCCAAATTGAATTATTCTGTTTATTTTTGTTAACGAGGAAACTAACTGTTTTGAAAGTAGGATTGCACCAGGGCTCGTTGCTTACTCCGTGTTTATTCTCATTAGTTTTGGACCAGATAACAGCGAAAATATAGGGTAATATTCCATGGTGCTTAATGTATGCTGATGATATCGAGTTAGTAGGAAATAGTGAAAGAGACACAACAAAAACTGGAACAGTGGAGACAAGCTCTGGAGGAAAAAGGTTTAAAACTTAGTAGGACAAAGACAGGGTATTTGCAATGTTCATTTAAAGATGGAGTTACTACAAATAAAATGGTATCTTTGGATGGTGAACTGATTGTAAAAAGCAATAGTTTTAAGTGCCTGGGGTCGGTATTGCAGAGTAATGGAGAAATAGATGGAGATGCATGCAGTAGAATTAGGGCTGGATGGATGAAGTGGAAGGAAGTGAGTGGTGTGCTGTGTGACAGGAAAATTCCAATGAAGTTGAAGGGAAAATTCTATAAAACAGCCATAAGACCGTCTATGATGTACGGAACTGAATGTTGGGCAGTGAAAAAGAAAGAGGAACAACGAATGCATGTGGCGGAAATGAGAATGCTTAGATGGATGAGTGGAGTGACAAAAAAGGATAAAATTAAAAATGAGTATATTAGGGGAAGTCTAGGTGTGGCACCAATTGATGCCAAAATGAGAGAGCATAGGTTGAGATGGCTTGGTCATGTTCAACGTCGAGACGCTAATCACCCAATACGAAGAATTGCTGAAGTGCAGTTTCCTGGAGGGAGTAGGAGAGGAAGATCAAAGAAGACGTGGGGGGAGACGATTAGGCAGGACATGTTGGAAGGGGATTAATATTGATATGACTCAAGATAGAATTGTATGGAGAAATGCAATTAGGGAAAGAAGCCGACCCCGCATAGGGATAAGACAAAGAGAATGATGATTGGGAAAATTTATCAGTAGAAATGGAGCATGATATGTATGCAGGTCAAAAGAAGGTATGGAATAATGCTAAGGGGAAGAAAGAAGAAAATAAATAAGGAAATTCAAACAAACATAAAACCTGAAACCTGAACAGAACACTTTAATAATATGTATAATCGGTTCCATGACATCTCATAACGCGACTACGCGACAGTTCGTAACTGGACAAATGGTAACGGACAATTCGTAACAGCGACAGTTCGTAACGGCGACAGTTCGTAACTGTACAAATTTGTAACGGACAATTCGTAACGTCCAAATTGAATTATTCTGTTTATTTTTGTTAACGAGGAAACTAACTGTTATTACAGTTATAAAATGTAACTATATTTATTAATTTACCGAATCGGTATCACAATCAATATTTTTAAAAGTATAATCTTTCCTTTACAAAATTTTTACTAAGAAAGTTGGGAATATCTAAGGACGGTTGTCGGCTTAATGATTTCACAAATTACTTCATTATTCGATTCCTTTGTCTAAGTATATGCAAATTTAAGGAACAATAAGAGGGATAAGTTTGTTAAAAAGTTTGTATGTATTTAAATATTTGTTTGTGTTTAAAGACTTTTAATACATTCTGAAACATGAAATATAAAATGTGTTAAACATGTTTATCCCGGTACTGAATTGTTAAATGGATAAACCTAATTTCAATTACAACTGTAATAGCAGTTAGTTTCCACGTTAACAAAAATAAACAGAATAATTCAATTTTGACGTTACGAATTGTCCGTTACGAATTTGTATAGTTACGAACTGTCGCTGTTACGAACTGTCGCCGTTACGAGTTGTCTGTTACCACTTGTTCGGTTACAAATTGTCGTGTTACGGGATGTCTGGTCACGGTATAATCACACCCATACAATATACACCGAAGAACAAGTCGAAAGTACCTAACATAAGTATTGGCGAAGCTATTGACAATGACGAAGATATAACTAGTGAAGAGGTACAAATAGCCATCAAGAAACTGAAAAAAAAAAAATCGCCAGGATCTAACGTTACCATTAACGAGATTAAGTACGGTATCCGAGAAATCGTGACAGAATTGACAAAGATATTTCAAAAAATAATAATATAGGGTAACATACCAGAGGAATGGAGAACAAGCATAAAAATTCCAAAATACAAAAAAGTACTAAAAAACAACTTACATAATTACAGAGGAATAACGTTGCTCCAGTCTACATCAAAATTTTTAACAAAAATCTTGTCACAGAAGTTAATTAATACCGTAGGCATATCAGACGAACAACAATGATTCAGGACGAATAAATCTACCACCGACACGATCTTCATATTACAGCAACTAGTAGAGAAGTCCATAGAAGCTCATCGTACCGCTTTTTCTAATTTATTGTGAATCTCATAAAAGCGTTTGACAGAGTCCACTGAAAGAAATAAGCCAAATGATGAAGCAGGAACGCGTCAATAAAAAACATATAGCAATAATCGAGAAACTTAACAGTCGCAATAAAACAAGGACAACAACGGAACATGGACTCACCGAATAAATAAACAAGTGGGCAGAAGGATAATCTAAGTCCAAATCCGTTTAAGGAAGTATGGACAAGCTAAGAAATCGTAAATGAAACCCACATTGGCTACAAAATGAGACACCGAGCTTTGAGTATCCTCTGCTATGCGGATCCATCGTCTACATTAGTGCGATGTCACATTATGCGTTTTGACCGGATGCGGTGGAGACGCATCCGTTTCCAACGCTACCGGACCGACCTGTCACACTATGCGTTTAGTCTGGTGCAGTTGTAAGCGCGTACCGATGTCTCAAAACGCATCGTTTTCCAACGCAACCGGACCGACCTGTCACACTATGCGTTTTGACTGGATGCGGTGGAAACGCATAATGTGGCATCGCCCTTAGAGGCTCAGTAAAACAACACACAAGTTAAACTTGTCAATATCCCACGAAAAGACCCATTCAATGGTTATAGCCATAGCCTACGTTTAATTGCAGTTGTTGTTGGGTATCTGTTTCATGGAAAAATGTAGAATGTCCATCAGCTCAATAGCGATACACTGTATCATTTAGAAAAAAAAGCACATTCATTCGAAACACAAATATAAGTGGAAAGTTTGGATTTATATTTATTATCTCAGTCACAATCTCACAACTGTAGTCGCCTGTCTCGATCATCTTCAATTCTCTATTGCCTTCCCTCCTTATGGAGTATTGGGCGCTATTGCGTTTCTTAGCCAAAAGTGAAGGATGGCTGAATGGGCTGGATCAGCACATCCTCTTCTGTTTTAGGTTGGTACTTCAGTGCCCTTCACATCCTACTTCAGTGTCTATTTGATTATATTATTTTGGTCTTTCCTTAGAGTGTGTCCAATTCATTTCCATTTCCTTCTTTTAATCGTGACTGTTATTTTCTCTTGTTTTGTTTTTCTTCATAGATCTACGTTTGTTATTTTATCCGGCCAGTATATTTTTAGGACTTTTCTCAACGATTTATTTATAAAGATTTGTAATTTTTTAGTTGTTGTTTTTTCCTGTCTCCAAGATTCTGCGCCATACCGTCATATATTCTTAATACAGCTGTGACATATTTTGATTTTGGTTAATTCTGATATATCGCGTGCGTTCCAGATTTTCTTTTAAGAAGTTATATATGCATGCTGTGCCTTTACTATTATTTTTTCTACATCTGATCTACTACCGCCTTTTTTTCAAGATTGATCTCAGATATGTAAAGTTGTTTACCTAGTCTATTTGCCTTCCATTTATTTAAATTTTAGTTTCTTGGTTGTTGTTTTTTAATAGTTTCGTTTCTGTGTATTTATTTTCAGGCCCATTACGTTAGAGTATTTTGCAAGCTTGTCGATCTTCTTTTCCATATGGTTGCTACTTTCGGTTAGGAGATAAATGTCTGCGAACTCCATGCCTTACAACTAGTTGTGCAATTTCCACCTAATACTTGTTTTTTACCGCTTACTTTCTTCATTCAATCCGTTATTATTAGGAATAATGTCGGGGACAGTACGCATCCTTGTTTAACTCCGCTCTGTATAATTATATCTTCTACCATCTCTCCCGCATGATCCAATCTGGTTCTATATCCCTTTTAGAATAGACTGATTAGGTTAATGAATTTCATCGATGATCCATATAGTTTTAAAATCTTCCACATTGGTTCTCTGTCATCATCTTCATTTTAATAATAATTTTCGTAGGAAAATTGAATTTTCTTTTGTAAAGAAAATCGCATGTGCTACAACGATATTCTCCTTTATAGACCAGTAAGGATCTGCGAAAAAACGTCTATTTTTGGATGTGAGAGGTGGCATTCGGATTTTTGCAGATAAAGTTAGGTGACACCTTCAGTAACAATAATTGACTTATGCTCCTTCTCAAATATGCCCGGAACATTAATAAAAAAATTAAAATATTTAAAAATTTCGAAAAACATCGATTTTTTTCTGCTTTCTTTGCTTATAACTTTAAAACGATTCGTTTTGGAACAAAGTCGTACAGAAATAAAATAAAGATAATTGAATTTTGTATGATATTCGACTGGTAAAAAATGTCTTAAGGTATTACCTTTTCTGCAATGTAGCAATAAATACAAAATAAGGGGGCAAAATAAATCTGTTGTTATTCAATATTTTTTAACCACTTTTGTAACCATTTGTAACATACTTAAATCGTGTACCAAATTTCATTAAAATCGACCTAATAAATTTTGCATAATAAATTTGCAATCTAAATGTTTTTAAAAAAGTTCAAATTTTTTAAAATCTTTCTGAACAAAAAGTAGACCATTTAGAAGTTGGCTAATTTTTTTTTACATATAAAGAGGTGCTCTACCTATCTAATACACTTTACAGAATTAAAATCGGATTATTTAAGGGGCCCCAGCAATGTTTTAAATCTATAAACAATCTTTTGGCTTATAAACAAATAGCTTTGTTTAATAATAAAAAAATTAATTTTAAGCAATGCAAATAATTAAAACCGGTATAATTTGACTTAAACTTTCAAATGCTGTCAGCAGAATTGCTATTTTATTTTTTAATCAAACGTTATTCGCGTTCAAAAATTGCAATTTCTCGATTTTTTGAAAGTTCCACCGCGTTTATCTCGAAAACTATGCATCCTACGAAAAAACTTGTAAGAACATTTTTTGCTTAGAATTACCCAAGAAATAGGTACAAAAAAATGTTTTATTTTGCGAAAAATCGATTTTATGTAATTCCTCAAGTTCTTTGTTTATAACAATCTTATCGACATCCGGATCAACTGTTACCCAAAAGATTCGTGTTCTACGGGTCAAAATACATAAAAAAACTTGGGTAAGTCCATCTAAATAAAGGAGCCCGTAGCACCCCCTCCTTGCCACAGCACTAATTTGTTTATAAGCCAAAAAATTGTTTATAACTTTAAAACATTGCTGAGGCTGCTTAAATAATCCGATTTCAATTCTGTAAAGTGCATTAGATAGGTGGAGTACTTCTTTATATGTAAAAAGATTGACAAATCTTTGTATGTTCTAGTTTTTGTTGTGCAAGATTTTAAAAAATTTTAATTTTTTAAAAAAAAGTTTAGATTGCAAAATTATTATGCAAAATCTAGTAAGTCGATTTGAATGAAATTTGGTGTACGGTTTTAGCACATTACAAAAATTTTCTAAGCGAATTAGGAAAGTTCCAAGTGTAACCTAAGTGATGGAAAATCATTGAATAAGGACAGGCTTGTTTTACCCCCTTATTTTATATTTATTGCTATTTTGAAGCAAGGGTGGTAAATTAAGACATTTTTAACCAATCGCATCTGATAGAAAATTTAATTATCTTTGTTTTATTCCTATAGGACTTTGTTCTAAAATGAATAGTTTTTAAGTTATAAGCAAAAAAAGTATAAAAAAAACCGAAATTTTTATTAATGTTCCGGGCATGTTTGAGAAGGAGCATAAATCAATTATTATTAACGAAGTTATCACCTAACTTTATCCGCAAAAACCTGAATGCCACCTCTCACATCCACCTAAAAACATATCCTTACTAGTCTATTATGCCATTTACGAATCGATAAAGAAGTATTGATGTATTTTTAAAAAATTTTGATGACATGCAACGATAATAAGTCAGTGTCTATAATGTTCTTCTTCATGGTACTTGAAGGTTTGCTAGTTTTGGAAAAGTTTCTGAAAATAAGGAAATTAGATTTTCTGGCAAACACACCCTGGTTCAACTCTAAACTTCTTTTTGTTATCTCATATGACATTTTCAGTACACAAAAAACACAAGGGATAAAATCGTGGTTGAACTTCGTATTAAAATCCTACTGTCTAAAATGTTCTTAGTTCCGATCACAAAATACCTTTATCATCTCCATCAATTTCCGTTAAATTTTCTACTTCTTTACACCTACGATATTTGAAAGTTATTGTATGAATAATAAAAAACAAATATTGACTTATTTACCTGTGTCATTAAGGTAGTATGTACTAAACTTTACGATCATACCGTATACATTATTACCAGAAAAATAAAAACCTCTTATGAATATTAATGACCCTTTCGAGGCAAATTATGATAGTGTTATTAATAAGAAAGACAATTTATTTTCATTTTACGATAAAAATGTTGTGATAAGAAAGTTGTTGGAAAGTATTGAAAGGAAAAGCAATGTTACTATAAACTAATTATGTTTTTTTTGCTAAAAATATTTTACTGCCTATCAATTGTTCATTTTGGTGACGTTACGGGTATGAAGCATTAGCTTAAAAATTAATATACATTTTAAACTTTTTTTTTCATTAGCATTAGCATTTTTAGTTAGGATTAGGATAGTGCTCTGATGAGAATAGGTTAAATTCGAAATACGTATAAGCACAATATGGTCACCATAGCAAACGAAGTTTTGAAACCATAAAAAGACCCAATAAAGAAAAAGGATTGGATGATCGATAAAATACTAGACCTTATTCAACAAAGAAGAAATTGGAAAAACAAAGACGAGATTCGGTATAGAGAGATATATCGACAAATAAGATACGAGGTTAAGCGAGCAAAAGAGGACTGGATGGAACAAAGATGTCGTGAAATGGAAGAACTACAAAGAAAACATGACGAGTTTAATATACATAAAAAGGTTAAAGAAATTACCTACACTCAGAGAAAAAGAACTCCTCACTTTATGAGAAACTCCAAAGGTAAAATAATTCTCGACTTAGATGAAAAAACGGAAGAATGGACTAACTATATAAAAGAGCTCTTCCTGGATAAGAGGCCACCACTTAACACCACAAAGTATACGAATACTGGTCCTAGTATTTTAAAAGCGGAAGTAGAGAAAGCCATCAAACAGAGCAAAAATGGGAAATCTCCAGGCCCTGACCAAATACCATCAGACTGGCTCAAACTTCTGGATGACGACAACGTCTCACAACTAACAAACATTTATAACCATATATACGAGACTGGCATGATGCCACAGATATGGTTAGAGTCTATATTTATTTATTCCACTCCCAAAAAAACCTAATACATCATCATGTAAAGACTTTAGACTAATTAGTCTCATGAGTCATGAGCCACTCTCTCAAGCTACTTCTTAAGATAATTCTTAATAGAATCAAGCAGAAATTTGAAGAGACAATGGGAAACAAACAATTCGGTTTCAGAGAAGGATTGGGAACAAGGGAAGCTTTGTTCTCAATGTTAACATTACTTCAACGATCATGGGAAATTTTGAGAAGGCGTTTGATAGAGTTCAACATGATAGGTTGTTTGAATATCTAGAAATGATTTGAATAGATGATAAAGATCTGAGACGACAACATCTATATTGGAATCAAGAAGCTTCTATTCTGGTAGACGGCAAAGAAACAGACAAAATTTGCATTCAAAGAGGTGTCAGGGTTCAATTCAATTTGTGACAGGGTTGTGTGTTATCCCCAACTTTGTTTAACGTATAAGAAATAATTTTTAATGAAGCCTTGGAAGGACAATTTGGAGTTCGAATCGGGGGAGAAACTATTCTGCCGTGCTAAGCCCAAAGGCGGTAACTGATTTTTTATCGAAAATGAGATTTTTGTATTTCTAGGTAGGTTTTTTTATATTATAATGCTTCTACAACTCCAAAGACTTTGTAAATATATTCTAGATACCCATTATAATACTTCTACAACTCCAAGAACTTTGTAAATATATTCTAAATACCCTGTTCTACCTAGAAATACAACAATCTCATTTTCGATAAAAAATCAGTTACCGCCTTTGGGCTTAGCACGGCAGTATTAACAACATCAGATATGCAGACGACACCGCAATCATGGAAAATATCGAAGATCTTCAATTCCTTATAGATCGAGTCACTAGAGAATGCTCCAATAACGGACTTAACATAAATGCAACAAAGACAAAGTTACTCGTGGTTAGTAAACAAGACGTCGGCCCTATGCAACTAATTGTCAATGATGAATCAATAACAAACGTTAACCACTTTAAATACCTAGGATGTTGGATAAACGAGACACTAAATCCGGATGAAGAAATTAAAACTCGTATAGAAATTGCAAGAGGAGCATTTATGAAACTTAGATCTATTCTGAGCAACTCTCAGCTGAACTTATAACTAAGAATCAAGTTCCTAAAATGTTATGTGTATCCTGTATTACTATATGGATGTGAAACCTGGATCATGAAGGTTAACATGATGAACAAATTAGAAGCCTTTGAGATGTGGTAGTATCGTAGAATGCTCAGAATATCTTGGGTTCGACGCATTTCAAACAAAGAAGTCTTAAACAGAGTAGGTCAAGGCGAAGGTGACTTAATGAAGATGATAAAAAAGAGAAAACTTGAATATCTGGGGCATATAATGGGAGGTGGCAGATATAGGATGCTGCAGTTAATACTCAATGGAAAGATCGAACAAAAGAGGAATTGGTCGAAAGAAATATTCATGGCTCCGAAACCTTCGTTAATGGACTGGCTTATCAGCAGATCAATTGTTACATGCCGCACAAGATCGAGAACGATATCGGCAAATTGTTATGGAAGCTACCCACGCCTAAAAATTTGGGCACGGTACTTAAAGAAGAAGAAGATAAGCACAATGTGCTTATACGTATTTCGTATAAAAGGAACTAGTTAGTTCAGTAAAGATTATTATCACGGTGATTGACAGGTCGTGTATTCTCAAATAAAAATATAAATTTAAAAAAGTATAAATCTCTTGTCGAGTATTTCACCACTCTATTCTGCTTTATTTTTCCATCTTAAAATGAGCTGAGGATAAATAATTCGATTTGTCTTTTAAATGACTTTCATTTCTTGTCCCCTGGTCTCAGACCATTTTGATGTGTGTACTAATGAAAATTATTAAAATGTAGAAATATTGATTTTTCGAACTTGCGAATATTTTTACCTAATACTTTATTTTTTATATTTTAGGCCGAGTTACAGTAGGTAGTGGTCCAAACGTTGATATTCCGGTGCAAGGAACTGGTGTTCTGCCTCTACACTGCCACATAGAAAACAGCGAAGGAATTGTGACAATCTATCCTCTTTCTGAAAATCTTTCCATCGATGGTTTAAAGGTGACTAGTCCAACAAGATTGTCTCAAGGTAAATATTTATTGTCATTATTATGTTAAGATTTTTTAATCATTATCATAGCCGTACAGACTCAGACTTGATCAGAAATTTTAATCAAACTTACGGGTCTATAAAAAACGAGACAATTTTTTTTAAAAGCCATGCATGTGAATTTTTTATATTTTTTTAAATTGATTGCATCCCATCTAAAAAAATAAAAACGTAAAATTGCGTTTTGGATGAGGGTAGGGGTGGTAGGTTAAAATTGCGCTAAGTCTTATTTTATAATCACGTAGAATTAAAAAAAAATGAATTCTGGGAATGAGAGGGGTACCCTTTAATTAATTTATTTATCCCGTCCATTAGTGGAATGTTTGATGCGCCAGTGTCGACGCATGTGCCACTGAAAAGTGGCGGCATAGTGCTCATATGTTTTCTTTTAGGTTCTACCAGGCTTTATCCTGGCTCTTAGTTTAACAGAAAACCACTCAGTATAAAAACATTATTAAAAATATTATATAAATAAGTGAATTCTATACAAATCTTTGCAATTAAAAAGAAATAAAGACAAATTTCGCAAATAATAATTAAAGAAAATCACTTAGATATTTGTAGGAAGCATTCTGCATCTTCTAAATACTTCTACAGAGGACGGCATTAGTGCGAGGAAGTCCAATCACTCGTTTGTGTTTCACCCTACACTCTGTTTCAAACGTTAGAATCAGTATGGTTGTATATTGCAAGCGGGTGTGCCATTCTGTGAATTATCTTAAATAAATCCTCCTTTAGTATTCCGCAGCAGTTAACAGCGATAATCCTCTACAAGTACCTATCCAATACTATATTTTACGGCCGCTGCCGTGAAGAGTGGTAACGTTGTTAAGCTGGTTCTCATTTAGTAGACATGGGCAAACATGGGGCTATCCTTTTACACTACAACGCATGTTTGAAATACGCTGTACATAGGTAAAAGTTGAAGCATATATAGGATAATATATTTCTTAAAGTATACTAGAAAGGTTTCAACATACTGGACACGTAGATTCCAAAAAATCTGGTCGGACCAAAACTATTGTAAATTAAGAAAATGAATTAAGAGCGTAGGTGCAAAATTTCGGACCAATGCTTTTCAAATGCATTCTTTTTTTTTCGACTCCCGTAGAAACCTAATAAATATTTTTGAAAAATTTTAACGCAGAATGAAAGATTACATTAATACCGAGGGCCGAAACTCCCTTAGAATAAACAAAAGGTTTCATTTGAATGGTATTTGAAATTAAAAATCACAATATATTTTCTCTTTTTTTCACCCCTGTAACTTTTAAAATAAATATTATAGAAGTTTTCATAAAAAATAGTTTATTGTCAAATGTTTAAGCAAGTTTAGTGTCAAAATCATAGCCAACTACAGAATATTGTGTTTTTATTAATACTTTACACACACCAACAATCATAACTACTTAGGTATTTTGATATCACATCCAACATTAATACAATCTAGATTATTAAGTTTTTTTTCAAAAATTTGTTTGAATATTTTCACGGGCAACCTAATAAAATTTCACGTAATTTTTGTTGCAATAATTAATGTTTGGCTTAAAGAATCACGAATAACTGCAATAAGGTATAAGGAATGTTTAAGAAATAAAAAGTATTATAAAATAACGTTTCATTACAATACTAAAATACATGGTGTTCCATTTAAGAAAACTCAGAAAATAATCATCTCAAGTTTCGACGAACGCTGTATACCAAAATTAGCATTTGGCTATCTTAATATTTTTTGACAATAGTAAACTGTATTAAAAATCATTTATAGACATAAATAGATTTTGTATGTCAAATCACGACAATTCTACAGGGTATGTTGCTACGAAATTAATAAAAAAATCGTAATTATCTTGAAATTACCTCGTATAACATTGCAAAACCATATATTTCATGAAAGAAAACATCGAGAAGAATCCAAAAATATAAGAATATACAGGGTATTCCATTTTAAAAAGATAGGATATACCTTTTGTCTAATTTTTTTTGTATATCTTACAACAAACAAGTAATTTGATTCCTCGCACTTATGTCGCACCCTATATGTCTTTCCATGATCTACCTATCTCAAATGCGAATTCTTTTCAGATAGTTCGGATTCATCTAAATATTTAAGATATTATTTATAATAATTAACAAAAACACAAAAGTGGTAGAAAACACGTGCCAAATATCGAATTAGCAAAACCAAAGGTTCTCTTCAAGCCGTAGCTCAAGTAGACTCTAGATGTTTCAAAAGATTTTTAATTTTTTAATTTTTCATTTCGGTAAGATGATCGTTCATTATCATTATATCATTATTTCTTTTCAGGATGTATGCTCACAATTGGTAGGTCGAACTATATGAGGTTTAACCATCCTGCCGAAGCCAAGCTTATGAAATCAGTGCTACCAAATCCAAGGATTTCAATGGCTCCTATAACATTCGAACCGGACAACAGTTTTATGAGTAAATTTAATAAGAAACCACCTGTAGCGCCTAGAAAAAGCCCTAGAGAATCTCTTTCCGATAGTGGTAGCGATGAACCACCATCAAATATCATGACCAAAGTATCCAAATTCGAATACCTGGCAGCTCAAAACTACAAAAAATCCATTTCTCCAAAAGTTTTTCCGTCCAATGTGGTTACAGTCAATATGCCCGTAAAAGATGTTATAGGTGGGTATTTGTGTTCAGTACTATTATTGTATTAGTGCAGTCAGTGAGGGTATTTGGCTCTGAATTTCATCCTACTATGTCGATTGCATTGAAACTAAGCGAGATATGGTGCAAAAAAACTTGATAACTTATGTATTTTAAGGAAAAGTGAGAAGTATATTTAAACCCTCATCGACTAAAATAAATGCATGGTTTTCCTTCTACAATACCTTTTACTATTGGGGCCGTGCAAGTTCGGAAAAGCGACACCTGGTTTCATATCTCAGCAACATTTTTAGCACTTTTAATTATATTGACCAACTATATTAGTCCTGGTTGCTGGACACTTGTGAAGGCCATAGCCCAAAAAAAATATAAGAAGAAAAAGTAATATTAAGGTTATGTTATTAAAAGGTAAACAGTTGTATGTAGTAAATAAAATTAATTATTAAAATGCACTACTACAAGCAAAATACAATTAATTAAATGTACTTTTATTTAATAATTTCATATCATATCAATATTGTGGAGCAACATATAATTTTTCTTCTTCATTGACAGTAGATATGAAATATACTTACGTCAATTTGACAATTTCAATTGACAATGAATTATTTAAGAAAGTTGCAAGATTTCTCTGCTATTCGCGCACCATCGTTTCTCGTATCCCCTCCAAGTACTTGCACATGGCGAATAGTGTTATTTCAAACAGTTGAACGGGTTTAAAATTAATGCTTTTTTTAAAAATAAGATCAAATTATAGAGCGCATTTTTAAATTTCCTTAAAAATCTACCTTTTTCTCCATATAACTCGAAAATGATACGAGATTCCAAAAAAAGTTACAGTACAAAAATGTAGGGTTTTTTCAGGTAACAATTTTGTAGTCATTTATATTAGTCATTATAGAGTCATTTTTAATAGAGTCTGTAAAATCATGATTTTAAGGTTTAAAGTCGCATTGTTTGAGGCGGTAGCTTATATCTATTTCCCTTATTTTCTCACAAACCTTAATCTTTTCTTGCCGTAGCTATTTATAGTTCGAAACTAACTGACAACCGCTACAACATGGAGCATATATCCTAATTTTGGACAAAATTGACATTGATCGTTTTTCGTAGTGACCATTCGTATCTCTTTATCATTATCGAGTTACATGGAGAAAAAGGAAGATTTTTAAGAAAATTTAAAAATGCTCTATGATTTGATCTTGTTTTTTTTTTCAAAAAATATGCATTTTCAACCAGTCCAACAATTTGAACATTAATCTGGTAAATGAGGGGTTAAAGTATGCTTCGCATTTTATCTTGTTGCAATAGATTGGCTTTTTTTGCATCATATCTCGCTTAGTTTAAATATAATCGACATTTAACAGTGCTTGTTTTTCAACCACTACAAAAGATATTGGTAACATTATACCCTTAACATCGAATATATCTCTTTTATTGAACACACAGATTTGAGCATAATCAAAAAAATATCTCTTTCCACCTATCATATCTCTTTTTGTTCTATAACTAGAAGATGTATGAAACAATAAATCTCTTTGATTTTTCATAAGCTACAAAAATGTTTTATATAGTTTTTTTTTTTCATTAGATACATAATTTTTAAGGTATTCGCAAGAAACCGTCCAAAAAGGTGACATTTTTCAATAAAAATGGAAAATTTTCAACCAAGAATAACTCAAAAAATATTGAGTTTTCGAAAAAAAAAAGTATAGAACAGTTTTTGTTTAGAATTCAGTTCTCTAGCCACTTCCGTAATTGTTTCAACCAAAAAATTTTCCACCCCCGAAAAGGGGGTGGACTTTGAATTGGGAGATAAGTATAGGCTATTCCCAAAATGTTATTAATATCCATGCAGTAGGATAGAATCAGGAGATAATATCCTGTTTTTGCTCTCATTGACTGGCGTATACAGGGTGTCCCGAAAAGATTGGTCATAAATTATACCACACATTCTGGGGTCAAAAATAGTTCGATTGAACCTAACTTACTTTAGTACAAATGTGCTCATAAAAAAAGTTACAGCCCTTTAAAGATAAAAAGTGAAAATCGATTTTTTTCAATATATCGAAAACTATTAGAGATTTTTTATTGAAAATGGACATGTATTATTCTTGTGGCAGGTACATCTTAAAACAAAATTATAGTGAAGTTTGTCCACCCCATAAAAATTTTATGGGGCTTTTGTTCCCTTAAACCCCCCCCCCCAAACTTTTGTGTACGTTTCAATTAATTCATTATTGTGATACCATTAGTTAAACACAACGTTTTTAAAACTTTTTTGCCTCTTAGTATTTTTTCGATAATCCAGTTTTTATCGAGATGCGGCTTCTTTTTTAATATATTTACATAAAAATTTTATGGGGGTTTTGTTCCTTTAAAGCCCCCAAACGTTTGTATACGTTCCAATTAAACTATTATTGTGGTGCCATTAGTTAAAGACAGTGTTTTTAAAACTTTTTTTGCCTCTTAGTCTTTTTTTGACAAGTCACCTATTATCGAGATGTGGCTTCTTTTTCAAAATGTGCCTAAAAATGCAAATTATAAATAAATTTTCAGATTATTAACAAGTCTCTATAATCGTACTTAACCAATACAAATATGTGGCGGATTCGACAAATATTCAAAATATGTCGATAAACACTGGCTTATCGAAAAGTACTAAGAGACAAAAAAGTTTTAAAAACATTATGTTTAACTAATGGTGCCACAATAATAACTTAATTGGAACGTACACAAAAGTTTGTGGGGGTTTAAAGGAACAAAACACCCATAAAATTTTTATGGGGTGCACAAATTTCACTTTAAGTTTTTTATAAGATATTGCTGCCATAAGAATGCCACCATGTCCATTGTCAATAAAAAATCTCTAAGAGTTTTCGATATATGAAAAAAAATCGATTTTCATTTTGTAACTTCAAAGGGCTGTAACTTTTTTTGTGTGCACTATTGTATATAGGTAAGTGAGGTTTAATCAACTTATTTTTGACCCCAGAATCTGTGGTATATGGTATAATTTATGACCAATCTTTTCGGGACACCCTGTATACAGTGCTGAGCGCGCTAATAACCGGCAAAATAACGGCAAAGATAAGTTGTGAGATAAAAAGAAATAAAACTAGTAGAGGTGAGAAATTTAGCTATAAAAACCTATAAACTTACATTATATTTATTGTTTCCCACCTTTAGACGTATCGGATGAGAATGTCAACTAAAACTGTCACAGTGGCAGTTGTCAAACTCGTCCGATACGTCTAAAGGTGACAAACAGTAAATATAATGTAAATTTAAAGGTTTTTGTCGCTACTAGTGTACTAGTTTCAATTCTGTTTACCTCACAACTTAATATGTTTTCCATCTTTTGCGGTATTTTGCCGGTTATTAGCTTGTTCATCACTGTATAAATGATTAACGTTTTTACAAGTTAATAACCAGATATTGATCAGTTAGATATGTACTGTCCGAGTTTTGTTTTAATATTACTTTCAATTGAATCAAATGGTTTAATTGAATCAAATGATTATGTCTGGATCGCTGTTGGTCATTGACACCATTACAATAATATTTGCAAGTGTTATTTTTTATTTTAATTTTTTAACCTATTTAGATTTACAAATTAAGAAATAAAATGGATAATCCTTAAAGAGGACTCTCTAATAAATGGAAAAGATACGGAAATAACTAACAGCTAATAATTAACATACTCAAATCAATCCTGTGCCTGACTGCAATTGTAATGGGCCTGGATCTCGCGTAACAAAAAAAGTTTATTAATAGCAAGCTGAAAATTTGTTAATAGCTTAACAGTGTCTAGTCGGACAAACTTTGATGCACGGGAACACTGGAACAGGGGAAGTTTTAATTGTGGAACATTTTAAAAGTTTCGAACTTCAGGGTACGAAAACGTCTCATGTATTTTGTCGGACAAAACTTCCAATTGGTTTGTTATCGTTTTATTAAACTCTCATGCAAAAATCAGCCCGCTAGTTATCACCAACATAATTCGTGTCATTTGACATGGTCTACGTGTAGGATTTGTTAAAATTCCCAACATTTATATCGGACAAACATTTTTTCATATATTATATAAAGTTTGCTATTGAATAAACAATCTGCTAGTTTTCACAATCATATACTTGTCAGGATGACAAGTTCCACAATTAAAATCACGTTCCACAATTAAAACTTCCCCTCTTCCAGTGTGCCCATACATCAAAGTTTGTCCGACCAGACACCGTTAAGCTATTAATAGATTTTCAGCTTGCTATTAATAAACTTTTTTTTGGTACGCGAGATACAGGCCTTAAATAAAAGAGAAATGAAGAAGGATGGATGAGAACTACTAAGTTTGAAATCAAAAATGAAGTTGGTAATAAATAAGCTTGAAGGTGAAGCATGACATATTTGTTCTTAGCCTTCTATCGTCTATTTATGGACATATGCCTCTCATACATACTTCAAATTTTGATCCGGCTATGTTTTTTTATGTCATTCACCCATCTCGTCTCTGGTCTTCCTCTTGGTCGTCTGTCTTTGTAAGACCTCCAATGTTGTATTGTGTCATTCCAACGTTGGTCTTTTTGTCTAGCAGGGTGGCATGCCAAGCTCCATTTGAGTATTGCAATTTTTGTTGTGATATCGTCGACTTTTGTTTTGATCTTACCCAGTCGTTCCTTTTTTTATCTGACAGTCGTTTACCTAGGATAGATCTTTCCATTGCCCTTTGTGTTGTTGCTATTTTATTAATATTGGACTTAGTTAGAGCCATGTTTGACATCCGTATGTCATTATAGGAAGGATGGATACACTGGTTGAACACTCTTCTCCTCCAGTACTGAGATATTTTGCGGTTCTTAAGCACCCAACTAAGTTTACTAAATCCTGAACATGCCAGTTTTGCTCTTCTAGGAATTTCAGCACTTTGGTTCTCTTTGTCAAGTTTCTGAATTTGGCGTAGGTAGATACTAGTTACTTGGACTAGTTATTTATAAAGTAAATTGTACTGGCCCCTCTTTCCATCTTTTCACGGTTTGCGCGTGGAGTGATATAATTTGGCAATTTCCGCGATTCGGCAACTATGGAGATACCAGCCAATTCAGTCTGAACTATGCTGGCAATTTTACCCATACCTCATTTTATACTAAGGTTCAGTCATCTGGAGTATATCCCGCATCTTTAGCCTTTTTCCATTTTGGAGCCATCGGTGTATGCGCATTACGCATTTCCCACGTTTGACTCCCTATGTTGTCTTGTAGAAGACAAACGTAGTTTGACAAATGTAGATTTAATAGAGTCGCCTCCGTGTCCTGCATATAACAGGAGTAGCGCTTCCAGCTCACTCAGTGTCACTCGCATCTCAATTGTCCCATTCCTACATAAAGGTTTACACCCGCTGAGTGCAATCGCATCATCGTCATCTGCGCCACCTCTTTGATATATCTAGAGGGGTGATGCTAATGAGCAACTCCATTGCAACAGTTGGTGTTGTTTTCATGGCATGTGTTATAAAACTGCTCGTCAAAAGTTAGGGATATAGAAAATTCGGCTGAATTTTTATAGTAGATTTTTTCGTGAACAGATTAACGGATTCCGCTAATTTTTTTTATTTTAGACTTTTCTTTAGTATTTACACAGTTATTCAAAGGTTTACTCAAACTTTTTTTTTGTACTTATACCGGGTGGAAGAAAAGAAATGTTTTTCTTATGTTAAGTTTGAGACGCCCTGTAGGGAGGACGAGGTACAAATGGGAGTATATATCGAAATCGTATTGTAGTCTTATGTTTTATGAACATTTTGTTTTTTGAATGTCCCTGATATCTTTAGAAATAAAAAAAAAAGACGGTTTTGTAATTTAACATGTGTTTTAACCGAAACAAAAGTTTGAGACACCTTGTAGAGAGAAAAAGGCACAAAGGTGAGTATACCTCGATATTTTGTTGTAGTCTCATATTTTGTGAATATTTTATTTTTTTAATTTCCCTGATATCTTTAATAACAAAGAAACTAGACGATATTACTCTTTAATATGTGTTTTAACTGACGACATGCGTCACATCACACATGTGAAACATAGAAAAACATATTAAAGAGTAATACCGTATAGTTTCTTTGTTATTAAAGATATCAGAAAAATTTAAAAAATAAAATATTCAAAAAATATGAGACTACAACATAATATCGGGGTATACTTACCTTTGTGCCTTTTTCTCCCTACAAAGTGTCTCAAACTTTTGTTTCGGTTAAAACACATGTTAAATTACAAAACCGTCTATTTTTTTTTGTTTCTAAAGATATCAGGGACATTCAAACAACAGCATGTTCACAAAACATAAGACTACAATATTTTTCTGATGTATACTCATATTTGTACCTCGTTCTCCCTACAGGGTGTCTCAAACTTAACACAAGAAAACATTTTTTTCTTCCACCCGGTATAAGTACAAAAAATAAGTTTGAGTAAACATTTGAACAACTGTGTAAATACTAAAGAAAAGGCTAAAATAAAAAAAAATAGCGGAATCCGTCTGTTCGCGAAAAAATCAACTATGAAAATCAGCATAACTTTCTATATCCCAACTTTTGACGAGCAGTTTATTTAGGCAAGCCATCCGCTTAATATTATTTAGTTTGTTGATCGCCGTTGCCTGTAGCACTTTTGGTACCCAAGCAAAAGCTCCGTAGGTTAGCATTGGCCTAATGACAGTAGTGTAGATCCAGGCGATCACCCTGGGCGAAAGGCACCAAGTGCGTCCGACCGTTCACTGACACTGTTCATAGGCAATATATGCTCTGTTAGCTCTACTATCAAAGTAAGAGTTACACGTTAACTTCCTGTCAGGGTTAATACCAAGGTATGTCACCTCTTCACCTGTCAAGTTTATATTACAGTTTAGAAACCTTGTTGGTATTAAGCCCGTGATCCTTCTTTTTCTGGTGAAGACCTTTGGTGAAGACGAAGATCTATGTCTTCTTTGGATTTATATGCAGTGAGTGTTTCTTACACCTTGTTTCTATGTCACCATGTCTGCGAGCAACTTGTAATCTCATAATCTGCTCTCGACATGTGTTCTCTCTTTTTTGCCAAAAAACGCAATAGCACCCAATACGCCACATGGGGTATGGAACTGGGGAGAAAGATACAGCCAACCACTGGGATTGCTCCCTTCATTATTTTCAAGAATTTTTTTCTCATAACCTTTATTATAAATGAACCTAAAACTTCTTACATATTAATTCTTAACTCTTAGAGAGTACAAAAAATATATCTCTTTTCATTTATACACGTAGACTAATATTGTAGAGGGCGCAAAAGTCGAGACCTCGAAAAATAATGGCGGACAGTTAATTTCAGGATTGGGATATCTGAAACAAAAAAATCGTACTGCATTTGAGAAAGAAATGTTTCTTACGTGACAATTTACCACAATTTGGCCAAAAAATAAAAAACAAATATTATTTAACCATGAAAAACTGAAGAAAAACGGTCGATTTTTTCACAAAATTTTTTCAAATTTCCGTAAAATCTTTTTTTTTGGGTATTTTTCACTAACAGTGGTAAATTGTCACGTAAGAAACCTTCCTTTTTCAAATGCCGTACGATTTTTTTGTTTCAGAGATCCTAATACTGAGATTAACTACTGTCCGCCATCGGAACTACTTTTTTTCGAGGCCTCGACTTTGGCGCCCTCTACAATATTAGTGTACGTGCATAAATGAAAAAAGATATATTTTTTGTATTCTCTAAGAGTTAGATATTAATATGTAGAAAGTTTTATGTTCATTTATAATAAAGTTTCTAAGAAGAAAAATCTTAAAAAATGCTTATTTTTGGTCTTCTAAAGTGGACTAGTACCTTAAGACGTTTAATTGTTTTTAATGAAAGGTGTTAATAATATTTTTATAGTTGGATATAATTTTAGGAAAAGCTCCTCCGGATTTAACGAATTTCGCCAAAAATCTCCCACAGAGTTCTCTCAACTATGCAGAACTGAACACCAATGACAAAATTCAAGGAAAATCACAAGCTCAAACACCTTTTTCGAAAAAGGGATACCAAAACCAATACGTTAATGTTACAGTCAATGAAACAAATACTATCAATAACAGGGTTATTATATTTGAACACTCTAAAAATCAAAATGTAAATTTCGACCACAACGAATTAAATATTAAGAGTTCCAGTACAAACAAGAACATTAACGTTAATAGGGTAGCAACACCTTCTCCAAACTTCAATCGAAATCCAAATTTTCTGAGGAGTATTTCGTCTAGTCCCGTTAATATCGACTCGAGGAACGATCAGAAGAAAAATGAAGGGACTGATATGGGCATTGATGTTTGTGTTCTAGAAAAAAGGAAATACGAGGCAGAGTTGAAACGAAATCAGGTAGGTCTATATAATAACATTTTGGAATAGTTTTCCTCGAAAATTTTGTATTTTGATCTCCGAGGTAGGTGTATTATTGATTGGAAGCTTGGACATTAAACAAAGTTGATTCAGGTATATTGGAAGCCTTTATTTGATTTACTAAAAAAATACAATGTAAAATTAATATTTTTAGCTTTTTACTTATTCACCAAGTAGCTTAGTTCACCAAATAGTAAAACTGATAACCTCCGGTGTCTATACAATGATACAGGTTTGTTCGAAGTGTTCTTCCACATTCCGAAGCATTAGCGGACTGATTCGTAGGCATTAGTTAACAGTTCGTAGACAATTAGTCTTCCAAAGTTACGGATAGTGTTCTATAGATTTTACTTTTTAGGTGTCCCACAAAAAAAATCTATCTAAGGGAGACAAATGTGGTAACCGAGGAGTCCATTCGATGCTGCCTCTTCCAATCTAAAGCTGTAGAAAATTTTGATCTAAATATTGACAATTATTAAAAGTATCAGAGGAACACCGCCGCGTCCTTTTGAGAAGTCAAATGATCTTCATCATATTTTTGATCATACTTAATGATATCAATCAAGGCAGGATCAATCACCTCTTCCAGTAATTGTAAATACATTTTTCCAATCAAATTGCCAGGTATAAAATAGCCCCACCAGTCGATCACGTCTGTAGTTTTTCTAAACACCTTTGTCGTAGTTGTATTAAGTTTATACCTCTGTAATATTAGTGTCCCCTTATTTATACCTTTTTTGTAAACGGATATGTTCTTGAAAAATTCCAATCTATTGATGGGTGTTCGTCTTTTTTTATTTTGTTGATAAAGTACCACTTTTGTTTTCTAATCTGTATTTTTTTGATAAACATTTTTATATTTTTATTTTTAGGCTCAACAAGATAGAATAAAGGAACAAGAGATGGAAAAGGCAGAACAGGAAAGATTGGAAGAAATTCTCAACATGTGTGCAGAATATGAAAAACAACAATCAGATAAAAACAAATCTATTCCGAATAGGTAAGTTCATTTTTATTTAATGTAAAAGTTGATAAAACTAAGTTTTACGACCACTATACCATTAAGTTCATAGTTCATGTACATTGAAAAGTTCACAAACAAATATATGAACTATGTATAGTATATCAAAACACATGATGAAAAGGTACAAGAAAGTAATAAGAGAAAATGTCTCAATGTAAATATTACTTACCTACTTTTGTGTTGCGGTTATATCCGACGTCCTGAAGGGCACTAAGGATTGTGAGAAAGAAGTAGAAGTGTTGTTGTTATTCATCTTGTTCTAGAAAGGTTTGGATAGGATAATCAACTGCTCAATTCATTTGAGCAATCCCAACTTGAGCCCTACGACTTTGTATAAGAGTCATAATAAATAGATTTTCTGAAAAATGCTGGACTAAAGGGACAATCCTAGGATGAGCCACAATAGATCTTTAGGTCGAGTGAAAGTGTGGTTAAGTACCCACTCATATTGCATCTAACCTAACTTAACCTTCTAACTTAACTAGCCTAGCCTTCCATAAAGTCTAATTTTAAGAAGGTAGTTCCATCAGTCAAAATCCAAATTTCTCGAAAACGAGATTACTGACCCAGGTCTCTTAAATGATCCAGACCTGTTGATATCCGGACCTTCAAAAGTATTCGTATTTCCCGTTACTATTTATTATATTCCTACTATTACCACAAACTTTTTGATCTGGTAACAATTCGTTCTTGATAAAGCTACAAAGATACGAATTGTAGCGCTCACCGAATATCAGGCAGCTAATCTAGTGGTAGAATATAAATTCTCACCGAAAGTCGATAAAGAGACTCATCGTGGACATGTTTAAGCGTGCTAAGCTGAATAGATACACTAAGATTGACATCACAAACTTGTTGACTTGGACATAGAGACTTACAGCACGCCGAGCTGGGACAATCTTGAGAACCTAACTTCATGGTTTTTAGCGTACTGAGCTATTTTTCATGAGTATTCTCTACCGTAGTGACTATACTCGTATTCAAGGGTAAGAAAGGACTTTTGTCTGTGGCACTTACAGTCTGTTGAGCTACGTATTATCCCATTCCTATGCAGAATAATATACCTCGATCCCTTGTAAACTTCCGATACTGGTAAAGCCCTAGAGTCATTAAGTTTCTTTTATACCGCCGGTTTGTATATAATATTGTAAATAGAGTATGTCGTTCATTTGGAAGAAGAGGGTTACATCTCAAAATGGTAAAGTTTTTTTTTATTGCATCAATACCTTCCTATGGAAAAAATAGTTGCATTTGTAAGTACAGTATCTGAGAGATGGCAGATGTAACTCTTTGGTTTTCCACTAACTTTCTCTACAGAACGTTATTTGCTTTAACGAAAACAGTTATATCTTGGAATATAATAGACAAAAATAAGTTAATTTAATTAAAAGGGTGATTTATTTTTGGGATATAAAGTTATAAGTAAAGATATAACCATTTTTCTTAAAAGTTATAACACTAAAAGTGAACAGTATGTTCTGATAGAAGGATACTTTCTTAGTTGTAACTTTTTTTTGGATACTTCATCATAAAAAAGAAGCAATATAATGTGCGTAAAAAGTAGTTTTGTGAAATGTAACCTTATTCTCCATAGTTATTTTGTTATAGGTATGTGAATTATCTTTTTTTGCATTGGGTAAATTATTATAAATTAAACTGTAGTATTATGTAAGGATTAATTTAATTTAATAATAAATTATTGTTGTCTTTAATAAGAAACGCAATGTTGTCCTGATTACTATTTAAGTTTTCACAAAAATTTCTAAAGAAAAACAATTATGAGGTACTATAGTTGATTTTTTTACCAAGACGAGTAAACTAAAAAGACAGATTCACACCCAAGAAAGTTACTAGAAACGTCACCAAATTCATCTTCTTTTCTCGTTGATCATATCAGCTTTCGATGATAATCCATACATATTATATTATACTAACACATCGCTAAAGAATTCTAAAAACAACTGTTTTTATATAAAAGTAGACTAAAAATCTAAAAATTAAAGGAATAATGCAGAAAACACAAAAAATGGCCGATATACTTAATTAACCTATAAAATGACAGAAGTGCCAAAATTTCATAAATGTCATTAGTGTCAAAATTTAATAACAGTGGAGTAAACTTGCCTGCGGTTGGACCAGTTAGAAACAAGCATTACGGCGCGGTAAATTTGAATCACTCCTCTTGGTTAAAAAACAAACAATAGTATTGCTTTATGTTTCATTTTGTGTTATACAAACTATTTAATTAGTTTTTTTTTAATGTTTGATTAATATAATAAGTTTTATTAAATCATAATTGATATAATGGCATTTTTAATAATACTTTATTAATATATTTCCTAAAATGTAACTTTATAAGCAAACAGTGTATTAAAAAGATAATAATTCTTTATTCAAGAAGGTTATATCTTAGTTTTTTTCTAAACTTGATAAGTATCTTAAAAAAGAAAATTCTTGTCAGAGCGATAAAAAGATCAGAAATCTATCATACTCAATAACTAAATCCTATAATATAAATAAACACTGCACAAAATAAATGAAATAAACTAATATGAATCTTAAAACCTTTCTACTGAAAAAGTGAAAATTCTTAGTTATAACCCTTTTCTTCCAAATGAACGATGTGTTTGTATATAGTTCTGAAAATAAAACCTGTTTTTCTGGCAGCTACTGAGTTTCTTATACAGACCCTCATAAGGTTCGGACCAACGAAGCCTGTTGAGAAGCGCTTCACCAGTTTACCAATATGTACGCTGGCAAAGAGAGAAGAGATAGAAAATAAATAATATTGAAAAGGAAAGAGCACAGTTGGCACCCCAAAGTACTGTAAAATTAATAAATATTTATTTTGTGATAAAATCGATCGGACTATCTTGTCCCCAAGAATATGAACGGCCAGTGGCGTAGCTAGCCCCACAGGGGCCCCCTATCAAAGTTTGTCGCGGGGCCTTTTTCCACGACTGATATGGGATAGTGCTAAAAAAATGTTCAACAAAAGCAGCAAAAAGGCGTGTATAGAATAGAAATATACTTTATTGCCACTGAAAATTTTACAATTTTATAGACAAAGCGTAGGTACAAAGAGTAGGAAAAAAAACAACAACAAATACAGTTTACTGAAATTAAACAAATCGTCGTTATTATTACAAAATAAAAGATAATGAAATAAAACAAAACAATACAGGGTGCTTTATTAATAATTGGAAATATTATAGCTGTAGATTCCTGGGTTCAAAATATTACGGTTCTGGAGCTGGAGCTGGAGCTCTTTGAAGATGGTGCCTTTTAATTAATTTTTTTGAAATACCTCTAGAACACATCTATTTAGAAAAACTAAAACTGAAACGGCTATTTATCTTCCAGAGATGAATATATTTCATAAATTGCGAATTTCTAGTACCGGTCATATGCGTCCTCTTTGGGTAGGGCAACGGTTATTTTATCGCATACCTTTTTTGTCTTTAACTTTTAAGCATTTTTTACACTAGATTATTAAATTGTGTGGTATTCTAGTACTAAAAGTTACTCTTACTTTAAGTCGGTAGGATACACCGTTTTCCAGAAAAATCGATTTGAAATTTTTTGGTTTTTTGAATTTGTTCAAAATTTTAAAAAATTTCAAAAAAAAAAACGGTGTATTTTACCGACCCAAAGAAGAGTAACTTTTACCATAATTTAATAATCTAGTGTCAAAAATGTTTCAAAATTAAAGACACAAAAAATAATGCGATAAAATAACCGTTGACCTACTAGAAACGGACGTATATGACCGGTACTAGAAATTCGCAATTGATGAAATCGATTCATCTCTGGATTAAACATACCAGTTTTCGTTTTTTGTTTTCATAGCTTTTTTGAAAATTTTTCTCACATTAAAAATCACAAAATTTTCAAATCGACATTTCTAGAAAACGGTGTGTACTACCGACTTAAAGCAAGAGTACCTTTTATTACTAGAATGCCTCACAATTTAATAATCCAGTGTCAAAAAGGCTTAAAAGTTAAAGATAAAAAAGAAGATAAATATACGTACCAGTTTTGGTTTCTCTAAATAGAAGCGTTCTGGAGGTATATAAAAAAAACTAATTACAAGACGCCTTTTTCAAAAAGCTCTAGCTTCTATAAGAAGCATTTTCAGACTAGGTGATTTGGGTTAAATCTTAATACATATTTTGAGCCCAGGAATCCACAGTTAAATTATTTCCAATTATTAATGAAACACCCTGTATATTGTAAAATAAATTTAAATAAATTGCAAATTGAATAATACATCCTTAGGAACTAATAA
Source organism: Diabrotica virgifera virgifera (assembly GCF_917563875.1). Taxonomy (NCBI): domain Eukaryota; kingdom Metazoa; phylum Arthropoda; class Insecta; order Coleoptera; family Chrysomelidae; genus Diabrotica; species Diabrotica virgifera. The sequence continues at coordinate 122,656,213 of NC_065450.1, forward strand.
GTTCAGCGTATAACACTCAAATATAGATAATAATAATAAATCTAATAAACTCTACTAATCCAAAGTTGAAAAACGGATTTTAATTGAGACTCATTGTTTTAAAACAGATTCAGTTTGTTCAAGCCAAGGGTGAATAGACATTAAAAAGGAACGAAAACAAAGAAGCTCTGTTCTTTAACGGCGAGCGACCGGCAAATAGATATACATAACTAAATACAACTAGATAAAGAACAGATTACACGAAAATATACGCAAACAATACACAGTGTTTCAATGTTTCAACTTATCAAAGGTTAAGCGATTACAAATATTGCAATTTCGCATTATACATTATACAATGTCTCACACAGCCAACGGTGAATAGACAATAAGAAGTAGCTTGGAGACAAAAAACCTCTGTTGTTATAGAACGGCAAGAGGCAGAAAATAGATAGGTACCTGTACAGTACATAAATATAGTTTATAATAAAGAATCCATTACACGAAAATGTCGATATCCCAACAATATATGTACACTGTTTCAAAGCGTTTTAATAGTGAAATAATTGCAGAATATTTTGTTCAATTGTTTGAATATAATTTTGTTTCGACATGCCGCGTTGGGGCCCCTGAATGTCGGGGGCCCCCGTATAATTGATACGGCTGATACGGCGGTAGCTACGCCTCTGTGAACGGCGTTACAAATATTAGTAACAATACTACTAATATTAAAAATATTAGTAGTATTGTTTTAACACAATGATAAAAATTAAATCAACGTGGTTAGACCACTACATAAAAAATATCACGGCACTGATCGTATCTCCGTCGAAACGGTGGACACCTTAGTACCTGTATGTTAAATTCCTTTAAACCGTGTCATTTTACCGGCAATTCACGGGGAAAACGAGCCGCTCCACAGGGATCATAAATTAGGGTTCAGTATTAGCTTAAGAATCATAAATAACAAATAATTTTGAAAGAAATTTCGCTATTTCACGTTGCGTTGATTCCCGTCTTCAGTTTTATCTTTTTCTGTTGCAGTTTTCTATTATACGCTGCGTTGGAATTCTTTTTTAGTTACAAAATGAACGTCCACCATTAAAGAACCGAAAGACATACCAAATACATACCAAAACATGTTACAATAATTAAGTTTTGACTTACAATATTTACCTTTCCTTTGATCTTTGAATCTTTACCATAGTATCAATATTTACTTTTATCCTTGTGTCCAAGTGTCCAATCTTTTAAATCAAAAGGGACATGATAATATGGTGGTTAAATATTGCCATTTTAAGATATTCTGTATTAAGCTACATTAACCTTTATTAAGAGTTTATCAGCTCCTAAAAACTTCTCAAATTCTCTAAAATTTCTTAAAGTTATTTGAGTATACCTACTTCAATTGGAAATTTTAAAATGTTCATTACAATACAGATCATTATTATAAGCTATTATAAAATACACCAGCTATTATATACAACCTATAATATATTGTGCATTATATTTAGTTTTCAACTTAATTGAAAAATATGTATTTTTAGAATAAAAACGAATGGATCTCTACCACGGGACAAGAGGGGACAATACGCACCTCCTTCTCCAAGCTACAGTTCTACACCGCCCTCATCTCCTCTCGATATATTACATAATGAACTCATTAAACAGTCCAAACACCATAATTTTGAAGATACACCTGGTTCGACCCGCACATATTACGAAAATGTTGAACTGAAGACGCCTGAGCAAGAGTTTCGAGTTGTAGAGAGAAAGAGCCCGTATGAAAATGTGTACGCCCAACAAAATCATCCTGGGCCGTATCCACCTTCTCCACGGACTAGAATTAAAACGTTTATTACGACTAACAAAGAACAGTAAGTAAATCAGTGATAGTAATGTTAACCAATACCGCGAAATGTTATGATTCGTTTATATTACTTGACATTTTCAGTTTTGTCGAAAATAAGAACACACTGGCGTTTTAGTTACCTAGGCAACATTTCATTTTAATAATATGAAGGACCTCCTCATAAGCAAAAATTTATCTCTTTCCCTAAGACTCTCTCTCTCTTGTCGTTTCCCCATTACTGAGGATCGTGATTTCTTCCAATATCCCTAATAGTGTTTCTCCATTGGTCTCTATCTTCAGCTGCTCTAAGAGCTTCGCAGAATGAGTTTCCAGCTGAATTCTTTATTTGGTCGGACCATCTAGTTGGTGATCGTCCTCTTGATCTTCTCCCCGGAACGTTTCCAGAAACGATTAATCTCTCCAAACTGTCGTCACCTCTGCGAACCACGTGACCAAAGAATTGCAGAATTTGTTGCAGACATATTGTGGACAGCCTTTTTTTAATATTGAGTTGGTTTAGAATAGAAACGTTTGTCCTATGAGCTGTCCATGGTATGCGCAGCATTCTTCTCCAGCACCACATCTCAAAGGCATCAATTTTTTGGCGCTCGCATGCGCGAAGGGTCCAAGTCTCTGCTCCGTATAAAAATATTGAGAATACAAGGGCATTCACCAGTCTCATCTTGATATTTTGAGAGATAGATATGTCTTTCCAAACTTTAGTTAGGCGACTCATCGCATTTTTTGCCATACCAATACGTCTCCGAACTTCTGCTTCACAGTTGCCATCGTTAGTTATACTAGACCCGAGATAGACAAATGTGTTTACTATCTGGTATTCCTGTAACATGTTAGTCGGTTGAATAGTGTCGAATCTGTCGACCACCATTATTTTTTTCTTAGCTTTATTGATTTTCAGACCAACTTTATTGCTTTCGTGCTCAACTCTTCGCAGAAGATCAAACATTTCTTGCTCATTTGCTGCTATAAGTGTAGTGTCATCAGCAAATCTCAAATTGGAGATTTTCCTACCGGCTACTGTTACTCCACCGGCCCATCCTTCTAAAACCATCCTCATGACATGTTCACCATAAATATTAAATAGGTCAGGTGACAACACGCATCCTTGTCTAACACCTCTCTCGGTCTTGAATTGGTTTGAGAACTTCTGATCTAGTCGTACTGTCGCTATATTAGACTGGTACAGATTTTTAATAAGTGTCACCAGGTGCATTGGTGCGACCATTTCTATTAAAATTGACCACAGATTTATCCAGCTTACACAATCAAATGCCTTTTGGTAGTCAACGAAGCATATAATCATAGGTACTTGAAAATCTCTAGACTTTTCAATAAGTTGTCTCAGGTTCAGGATTTGTTCCCTTGTACCTTTACCATTTACAAATCCCGCTTGTTCCTGAGGTATTTGGTAATGTAGATAGGTTTTTAATCTGTTTTTGATGATATGCAACAAGATTTTACTAGCATGTGTTATTAGTGACAGTGTGCGGTAGTTTTCACATCTGGTAGTAGTTCCTTTTTTGTGTAGCGGGATATAATTGAGGTGCACCAATCAGATGGCCATTTTCCTGAATTCCAAACAGCGACACAGATAGAATGGATGATATGTATTCCTTTGTCACCTAGTAACTGTAGTATTTCACATGGTATTGAATCAATGCCTGGGGATTTATTTCTCTTTAGTGATTTAATTGCATCTTTGACTTCAGCGAGTAAGACAGTAGGTTCTCTAGGGTAGTAAGAGGGCCACTGATGTTCTGCTGATACCTCGTTATTTTTATATAGCTCGTCACAGTAGTTTCGCCATGTTTCCAATATTTCGTCAGTATCGGTCTTTAGATTACCTTTCTTATCTATTACAGACCACGTTTGAGGTTTAAATTCTCTGGTAAGGAACTTGATCTTCTGGAATAAATCCCTCGGTTCATTTCGACAGCCATGTTCCTCTATCTCTCTGCATATTTGAGAGATGTAATCAGCTTTGTCTTTGCGGCACTGTTTTTTGATTTCTTTCGATAACGCTCTGTATTCATCGTTTGTTCCGTGTCTAGTTTTGTGTTCTTTTCTGCGTTGAATCACAGTCCACTCGGATATCCATGGCTTACGACCAGTGGAAACCGCTGCCTCACAGTCTTTTGCAGCGTCGATTACCTTATCTTTGAAATAAATCCAAGTGCTCTCAGGGTCACTATCTACTTGTTCTAAAGAGAGAGCTTCTTGTAGGTTGTGTTGGAAGTCATTGATTTTTGATGGATTTAGAGACATGACTTTTCTCTGGGGTCTTCTTTTGGGAACTTTAAAACGAAGTCGAACGTTCAATATCAGGAGTTGATGATCGCTTCCACAGTCTGCGCCAGGATATGTTTTACAGTTGATGGCCGACGACTTCCATCTTGATCTCATTAGGATGTAGTCTATTTGATTCCTTGTTCGTCCATCTGGGCTGCGCCATGTGTATAATCTCCGTGGATGATGTTGATATAACGTGTTTGTAATTGTAAGATGTTGTTCTACACAGAACTTCACTAGACGGTCGCCATTCTCATTTCTCTGTCCCAGTCCATTTTTGCCCAGCACTCCTTCAATATTTTCATTAGATGACCCCACTTTGGCGTTAAAATCTCCTAGAATTATGATGAGTTCACGATTCGGAAGAGCGCGAACAGTTTCTTCTAGACGACCATAGAACCTGTTGATGTCTTCTTCTTGTGTAGCTGTTGTAGGAGCGTATACCTGGACAAGGTGTAGGGTATTGGTGGATATTCTCATTTTAAGGGATATTATCCTGTCATCAATAGTATTATATCCAATTACGCAGTCGTTAAGTTTAGAGGGTACAATTATTGCGACTCCATTTGTACTTTTGTTATCTGGGCCTGAAAAATAGACGACGTTGCCAGCAGTTGTTTTAAAATGCCCTTTACCTCTCCAGTGAGTTTCAGAGAGTCCCAGTACCGAAAGATTGTGGTCGGCCATTTCTTTTTCAATTATGTGTAACTTTCCAGGGTTTTGGATCAGTCCCTGGACGTTCCATGTACCAATTCGCTGACATTTTCTTAAATTAAATGAAAATTTGGATTCAGTCGCACAATTTCTGCCAGGTGCCTGGTCCCTCACACCTTGGCAGCCGGTAGCAAATTTCACACCATCCGACCCGGAACCGAGATGGCGCCGAGCGTGAGTCGGATCGCTACACATTCCATCTTCACTTACTGAAATTGTCAAAAGACTACGTCTAGTTAAATGCTACATTTTTCCGATCTTACTGTATGGTGTGGAGGCCTGGACGCTGACAGAGACGCTCACGAAAAAACTAGAAGCATTCAAAATGTGGGGGTACCGACGCATTCTTCGTATATCCTGGACCGGACATGTCACCAACATGATGTAATCCACAGAATCGGAAAAGAGAAAAAAATCGTGAGCACAATTAAACAAAAAAACTTGAGTATCTAGGCCACATATTGAGACACGATAAGTACCGTCTACTGCAATTGATTGTCCAGGGGAAAATAGGCAGTAAGCGAAGGCCAGGCAGGAGAAGACACTCATGGCTCCAAAATCTGCGGAAGTGGTTCTGGACCAAGAGCTAGCAACGTTGGAAAAAAATATTTTAAGACAACTGGTTTTTTAATATATTATTCCCTATGCTTCCTCGAACACCGTACCGGCCATCTGGCTGGGTTGCGTTCATTACTGCGCAGCACATTTGTACAGGTAAACATATCGAATTTAAAATTATTATAAGACGAAAAATATTTTAATATTACTTTTTAAACATTATTAGAAATATGAACTATAATTGCAAGACATTTTTGTGGTTTAAAAAGTAATGACAAAAAAATGTTTCGTCCTAAAATAATTTAAATTCAATATACAGGGTGATTGATGAGTGTGACAAAACTCAGTAGATCCGCTATAGTAATAGATAGCAATAAAAGTTGATAACAAAAATTGTAGCCAACTTTCAGCTTTACATTACGAAATTAGTTAGAATGTTACAGAGTGTTCGATAATATAGTGGCAAACCAAACTTATGTTTTTTAAATGGAACACCCTATATTTTATTTTATATTCAAAATTCTCTTAACTTTCCCATCACAAAAATATAAAGGTTTGTTATGTTGTATTATAGGGCTTTTACAAAGTTATAACCAATTTTTTATGAAAAACGTAACAAGTTCAGCTCCCTGTATAAATAAAAATAAGCCTAACGGCAATGGTTTTGTTGATTGTCAAAATTTATAAAAACGGTTGATTATGCTAATTTTCCTTATCGAATACAGGGTGAGTCAAAACGCAAGTACATTCTTTTCTTAGAAATGTTAAATGGAACACCCTGTATTTTATATCACCATCGAAAAGTATCAATACCGTACTTTATTTTTTTTATAATATTCCCTATGCCTAAATTTGTTAGAGATATTTTCATTTTTCAGAGCAAGGTGTTCTATTTAAAATTACTGAGAAAACAATGTACTTGCGTTTTGACTCATCATGTCGTATTCGATATAAAGAAAATTAGCAATATCAACCATTTTTATAAATTTTGACAATCAACAAAAAAATATGGCACCAATAAACCATTGCTGTTGTGCTTATTTTTATTTATACAGGGAGCTGAACTTAATACGATTTTCGTAGAACATTGGTTATAACTTTGTAAATACCCTGTATAACATAACAAACCTTTATATTTTTGTGATGGAGAAGTTAACAGGACTTCGAATATAAAATAAAATATAGGGTGTCCATTTAAAAAACATACGTTTGGTCTGCCACTATGATATCGAACACCCTGTAACATTCTAACTAATTTTGTAATGTGAAGTTCAAAGTTGGCTACAAGTTTTGTTATTAACTTTTATTGCTATATATTACTATAGCGGATCTACTACGCTTTAGCATACTAATCAATCACCCTGATTTTGTATTTACCTGTACAGGTGTGCTGCGCAGTCATGAACGCAACCTGTATCAGCAGCCAGATGGCCGGTACGGTGTTCGAGGAAGCATAGGGAACAATATATGAAAAAATCAGCTGTCTTAAAATAGTTTCTCGAAAACGTTGCTAGCTCTTAGACCATTCGGGCTCACATCAGTCGACCTATTCAGAATTGCCGCAAGCAAGATCAGAATTTTCATGTTAATAGCTAACGTTCGCAACGGACAGGGCACTTGAAGAAGAGGAAGGCAACATTTATATAGTTATAATGTGCGAATAAATATAGTAAATACATAAATATAGTGAATTTTAACAAATTCATAACTTATAGACAAGAGGCCCTAATAGACTAGGAGTCGGTAGAGGTGAAATTTGCTAACCATTTTAGGCACATGCGTCGACAGTGGCGCATCAAACTTTCAACTTATGGACGTGATAAATAAATTAAAAGCTACCCTCCCTCACTCACAGAATTCAATGTTGTTCATTTTTTTAAGTTCTGTGTGATTAAAAACTAAGACTAATACGCGTAATTTTAACTCACCACCCCGTGGTGGGTAAAAAAATTAAAAAACTTTCTGAGGTTATGGACACTCAACCTACGGACATTGTATAACTAGACCATTGTGTAAATAAACAATGCTACGGATCTATAAAAAATACAAATATTTTATAAAAGCCTCAGCTATGCCTGTGATTTTTTTTTTAAAATGATTGCATCACTCCTAAAAACAAAACTAAAAACGAGAAATGAAGTTTGACGGTGGGAGAGGGGGGAAGGGGTTGGTGGATTAAAATTACACGGAGTCTTATTTATTAATCACATATAACTTAAAAAAATGAAAAAAAAATCATTCTGGGAGTGAGGGAGGGTAGCTTTTAATTTATTTATCCCCTCCATATATGGAAAGTTTGATGCGCCACTAAGTTATAGGCTTTTATTGTGCCTAAAATGATAAACAAATTTCACCTATACCGGCTCCTAATCTATAATCTGATGCTAGTTTTTCGGGCCAGAAACCTCCTGAAATCAACGGATGACAGATTGATTCATTTCTTCCCAGTCCCTGAAAAGTAATCTAGGAGTTCCTAACTATACTCGTATCAAAAGCAATGTAACAGATAAATAAACTAGTAATTGGACTTCGTAAGTTCTAGGTTTTTATCCAAAGTTTTCACTAATTTTTCTTATTTGTATGTGTTCTTATTGTATCTATGCCATACGATAAATAAGTTCACTAATTTTGAGTCATTTTTACTAAACTTTCGGTCATAATTGTTTAAACGGAACCGACTTCAACACCGAAACTAAAGATTCAAACTCGACTTTTCAATACGTTTCGACTGATATGTCACATGTACTATTTCTGCGACTATGATATATCCAATGTCGAACGAATTGACCAATATACATATTTTGGAACAATGATCATATCCACAGATGATTACTTCCAGAAAATCAAAATCAGAATAGAAAAGGCTAGAGTAAATGTTAACAAAGTGAGAAAAGTGCTCTGCACTAGAGATTTGAAGTTGGAGATAAGAGTTAGGTTGGCTAGGTGCTACGTTTTCTCAAGTTTGTTTTATGGAATGGAAGCTTTGACCTTGAATGCGGCATCAACGAAAAAAATAGAATCATTCGAGCTGTGGGTGCACAGAAGAATTCCTAAAATATCGTGAACAGAACACGTCACAAACAAAGAGGTTCTGAGAAAGATGAATAAAGAAATGGAAATCTTAAATACCATCAAAACAAGAAAATTAGGATATCTCGGACATATTACACGTGGAGAGAGATTCAACTTGCTCTAATTGATTATGCAGAGAAAGATTCAAGGAAAAAGATACTTTTGGTTGCAACTTTAAATAAATAATACCATCCTTGGGTTATAAACTTTCATTCAACACCTCATTTGTCATTCTATCTGTATTAATATCGGAGAAGTTATATTCGCGGATGGACGGCTATAGGGACAGACAGTCATAAAACCGCAAGTATATATCTTTTCTGGTCTTGTTAAGGCGCGTCGAATAATATATCGCTTGTACTATTTTGGTGACTCTAAAACAGTACTTCCGGTTGTATTTCTAAAAAAGGAAGTCCTAGGTCAAATTTCTCACTTTTAGTACCATCCTTGGATTGGCTTTCATTCGACACCTCGTTTGTCATTCTACCTGGTATAATGACGGAGGAGTTGTGTTTAAGTTTCATAATTCAATGTTTTCACATTTTTTCAAAATTTGGTGAAAACAAAATGTATCATAAAGTTTTTTGGGCTTCTCTATAAAAACGTCTGAAAATATAAACTAAAAATAATGTACCATCATCATAAACAAAAATTTAGCCAAATTTAAAATTTATTTTATATTCTTTTAATCCTCCACTATATTTTTTATTCCATTGTATTGGGTGGAATCAAATAGTTGTAGTTTTCAGTTAATTAAAAATTTCTTCTTCTTTTATACAGGGTGTCCCAGACTAATTTAGCCAGGCTATATCTCTTAAACGAATAGAGATTTTCGAATGGGACAAAAACTGATCTATTCCATTTGTAATACACTGTAATATGGCGTAGAAAAAATCATCCCCTAAATATTCATCCCTTAGTTACAACCCCTAACTTTAATTTTTTTAATAGCACCCTGTACATTTTTTTAAAGTTTTGGATGTGGTCTTCGATCGTCTATTCAACACATTTTTTGAAAATAAAATCGGTTAGTAAGTAATCAAGAAAAATATCAGTTTATTTTTGATAATTATGTGTCCCAGACTAATTTATCCAGGCTATATTTCTTAAACGAATAAAGATTTTCGAATGGGACAAAAACTAATCTATTCCATTTGTAATACACTTTAATATGGCGTAGAAAAAAAATCATCCCCTAAATATTCATCCCTTAGTTACAACCCTTAACTTTAATTTTTAAATAGCACCCTGTAACTAAGGGATGAATATGTAGGGGATGATTTTTTTCTACACCATATTAAAGTGTATTACAAATGGAATAGATCAGTCTTTGTGCCATTCGAAAATCTTTATTCTTTTAAGAAATATAGCCTGGATAAATTAGTCTGGAACACATAATTAACAAAATTAAACTGATATTTTCTTGATCATTTACGAGCCGATTTTATTTTTAAAAAATGTGTTGAATAGACGATCGAAGACCACATCCAAAACTATAAAAAAATGTACAGGGTGCTATTAAAAAAATTAAAGTTAGGGGTTGTAACTAAGGGATGAATATTTAGGGGATGATTTTTTCTACGCCATATAACAGTGTATTACAAATGGAATAGATCAGTTTTTGTCCCATTCGAAAATCTCTATTTGTTTAAGAGATATAGCCTGGCTAAATTAGTCTGGGACACCCTGTATAGGCAGTACTGCCTGTTTTTCTTCAACGGTGCCTTTCATTCTTCCCCTAAGTTGTCATTCCATCTTTTCCTTGAGCGTCCTATACTTCTCCTGCCTAACGGTGACTTGTCCCTGGCTATTCTTACTATTCTTGATTCAGACATCCTGATTATGTGCTCATTCCACTCTTCTTTTCTGTTCTTTACCCAGGTATTTATATTGTCTACCCCACATATGTGTCTGATTTCCTCACTTCTTACCCTATCCTGTAGTCCTTTTCCAGCAATCCTTCTTAAGATCTTCATTTCGTTGGTTTCCAGATGTCTTCGTGTTTTGCTTGTATCTGGTCTTGTTTCGGCCGTGTAAGTCATAACTGGCCTAATAATTGACTTATAAATTCGGGCCTTTGTTTCCAATCTTAGGTGTTCGTTTTTCCAAATTGTGTCGTTTAGGCATCCGGCCGTTCTACGGGCTTTAATTATTTGTTCTTTTACCTTATCTTCGATATTGTTGTCGGCTGATAGAATAATTCCCAGATATTTGAAAGTCATTACTTGTTGTATAATTTGATTGTCTAACTCCAATTTTTTTCTTATTGGTTCTTTGGCAATTACTAAGCTTTTTGTTTTTTGGGCTGATATTTTCATATTCATTTCTTTTGCGTTAATGTTGAACTCGTGCAATAATCTTTGTAGGTCGTCTTCGCACTCTGCTACTAACACGGTGTCATCAGCGTAACAGAGTATTTTTATCTCTCTATTGCCCATTTTGTACCCTCTTTTTTTTCTTCACTTGTTTTATTATTGCATCCAAGATTATGTTAAACAGTAGAGGGCTTAGTGAATCTCCTTGCCTGATTCCTGTGTTTGTTTCTATGGGTTATGTTATTATTCCATTGACTTTCATTTCTATTTTATTTCTTACATATATGTTTTCTATCAGTTTTATGATATTCAGTGGTAAATTTTTGTCATGTAGTAGGTGTATCACATCTTTTAATTGGATTCTATAAAACGCTTTCTCTAGGTCTGTGAAACAGAAAATGTTATGTTCTAATGATTTCTCCGCTATTTGCCTTATCACAAAACTGCATCGTTACATGATCTTCCACTTCTAAATCCTTGTTGTTCATCCGATATATTTATGCACGCCATTATTTTCTCCATAAGTATTTTTGTTGTGAGTTTCAGTATAGTGCTCAGTAAATTTATCCCTCTATAGTTACTGGGGTCTGCCCTATCACCTTTCTTAAATAACGCTATCATTTGAGTGGTTCTCCATTCTTCTGGAATTCTTCCTGTATTTATTATTTTACTTATAAGGATATTCAGTTCTTTGTGAAGTCTATCTCCTCCGTATTTTAAAATTTCATTAGCTATTCCATCTTTTCCAGGAGCTTTTCGATTTTTCATCTTTTTTAAGGCGTTCTTTATATCTCCCCCTTTAATTCCTGTTTTTTCATCCGATTCTAATCCTGGTTTTTCCAGTTCTTTGTGATTAGCTGTTTGATAGAGGTTTTTTAGGTAAGTTGTCCATTTATTTGTATCAATATGTTTTACTTCTATCAATTCCTTCATCTCTGCTCTTTGACCTCTTATCATTTTCCACATTTCCTTTTGCATCCCATAAAAGTCGTGCTTCATCTCTTTTGAAAATGCTTCCCAATGTGCTGTTTTCTTCCTTCTTACTATTGAGTTTAATTCATTTCGTACTCTTTTATATTCTTCATATGTTTGTCTCGTTCTTTTGGACTTGTATTCTAGGTAGATTTTCTTTTTTCTGGGCATTTTATTTTTATTTCTTCACAGAACCATGGAGTTCTCCTTTTCTTTCGTATATGTTTACTTATCTTACGTTCTCCAAGAGCTTCCGTTGCTGCCATTTTGATATTATCTCTGATCTTCCTCCAACTTTCTTCTATGTCTTCATCCGTTGTAATGTAGTTTTCATTCAGTACTTTTTGCAGTCTTCTCTGGTATAGATCTCGTGTTGACAAGTCTCGTAGCTGTTCTACCTTTATTCTTGTCTCACATACAACAGGGTCTTCTTTCCTGTTTCTTTGTAGCTCTATTCTGATTTTTCCAAGTACTAGAAGGTTGTTATCGCTTTCAATATTAGCTGCACTTAAACTTAAACACTGCCTGGGATAACTATCCAGGGACAACTATCGGGTGCATCGAGTAGTTTGGTAGTTATCACAGCCGGTCCCAAGCCCGGATAAAAGTGGAGGGTTAATAGGCGACGTTAGCAACCTACCTATCGTAAAATGAAGCAATGCTCAAAGAACCAACGGGATGCCTCGGAACAGGACGGATACACAGATGACGAAAACGGCAAGAATCAGGACAAAGAATAGGAAAAATATACTCAGAATTGCGACATGGAATATAAAATCATTGAACAACAGAGACCAGGAGTTAGAAAAGGAACTGGGAGAAAATAAGATAGAGATATGCGCGATCCAGGAAACAAAAAAGAAAGGGAAAGGACAGATGTGGGAAGGAATACTTCTTGATCTATAGTGGTGTACCAAAAAATACGAGAGCCAAAGAAGGGGTGGTCTTGATGATACACAAAAAATGGGCAGATAACATATATGAATGTCAATACATATCGGAAAGAATCGTAGTTACTAAGATCAAATTAGAGAAGCAAAAAATAAATATTATAGGAGTTTATAGCCCAGAAAATTGCAAACCTGAAGTCGACAGACTCCACTCTTATAACGAGCTTCAACAAACAGTCGACGAAATACCAGCCAATGAGATAATATACATTTTAGGAGACATGAACGCAAGAGTCGGTAACATAATTATACCAGGAATAAAGCAACGATTCAATGAAGACACCAAAAATGAAAATGTAGAACTACTTATTAAATTTTGCTCTCAGAACGAATTTCGAATAAACAATACGTTCTTCAGACACAAAGATCAACAAAAATATACATTCCAAAATACAAGAGGACACAGATTCGATACGTATTTGGACATACGCAACAAAAGAAAGTCCTGAGAATGATAGACGAAAGAGCACATGAAATATTTAACAATATCAGAAACCATCCTAGCAGATTATTAAGAGAATTGACTAACTACGACGAAAACCAAAGAACGGTACATAGACGGCCTAGACCGCAGTTAGCTGGATATAGAGGAAACCCTTAAGAATGAAAAATTGAGATAACCACAGAATATCGAAACACATGTCGCCCTTCAGGCACTAAGTACCCTTCAGGTAGGTCAAATGGACCATAGCCGCGGAATGTGAGCATCAAGGTCACGTACCGACAGACGTGGGCTTGATGGCCACACCTTTCGGGCGCTCAGCCGTCGAGGAGAACAAAATTTATTTTGCCAATTCGCCGGCTGAGTGACCGAGCACACACGGTCTGGACAGCAAGACACCGATTTAGATTGGTGCCTTGATGTCCGGAACACATTTTTTTAGGACACAAGTCCAAAGTAAAGTAAAAAATTAACTTAGTCATTAATAGGGAGAAAAGCTCTTCTAGCTACCCCTAAAACCAGGTGGCTTAACCACATGAAGTAATACAAAGGGTGTCCCATTACCCAGGGCATCCAAAGTAACATTAAGATCAACGCCTCCCCATTCGGTATGTCCTTCGATGGGGAGGGGTGGAGGTATAGCTTGGGGGTCAGATAGGTACCACTCCATTACGGGGTGTGACCGGTTTGATCTTCGGACATGTGGGTTCCACTTTTCCATTGGAACACACATGTTCCCCGGGGCTGGGGTTGATACGAGCATGTGTGTGTGTGTGTGTGGAGGACACAGATCCGTTATTGATTATATATTGACAAACAGAAACATCCACCACTCTCAAGTACTAGACATACGATGTTTAAGTGCAGCTAATTAAAAATTTAATCCTTTAAATTACGAATTAGTTTTAGATATTTAATATGAAACTTCATAATTTTATACAATTGCCAAATATTTAAAATCGATCTATTTTTTATTTTTAGTTCCAATAAGGGAGCAAACGAGGTGATCGATAACAAATTCGCTATTTTGGAAACTGAACAAATACTTCTGAGAGAAGCAGAACAAATTCTACGACAGAATCTCCACAACTCCAAAGAGTTTCCACCCGACCATGATATTTTCGATATCCCCCCTAACAACACGTCTGGAAAATTCGATTTTCCAGAAGTTAACTTAGATAATATAGATTCGATAAAACCTACCCCAAATTTAAAAACTGAACGCACACTTGAAGCAGGAGTTAATGTTAAGGATAATACAGAATTTTCGAAATTGAATTGTAAAGATTATGATGGAGAGGACAAAAAAAGATTTGAGCAGCTAAAACAAGAGAAAAAGGAAATTTTATCGGTTATATCTAGAATCAAGCGACAAATTGCGGAGGTTGAAATACAAGAAGAGGAGCTACAACGAGAGGTGAGTTTAATTTTTATTATTATTTTGAGTGATGCACTGTAACGTGCTGTTATATAAATATTATAACATAAATATACAGGGTGTCCCCGAAAATAGTGCGTTCCTTAAAATTATGGGTAGAAGCCATGTAGAGCAAAAAAAGTCCCATAACATGTTTTTTCTAAATTCAACCGTTTGACCAAAACACAAAAATACATATTGGTATGCAAATTGAAATCTGGCAACTACGTGCAATACAAAAATCTAAAGGTAGACAGTCACAATTAAAAAATAGTAAGTAGTAAAGTAATAAAATGTAAATATCAACGAAACCGATATCCATGTCGGCACGCGTCTTTAGTGTTTACATTACACCTCAACATCAAACAAAACAGCAATTTGTTTTCTTTGATATCACCGACATCCGGATATTTCGCGTAATTGTGTATTATTACTTTGTGTATTAGACAAATATTATATCCGTTACTTTGTAAAGGGTATGTACAGATTATCCCAAACCCTTTTTTCTGTGCTTCACAGATTATTGAATTCTCCCTAACGCATTACAGTTGGAAGTGACAGAAAGAAACGTACCTCTGTGATTATTACACATTGAACTTAGAAAATTATGTATTTCTTGACAAGTATTTGCATATTAAAACGGACTTATACTTATAGATGTATAATTGGTTGGCGATTACAATACTCGAAATAGATAATCAATCAATGATGCGAATGCGAATAAAGATAATTTGACACAAAAGTAATCGATCGTGACAGAATTTATACAATATCATATGGTAAAATGACAATAGTAATTTCTAGGTTAGTATTTTTCATCGACGTAAATATTTTATGTCATCGATATATTCGGACATTGTATAGTGATAGTTGATATTATATTTATTTATAATATTTTAAATATTATTATTCTTGCAAATAATTGTATAAATATTGATGTTTATATAAATATAAATGTTCTGACAACTATCAGAATTAACTAAAATGTCAGGTAATGATTTGCGACATTCTTAAAATCCTATATGACGTTAAAATTATTGACGCACTGAAAAAAGAGTTTGGGATCCACTGGACTTCTTTTCATCACTACGAGATAGTCTGGCACATTTGAATTGGATTAATTTTCATCTAAAGTGTTATGCGCGGATGAACCATGTTTTACGAGAAATGGTGTGTATAATTTTCATAAGTGCATCATAAGTAGTGACGAGTACCCTAATTTAATACGTAGGACAAATTTTAAACCAAAATTTAGCATAAATTTTTGGACAGGAATAATTAACGATCGTTTTATAGGAGCATATGAATTACCCAGAACACTAAATGGCGAGACTTATCATAATTTCTTGTAAAAGGTTTTGCCGGTACTTCTTGAAGACATGCCTTTGCAAACACTTCTTGAAATGTGGTTTCTTCACGACGTTGCCACAGTACATTTTACCAGAGCTGTGAAAAATCTTCTGGATATCAGTTATCCTCGTCGTTGGATTGGTAGAAATGGCCCCATTCTGTGGCCACCACGAACGATGTACTGGATTTTTATTTGTGGGGACATCTGAAATCGTTATTTTATGATAACCGAGATGAAATCCAAACAGAAGCTGAATTACGGGAACGAATTTTTGATGCTGCCGAAACTATCCGACATAATTTAGTTAACTATGGCATTACTACCAACTGGATTCGTCGTATCGATGATGTGTTCGCGCATGTGGAGCTCACTTTGAACATTTCTTATAAAAATTATTGTCAAGCTTTTATTTCACAAGTAAACAAATTACTGGTAGTCCGAGCATAGTGTAAAAAACTAAATTAGAATTATTAAACGTTGTCTGTTGTATTTAATTTTCACTCTAAACCATGTAATTCAGTTAAAACCCTTGCCATTTAACACATGCCTAATAAATACATAATACTAGTTTAGTTAAAAGATAAAGATTAAGTAAAAGTAATAATTTATGTAGAACTTCGAGCATTAATCCAAAACCTCAATCAATTCAGAGAATAGCAAATGCCCCATTTGAAAGCAACAAATAATTTATTGTGCAGGTAGGTACATTTCCAGTGCCAACAACCTTAAGATGGTAGTAAATAAACAAGGGGTTCGATTATGTTAAAAATCATAAGTCGCAAACGAGTTCTTGAACGACGTTGCCAGATTATTTAATTTTCTGAAAATAAAAATTCACTAATATGGAGAACAATGTAATTTTTTTTGGAAACGGTTAACTTTAGATAAAAAATGTTATAGGACTTTTTTGTTTACAAGTTGTATGTTATGTCCATACCTTAAAGGAACGCACTATTTTCGGGGACACCCTGTATTTGATCTCCCTTTTACACATATTAACTGACAGCGTTTCTGCTACTGGTTTCATTTGTAATGCAGTAAAATAGTACAAAACGAAAATTTTGAAAAAATGGTGATATATGTCTTAACATGGTCTCTTTTTCTCAAGGTCTGCAAAGTAGGCCTTTGTGGTGGCGATGTCTAGCGAGTGACTTTTTCAAGTTTAAAAACAAAAAGATGTCACACGCGGCCAAATCGGGAGAGTACGTTGTATGGGGCAGCAGTTCGTAGGCCAATTCGACGAATTTTTCTGTGGCAACGGCGCAGTTTTGAGCCGGTTCGTAGGCATCGTGAAAGAGCATCTTTTCTTCGCCAAATGGGGCGGTTTTGTCTGTGATTCGGCGTCGAACCGGTCCAATAATCTGGCATAGTAGATCCCTGTGACCGTTTCGCCCTTCTCCAGGTAGTCGATGTATATAACACCTTCTACATCCCAGAAAATGGTGGATATCACGTTCTCAGCCTAAAGGACAGTATTCGCTTTCTTCGGAGCACGTTCGCCGGATAAAGTCCATTGTTTCGATTGTTCCTTGGTATCTGGTGTATACCAGTGAATTCTTGTTTAGTCGAAGGTCATAAAACAAAGCAGATACTCCTTCAGATTGCTTTGAACCAGCGTCAAACACTGTTTTGAAGTCGTCGCACGGTTGCGCTTGTTATGTCTTTTGAGATGCCTACTGTCTCAGCTATCTCGAGCACCTTCAGTCGGCGGTCTGTCAATACGAGGTGGTGACTTTTGGTCACGATATCCTTCGTGGTAGCCGTTTTCGGGACGCCGCGTGGCTCGACAAAAACCGACGTGCGATCATGTTGAAACTGTTTAAACCAATTTTTGACGGTTGTCATCGAAAGAGAAGAGTCACCGTACATAACATCAAAGCGCTCTCTACGATTCCGATTCGGCTGAAATTTTATCAATGCGATAGTGGCGCTTGAGGCTAACTACTTATCGGACCTCCCCCGTATAGCAGATTAACTGAAACAGAAGTGATATAATAAATTGCAAATAAAAACGTCAAAAGGAAAGTCATTTCAAAATGTGACGTTACTTCACACAAATATAGCTTAAATTAGTTGTGATGAGTCGGACCTGACATTTTGGAGAAATATCTGCGAACAGTTGTTTATAATTGGAATCTAATAATTATTGTGCTCCAGGTAAAAAACGGAAAATAAAAGAACAAACGAAAAATCCAAGTTACAGATTTCTGTTTTTTTTTAATCTTTTATCCTGAATGTTTCTTAAAATGTCATAATGTTATTCTGAAGCTATTTCCTTATAGCATTTTTGTAATCAACTATTCTAAATGGGAAATAAGCCACAATTTAACTAAGAAAATGATTTTATTAACGTTTCGAGGTCCACATCGGATTTCGTTGTCAAAATACAAAATATTAATAAATTAAACAAAAGATTGTTGTTGCTTAGTAAAAAATTCTTCTAATAATTTATTTAATCTGACTTATTTATATCAGCATCGACTCATTTATAATATATTATAAATATGTGTCTGAATTGCCGATATAAATGAGTCAGATTACATTAAATTATTAAAAGAATTTTTTGCTAAGCAATAACAATCTTTTTGTTTAATTTATTAATATTTTGTATTTTGACAACGAAATCCGATGTGGACGTCGAAACGTTAATCAAATAATTTTTTTAGATAAATTGTGGCTTATTTCCCATTTAGAATAGTTGATTTTAAAGTTTCATATTTACAACAAAAATTGGAGAAAAACATTTGAGAATATAATATTTATTTTTACACAATACGACATTCCAATAGATTCTAATATATCGTCAAATAAAACTTTGCACTTTTTTGCTGAAAATCATATTTATACAAAAATAATTAAAAAAAAAAACAAAATGTGTCAAATTAAATAAATTAAATCAATAAAATGTTTACTATAATTGACATTCACTAACTTATGTATTTACAAATAATGAAGTTAACTTGTTATCAATCGGAATAGATAAACGGGCATACATCAGATACAATGCTAATGAAATTAGATCAAGGATACCATCAATTAAAATTTATGTAATTAGCGTTTTTTTAATGTCCTCGTTCATTTGTTTACCAAGCATTTTCAATTCTAATCGAGTGTACGAAGCTTAGGGAACAAATAACAGTTCGAATTTTTATTTCTTTTCAGTTTCTAGAACCGGCAGAAGTAATTAAGGTAAATTGACACTGATATTTTTACTAGGTTGCACAATTTTATCTACTATAAAATATGTTTATTTGACGTTTTTTGATTTCCACTTCGGCGGATTTTCCACTATTATGGTTTGATTTTCTTCAATCCGATACAGTTGTTTAATCTTATCAATAATTTGTTTTTTATCTAATTGTTTTTCTGGAATTCCCACCATTCCACTTTTTCTAATTAAACAGAAGAATATATGTTTAACTTATGATGTTGTGACTTTGATGTACTTTGAAGTATATGAGCTTATCTTACAATGGTTCATCTTTTCTAAGACGAAGGAACTTCTATTACTCCTATAAACATAATAAATAAGTATATATGTATATACAGTCCGTACAATATAAATACTGTTGCACATCATCCGCGTCATAGCACGTGACGTGACATGATACCAATACGAACGAAATATTTAAGTGGTACCTCTATTCGCCGTGTGCAAGTACTTGGAGGGGATACGAGAGACGCTCGTGCGCGAATAGCGGAGAAATCTTGCAACTTTCTTAAATAATTCATTGTGAATTGAAATTTTCAAATTGACGTATATTTCATATCTACTGTCAATGAAGAAGAAAAATTATATGCTGCTCCACAATATTGATATGATATCCAATTATTTTATAAAAGTAAATTTAATTAAATGTATTTTGCTTGTAGTAGTGCATTTTAATGGTTAATTTTATTTACTACATACAATTGTTTACCTTTTAATAACATATCCTTAATATTACTTTTTCTTCTTATAATTTTTTTGGGCTATGGCCTTGATAATTGTCCAGTAACCAGGACCAATATGATTGGCCAATTAAAAGTGCGAAAAATGTTGCTGAGCTATGAAACCAGGTGTCGCTTTTCCGAACTTGCACGGCCACAATACCTTTTTAGAATCATTTAGCCGAGTACACAGGAATTACAGCCACTAGACATACAGTATGTCCCTGTAAGTTGTATCCATATTGAAAACTTTTTTATTATTAATTTTACGAAAAAAATTTATTCTTCATAAAAAGCTCTGCATGGTCTAAAACCTAAGATTTAACCATCAAATATCAAATTTTTTGAATATTATACGAGGTATGTCAAAAAGTTTAAATTTCACTCAAGAGTAAAGTAGCTTTATTTTTCCCAATATTGAAAATTGCTATTTAGTCTAGTAAAATAAAATTACACTACATGTAAATCAAAATGTAAATTCGTACAGGTTGAAACAAATTTTATATCAAAGTTTAGGTGGGTACAAAAGATATTTTTAAAAAAGTATCCAAATCATACAAGGGGATCATTGTTTAAATAATTAAAAAGCGGTAATTTTTGCAAAAAAATTACTTTTTTAACTGTTGAGGTCATTCAATTACTAATGAAGGTCTATAGTAATATTTTCTGCAAAGTTGAAGGGTAAATCTGTCACATAAGACTGACTAAATTAAATTTGACCCCCTATTTATTTAAATAATTATACATAAAACTTTAAAAACAAATTTGCAAAAAAATATTTTTAGCGTTTTAAATAAGCACTATAAAATATCTTATTTTACAGGAGAAGTTGCGCTATGTTATCAGTATTAATCAAAAAAAAATTGGTCCAAAAATATTTAATATTTTTTAAGACATGGAATTTGTTTATCAAATTTTACTCTATTTTCAATCGCAAAAACGCGGTTGTTGCCAAAGAAATATTCACCTGTATTAAATCTTATTATTTTTATTCTTATGTGTATTTTCGATAAATGTATTGATAAATTCAAATTTTAATTAAACTTCCCCTAAAATGGCATTTGAAAATTATTCAAATTTGTTTTTTTAATAACGTCATGGGTATTAAATATTTTGAAATGCCGTTTCGATAATTGGGTTCCTGGTAATTTTTCACTAATTAACAAATATTTTTGTCTTTTTTCCTCTTCTTTTTTTTCTTGGAGTTATATTAGGTTTGTTCGTAGAACGATCAGCAACCGTTGCCAACCGTCAGACGCAAGCGCGTTCGTAGTCTACGAACTCAAACTGTTAACTGCGCAGCGCTAACTGTTAACTGCGCAGCGCTAACTGTTAACTGCGCATGCGTCTGATGGTTGGCAACGGTTGCTGTTCGATTGGATCGTACTACGAACAAACCTATTACTATGGGTCCTTTTAGGGTTAAGTTTCATTAAAAATATCGAATCTTTAAGTTGTAGATTCTATACCTAAAAATATTAAGATTGGTCTAAAATCACTTAAATAAAATGTGACTACTTACTGAGTTACAGGGTGTTTTATTTAAAAATTATTTTTACCAAGTACTTTCAAACTATTTGACGTATCCTTATCATACTTGGCAGAAAGTGTGGGTACTATACAGTCTACTAAATTGTGATAAATAAAAGTTTCTAGCTACTACCAGAGGCGTACGACATGGGATAGTTAATGGTTAACCCTTCCCAAATTCTACGCCACTGAGGTAATTACTATTTTAGCGAAATTTTTCGATTCTCCAATACTTTCTAAGTAAATAATATACTCTTTACTGGTAACGCGTAAGTCATTAGTTTTCGAGATATTGGACGTTAAAAATGAAACGGCATAGTTATTTTGATTCATTCATACATTCATTTTAAACTTCCAATACCTCTCAAACTGATGACTTTATCGATACCAATAAAGCTACTTACATACAAAGTATTGGAGAATCGAAAAATTTCGCTAAAATAGTAATTCACTCAGTGGCGTAGAATTTGGGAAGGGTCAATCATTCACTATCCCCTGTCGAACGCCTCTGGAACTAGCTAGAAACGTTTATTAATCACAATTTAGTAGGGTGTATAATAGCCACATTTTCTGCCAAGTATGATAAGGATTCGTCAAATAGTTTTAAAGTACTTGGCAACAATAATTTTTAAATTTTTAAATAAAAGTAACTCAGTAAGTAGCCACATTTTATTTAAGAGATTTTAGTTAAATCTTAATATTTTTAGGTCTACAATCTACAACTTACGAGATTCGATATTCTTAATAAAATTTAGCCCTAAAAGGGCCCGTAGTAATACAGGGTGTCCAGAAACTCTACCGACAAACGAAGACAGGAGATTCTTCAGATAATTTTAAGATAATTTAACCCAATTCACTTAGTCCGAAAATGCTTCCTAAGGGAGCTAGAGCTCTTTGAAGATGGCGTCTTGTAAGTAGTTTTTCTTAAATATCTCCAGAACGCTTCTATTTAGAAAAACAAAAATTGGTACGCGTATTTATCTACAAGATATAACTAATCCATCCATTGCAAATTTCTAGTACCGATCATAGGCGCCCGTTTTGGGTAGGGCAACGGTTATTTTATCGCATAACTTTTTTATCTTTAACTTTTATGCATTTCCTACAGGGGATTATGAAATTGTGAAGTATTCTAGTACTAAAAGGTACTCTTGTTTTAAATCGGTAGGATACACCGTTTTCTCGAAACGATAACGAGAAAAATCGATTTAAAAATTTTTCGCTTCGTAAATTAAAAAAAAAAAATTAAAAAAAAACTGTTTAGAAAGACGAAAACTGGTACATTTATTTATATTCCAGAGATAAATCGATTTCATTAATTGCGAATTTCTAGTACTGGTCATAGGCGTCCGTTTTGGGTAGGTCAACAGTTATTTTATAGCATAACTTTTTTGTCTTGAGTTTTTGAGCATTTTTGACACTAGATTATTAAATTATGAGGTATTCGAGTACTAAAAGTTACTCTTACTTTATGTTGGTAAAATAATTCGTTTTTTGTTGAAAAATTCTTTCAATTTTTTTCCAAATTCCAAAAACGAGAAACTTTCAAATCGATTTTTCTAGAAAACGGTGTGTCCTACCGACTTAAAGCAAGAGTACCTTTTAGTACTAGAATACCTCACAGTTTAATAATCCGGTGTCAAAAATGCACAAAAGCTAAGGACAAAAAAGTTATGCGATAAAATACCCGTTGCTCTACCCAAAACGGACGCCTATGACCGGTACTAGAAATTTGCAATCGATGGAATCGATTCATCTCTAAAAAGTAAATATGTATACCAATTTTCGTTTTTCTAAATAGAAGCGTTCTGGAGGTATTTAAGAAAAACTAATTTCATGACGCCATCTTCAAAGAGCTCTAGCTCCCTTAAGAAGCCTTTTCGGACGAGGTGAATTGGGTTAAATTGTCTTAAAATTATCTGAGGAATCTCCTGTCTTCGTTTGTCGGTAGAGTTTCTGGACACCCTGTATAACTACAAGAAAAAAAAGAAGAAGAAAAAACGACAAAAAAATTTTGTTAATTAGTAAAAAATTCCCAGGAACCCAATTATCGAAACGGAATTTCAAAATACTTAATCCCCGCGACGTTATTAAAAAAACAAATTATAGACAAATTTGAATAACTTTCAAATGCCATTTTAGGGGAGAGTTTAACTGAAATTTAAATTTATCAATACATTTATCGAAAATATACATAAAAATAAAAATAATGAGATCTTAAGCAGGTGAATATTTCTTTGGCAACAACCGCGTTTTTGCAATTGAAAATATAGTAACATTTAATAAACAAATTCAATATCTCAAAAAATATTTTCCGACCAATTTTTTTTTGCTTAATACTGGTAACATAGCGCAACTTAATCTGTAAAACAAGATATTTTATAGTGCTTATCTAAAACGCTAAAAATAATTTTTTGCAAATTTGTTTTTAAAGTTTTATATACAATTATTTAAATAAATAAGGGGTCAAATTTAATATAGTAAGTCTTACGTGAAACATTTACCCTTTAACTTTGCAGAAAAGAATCCCATAGACCTTCATGAATAAGTGAATTACCTCAGCAGTTAAAAAAGTAATTTTTTTGCAAAAATGACCCCTTTTTAATTATTTAAACAATGATCCCCTTGTAAGATTTGGATACTTTCTTGAAAATATCCTTTGTACCCACCTAAACTTTGATATAAAATTTGTTTTAACCTGTACGAATTTACATTTTGACTTTTTTTTATTTTATTAGGCTAGTTATGAAAAGTTGTTTGGAATTAAAAACTATATTCTAGTATGCAATTACATCCTTCTAATTGAAAAATTTGGTTTTTTTTTGAAAAATTATGGATAACTAACATTATTTTCAGTTATTTCAATTCAGATAACTCTTTTATTAGTAATTGTACGAAAATAAGCGATTCTTAATAAAAAGTTCTGCATGGTCTAAAACCTAAAATACAACCATCTTATGTCAAATTTTACAATTTTATACGAGGTATGTCAAAAAATATGAATTTTTCTCAAGAGTAAAATACGTTTATTTTTCACAATATAGAAAATTGTTATTATGAAAAGTTATTTAGAATTAAAAACTGTTTCAGTATGTAATTACATTCTTCTAATTGAAATATTCTGAACTATAAAAGTACTTTACTTTTGATCTAAATTTATCTTTTTTGACATACCTCGTATAAAATTGATAAAATTTGGTACAAGATGGTTGTATTTTAGGTTTTAGACCATCCAGAACTTTTTATTAGGTATCAGTTTTTTTCGTAAAATTAATAATAAAAAAGTTATTAGAATTGAAATAACTGAAAATAATGTTAGTTATCCATAATTTTTCAAATTTTTTTTCAGTTAGAAGGATGTAATTGCATATCAGAATATAGTTTTTAATGCCAAACAACTTTTCATAATAGCAATTTTCAATATTGTGAAAAATAAAGCTACTTTACTCTTATCTTGGGTTTTGGACCATGCAGAACTTTTTATAAAGAATAGCTTTTTTCGTAAAATTAATAATAAAAAAAGTTTTCCATATGGATACAACTTACAGGGACATACTGTATATGCGCGTAGAAATAATATTTGAAGATTTCAATTAATGTAAACTTAAAAATATACCATGACGTTTTTATGCAGCACATTTGTTAGGAACACACTGTAAATGTGATCGAACGAAGGTAATATTTTGGCATAAATTGGTAACACCTATTTGACAGTTGCGGTGTTGACACTTCAGATTTGTTCACTTTATTATTTTGAAGTGAATACATCTTATCTTATATTTTTACCTATCAAAAAAATTGTTCTTTTTAGAAATTAGTGTAATTTATATTTATTAAGGTAGTAAGGGTACTATAAGGATAATAACGCTTGAGGCCAATGGTGTATATACCGAGGGCCTTTGGCTCGAGGGATATACGTTGACCGAAAGCGTTATTATCTAGATAACCGGGGTGCCTTCAGCGTTTAATGTCCGGCTACATTATTCTTTATATGCAAAAAATTTGAATGAATTTTGAATTAATTAGTTTTCAAATAAGTACATTTACCAGCAATAGTCGTAACGTAATTGTGGTAACCATAGTTTTACTTAGGTTGTTATTTGTCAACTTGACAGTATTTAACTAGTGATTTAAATTTAATGCCCTAGGGCGTTATTTTTCAAAATAACGCCCTAGGGCATTATATCATACTTAATTGACATCGAAATCATGCCATTATTTGTCAAATAATATACCAGTCGGACATTAAGAGGAAACAGTAGCGATCAACAGGTAGCCAAAACGCGTTCCAAGATTGCGGCTGTAATTTTGAATATTTTTTCGAGATATTTGGCACACGTATTCTTAATATAATAAAGAATGGCGGTACAGAGCCCAATTTTAAAAATATATTAATATGTGGAAATTACTCCGTAATTAAATACAATATTAAAAAACGAGCCTGTACCGCCATTAAGAAGAACAAAAAAATACACTTTCTTCAAATAAACTTTTTTATCCGATCCCTACATTTTGTGTCATTTTGGAACTACTCAAATTTTTTATTTCATTAGTAGTTCCAAAATGACACGAAATCTAGGCATCGGATAAAAAAGTTTATTTGAAGAAAGTGTATTTTTTGTTCTTCTTAATGGCGGTACAGGCTCGTTTTTTTAATATATATATATATATATATATATATATATATATATATATATATATATATATATATATATATATATATATATATATATATATATATATATATATAGTTCAGCTCAACAGGCCTTAGGGGCCCAAGGCTTCAATTGTTTTCTTCCATTTCTTTCTGTCTTGTGCTAGGTTTTTCCAATCTTGTACCCTCAGCGACTTCAGATCTTCTTTTGCAGACTCCAACCATCTTCTTCGGGGGCGTCCTCTTTTTCTTTTTGTACCAGCCTCCGTGTTTATTAGTTGATTGGGAACTCTTCCTTCTTCCATTCTTGCTATATGCCCAAGCCATCTTAATCTTTGAATTTTGGCGAGTGTTGTTATTTTTGGTTGTCCATATATTTGCATTATTTCTTCATTCGTTCTTCTTCGCCAGATATTCCCCTCTTTTAAACCTCCATATATCCTTCTGAGGATCTTTCGTTCCCATCTATCTAATTTTACTTCCATATCTTTATTTAATGTCCAGGTCTCGCTAGCATAGAGTACCGTAGGTCGGATAACTGTTGTATATATTCGTTTTTTTGCTTTTCTGGATATTATCTTCGACCTCAGTATCTTATTTAGACTTCCAGCACTCTTACTACCTTTCGCCATTCTTTTTGCTATTTCTTGGTTCTCTTCGTTCCTATTTGTTAGTGTTACTCCCAAGTAATCGAATTGGCCGACAATTTCGAAGTTATATTCTTTACTTGGGCTTTGTATCTTAAAGGACTGTCCCAGATGATTTTCATTTCCCTTCATCACCATATATTTCGTTTTCTCTTCGTTTATTTCTAAACCATATTCCTTGGCTGTTCTTTCTAGTCTATTGAAGATTTCTCTTAATTCTGCAGGTCTCCTTGTTATTAAGGTAATATCATCTGCGTATGCTACACATTGATGCCTGTGATGATAAACTGTGCCTTTAGTATAGATATTGCATTCTCGTATAATCTTCTCTAAAATTAAATTGAAGAAATCTGTTGATAACGGGTCACCTTGTCGCAGGCCTCTATTGGTGATAAAGCTATCCGAAACCCGTCCTTCTATCATAACTTTACTTTTAGTGTCACTAAGTATGCATTTAGTCAATCTTACTATTTTTGGTGGAAATTCAAAATATTCTAGTGTTTCATATACTTTACTTCTTTTTATGGTATCGTATGCCTGTTTAAAATCAATAAATAACATATTTAATGCTAGGTTGAATTCATATGAGCTAGATAAAATTTGTTTCATTGCAAAAATTTGGTCTATTACCGATCTTTGTGCTCTAAAACCCGCTTGATATTCACCTAGACAATTTTCCACTTTTGTTTTAATTTTATTTCTAATTAATATGGCCAGAATCTTATATACTGTATCTTGTAGAGCTATTCCCCTGTAATTTCTACAATCTGTAACGTCTCCTTTTTTATGTACAGGATATAGGATAGCTTCTTTCCACTGATTGGGTATATTTTCTTTGATCCACACTTCGCATATTAACTCGGTGATTTCTTCTTGAAGCCTTTCGCCACCATCTTTTAAAAACTCTGCAATGATACCGTTTTCTCCCGGTGCTTTGTTGTTTTTTAAGTTTTCTATGATATCTATAATTTCTTCCTTGGTAGGTACTTCTTCATTCACATTTGGGTCTCTTTCTTCTTCATGTGGTAGTTGCATTTGCTCTATTTCGTCTTGATCGTCTGTGCATAATATATTCTGGAAATAATTGGCCCATCTTCTTAATTTTTTATCTATTCCACCTATCAGATTTCCCTCTTCATCTTTATAATATCTTGATGCGGTTTTGTACTGGGTTCGGTCGCGTTTTATTTCTTGGTAGAAATTCCTGACTTGTTTATTTAAAAAATCTTCTTCAATTCGGTCTAATTTCTGCTCTAGATTTAACCGTTTCTTTCTTCTACAGATCTTCTTTGCTTCCCGTCTTTTTTCAGCATAGGCTTGTTTACTTTCTTCATTATTTCTCATTGTGCTGTTTATTCTGGCTTTATTTCGGTCCCTAATTGCTTTCTTACAATCTTCATCGTACCAGTCTGTTTGTTTATTTTGTCTTTTTCTTAGTAATACTAAGTCGGCTGCCTCTTGAATGTTTCCCCTTAGCTGTACCCATCTGCTTTCTATATCATCTACTGTTGTCTGGCTTTCTATTTTCTGTTCAATTTTCTGCTTGAATTTTTTCTTAACCTCTTCATTCTGAAGTAGTGCACCGTTATATCTTTTCATTTTTGTGCAACTAGTCTTAGGGATTGTGGGAATTATTTGCTCCATTTTGACTCTGACCAAAAAGTGATCAGAATTTGCATCTGCACCTCTATAACTTCGGCTATCTTGTATGGCTCTTGCATGTTTGGCTTCTATTAGCAAATGATCTATTTGATTTACTGTTTGTCCATCTGGTGATACCCAGGTACCTTTATGGATTTCTTTGTGGTCGAAATAAGTGCTCATAATTCGCATATTGTGTTCGAAAGCAAATTCTATTACTCTTTTTCCATTCAGGTTACTCTCCCTGTGTTTACTTTTCCCCCCTGTTATTTGTTTGTATACGTCCTCTCTGCCAATCTTGGCATTGAAATCTCCTACAATTATTTTTGTGTCGTATGATGGTATTTGGTAGAACAGATGCTCTAACTGTTCATAAAAGCTATCTTTAACATCTTCTTCTGTATTTTCCGTTGGTGCATGTACATTTATAAGGGATATTTTTCTGTATTTTCCCCTCATTCTTATTTTGCATATTCTGCTTGTGACTGCCTCAAAATCTATCACCAGACTGGCAAATTTTTTCTTTATAAGGAATCCAACTCCAAATATACGTTCATTGTCTCCACTGTTGAAGAATACATAGCTTCCCACATCTATGCAGAAATTTTCTTTTTGTTTAGTTTCTTGTATAGCTGCAATATCTATCTCATATTTCTCCAATGTATCTGATAAATTTTTTAGTGCCCCTACTTCAAAAGTCCCTCTAACATTCCATTGTCCTATCATAATCATATTTCGTGCCTTATTCGTTTCCGTATTTATCTGTCCACTGTGTTTGTTTAGACTTAGTTTTTTTCCATTTTCTCTAATTTTTCGGTGCTATGGTTCCATTTCCACCATTCATCGTTTATACATATTTTCTGATAGCCGACTTTCGTTTCATTACCTTTTCCTTTTTCTTCTCTCGCCATATCTCTTAACTCTTTCTGTAGTCTGGCTTCGGTTTGTGTTAGATCACTTTCAATGAAGTACCGCGTTCCTCTTAATTTACTCTTGTTCTTCATAATAAGTTCTTTATCCTTCATTGTATCCATTTTTACTATCGCCACTGGCAGTTTCCCTTGAGAGGTTCTTATTTTCTGCACATCTTTTATTTTAACGTTCACATTCAATTGATTTGCTATGAAGTTGGTGGCATCTTCAATTTCCTCATTTTCTTTGAAATCATGTCCTTTAATCACAATGTTTTGTTTTCGAAATTGTTTATCCATCTTTTCTATCCTGCTTTCTAGGAAATTTACCTTTCCCTTCAACTCACAATTTTCTTTTTTTAGATTGCGAATTTCCTCCTGAAAGCTCTGCTGGTCTTTTCGTATTCCCTTAACTTCGTTCATAAGAGCGATCATCATTTCTTTCAGTTCTGTATTATCACAATCTTTCTTAGCTGGAGACCTAAATAATTTTCTGCTTTTTGTGAAAGGGTTTTCATCTTGGTCGTCTTTTTTTCCATCCCTCTTTCTCTTACTATCATCTGATTCTTCACCATCCATCTGAGTCAGTTCTTTACACGTGGCCATATCGTTAAATATAATAATAAATAAAATATAATAAATCTATTACCTTTTTCCGGGCAGTGTTTTGAAGGTATAAAACTCTCACTTACACGCCACTGTATTGTTTTGTAAATAAACACTAATAATTATCCTTATCGTAATGGTCCCCGCGCACCCCACTCTACTTGCCTCTTCAACCGAGCGGAGCAACTAGAACAGGTTTATTGTTTAGGTTATCCGTATGCAATCTCTAAAAATTCAATTTTATTCCCAATTTTCTAAATACACTCGATTCGCACAGCCACTATTTCGTCGGAGAAGCACTTTGTTTTTAAAAGAACTCGATTTTATCCGAAATTTACGAATTAAATATCGGAGCCGTTTTAAACACGTCTTTCTCGATAGCTTAACCTTCGCCTATCCCGTTTTTTTAATATTGTATTTAATTACAAAGTAATTTCCACATATTAATATATTTTTAAAATTGGGCTCTGTACCGCCATTCTTTATTATATTACGAATACGTGTGCCAAATATCTCGAAAAAATATTTAAAATTACAGCCGCAATCTTGGAAAGCGTTTTCGCTACCTGTTGATCGCTACTGTTTCCTCTTAACTCATTAACACTCACTATGGCAATTTGATAGAAAGGTTTCCACAGAATGTTATATTACAAGTAAAAAATCTTTATGCACTACTTAGACTACGAGAAAACGAATATCTTTAGTCTTTTACAGATAAGATCACTGGCACCTAAAAAATAATAAAATATTAATTATATACATATTAACTTAATAAATAAATTTATTGATTTATTTTTAAATAACCCTGATAAAAACAACAACAAAATATATCGAAATAAATACAGTAAAAAAATAAAGTTTTAATCAAACAATAACATAGGTGGTACGAGGTTTGTTACCCCCGATGATGGGGTTGATTTGTTAAAACACTATTTACCAGAATATATTTATTTAGAACACTAAATACAATAGTAACTAGTTGGTGGACAACGTCTCTGATCTAACCACGTCGATGTCTGAATAATGAATAGTCTCTTCTTTACTTTCTCCGTATCTATAAATAAATCGTAATTGTTTTATTATGATTGACTACACCCGAATGTGACCGTGAATTCCTAATAGTAACATAATTGCTGACTTCGGTGTTTTCAAAACGAGTGGCTTACATTGCAAAACCAATGTCACCCATTTACGTAATGTAAACAATACATGTAAATAATATGTGTTTAAGACTTTTTAAAAATTAAATCGATATGGATTACTCTTATTTTTTGGATGCTAATATAAATCCTGTACAAACATAACCTTAAAACATTTTCTATGTTTTTATTTTGTACTTGTGTGTATATTGTATTTTTTTTAGTATTTTTTGTGTGTATATTGTTATACCAAGTAAGTAATGAGCACTCTTACATGAAATTACTACCTAGGTGGTGTTTATAAGTTTTAATAAATAAATAACTTAACAATTAAAAAGCAATGTTTTAGAATAAAACGAGCCAAAAAATCTTATTGCAAGCTATTAGAAGAAGAGCTGAGCTTGAATTAAGGTACTTCGTAATTTCAAAAATTGTATTTTTTACTTGTGTTTTTGAACCTTGAAAATCGTCATTATTCGATTTTTTTCAGTTTTAAATTGTTTATTACTCGAAAACGATTAACTTTAGAGAAAAATTACAAAAGACTTTTTTTGTTCCCAATGATCCAAAGGACGTAAAATAATGTCTACACCGAAGCCGAAAAAATTGATTTTTTATAATTTGTTTAATTTTTTTTAATAAATGTAGCAATAACTCCGAAATTATGGCATTTACGTATAGGGAATATAGCATGAAAAATAATCAGTATTTCTTAATGACTTCAAAATGCAAAATATACAGGGTATTCCATTTGAAATAAGAAAGTTCGTTAGATTTACAGAAAAACGGAAAATGTGACAACAATGTAGTTAGCACTCTAATATCGGCCGTATTAGGAAACCCCTACCTGCCAAAATTTATAAACATCGTGCAAGCGGTTTTCGAGATAATTGAGTGTTTCCATACATAAAACTCACTCTGAATAATATGTAAATAATACCAAACTTGAGCAAGTTGATCAAATTGTTTACCTTGGATAATTTAAATTGTAACGCAGCGAAATTAGCTCTAGGATAGAGCAGGCCAGAGTCGCTTTTAGAAGAATGTCCAATATCCCATAGTAAATGAACAGGAAATACGGCGATACCGTGTAATTTTCAGGGACAACTCCGAATTGCATGAAAATTTGGATTTAAGTTCTACTTACCCTCCACTTCAAAGTTGAATTTGTCCCGTTGGTTGCTTTTACTTGGGGAGTGACAGTCACCCCTTCTCGGGGGTGAAAAAACATACGTTCAAGATAAGCCCGGAAATGGATAAATTTACTGATTATAAGCAACTTTCGTTCTATAGAGTTTTTTATGAAGTCAGTACTTTCATTTTTTTGTAAAAAAAAGGGCCAACATTATTTTGAGCGTAACTCGCTTATTTTTTAAAGCTAGAAACTTGTCTAAACAATTAAAATAAAGCTTTTTTAAACACTTTTCTAAGCTACATTTTTGCTAAAAATATTTTTTTCGATAAAATATTTACTTTTTGAGTTCTTTGCGAAAAACCGTCTGAAAACATAGTTTTTTTGTCGAAAAATAAAAATTTTCAATCGCAAATAACTCGAAAAGTATTTACGTAAAAGCTCTATAGAACGACAGTTGCTTATAATCAGTTAATTTATCCATTTCCGGGCTTATTATAAACACGCGTTTTTTCACCCCCGATAAGGGGTGACTATCACTCCCCAAGCAAAAGCAACCAACGCCACAAATTGAACTTTGAAGTGAAGGGTAAGTAGAACCTAAATCCAAATTTTCATGCAATAATTCGGAGTTGCCCCTGAAAATTACACTCCAAAACGGTCATTTACTGGGCTACAAGGTATTACGTAACAGAGACATTGGCATTGAGGGTCCGTCTACCTAGATGCTACGTGTTCTCGGTCTTACTTTATGGTATAGAGTCCTGAACTGTGAATAAAATCGATCTAAATCGCCATGAGGCATTCCAAATGTGGTGCTATAGAAGAAAATAAAAAGTTTCTTGACTGGAGAAGATCCGAAACTCCACAAAACTAGAACGTCTCGGCAAGACTACTGAGATTATAAAAACCATCAAGAAGAGAAAGCTGGAGTATTTCCCAAAGGTTCCCAAATAAAGGTTGCTCCAAAATATTTTGCAAGGGAAAATAGCAAGCAAACGCAGTCCAGGACGAAGAACTTCATGGTTGAATACTTGTGAGATTGGTAGAGGGTTGATACAAGCATGCTATTTAGGGTGGTCGTGAATAAAATTAAGATAGTTATGATGGTAACCAACGTTCTGAAAGGACATAGTACATGAAGAAGAAGAACAATTTAAACTTAGATCTCTGACGTAGATAATGACGTGCGTTTGTATTTATACTGTAGGTATATAAGTAGAATAACATGTTTCTGAAGTGGAATAACTATTGTATTGTATCACAATTATACCATATTTAGAAATATAAGCATTATTAAATAAAATTAATTTTTTTTTAGATGGATTTAGAGAAGGCTCTTATCTCAGGGGAACATAAATCAAAACTTCTGGAGTTGGAAAAAGTGGAAACACGAAAACAAAAGCTTCAAAAGAGGTCCCAAAAAATAGAAGAAAACATGAGAGACTGTCAGAAGAAACAGGACCAAGATCAAGAAATATGTAAACAGAAACTCAAATTAGCTCAAGAACATATGAATAAAGTAGATGAAAAATTACGCCACACAAACAAAACTAGTCCAGAATATGAACAAGTATTTGAAGACTATTTACAAGCTCAAGAGCAGCTAGATAACGAAAGAAAAACTTTCGAAGATTTAGAATTTCATCATTTGGAAGAAGAGGCCGATTGGTTAGCTACTAGAGAGGAACTACAAAGAGAAATTGTAGACCTGTCCAAAAAGATCGATAATATAAAAAATCTCATTGATGATTTAGAACAACAAAAGGTTTGTATAACTTATTTCTATTTATACATTAGTACGCGTACAACGATTAAAATGAAATTGATTAAATTTCTTCCATGCCATTGTATTCATTTAACAACAGGTTACCATTCATGACATTCACATTCAATAATCGGTTTTCAAATATTTGTAATTTGTGATGAAACTTACCAACAAGTTAGCAAGGTTCTGAAACTGTTTTGTTGTGGCATGTTAAATTTAGTGTTAGGTTTACATGGAATTAAATCACAATTGTTGGTGTAAGGGAGCGTTCAAGTATTACGTAACGCAGCTTGGGGGAGGGGGGTCTAGTAAAACGTTACGGTGCGTTACATGGCGGGGAAGGGGGTTCGAACAGTGCGTTACGTAACATTGTTTTTTAACTTATGTAAATAAAAAAAGACTACGGAATCAAAATCTCCCAACTTGGCAACTTTCGTTTATATTTTACGGAGAACCCCTAAATTGTATTATATTGTCCCTTATGATCCGCTCATGTTCCGACACTTCTACAACTACAATAGGACAATATAGTGTCTATTCAAGTGAAAAATCTTCAAATTTGTCACCAAAACAAGAACAGTAACACATGTTTGTAATAATTAGTTCGACCTTTTTGGAGAACAAAAGCTGGAAAAATACAGTTTACAAATGGGATTCAGACCAAAGAAATTTTAAGAGAGAGTCATAAATCGTTTGTCTACTCGTTTTTTAAAGTCCATATGCAGTCTAGTTTTCTCAGTTTTCTGCAGTATTCATTCCTGTTTATACATATAGTATAATTATTTTTTACATAGGTACCTACCTCTAATTTCAATTTTTGTTTTTGTTGAGAATACGATTTCATTTTAAATAAAATGTTAGATAAATAAATTTGTTAAATTTTCATTTCTGATTTTATTGCTAAATGTTATTTTATTTTAAGATTTTATTAAAAACAAGCTGAAAATGCGAGCATTATCATAACGAAAACTTTGTTTATTTACGTATTTAAATTCATAATATGGAAAATTTCTATTATGAAAAGTTGTTTAGTATTAAATGCTATGTTTTAATATGCAATTATATCCTAATTTAAATATTGTGAACTATAAAGGTACTCTACTCTCGAGCGAAATTCATATTTTTTGACATACATACCTCGAATAAAATTGATAAAATTTGATATATGATGATTACATCTTAGATTTTAGACCATGCAGATCTTTTTATGAAGAATAACTTTTCTTCGTAAAATTAATAATAAAGAGTTATGAATGAAAATGATATTGGTATTCGTAATTTGGAGAAAAATTTTCAAATATTTTTTTATCTTTAGAAGGATGTACAAGTAATTGCATATTAGAACATAGTTTTTAACTCCAAACAACTTTTTATAATAACACTTTTCAATATTGTGAAAATAAAGACACTTTAATATTGATCGGACTTCATATTTTTTGACATACCTCGTATAATATAGATTTGATATATAATAAAAATAAATAAATACAAAATAAACAGTTTTCCTTGAAAATAGTGAAGTGTAATTTAACATTACATTAACATAAATAAATAAAATTTGTTTATCTGACATTTCAATTTTATGTTGACGTTTAGTTGCGTCAAACGAAAACAAAGTAGAGTTGACGTTTCTATGTCGGAAGAAAATGACAATTAAAAAGAGGCTTGTGACGTCACAATGACGACTTTGAGGTCGGATATCTCTAAGATGGTTAGAGATAGCGAAATGCCGTTTTCAGATTTGGATTCAGAAGACAAAACTACATAGGAATCCATCGCTAAGTGGCCTCTAGATATTTCAGGAGCGGCAACGCAATAACACACACACTTTTGCGAATTTATAAACGAAAAGTTTTCGTTGAAAAAGTTAAAAGAGAAGAATACATGAGAAAAACAATAAAGAATGAAGCCAAAAAAGTATGTAGGGATGGGACCAACTAGGGAAAATGCAAAAGATTAGCAGTAAAAGATTATTAAGTTTTTATTATTACCGCAAATGCGGTTAAATCAATTTTTTACCGCCTCTCCGGCACTTTTCGCAACATAATTGTTCCATTTAGGTCAAAATGGTCATTTGGGTGTTACGTAACGTTTTGGTAGGGGGAGGGGGTACAGAAAAACTTTACGCTGCGTTACATGGGGGGGGGGGGGTCAAAATTTTTGAAAAATTGCGTTACGTAATACTTGAACGCTCCCTAATGAAAATTATATATACCGTTTTTAGGCGTCAACGCCCTTCGGTAGGGATCTATGGAGGAGTATAACCAAGCCGCAAGTCCTTATCCCTTGCCGTACCGCTCCTCCGTAGGCCGATCAGACACCAGTTTATTCCGGACCAAGTCGTAGATTATATAAAATTTTATACTACGACGTTTGCCTTTTTATTTTTCTATTCACCGGGCTGGGAATCGAACCTCGATCGTAAATCCGCTAGATATGTCGATCAAGCGCCTCAGCCCACTGAGCCATCTGACCTGAATGAAAATTACATTTCTTAAATACTATTGATTGACGTTTCAATTTCCACTCCGGAAATCGTCCTCAGAAAATTAGGTTTGAAAATTCTGAGAAAGTTCTAACCTGATCTTTTTTGGTTACGTGTACTTTCCTTCAAATTTCAAATGAAATTTTGGTCTCGGTTTTTAAGGACCCTAGCTGTCTGTGGTTGAAAAAACTTGTTTGAGATTATGTTACTGCCACCAGGGGTATCAAGTTCTGACTGATTTTGTGTATTATTTTTGTGTTAGTTTGTGTAATCTGTATCGTAGATGTGATTGTTGCAAAAAATCAAAATTAAAATTAAATTTTAATTATCAAAGGACCCCGCAACACTCCTTATGGAAAAGTGGTCCCGGTCAAATTTAACGAAAGTTTGGTCAATGATATTTCCCGATGTGTAGATTAAAAAAGTCCATGGGACATGGGTCTGAATAACTACTATTCTCGATACTACTAAGTGCACTAATTCACGGTCAATTGAACGAAAACATTTGTTATTGGAATAAGACAGATTCATTTTCTTCATGCATACTTGCGTATTGTACCTATATGAATTCGTGGTCAAAATAGATGCATCGTATTTTAGTCATCAGAAAGCCTAAGTCCTCAGAAAACTAAAGAAGTGCGATATAAAATGTGTTACTAGAGCGATATAAGAATTATCATGTTTTCATGAATGCTTCATATTTATGCAATACCAGCAAAGCTGCAGTTCCGCTTTATCTTTAGAATACTATTGAACAGTGGCGGATCTAGGGGGAATGGGGTAATTCCACCCGTAACATGCTTCAAAATTAAAGAAAAATTTTTTCTTCATTTAACGAGAATGAACGAGATCCTGCCGTCAAAATACATTTATAACCAAAGACCGGATGGTGTGAGGAAAAGACGTAGGTCCAGAGTACGATTTAAGGACCAGGTGGAAGACGAGTTAAGGGTGTCGAAGGGAAGTACGAAATTGGAAAACCAAGGCAAAGGATAGTAATGAATGGAAGGTGATTCTTGAACAGGCCGAGGTCCACCAAGGGTTCTAGAGCCAGTGATGATGAACTTTTTAATACAAAATATTGTACAATGAAAGGTGCTACAGCTGAAGCTGCTCAACAATTATTACAGAGGCAATTAATT
The DNA here is from genome assembly GCF_917563875.1 of Diabrotica virgifera virgifera. NCBI lineage: Eukaryota > Metazoa > Arthropoda > Insecta > Coleoptera > Chrysomelidae > Diabrotica > Diabrotica virgifera. Next base: position 122,693,730 of record NC_065450.1, read on the forward strand.
CTCAATATTGTACAAGCTAGAGTTGATACTGATAATCTGATTCGAAGAAATGGTCAATGGGGAAGGCTTCATAATCATGATTTTGCCAAATTTCCTGTTTTCGACTTAGAATACCTAAGAAACCTTACGATTGAGATATATCAAATTAAACCGACACCGTCTTACATACTAGATAAAATAATTAGAGACAATGACGAAGAGTTTCAAATTGATGAGAATGTGGATGAACCAGGATTCATAAAGGTTTCGGCAAGCTAAAAACAACAAATATTCTTTCCTACACGGTTGATGAAGATGAACCTGCAGAAGAACCGATTAGCAGGTAAATATACCTGTTAATCTTATGCGAGAACTGTGGGTACTTAAGCTCATGTAACTAGTGTGTTATGGTTTTTAGCCTTTGCAAGATATCTTGCTATGATGCATCTAACCGTAATCAGCAAGATCTTAACGTACAGATAGTCAAAGATGATTTAAACCCAATTTTTCCATAGACAATTGTAATTAATGTTTAGCGGTTACTGACTACCAGGTACTTTGTTTTTTTCGTATTGAGATCAAGTACATATTCTCTACTTGTCTTATATCTGATATGCAGGACAAGTTTCATGTCAGCTAATGTATTATTTATGTTTCGACAACTTTTTATTTAGTCCTAGACCGTATTACGGGAGAAGTTCCCCCATTCCCCTTGGTCCGCCACTGTTCAGTAATATTCTAAAGATAAGGCGGAACTGCAGCTTTGCTGGTATTCAATAACTATGAAGCATTCATGAAAACATGATAATTCTTATATCGCTCTAGTAGCAGATTTTATATCGCACTTCTTTAGTTTTCTGAGGACTTTTCGGAGGTTTTCTGAAGACTAAAATACGATGCATCTATTTTTGAGCACGAATTCGTATACAAGACGTAAGTATGCATGAAGAAAATGAGTCTGTCTTCTTCCAGTAATAAATATTTTTATTCACTTGACCGTGAATTAGTGCAATTAACGTAAACCGAGCACTGGAATCCAATAACTTCAGAAGGCTGTAGCTCGAGAATAGTAGTTATTCAGACCCAGGTCCCATGGACTTTTTTAATCTACATATCGCGTATCATTAACCAAACTTTCGTTAAATTTGACCGGGACCACTTTTCCATAAAGAGTGTTGCGGGATCCTTTTTATATTTAATAATAATCTATTTAATAGCATTATTGTAACAATAATTAGTTTAATCAAAATTAAAAATATTATCTTTTGTTGTGTTTTTGGATCTTTCTTGTGTGATGTTGGGTTTGGTTTTGGACAGAACAACCAACCCTTTGAGATCTATCCTGCATCTATATCTACAAAATACCCTGTGAATGCGACAACTTCTACGTAGGAGAAACTGCAAGATCACTAAGTGTCAGGATTAACAAGCATGAAACCCAGACAAATCGAGAAATCACAGATATCCAAACATGCCTGGAACAAGGAGCAAGACCACAATGGAAATATGCATCAATAATCATGAAAGAAGTAGAAATCGAAAAGAGAAAAGTAAAATAAGTAACCCGTATCCTACTCAAGGAAGAAAAATGTGTAGCGAATTCGTCAGCAGAATGTAGCAGGTTTTGGTTACCAATACTAAAAGAAGAAGTCAAGAACAAGAAAATACATACATTATCCAAATGCAGAACACACCGTCAAAAATCCCATACCCAATCGATATGCAACACACGAGACAACTTAACAAAATATCACATTTTTAATTTTGATTAAATTAATTATTATTTATTGTTATAATAATGCTATTAAATAGATTATTGTTAAATTTAAATATTTGGTAATTGGAATTTAATTTTATTTTTAAACTTGATTTTTTTGTAACAATCACATCTACGATATAGGGCTTTTCATTCACAGTGATTTGTTTCGAGCTTCTGTCATATTTCGTATAATCCGTGTATATTAATATTATACACAGATTATACAACATGTGACACAAGGTCGAAACAAATGACAATCGATGAAAAGCCCTATAGATTACACACACAAACTAACACAAAAATAATACACAAAAACAGTCAGAATTTGATATAGACCAAGAGGCAGCGCTGAAAAATCTATTTGAATTTACTAAAGCTAGATTTTTCACAGTTGATTACTGTGAGTGTGTAGAGAAACATACTGCGGTCGGTCAAGCGAAACGTAGAACAGGGATTACTGAGAGGGTATCAAAGTTGCTTTCCTACGAAGGTAATTATTTCCATTTACTAAGGCTGAAAATCAGTACACACATTCTAAATTAAATATAAATAAAAGTTATTATAGTCGGTCAGCTATATGACGGGACAGAGCCGGTCGGTCGGCCCCAATAGTCGATTGAGAAAATGAAGTATTTTGGCTCGCAATTTTTTCGTCCAGCATGGATTTACTTGAAATTTTCACAGAAGGTAGGGAATAGTCCAAGGATCATTTTATATATCATGCCGCTATTATACGCTAAAACCTTGGGGTGGTTGCCACCCCATCTCGGGGGTGGGACTTTTTTATTACATTTTAACCGAGTAATTCGATGGAAAAAGTGATTCTTAAAAAAATATTTTTTACATTTTCTTCGTAAAACTAATATTTTTCGAGTTATTCGCGCTTGAAAATAACAGTTTTTCGACGACGATAAAATCGACTTTTTTAGAGGGTTTTTTTGAGAATACCTCGAAAAATATGCATTTAATCAAAAAAACTTTAGATATCGAAATTGTATCTTTTAGTAACACAAACCAAATTCTTTTCCTATAATATCTTTAAGACCAATACAAACCGAGATACGGCATGTTAGAGGTTAGCTTTTTTCGTCAATGCATAAGTTGAAATATTCAAAGAGAAATAATAGGAAAAATTTGCTTTTTTCAAGGAAAACTTAAATAATCTTTTTTCAAGTATACAATTACAGCTTTCAAACAAAAATAATAAAAAGTTTTTAGCATGAAAATTAAGCGACTTATCATCAAAAAAATGTCAGTACCTGCTTTTCTCTACGAAAAAAAAATCAGTGAAAACAACCCCCTAACTACCTTACTAATTCAAAATTGGTCTTTACCTTTCTGTAGTTCCTTTTATATTTATATTATCAATACACTCAAGGAGTTTGGCCTATTTAAAATGCCTAATTTTGGAAAAAAAGATTTTTTGCAATTTGGTATTTTTCACCTTTTACTTCAAAATATCTCCGAAAATACTGAAGATACGAAAAAAATTATAAACTACTAAATTGTAGCTTTTTTAATGACTAAAATTACCCTGCACATATATTTTCATTACAGTGAATAGTTCGCCAGATATAGCTGTTTAAAACCTCTATTCACCAGTAAACACCCCCTTATTCGAGCCCTTTAAACCCGCCCAATTTAAAAACTAAGGGATCTTATGGAATCTAATTTACACAGTCTTATAGCTCTTTAAAAATCCTACAAAATCATTTTTGAAGAAACTTTTTATCGCCAAAAATATATAGAATATTTTGCGAGGTATTCTCAAAAAACCCTCTAAAAAAGTTGATTTTTTCGTCGAAAAACTGTTATTTTCAAGCGCGAATAACTCGAAAAATATTAGTTTTACGAAGAAAATGTAAAAAACATTTTTTTTAGAATCCCTTTTTCCATCGAATTACATGGTTAAAATGTAATAAAAAATTCCCACCACCGAGATGGGGTGGCAACCACCCCCAAGGTTTTAGCGTATGATAGCGGCATGATATAGAAAATGATCCTTGGACTATTCTCTACCTTCTGTGAAAATTTCAAGTAAATCCATGCTGGACGAAAAAATTGCGAGCCAAAATGCTTCATTTCCTCAATCGACTATTGGGGCCGACCGACCGGCTCTGTCCCGTCATACAGCTGACCGACTATAATAACTTTTATTTATATTCTATTTAAAATGTGTGTACTGATTTTCAGCCTTAGTAAATGGAAATAATTACCTTCGTAGGAAAGCAACTTTGATACCCTCTCAGTAACCCCTGTTCTACGTTTCGCTTGACCGACCGCAGTATGTTTATCTACAGACTCACAGTAATCAACTGTGAAAAATGTAGCTTTAGTAAATTCAAATAGATTTTTCAGCGCTGCCTCTCCGTCTAATACCTCTGGTAGCAGTAACATAATTTCAACCAATGTTTTTTCAATCACAAATAGTGGTTTCAACCTTAAAGATCGAGACCAAAATTTCATCTAAAATTTGAAGGAGGTCCTAAGAAAATCAGGTTATGAGAACTTTCCTTGAATTTTCACCAAGAATTGTGGCTCAATCCCATATAAACATAACATTAAACACCAACAAGTTATTTATGCTTTAGCTGTGTCACTTGCTTTAAAGCGTACCTATAATAACTACAATAAATCTATCAATTTGACTTGTTATATGCCTCGTTATATGTTTCGTATATTCCCTTTCCTTGTTTCTTCAACTAATTTCTAACTTATCCTGCTCAATGTTTGTTAAAATAGTTACTATATTTCATCTGAGGTATTCCTCTCTTATATTCTTAAGGTAGTTAAAAGGTTATTTGCTCTTCTATTGCTTAGTCTTAGTCTTAGTCTTATTGCTTAGTCTTAGTCTTCTATTGCTTAGTCTTCTAGTTATTTGCTAGTTACTATAATAACAACCATAAATCTATCAATTTGACTTGTTATATATGCCTCGTTATATGTTTCGTAATTCCCTTTCCTTGTTTATTCAACTAATTTCTAACTTATCCTGTCCAATGTTTGTTAAAATAGTTACTATATTTCATCTGAGGTCTTCCTCTCTTGTACTATTAAGGTAGTTAAAAGGTTATTTGCTTAGTCTTCTAGTTATTTGCCAGTTGCTATAAGAACACCTATAAATCTATCAATTTTGACTTGTTATATGCCTCGTTATATGTTTCGTATATTCCCTTTCCTTGTTTATTCAACTAATTTTTAACTTATCCTGTCTAATGTTTGTTAAAATAGTTACTATACCTATTTCATCTGAGGTCTTCCTCTCTTGTACTCTTAAGGTAGTTAAAATGTTATTTGCTTAGTCTTCCTTTCTTTCTGTGAGGTTTCCTATTTTTCTTACTTTTCTAATTCATGTGTGATGTTTTATTGCATCGATAAATACTCAAAATATTACATATTTCTGTCTAACGTAACCTCAACATTTGACTCTTTTTTTGTGTTGCAGATGGACACATCGAACTCGAACAACAACGAATTCAAAGGTCTAGAACGCCACAAAATGGAATACATTATGAGACTGGAAGAAGTACGGAATAGATTAAAAAGCATTGAGAATGAATTACTCCTGTATACAAACGATGACTCTGATCTAGACCTTTCCAGTGATACGGATAGTGATCGCTCTAAAGAACTTGAGAAGCGGTTATCAACCAACTCGTTTAGCAAAATAACAGACATGAGCTGCTCAGTGATTATTAGTAATTCAAAAGTTCCTGATGATAGCATGTTCAACATGTCACATTCCTTTAACGAAAAATTATTCCAGGAAAAATCTGTTCTCGAAATAGGAATTAGTAAGTAATAGTTATATTAGGATTTAGTAGAAACATCTGTTTTATAATCAACAAATTTTCTTAAAGCTATTATTCATGTGTATGTTGAATAGCTTCACCGTAATTTAATTCTGCACATAAATATGTTTTTTCGATTTGCTTCGACGAAAATTTTCATCAGAAAATCGGGGTTTTCCCAACAAAATCTTTATTTTCAACTAAATTTTTAGTGAAATAATTATTTATAAATAATTAAAAAGCTTGGTGATATAACAGCTTTTTTGTAGTATATTATATTTCCGGAAGCCGGCGACAGTCTAACACATAGTTTAGGAACAATTAAATTGTTAATTAAAATTAACGGTCGCAATAATAACCAGAAAACTTATGATACATCAGAATAACTATGATTTTCACATAAAAAAGGCCCTACAGGTTGTCCAGAAACTCTACCGACAAACGAAGACAGGAGATTCCTCAGAGGATTTTAAGACAATTTAACCAAATTCACCTAGTTCGAAAATGCTTCCGAAGAGAGCTAGAGCTCTTAGAAGATGGCGTCTTGTAATTAGTTTTTCCTAAATACCTCCAGAACGCTTCCAGTTAGAAAAACGAAAATTGGTACACATATTTATCTTCCAGAGATAAATCGATTCCATCCATTGTGAATTTCTAGTACCAGTCATAGGCGTCTGTTTTGGGTGGAGCAACGGCTATTTTATCGTATAACTTTTTTGTCTTTAACTTTTAAGCATTTTTGATACTGGATTATTAAATTGTGAGGTATTCTAGTACTAAAAGGTTCTCTTATTTAAAGTCGGTACGACACACCGTTTTCTAGAAAAATCGATTTGAAAATTTTTCGTTTCCTGAATTTGAAAAAAAATTAAAAAATTAAAAAAAAACGGTGTACTTTATCGACTTAAAGAAAGAGTAACATTTAGTACTAGAATACCTCATAATTTAATAATTTAGTGTCAAAAATTCTTAAAAATAAAAGACAAAAAAGTTATGCGATAAAATAACCGTTGACCTACCCAAAACGGACGCATATGAGCGGTACTAGAAATTCGCAATTAATAAAATCGATTCATCTCTGGAATACAAATAAACGTACCAGTTTTCGTTTTTCTAAATAGTTTTTTTTTGAATTTTTTTTTTTGATATTCAAATAACGAAAAATTTTCAAATCGATTTTAATAGAAAACGGTGTATCCTATCGACTAAGTCTGTAAGTACTGTAAGAGTACCTTTTAGTACTATGATACCTTTCATTTTAATAATCCAGACTCAAAAATGCTTAAAGAATAACAACAAAAAAGTTATACGGTAATATAACTGTTGCCCTACCCAAAACGAACCCCTATGACCGGTACTAGAAATTTGCAATAGATGGAATCGATTTATCTCTGGAAGATAAATATGTGTACCAATATTCGGTTTTCTAAACGGAAGCGTTCTGGAGATATTTAAGAAAAACTAATTACCAGACGCCATCTTCAAATAGCTCTAGCTCCTTTAGGAAGCATTTTCGGACTAGATGAATTGGGTTAAATTGTCTTAAAATTATCTGAGGAATCTCCTGTCTTCGTTTGTCGGTAGAGTTTCTGGACACCCTGTATAATACCAAAGAATATAAACGTGAGTAGAAGGGTACTGCCCTGTAACGTTTTAGCCTAGGATTTTGTGATCCACTGAGTAGGTGCATAGACCTGACAACGACCACATTATAAACAAATAGAATATCTCGTGAACGTAAGATTAAATTAAATTAAGAAAACGGTATTGAAAAGGACGCGGCCGGACGCTTCTCTTAAAAGAAAAAAAAGTTGAATTACGAGGAGTGGTTCCTGAGATACAACTGGTCAGAGTTGTATTTGTCGCATTTGCGACGAAGTTATAAACAATAGGACGGTAATCTTCTATAAAAATTGCCTTTTTTTCGATAATCTGCCCAGACTAAATTACTTTTGGAATCCATGAAAGTCAATTAAAAAACACGGACTTAAATCTCAAAATTATTAACTTCAGACAATTCATCGCTCCTTAATGTATTCACCACGTACCCATAAGCCTTACTTATGTTTAACTACTTGTAAAAATAATATACAGGGTGTCCCAGACTAATTTATCCAGGCTATACCTTTTAAACCAATAGAGATTTTCGAATTGGACAATAATATGGCGTAGAAAAAAATCATCCCCTAAATATTCATCCCTTAGTTACAACCCCTAACTTTAATTTTTTAATAGCACCCTGTATATTTTTTTATAGTTTTGGATGTGATCTTCTATCGTCTATTCAACAGATTTTTTAAAAATAAAATCGGTTCGTAAGTAATCAAGAAAATATCAGTTTATTTTTGTTAATTATGTGTCCCAGACTAATTTATCCAGGCTATATTTCTTAAACGAATAGAGATTTTCGAATGAGACAAAAACTGATCTATTCTATTTGTAATACACTTTAATATGGTCTAGAAAAAAAAAGTCATCCCCTAAATATTCACCCCTAACTTTATTTTTAATAGCACCCTGTAACTAAGGGATGAATTTTTCTACTCCATATTAAAGTCTACTACAAATGGAATAGACAAGTTTTTGTCCCATTCGAAAATCTCTATTCGTTTAAGGAATATAGCCTGGAAAATTTAGTCTGGGGCAGATAATTAACAAAAATAAACTGATATTTTCTTGATTACCTACGAACCAATTTTATTTTTAAAAAATCTGTTGAATAGACGATAGAAGATCACATCCAAAACTATAAACAAGTATACAGGTTGCTATTAGAAAAAATTAAAGTTAGGGGTTATAACTATGGGATGAATATTTAAGGGATGATTTTTACGCCATATTGAAGAGTATTACAAATGGAATAGATCAGTTTTGTCCGTTTAAGAGGTATAGCCAGGATAAATTAGTCTGGGACTCTGTATAGAAATTGTAATGAAGCCAGTTTATTATGTAGTAAATTTTTAACAAATTCAAGAAGCAGTTGTTTATTGTTTTAGAAATGTACAATTCTTTTTTTGTTTGTTTTGACTGTCGTTTGGTGATACTTGATATAGTGTTTTGAAATTGTTAGTTTCTTTCAGGTAAAAGATTTCCTAGTCAAGATGACATAGACAGAATAAGTAGAGTTACTTCCCATACACCTATTATCGAAGAGGGGACGGACTCTTTGGGAAGGAAAACCATTGAATCTCTAAAAGAAATTGAACGGAACAGACATATTCATCTATGTCAGCAAGGTAATTTTTTGTTTATAAAGCTCAAACTATTACAAACAAAACTATTACTGTGACAACTGTTATACCATGTATATGTTACCGGCCAAACCCGATTTCAGGCCAAACTAGTTTGTCCTATCGCGCGTAGGCAAAACTAGTTTGTCCTAGGCCAAACTAGTTTATCCTGATATAGATACACACACTTCAGGATAAACTAGTTTGGCCTAGGCCAAACTAGTTTATCCTGATATAATAAAGACTCACACTTCAGTGTTCAATTTGGCGAACATGTAAGGACTTTTACATGCGGGGAATTCCCAAATTACGTCCCAACTGGGATGGCAAAAAAATATACATCGATATATTGTATCATATGATACATCGAATAAAGATATTGATACATGCTATAAATCAATATATTCTTGTATAATTAAATAATATAAAAAATAATAAATAATAGGATGAGGTATTCTCCAAAAATTAAAAGAAAAGATACACTTACGATCTTACGAATAATATCGAGTGCGAATTAATATTGTTTTCACCAATTTTGAAAAAATGTGAAAACGTTGAATTATTTATACTTCGTCTAATTTACTAACCGTTGCACGTAATCCGCGTCATAGCCTGTGGCGTCGCATGATACCAACACGAAATATTTAGGCGGTAGGTGTGTTCTTTTTTAGAATCACTTTGCGGAGTACACTGGAATTACAGCCACTAGACATATTTTATTATATAAGCGTAGAAATAATATTTGAAGATTTCTATTAATGTTAACCTAAAGAAATACACAATAATATGTTTCATTTAATTTGTATAAATGGATTATAAAGCGTTTTTATGAAGCACATTTGTTCGGAACACACTGTAACTAATCGAACGAAGGTGACATTTTAGAATAAATAGGTAACATTTATTTGACAGTTGCAGTGATGACACTTCATATCTGATTATATTCTTTACTATAAGTATCTGTTTTATTATATTTACTGTTTTTATTATTTACTTTACTATAAAAAGATCCTTTGCTATAAAAATATAAATTTCACCTAATTTTATCACGACTTGGAATAATCGAGGTATCTGACAACTTTTTTAGTTGTTATTGTAGACATATACAAAGAATCCTACCGGCTTCATGCCAAGAGTTCGGAACCGGTTTTTAATTATTAACTATGCAGTGCAAAAACGCTTGCACTGCAAATCTTAAAAGATTATAACTTAATTCTTGTTCTCTATTTTTTTAAGTTTTTACTTATTTACATTGAATATTAATTTGTTTTGTTGTATAATCCACGTTTACAATAATTATGTGATCTATTTGATTTAAAATGGATTCAGGATTTTTTTATACTTTGGCAACTATGTCAACTTAGATCTCTGGCGTAGATAATGACGTGCAACGGTAAGTAAATTAGACGGACTGTACGTCCGTCCGTCTGTCTGTCTGTCAGTGAACTCAACTCCTCCGTAATTATACCAGGTAGAATGACAAATGAGGTGTCAAATGAAAGCTTATAATCCAAGGATGGTACTAAAGGTGAGAAATTTGACCTAGGCTGTCTGTCCGTCCGACCGCGATTATAAATCCTCCGTCAGTATACCAGGTAGAATGACAAATGAGGGGTGAAACGAAATACCCCAGGCTGTAGGTGAAAAAACGTGATATAATTCAGGAATTTTTGAAACCTATCAGGTGTTGTAAAGGACGATGCCAGAAATAACTTCTACTAAAATGTGACCAAAAATTATTGTGAGCTTTTTTTATTGCGATTGTCTTTTGTTAAATTTTGCAATTTTTAAAGATTTTTAATTTTGCAGCTTAGGATATTGATTTTAGAGAAAAACTTTTTAATAGAAAGTTGTAGCAAAGTAAAAAACCTACAATTTGAGCTATAGTAAGTTTAATTTCGTTTATTGGTTATTGCAAAACAGCCGGCGAAAGGTCCAAAATGGCCGTTTTTTACAATTGCATTATTTATTGTACAAATATTTTTTTTTATTTTTTAAAGCTTTAAAATGAAGATCTTTAAATTCCAAACAAAAAAAGTTGTAAAGCCAGATTAACGAATTTGTTGCTTAGATATTATAAATTGTTTATCCCAAGAGGTCAAATGTCCAAGGCTATAACTTTTTGAAAAAAAAAAATCGTAGAGAGTTGGTGAAACATCCAATCTCCTTCTAAAGAGTTATATTTTAATATTCTGATGTAAATAAATGCGTAAAACATTTTTAAACCTCCAATTTTTGGGTTTGAAAATAAGGGGGCAAATTTCGCTATAAAAATTTAGAGCTGAAGCGGCCCTGTACATCCTATGACTTTTTAACTTACAGATTATTGTTGCTGAAGACGAAATAAAGATTTGTAAAAAAATAAAATAATTCTACGACCAACTGAAGCCGAGATAATTTTTGGGTTTGAAAATAAGGGAGCAAATTTCGTTATAACCATTAGAGCTGAAGCGGCCCTGTACATTCTATGAGTTTCTAACTTACAGATTATTGTTTCTGAAGACGACACGAAGATTTATAAAAAAATAAAAATGTTCTACAACCAACTGAAGCCGAGATAATTGTTTTTTTTTTCTTAAATCGTAGTGCCTTTATTTATAGCAATTAAGATTATTTTACAGTCATTGACTAAAGAAAGACTTATATTATCTTAAAATAAAAAGTATAAAATATAATAACATTTAATTATTAAAAATTATTTTTAAAATCGGTGCTTTTGCGAGCGGCCGAATTTTGCAAATCGCCCGGCTCGCTTCAAATCCGCGCGCTCGGAGAATATGTACGTATAGTCCAGGGTAATAAGGTTTTTTCCATGACACTCGAGCAGCCAGGGTACTGAAGCGTTTTTTCGACAGGTAATACCTATAAGAGCAAATTGTAACTATTTCCTGCGTAGGATCTGGCGGCCATTTTTATTTATAAACAATTAAGTGTCAAAAATGGCATTTTTCCCTTTTTTTTTTTCAAATCAATGGAAAACAGTGAAGCTTGTGGGTTTTTTAGAACAAATATCTTTGAAATTATGGAAAAAGCTTTAAAATGACGTATTACAAAGTTTGATATACTCATTTATTGTTAATATAATTGCGAAAAAAGGTCGGAATTGCAAAAAAAATTAATTTCGCAATATCTATTGTAAAAATTAGTGTACAGCTTTGAAATTTTTGTCATATAAGGGATCTTTGGTGCTTAATATGTGATAAAAATTTCAAAGCGATACATTCAATTGTTTAAATTTTATTCAAATTGTTTATCCCAGAGAGCATTTTTTTACAATAACATAAGTCAGAAAAAACTGACGTTAAAACCATTCCAGAGGTGTCAAATGAAAGAGCATGAGCTATATTTTCAACTTGGTTTAAAAAAGGCGAATAAAAAATGCATTTATTAGTGATAAATAATTATGCAAAAGTATCGTAAATCTTTCCTTATAAACTTTTTATTTTGTTATATAAGAAATTATATATATTTATTACAATTTTTTATCAATTATGATATAAATAACATTACTTGGTAGTTGTGCACTTAAAACAGGGTAAAAAAGTTAATTTTTTTGGAAAAAGTTATTCAAAAAGTTTATAAGGAAAGATTTACGATACTTTTGCACAATTATTTATTACTAATAAATGCATTTTTATTCGCTTTTTTTAAACCAAGTTAAAAATATAGTTCATGGTCTTCCATTTGACACCTGTGGAATGGTTTTAACGTCATTTTTTTCTGACTTATGTTAGTGCAAAAAAATGCTCACTGAGATAAACAATTGGAATAAAATTTAAACAATTGAATGAATCGCTTTGAAATTTTTATCGCATATTAAGCACCAAAGATCCCTCATTTGACAAAAATTTCAAACCTGTACACTAATTTTTACAGCAGTTATTGCGAAAATATTTTTTTTTGCAATTCCGACCTTTTTTCGCAATTATATTAACAATAAATGAGTATATCAAACTTTGTAATATGTCATTTTAAAGCTTTTTCCATAATCTCAAAGATATTTGTACTAAAAAAATCATAAGTTTCACTGTATTCCATTGATTTGAAAAAAAGGGAAAAATGCCATTTTTTGACAGTTAATTGTTTATAAATAAAAATGGCCGCCAGATCCTACGCAGGAAATAGTTACAATTTGTTCCTATAGGTATTACTTGTCGAAAAAACGCTTCAGTACCCTGGCTGCTCGAGTGTCACGAACAGGGTATATTTTTGTCTTATTACCCTGGCCTAGTAACTTATATTAAATTTTGACAGAAAACAATTTAATAATATTACCATTATAATATACAGTCTATTTACCACTGTATTTGTTTTTCTTGATAAACTTTTATATGTGAAATTTCATTTCTGAACAAATACTATTAGAAAAAAATGATACATATGTATATTATGAAATATATAGATAACTATATTTTTAATTTTTTCATTGTTATATAAATATAACAATAATGTTACTTCTTACGGACCCCTGTATTTTAAGAATTATCAGTAATCTGTATTGCAATCAAACAGCGTATATCCAAGCAGAGGCAGGAGAATCCGACGTCATCAAAATCAAACCTGGGGTCCTTCAGGGATATACCTATACTATCACCACTGATGTTTGACATACACGCTAAGTAAATCTTTCAAAAATCAGTGGATGACGTTGAAGCCGGCGGAATTCGAATTAACGGAGAATGTATCAAGAACATATAAAAAGGCAGACGACACGGTGCTATTCGCTGACAGTTCTGAAACCCTCTAGGAGTAAATGAACAGAATCACAGTCAGAACAGTCAGTCAGAGATACGGACTTTCACTAAACACTAAGAAAACAAAATGTATGATGATCTCTAAGAAGAAACAGTAATTTGGACGAACCAGTGTGAACGGTCAATAAATAGAAAGAACAAAAATATACACCACCTTGGTACTAACGTCAATGTAAATTGGGACTATTCCATAGAAAAATGAAAGGTAGGATAGAGAAAGCAACATAACAAGAAGTTATTCATTTTGTTATGATTTATCAATACCCACAAAAATCAGGTTATTACGATGTTATAATATATTTCATATACTGTTGTATGGAGTTGAGTTGTGGACTCTCACAGACGCCTCCTACAAGAAAATTGAGGCTTTTGAAATGTGATTTTATCGTCGAATCCTGAAGATCTCTTATAGCGACCACGTTACTAACCAGGGTGTTTTGTTGAGAATTTAAAAAGAATAAGAGCTGTTAACCCTAATAAAAACAGCCAGAATCGAATACCTCGGTCACATCATGAGGAACAGCGAAATATATGAACTGCTGCAACTAATCTAGCAGGGAAAAGTAGAAGGAAACCGAGAACCAGGAAGGCGAAGGATTGCCTTGCTAGAAAATTTACGTAGGTCGTTCAACACAACAACTACAAATCTTTTTAGAGCAGCAGTACCGATTTAGTGTTCAAGTACAGATTGCCATGATGCTCGCCAAGATCCAAAACGGATAGTCACTACAAGAAGAAAAAGTTTTATATTGTATAATAAGAAGTAACATTATTATTATTATATTTATATAACAATGAAAAAATTAAAAATATAGTTATCTATATATTTCATATACATGTATCATTTTTTTGTAATAGTATTTCTTCAGAAATGAGATTTCACATATAAAAGTTTATCAAGAAAAACAAATACAATGGTAAATAAACTGTATATTATAATGGTAATATTATTAAATTGTTTTCTGTCAAAATTTAATATAAGTTACGTAAAAATTTTCCGAGCGCGCGGATTTGAAGCGAGCCGGGCGATTTGCAAAATTCGGCCGCTCGCAAAAGCACCGATTTTAAAAATAATTTTTAATAATTAAATGTAATTATATTTTATAATAATTTTTATTTTAAGATAATATAAGTCTTTCTTATGACTGTAAAATAATTTCTTAATTGTTATAAATAAAGGCACTACGATTTAAGAAAAAAAAAACAATTATCTCGGCTTCAGTTGGTTGTAGAAAATTTTTATTTTTTTATAAATCTTCGTGTCGTCTTCAGAAACAATAATCTGTAAGTTAGAAACTCATAGAATGTACAAGGCCGCTTCAGCTCTAATGTTTATAACGAAATTTGCCCCCTTATTTTCAAACCCAAAAATTATCTCGGCTTCAGTTGGTCGTAGAAATTTTTTATTTCTTTATAAATCTTTATTTCGTCTTCAGCAACAATAATCTGTAAGTTAAAAACTCATAGGATGTACAGGGCCGCTTCAGCTCTAAATGTTTATAACAAAATTTGCCCCCTTATTTTCAAACCCAAAAATTAGAGGTTTAAAAATGTTTTACGCATTTATTTACATCAGAATATGAAAATATAACTCTTTAGAAGGAGATTGGATGTTTCACCAACTCTCTACGATTTTTTTTTCAAGAAGTTATAGCCTTGGACATTTGACCTCTTGGGATAAACAATTTATAATATCTAAGCAACAAATTCGTTAATCTGGCTTTACAACTTCTTTTTATGTTTGGAATTGAAAGATCTTCATTTTAAAACTTTAAAAAATAAAAAAATTATTTGTACAATAAATAATGCAATTGTAAAAAACGGCCATTTTGGACCTTTCGCAGGCTATTTTGCAATAACCAATAAACGAAATTAAACTTACCATAGCTCAAATTGTAGGTTTTTAAATTTACTACAACTTTCTATTAAAAAGTTTTTCTCTAAAATCAATATCCTAAGCTGCAAAATTAAAAATCTTTAAAAATTGCAAATTTAACAAAAGAAAATCGCAATAAAAAAAGCTCACAATATTTTTGGTCACATTTTAGTAGAAGTTATTCCTGGCATCGTCCTTTACAACATCTGATAGGTTTCAAAAATTCCTGAATTATATGCTGAAATCGACCTATTTTTCACCCACAGTCTGGGGTAAAAGTTTATAATCCAAGGATGATACTAATGGTCGCCATCTCTGAGGTCTCTATCAACCATAGCATTTGCTATGTAAGTTTTCCATCTCACAGCAGGTTTTCCTCTCCGTCTTCCTCCCCGCGGGTCCCAGTCCAGTAATCTTTTCGGCCACCTGTGCTCCGGCATTCTTTGTACATGCCCGTACCATTTCAGGGCTCTATTTTTACTACCACAACTTTTTTGTAATTGAGCATTTTACTTCTATTCTGTTTCATATTTCCTCTGTTCTTATTCTACCCTACCTGGTGATTTGTAGACACCTTCTCATAAACTCAAATTCAACTGTTCGTATTTTATTTCGTATTATTGTTGTCACTGGCCATTCTTCCGCTCGTGTAGAGTAATATTCAGCACTATGCCCTGAAAAATCCTTTTTTGTTTTCTTTAGTTAGAGTGTTCTTCCATATCACTCCATGGAATGCTTTCGTGGCTTGTTTTCCCCGTACTGTTTTCATTTCTATATCTTTCATACAAGTGCCATCTCGGTTTATCATTTACCCTAAATACTTAAAAGTCTTATAACTCTTAATAGTGTCTCCTAAACTTTCGTTTAAATCAGCAACCAATTTGTAATCAATTACTTTCGACTAGATTAAATTGGTTAGACTAGGCTAAACTAGTTTATCTTGATATAAAAACATACACTTCAGGATAAACTAGTTTGGCCTAGGACGAACTAGTTTAGTCTACGCGCGATAGGATAAACTAGTTTGGCCTAGGCCATACTAGTTTATCCTAACGCTCTTAGGAGCGGTTTGTCCTGAAATCGGGTTTGGCCGGTAAGATATATGCCTACATAATAACTATTTTTACTACGTATTAGTTTTAAGACTATAGTCTTTGTCACTCCGAGACCTTTCTTTACCAGATTTAGATATTCGGATGCATATAGGGATGTCGATCTCGGCGTGAAGTTTAAAGATAAGCTAAAAAGGGATAGCTCCCTGGGTTGGCTGTATACCATATAGTTCATATTTCAGACATTCGTGGCATATAGCAGACATTCGTGGCCCAAGATGGTTGTTAAAGTTTTCGTTTAGGGTTTCACCATGTTCCCAGAAGTTATCTTCTAACATCAGCCTTAAGCCTTCTCAATTTCAACGCATTAGAATGTAGATTGAATTATTATTACAACCATTGTTTGGTTCTGGGGCTAGTTAGCAAGTATATGAGTTCACTGATGATGGACTGATAGGTCCGAAAACGTTCGTTCTGAACACATTTTATACAATCCATTGGGATTTATAGGATTTTATTTAATTATACCTATTACATAAAAGTTGTTTTACTTCGATGTTAGAGTCTTTTAAAGATAAGCTTATGCTTTTGTTCAGGTCTTTGCACAGATGGAATGCACTAAGTGATTACTTCCAGACAGAAAATCAAAATCAGGATAGCAAAAACCAGAGCAAATTTCAACAAAATGAGAAGAGTGCTGTGCACAAGAGATTTAAAGTTGGAGCTAAGAGTTAGGTTGGCGAGGTGCTACTGTTTCTCGACTTTGTTTTATGTAATGGGAGCCTTGGGCTTTGAGCTCGACGTCAGTGAACAGAACATGTCACAAACAAACAGTTCTGAGAATGATGAGTAAAGATCTTGAATACAATCAAAACAAAAAAAATTGGAGTGTCCTGGACAAATTACACGTGAAGAGAGATACAACTTGCTCCAACTTATTATGTACGGAATGATCCAAAGAAAGAGAAGCATAGGGAGACGTAGAATATCATGGCTGCCCAACATGAAAGAATAGTACGGATGTACATCAAATAATGAACTTTTCAGAGCAACTGTCTATAATGTCCGAATAGCTAATAATTGCCTACTTCCGTCGTGGAAATGGTACTTGAGGAAGAAGAAAGAAGCAAAGAGATTCCACGATAATTGTTTAAATCACTTTTATCTCCTTTTTGTCCTATTGTGTTATACGCTGTGAGCTCGTACGTAGAGGGGATATTTATAAATTCGCGAGCGCCAGTAGTGGCAAGTCTGTAAACGTTTACCGGAAATTTGACATAAATGTCAAAGTGATTAATTTAAAATTAAAATTAAAAACATTAATTATAAAAAATATTAGTTGGTTAAAGCTGTGGTATATATTTTTACCTTAAATATACTTACGTTTTAAATACTGAATTTACGTTTTTTTAATGTTCCGTAATATGTAATTATAAATGTAATGATATTTATAGGAATAAGGACAGCTGTGTTGCTCTAGAATAAAGTATTTTATTAAAACATGTTTTAATACAACATTTACAATATTTAACTAGAATAAAGAAACGACATTTAATGTCAATATTCCCAATCTATGATTATTTCTACAAATAAGTGAAAATAAAAGTTTCATAAATGCTTGACATTTCATAAATGACGACGTCTGTCAATCCAATCTCTTCTCAGCTAGTGACGGTTCGGCAGGCCAGGAGTGTGTTCCGAATTTCTAACGTTGGCTGACTGCGTTCCAATTTGAAATTCCAATTTGAGATGACATCTTGGAGCACAGCAATATTAAAATGATGAAAGTATAATATGTAGTTTCATTACATCATCCTTCCCAAAGGTGAAAATATTCAAATATTTTCGTTACCATCTTCATCTTGACCTTCTTCCTGTATAGGGAATGGAACCAGCTTCGAGATATGGAATAGATTAGAGTCTGACTTCTTCCGATTCATATTTACTTTATAAATGGAATTTGATAGTTTTTCTGTTATTTCATATGGTCCAATTTTTAATTCGTCCAATTTTTTTCGGTTTAACCTGTTTCCATTTTCGACAAACACCAAATCACCTATGTTGAAGTCCACATGTTTACGGTTCTTGTCATAAATTTGTTTATTATATTTGTGAGATCTTTTCGTTCTTTCTAAAGCAAGATTTTTGTTTCTTATCCAATCTTTTTCTGAATCTACTTCTTTCAGTTCAGATGGCAGTGTTGTTACTTTTTTGCCATACATTAAATATGATGGTGAGAAACCAGTTACAGTATGTTCGGTATCATTGTATTTGCCCACACATTCTTGTGCTATTGTTGTCCAAGCTTTTTTTTCTTTTGTCTCGTTAATTCTACACCTAATTTTATTAACCAGGGTTTGATTTAGTCTCTCATTGAGACCATTAGAAAAAGGAGAGTTAGCAGCAGTGAATATTAGTTTCGTAAACTTTTTCTCTAAAAACTTTTTAAAATCATTTGAATTTATTCCTGGATATTGGTCTGATAGAATCATTTCGATTTGATCATTTTCTGGAATACTATTTACAAGTTTAATGAAATCATTTGCAGTTTGAGTTTTCGATGTCAATATATATGCATATCGTGTGAAGTGGTCTACTAGAATATGTAAATATTTTTTTGTAGAACGGGAACCTCCAAAACCTCCTACTGTGTCTATACTGACAATGCTGAAAGGCTTTGTGGCTGGTCCCAAATGTGACATTAATCCGAATTTTTCTAATCCCCTTGATTTATTTCTAATGCATACTGAGCATTTTTGGCAGGTTTCTCTAATGTTTTTTGTTAAGTTTTTTGCTGTATAATATGTTCCAATCATATTATGCATTTGTTTCACTCCTATGTGACACAAGTTTCTATGAACGTTTTTTAAAAATTCTCTACTAAAGTCTTCAGTCAAAAGGATTTTTTCTCTTCCTTTTATATTTTTGTAATAAACATTATGTTTATTTATTAATTTATACTTATTTTCCTGTATGTCTCTATTTTTTTCTTGATCTTCCAGTATATCTTGGATAGTTATTGAATTTACAATTTTTAGCTGTTCCTCAGTATTTTTATCTGGGCCTAGGACAGGATTTCTGCTAAGGCAATCAGCTTCTAAGTTATGTTTCCCAGGACAATATTTAACATCAAAATCATATTGTGATAAATAATATGTTAGATCTCCTAGTTCCTCATCAGTCCTAGATTTTATATTCATATTTTCTAATGGTTTATGATCAGAAAAAACAGTAAATTTCTTACCAATTAAGTAATGTTGCCAATACCTAACACATTCTTTAATGGCCAAACACTCCAAGTATATGGCCTTTTTTCTTTTTTGAACTTCATTTAATTTTTTTGAAAAATAAGCCACTGGTTTTTCTTCTTTGTTTTCCTGTGGTTGTTTTAATACCCCTGCTACTCCCAATAAGCTGGCATCAGTATAAATATGTATTGGTAGATTTGGATCAAATATAGTTAATACAGGTTGAGTTAACAATATGTTTTTTAATTTGTCAAACGAATTTTGGCATTCTGTAGTCCAAATAAATGGTTGTCCTTTTCTCAACAGGTTGTGTAATGGGTTCAATGTTATTGCAATGTTTGGCACATATTTGTGGTAAAAATTTATCTTTCCTAGAAATTGTCTTACATGTTTTTGTGTTCTAGGTATTGGAAATTCCTTTATTGAAATTAAGTTGTCCTTCAGTGGTCGTACACTATTATTTTGTATTATATGACCCAAGTATTTTACAGATTCCGCAGCAAATGTGCATTTTGTAAGCTTTAATCTGAATCCTTCACTTTTGATAGCTGTAAATAGTTGTGTTAGATGTCTGATATGTTCTGAGAATGATTTTGAAAAAACTAGTATGTCATCTATGTAGCTCACTGCAAAGTCAGCAAGTTTGTGTTTTCTTATTATATTACACATTATTCGCTGAAATATAGCTGGGGATGTTTTCAGCCCAAATGGTAAACAAGTCCACTGAAAATGTACCTCTTGTGTAACAAATCCTGTTTTGTATCTATCTGTAATACGCATAGGAATTGACCAAAATGCAGAATTGATATCAAGGGTTGAGAAAAATTTACAGTTTCTCGTCTTTTGCATTAAATCTTCAATATGAGGAAATGGTTGTGATTGTGGCACAACAATTTTATTCAGGTCTCTAAAATCAATGCATAATCGTGATTTTGTATTTTCCTCTCTCTTGTAAGCTAATGTAACTGGTGCTGCGAAGGGGCTGTATGATTCTTCGATTAGCTTTTTGTCTAATAGCATTGCAATTTGCTTTTCAATTTCCTTTCTATCCTCAATTGAGTTTCTATATGGCCTTCTGCTGCAATATTTTTCTTCTAATAAATCAATGTGTGCTTCATAATCCTTTACTGTTCCTACATCATACTTATCTTTGGCAAATATGGATTTGTTTTCATTTATTAATTCATCTATTCTTAATTGTTGATAGCGATCTAAATGGTTTACATAAATTTCAAAAATTTGATTTTCAAAGTGTTCATTAAAATTTATTAAATGTTTATTTCCCATTTCATTTGACATATCAGATACCTTTGAATTATCATTTGTTTCCTTAGAAGCAAATATTATTTCTTCATTAATTTCCTTAGAAATTTTAGCATTTGTTTGAAAAGTTTTTTCTATTTCCTTAGAAATAGTATCTATATGTATAGGTGGTTTTTGACTTATTTTCAGGTTTTCATCTTGACATAAATAAAAATTTTTTATACAGTCTAAACCAATTAGAAAATCATAATCAAAATTATCCTTGTCAATCACAAAGACTTCAGTTTCTTTTTCTACGTCAAAAATTTTTATACTTAATTTGACCATTCCATTTGTTTTTTTAAGGCCATTAATAGTTTTTAAATTAGTACCTCTAGGATTAATTAGTCTTTCATTATTTATTTTCAACAATTTTGAATTTATTAATGAGACATTTGAACCTGAATCATATATTCCAAAAATCTCAAAATTGCTATTCAGTACTAATTTTACTTTTATTAATGGCAACACTAGCAGTTTTTTTGATTTTCATTTTGTAGTTCACATTCTATTTCTGAGTTGTTGATAAGTTGAATTTGACTATCTTTGTCATTGTGATTATCTTTTGCCTTATACCAACATGCTGATTCTAAGTGGTAACGTGTTCCTTTTTTAAGCTTTTCACAAATACTGCATATGTGTTTTTGTTCTTTGTATAATCTTTGGCTGGTTTTGTATTGTTTTTCTTCAACTTTTTCTTTAAAATCTAAGAATACTTTCTGTCTTTTACCTTGCTTGTTTACCAAGTATTCATTCTTGTTCAACTCACTAAATAGATGAGTAGTTGAAATCAATGAATATTTATCAAGTTTATTCATTATGTCGTCTGGCAAACCTAATACAATAAGGTTTATTAATGTGTCATTGTCGATTGTTTTATTTACTTCCAATAATAATCTTTCTTTTTTTGTTGCATATTCTATAAGAGAACCACTTTGATATTTGAATGTGGATGCGTATTTGATTTGAGACCAACCTTTCTTTTCATATGCATCACAAAAGTTTGTTTTCCAAATTTTCCAATCTGATTGTACTGTGTATTTAATTATCATGCTACTGTACCAATCTAAACATTGTTTTTCAAGTAAGTATTTTAATGACTCTATTTTCTGTTCATCATCTATGATTTCAAATCGTTCGCACTCTCTCTCAAAGTCTTCCATCCACTGACAAGCATTCGGTATTTTTATAGAAAATTTTTCAATCAAAAAACTTTCAGTTACTCTGCTTAAATTTTTTATTGATGGTATTTCTTTTTCATAAGTAGCAACTACAGATTGTGTTTTCTCATCTAAATACTGTTCCCCAAATTGTAAATTCTCACCATCATCTAAATATATCTTTCTCATTTCAATATCTAATGGTACCCATAAATTTCTTTTTTGACCTCTTTTTTTCAAAGAATTTTTTACTTTCATAAATACATTAGATTTCGCTAGGTATGTATGTTTATTTACCTGCTTGAATTCTTCTGGGAGCTCAAAAACACGTCCATCTGGAGTTTCAATTGCTGTTATACATATTTCATTCGTTTTTCCATCTGCGGATCCCTGTATTGTAAACTGGAACTTTAATTTCTCCATTTTTTTGACTAGTAATGTCGTTTTGTAATGATATTTATAGGAATAAGGACAGCTGTGTTGCTCTAGAATAAAGTATTTTATTAAAACATGTTTTAATACAACATTTACAATATTTACCTAGAATAAAGAAACGACATTTAATGTCAATATTCCCAATCTATGATTATTTCTACAAATAAGTGAAAATAAAAGTTTCATAAATGCTTGACATTTCATAAATGACGACGTCTGTCAATCCAATCTCTTCTCAGCTAGTGACGGTTCGGCAGGCCAGGAGTGTGTTCCGAATTTCTAACGTTGGCTGACTGCGTTCCAATTTGAAATTCCAATTTGAGATGACATCTTGGAGCACAGCAATATTAAAATGATGAAAGTATAATATGTAGTTTCATTACATAAATTCTTAGCGCCATCTACACGATAATTGTGAAAGTATCCGAAGTAAGAAATTAATATGTCATCAATAGAACGTCAAATTGATTAGCAAAATCTTGAAAAAATCTATTACAATTTAATTACTTTTTAGCGTTGTAAATATTAAGCGATAACAATTAAATAATAAATTTAAAAATTACCGGTGAAAGTTGAATTAGTAATCCGCCAGGAGCGACACCAGCGAAGCTCAGAGCGTATAGACCAGTAAGGACCTGTTTTTAGGTGGATGTGAGAGGTGGCATTCGGATTTTTGCAGATAAAGTTCGGTGACACCTTCAGTAATAATAATTGACTAATATGCCCGGAACATTAATAAAAAAATTAAAATATTTAAAAATTTCGAAAAACGTCGATTTTTTTCCGCTTTCTTTGCTTATAACTTTAAACCGATTCGTTTTGGAACAAAGTCGTAGAGAAATAAAATAAAATAAAATAAAAATGTATAAATACCATTTTTATTCAGTTGCAATGCGAAGGCAAAACAATCTTACTTTTCAATTAGAATACGGAGTGCAGTCCAGTCCCTTGAATCGCGATTTTCGGCTCTTATTGGAGCCTTCATCGGAAAGAACGTAGACACTGTTCTCCATATTTTAACTGATTCGCATCGAGAGGTTTTCCCACCCATTGCAACTGAAGTGATGATAGTAGGTGGCTAGCGCCATCTGGCATTGAAAGACGAAGTAGTTTTCAATCCTAATAGTAATTTATTAATATTGAAAATATTAAAAATATTACTAAAAGATCTTTAAATTGAAAACTTATTGGTACACTTTCCTGGTGACACCTCCAAGACTTCTACAATTTGCAAGTCAAATGGATGCTGCAGTGAAGACGAGAGGGAAGAATTCTACACTATGCAATATGCTATAAAATAAAATACAGATAATTGAATTTTGTATGATATACGACTGGTCAAAAATGTCAAAAATAAGGGGGCAAAATACGTCTGTTGTTATTTATGTTTCTTAACCACTTTGGTGGCACTTAGAACCTTAGTAATTCGCTTAGAAAATTCTTATAACTTACTTAAACGGTCTACCAAATTTCATTAAAATCGACCTAATAGGATTTGCATAATAAATTTGCAATCTAAATGTTTTTAAAAAAGTTCAAATTTTTTAAAATCTTTCTGAACAAAAAGTAGACCATTTAGAAGTTGGCTAATTTTTTACATATAAAGAGATGCTCTACCTATCTAATACACTTTACAGAATTAAAATCGGATTATTTAAGGGGTCTCAGCAATGTTTTAAAATTATAAACATTTTTTTAGCTTATAAACAAATAGCTTTGTTTACTAATGAAAAAAATTAATTTTTAGCAATGCAAATAATTAAAACCGGTATAATTTGACTTAAACTTTCAAATGCTGTCAGCAGAATTGCTATTTTATTTTTTTAATCAAAAGTTATTCGCGTTCAAAAATTGCAATTTTTCGATTTTTTGAAAGTTCCACCGCGTTTATCTCGAAAACTATGCATCCTACGAAAAAACTTGTAAGAACATTTTTTGCTTAGAATTACCCAAGAAATACAAAAAAATGTTTTATTTTGCGAAAATCGATGTTATGTAATTCCTCAAGTTCTTTGTTTATAACAATCTTATCGACATCCGGATCAACTGTTACCCAAAAAATTCGTGTTCTACGGGTCAAAATACATAAAAAAACTTGGATAAGTCCATCTAAATAAAGGAGCCCGTAGCACCCCCTCCTGGCCACAGCACTAATTTGTTTATAAGCCAAAAAATTGTTTATAACTTTAAAACATTACTGAGGCTGCTTAAATAATCCGATTTCAATTCTGTAAAGTGCATTAAATAGGTGGAGTGCTTCTTTATATGTAAAAAACTTGACAAAACTTTGTATGTTCTAGTTTTTGTTGTGCAAGATTTTAAAACATTTTAATTTTTTAAAAAATGTTTAGATTGCAAAATTATTATTCAAAATCTAGTAAGTCAATTTTAATGAAATTTGGTGTACGGTTTTAGCACATTACAAAAATTTTCTAAGCGAATTAGGAAGGTTCCAAGTGTAACCTTAGTGATGGAAAATCATTGAATAAGGACAGGCTTGTTTTGCCCCCTTATTTATATTTATTGCTATTTTGCAGCAAGGGTGATAAATTAAGACATTTTTAACCAATCGCATCTGATAGAAAATTTAATTATCTTTGTTTTATTCCTCTACGACTTTGTTCCAAAATGAATCGTTTTAAAGTTGTAAGCAAAGAAAGTAAAAAAAAAAACGAAATTTTTTGAAATTTTTAAACATTTTATTTTTTTTTTTATTAATGTTCCGGGCATATTTGATAAGGAGCATAAGTCAATTATTATTAACGAAGTTATCACCTAACTTTACCTGCAAAAATCCGAATGCCACCTCTCACATCCACCTAAAAACAGGTCCTTACTTGTCTATTACTTAATATCATCTTTAAATTTTATATCGTTTTTTAAAGTTTTGTCGAGTAATCAGTCTTCTTGTTTATAAGTTATATATTATGTCTTATCCTACCGTAAAGTACGCCACAGTAAACTCAAAGAAATCCTGGAGAGTAAGAACATTGACACCAGAGACATACAAATAATGTTAAATCTGTACTGGAATCAGCGAGCTAATATAAAAATAGAAGACCAAACATCGGACGAAATAGAAATACGTAGAGGGGTACGACAGGGTTGTATATTGTCACCGCTCTTGTTTAATATCTACAGCGAACAAATATGCCAAGAAGCTCTCTCATATGCAAACGAAGGGATAATAGTCAATGGAGAAGTTATCAATAACATTCGATATGCTGACGATACTGTGACAATGGCAAGAATAGCGGAAGATCTACAACATCTAGTTGAAAGTATGAATGAATAGAATAGAATAGAAATATGCTTTATTGTCACTGAAAATTTTTACAATTTTATGGACAAAGCTTACATACAGTCAAAAGAAAAACATAATATAAATAACAAATAACAACTACAATTTACTAAAATTAGATAAATCGTCAATAATGTACAGTATAAGATATAAAAGCCAAGACAAAAACAATTTATTGCAAAATATATATAAATTGCAAATTGAACATACAACAAATAAAATAAAATAGGTACAACATAAGGAACTGACAAGTTTATGCTACTGCGCATGGAACCCAATTTTCTTAGTTATTCGTTAAGAAATTCTTCTATTGAATAATATGATCTTTTGGATAGATAGGCTTTTGTCATTTTTCGGAACTTAGGGAAAGATGTTGCAGATTTAAGTTGTAACGGAAGATGATTTTACAGTTTCTATGCGGAATATAATATAGATTTCTTTACTAACTCAGTGGATGGAATCGGTAAATAAATATCAAATATTGAATTTCTGGTGGAGTAAAGATGATTGGGCCTTGATGGAAAGACATGAAGGTGTTTACGAATTAAACAAACCGTTTCTAGAATATATAAAGATGGAAGTGTTAAAATTTCGTGATCTCTGAAGTAACTTCTGCAATGTGTAGATCTTCTGAGGCCAAACAAATATCTTATTGTCTCGAGTTGATTCAATCAGTCTACTTGCAATAGCCTCTTCGATAAAGGGTAGAGACCCAGAAACACTGTGTCAGAGGATGGCAAGAGACTCGAATTGAATCAAAACGAAAACGATTATTTTCTTTTTCTTTTTCATGCTTTACTCGGTTTAGAGTACAAAATGACCAAGTGTTCTTAAGGTATTCTGAGACGCATTGTTGGAGAAGCTCCTCCTAGCGGCGCCGCTTGATACTATCGTATCTCGGTTAACAGAATCCTGACTCTTGGTCGAAATTTATTTTATTTATTTTGTCATTCCCCGTTAGAGGACAGTCTAACCACAATATACTGCAGATATTTTAATAGATGCAGTTCTTCTTCGTCTCGAGTTGATTCAATCAGTCTACTTGCAATAGCCTCTTCGATAAAGGGTAGAGACCGAGAAACACTGTGTCAGAGGATGGCAAGAGACTCGAATTGAATCAAAACGAAAACGATTATTTTCTTTTTCTTTTTCATGCTTTACTCGGTACAGAACAAAATGACCAAGTGTTCTTAAGGTATTCTGAGACGCATTGTTGGAGAAGCTCCTCTTAGCGGCGCCGCTTGATACTATCGTATCTCGGTTAACAGAATCCTGACTCTTGGTCGAAATTTATTTTATTTATTTTGTCATTCCCCGTTAGAGGACAGTCTAACCACAATATACTGCAGATATTTTAATAGATGCAGTTCTTCTTCGTCTCGAGTTGATTCAATCAGTCTACTTGCAATAGCCTCTTCGATAAAGGGTAGAGACCCAGAAACACTGTGTCAGAGGATGGCAAGAGACTCGAATTGAATCAAAACGAAAACGATTATTTTCTTTTTCTTTTTCATGCTTTACTCGGTTTAGAGTACAAAATGACCAAGTGTTCTTAAGGTATTCTGAGACGCATTGTTGGAGAAGCTCCTCCTAGCGGCGCCGCTTGATACTATCGTATCTCGGTTAACAGAATCCTGACTCTTGGTCGAAATTTATTTTATTTAAATATCTTATTGCTCTTTTTTGCAATCTAAAAATGACATCAAATTGAGCAGCTGTACTGGAACCCCAAAAAGGAAGACCATATCGAAGATGAGACTCGAACAACGAAAAATATGTTATTTTAGAAGATGCTAAATTGAGTTCCCTTGAGACAGATCGTATTGCATAGCAAGCTGAGGCGAGTTTCTTACTTAACGAATCGATATGAAGGGACCATTTGAGGTTGCTGTCTAAAAAAATACCAAGAAATTTTACAGAATCAACGGTACTGATCTGGCTGTTATGAAGTGTCAAAGGTTGAAGAGCTCCTTTATAGGATAATGCTACTGTTTTATTTACGTTAAAAGAGAGTAAATTAGAGTCAGAC
The DNA here is from genome assembly GCF_917563875.1 of Diabrotica virgifera virgifera. Lineage (NCBI taxonomy): Eukaryota > Metazoa > Arthropoda > Insecta > Coleoptera > Chrysomelidae > Diabrotica > Diabrotica virgifera. The sequence goes on from NC_065450.1 coordinate 122,721,646, forward strand.
CAGGTCTTTATCGTCAGTAGATCCGAAGTTATAGTTTCATGAAGAGATGCAATAGTTGAGTTGCTCCAAGTGATACTGGTATCATCAGCAAAAAGAAAAATTTTCCCATTGATTTTTAAATTAGTGATGTCATTTATAAAGATAAGGAACAGTATAGGACCCAATACTGAACCTTGTGGTACTCCACATACGATGTTTTTGAGACTAGAGTCAGTATCATTTGCTCTAACTAGTTGTTTCCGATTATTCAAGTAGGATTGGAACCAATTCAAAGCAATACCTCGAATTCCATAGAAATTTAGTTTTGTAATCAAGATGTCGTGATTTACACAATCAAAAGCTTTGGCATAGTCGCAGAAAACAGTGGCAGTATAAAGATTATTGTTTAGTGCTTGGTAAACCTCATGTAGTACAGAAAACATGGCATCAGTGGTACATTTATTTGTTAAAAAGCCGAACTGATTTTGTGATAAAATGTTGTTATCAACGATAAAGGACATAAGTTGAGTTTTAATGAGTCTCTCAATAATTTTGGAGAGTACCGGTAGTAAGGCAATAGGTCTATAGTTGCAGGCATCAGATTTTTCGCCACCCTTATGAAGAGGAATAATAATGGCTGTCTTTAGGCACTCTGGAAATTTACCTTTTTCGAAGGAATCATTAATTAGTGAGAGGAGGATTTCCAACACATTTTCTGTGAGATTAGAGAAAAATTTTATAGATAGTCCATCAGTACTACAGGATGATTTGCTTTTGATACAATTGATTGTTTGGATAAGTTCAGAGTTATCGACTGGTCGTAAAAAGAATGAATTCGAGACCTGTCTTGAATTAGGAAGATAGGAAATGGGATCTTGTTGCGGCAAAATTGTTGATGTTATATTTTTACTCACATTAACGAAGTAGTCGTTTAGACTTTCAGGATTTGGAAGGGAAAATGATTGAGCTGTGTGAGTTTTATTTCGAAGATCGTTTATGATAGACCAAGTTTCTTTTGCAACACTTTTAGAGCTTCCCAGACGATTTTGATAATAGGCTTTTTTAGCTGACCTGGCAAGTTTTAGATATGTTGTCCTGTACTTCATGATATATTCAGTGACAGCAAAATTGGTAGTAAATTTCTTGATGTATAGTAGTGAACGCATGTTCTTAGCTGATATGCGAATACCTTTCGTAACCCCAATGAGATATGTAATAACTACGGCATAAGGATGAACGTCAAAAAAAACCAAATATATGACCGTCAGTAAGAATCCAATAAATGACACTAGTATCACAATAAATGGTACCCTACTTGAAAAAGTAAACGAATACAAATTCTTGGGAACCCTTATCAATGAAACAGGTGACCAAAATCACGAGATAAAAAGACGTATTGAAATTGCCAGGTCTACTTTTATAAAAATGAAAAAATTATTTTGTAATCGTGATATTGGTATTCATCTACGAACTAGAATGTTAAAATGCTATGTATTCAGTACTTTGCTCTACGGTGTTGAGTCATGGACTCTTAAACAGAGGAATATTAAGAATCTTGAAAGCTTTGAGATGTGGTGCTACCGCCGTATACTAAGAATAAGTTGGGTGGATAAAATTACAAATGAAGAAGTAATATGCAGAATAAATAACGAGCCAGAAGTTCTACTGAATATAAAAAAGAGAAAACTTGAATACTTAGGCCACCTGATGAGGGGACAAAAGTACACATTCCTACAAAATATAATGCAAGGAAAAATCCAAGGACGAAGAAATCCAGGCCGTAGAAGAATGTCCTGGATGAGAAATTTGAGAGAGTGGTTTGGCTGTACCACTAACGAATTGTTCAAAACAGCAGTAAATAAAATTAGAATCGCCCTAATGATATCCAATCTCCGATAGGAGAGGCACTCAAAGAAGAAGATCCTACCGTTACAATCACGCTAGCGAAGGTTTCAGAATCTTCCGTTTTGCTTTACTGTAATCTGGAATATCTTGAACTTTTTTTCCGAGTACATTTATTTGGTCATCTATTTTTATTTTGGAAATCTATTATCCTATATAAACCATATTATATTTTCTTTTCTATATACTTCACGGCCAACAAATAAAAATCTGGTTAAATAATATTTTTCTGAAGCTGTTTGTTTGTGGCATCTTATGCAATTTATTATTTTATTGGGAAATAAGCCACAATTTCAGTTTTTAATTTCCGAAGTGGAAGTCGAAACGTCAATAAATTGCATTTTTAGCTTAAATTGTGGCTCATTTCCCAATAAAATAATAAAACAATATTTATCTTATACGGTTCTGAGTAGATTCCTTCTACTTTACTTTACAAGTATATTTTTTATTTTAGGATCTCATGTTATCGAACAAGAACGGCAAAGAGTAAATGCATTAAAGCAAAAAGTACAAGAAGAAGTAAAGACTAAGTGGGCACAAAGAGTTCAAGACTGCGATTCCCTAAATTCTTCAGAAGAACTTGAGGAAGCACGAATTAGGTAATAAATCTTATTTATATAATGTTATGTTCTACTTTAACTATTTATTTAGATTGATTGGCAAATTATTAATTTAATTAATTATTCAATTACTTTAATCACTGCCTATGTAAAACAAAAACTAAATTCAAATTAAATATTCCAATAAATTTTATTCTCAGGGCTAATTCTGCATTTGATACAATACATATGATTTGTGGCTTCTAGTATTTCTAGTTGCTTACTTCTTCCAGGATGGAACAGGGAAATTAAAAACATTCAATATCATATAAATGTATTATATTATTCATTTACCAAATAAGCCGTGTACATATGATTCCAAAATACTAAATTTAACTTTGTTGCAACAATTTCTAACTTATTAAATCAAACTTTAATTCTGATATCTCTTTGTTTTAACGAAAAAAAATTATTTAAATAAATTATTATTTTTTTCATATTAAATTCAATAAATTTTACTTTTATTCATTTGACTTGAATTCTTATAAATTTGAAATGACTAACTGCGTTATAATAATATTCAATAAAAAAAATAAGCAAATATGGTTCTGATATAAACAAATTCTCTCCCTTCCGACAAATGATTTGACTAACCTTTTTGTTTCTTCACTTCCTCCTTTTTCCGGATTGCGTGGTCCTCGATGCTCCCAACGTACTCTCTGGATGTTGCGAAAAGGTCCCTCTCATCCAAACTGCTTTCACAACAACACACAGGACTTGCTCGAATTCTCTTACTCAATTTTCTCCTTGCTCGATATCTTGTGCAAATAGATATCAATTAGCTACTCGTTCTAGACAAAACAAGGAATCTCCCTCGGACCAGGAATATTAACTTTTCAACCGGTCGACGATTTGGTTTCAACTTGATTCTGCTCGCAAATGCCGATCACAACACTATACACTGATTTCTCACTTTTGAAAATTGGACTGCTCTCATCAGATAACCATTATACAGTGACCCTCTCTTCTCTCGCAAATCCAGACTCCAACTTTCTTATCCCTTCTACCAATCTTTTCTACCCAATCAAAAACAAGCCTCTCTCAAAACCTTCCATACCACATTTCTGAAGAACCAAATATTTTTCTATATAACTTTCCAATTTCTCAAATTTTAAGAAATATCATAATTAGATTTTTTCTACATATTACTTTTACTTCTAAAAACTAAAACTATGTTTACCATCATTAAATCTTCCCGGAAACATTTTTAAAACATTATTGTTCTCGCCAAACGATATGTCCAATTTCTAATCCCAAATTGTTTGTTAGTGTTCACTTCGTCGAATCATTATCACTAATCGTTTTCACTTTCACGAAACTTTGTTTAATAGCTAAATTAGATTGGGATGAGAATCTATGATCTAATGGTCTTCGATATAAATTTAATTTTCTTTTTAAATGATAAACTATAATTTTTTTGAATTAAAAAAAAATTCTACAACAATAAATATATTCTTCATTGGCCTTTTTCGAACTTTAATTAAAATTCGGCATATTTCGCGCTAATTGTGATATTGGGCATTTCGTCACCTTTGTTGTGAGAGTCCCTTCTCCCCTCGATTTCATAATGAACGTGAATGACACCATTGTTTAAAAGAACTAAAAAAGTTCTTTTTAAGCAATGGTGTCTCAGGGTATTCTCAGCGTCGCAATCCTGGTTCAGCGGACAACCCAAGTATTTAAATTGGCTGACTTGTTCGATTTCTTCTCCACAGATATCTTTTCATTGAGGTAATTATTTCTACTTATAATCATTATTTTTGTCTTCTTGATATTTATTTTCAAACCTCGAGCTTCGCTTGCAAGAGTTAGATCATTTAAAAGGCATTGAAGATCTTCGATGTTATCTGCCACTATCGCTATGTCATCAGCATACTTGATGTTATTAATAAATATTCCGTTAACTTTAATTCCCTTATTAGAGTCTGCCACTGTTTCTGTGAAGGCTTTTTCGACGTATAAATTGAACAACATTGGAGACAGTATACAACCTTGCCTTCTTCTTCTTTAGCCCATTTCTATCCAGCTTTGGGCATAGACCTTCCCCAAATCTTTCCATATCTGTCTGTCCTTGGCTGCGCTTTTCCAGTGAGTTCCTGCAGCTTATCCAATATCATCCTTCCATCGCGTCTGAGGTCTTCCTCTTCTTCCTGTCCACGGTCTCCAGTTTTGTATTTCAGCATTCCAACTTTTATCTTCGTGTCTCGCATTGTGGCCCGCAAATCTCCACTTTAACCCTGTTATATGTTCAGTTACATTTTTTACTTTTGTTTTCCCTTTTATCCATTTGTTTGATATTCTGTCTTGCATTTTTATTCCTTTTTATTCCCAACATGTATCTTTCCATTTTTCTTGCCTTACTCCTTTTTTAATTGAGAAATCTTCTGTTTTCTTGAAATTTTGAAGACGTACTCTAGCAGTCTGGTTCTAATACAGATTGGCGATAATTCTTATGTCCTTGGCATCCAATCCCAACTCTTGTAGGTATTTTATCATTAGTTCGTGTTTTACATTATCGAATGCTTTCTCATAATCGATGAAACAGATAAAACATCCTTTCTTTGATCTAAACAATTCTGTATTAATGTTTGCATACTAAAGATCGCTTCTCTCGTGCCAAGTCCATTTTTGAAACCAAACTGGCACCAGCCACTGACCTCTTCACATTTCTTAAATAATCTAGTGTGTAATATTCTCAAGAAAAGTTTTAAAAAGTGACTCATTAGACTTATTAGTCGGTGGTCCTTGCAGAAGTTCGCACGTGGTGTTTTGGGTAGGGCGATAAATGTAGAGCGAAGCCCATCTTTTGGAACCTGGCCCGTATCGTAGATGTCGTTTAATAGCTTTACAATAATGTCTAGGTTTTCTTCATTAAGTAACTTGATTGTTTTTGCATACATATCATGTGGTCCTGGGGTTTTGTTACTTTTTAATAATTTGATAGCGTGTACAATCTCAGCCTTCGAAATACTTGGGCCATACAAATGGTCTCCCAGTTGTGGTGGCTTCTGTGTTCTGTGATCATTGAACAAATTGGCTGTGTACATTTTCCAAGTATTAAGTATATCTCTAGGGTTCGTTATTAGTTCATTTTGGTCATTATGTATACCAGTGACTTGTTTTTTATTGAAGATACCAGTAATTTCCTAAATTTTCTTGTGAAAATTGAAGCTGTCGCCAAGTTTACATAGGTATTCAGCTTCAGTGCAAAGTGTTGTCATCCAGATCTCCTTCGCCGCTATGATTTCTTTAAGAATTTGACTGTGTATATTTATGTACCCTACCTGGTCCTGCCTAATCTTACACTGTCTGCGTTATTCCATCATCTCTAAAATTTCTTCTGCCATCGACTCATTCTTGGTAGTTGTTTTATTTTCGAGAAGAAAGGTGTTGTTTCACATCATCAAAAATGATTCTTTTATGGTGGTCCATAACTTTTCAACATCATTCTCAGTTGTCATATTAGGGAACCTATTGTTTATTTCTCAGGTGTATGCTTCTCTTGTATAACAGTTTTTGAATTTTCTAATGTTTACTGATACCTTATGTTTTTTCCTTTTAGCTGTAGTGATTTAATATTTGCTATTAAGGGATTGTGATCGGATCCTATGTCTGCTCCAGGTAGTGCAGAGACCTTAGTGATAGCATTCCTGTACCTTCTATTAATTGTTACGTAATCCTCCATTTGTTAGTTACGACCTCCATTTGTAAAGCCTCCTGGGTTGTAACTTATACAAAGTATTCTTATGATTTGGTCTTTGTCTTGACAGTACTGTATCAATAGAGAGTTATCAAGTAAAATGCTATCCATCCGTTATTTTGACACGTAATCGCTATTTTTTTACGGTATAAGTTTTAACGTATATGTAATTTCAGAGTTATCAAGTGGTAGAATTCGTGCTTTACGTTAATAGTTGGCAGCTGTTAGTCAAATGTTGTATTTGACAGCAATATAATTAAATTTGTTTATATTTTTTTCTATTTTTGTTTTCTTTCACCCAAAATACATAATATTTTGTAATTTCGCCTGGTTTTGTAGAAATTGGGTTTAAAATTTTTTCTAAAGAAATATTCTAAAGAAAGAGATCTTAGAACAAGCAATATTACTTGAGGCCAATGACGAAGATGTAGAAAAAATTTTGAAAATAAAATGTTTTCCACCAAATTTCCACTAACTCCAAATGTCAAGAAGATGGTCAACCAAGAAAACAAAGTAAAGACACCTGTTAACGTACAGAAATAAAATTGCATAACACAGAACAGATTACATAACAGAACGAATATCCCTAAAATATCATATGCAAGGAAATATTACAGTAGAAAACACACTTAAAGAGAGGGCAAATAAATATAAATATGTGTGTGGTTAGAGGCACCGAAACTTTAGAACAATTACCAACCAATTTTGGCATTTATGATGATCAAATCATTTCTCTGTAGTAAAAACATTAATCTCAGGCTTAGATCAACTGCCTTGGTAGTGCAGTGTTAAGAGTGTCAACTTACTGAATCCTATTTTTATGAGCTATATGGTTTTAAAGTCTATTAGTAGGGTGCTAACCTGGCTGTAGACCTCCTCCTTTATCTGGGCTTGGGACCGGCAACAGTTCTGTCGAGCTACTCGATCCACCCAACAAAACTGCAGGCGAAGTTACAGTCACAACACAAAGACTACTAGAAACGGCAGAAATGAGGGTATGTACTGAGAAAAATTACAGGAAATACGTTGAGAGATCGAAAGAGGAGTAAAGACATTAAAAGAAAATGTAACGTACAGTGTATAAACGAATGGACCCTAAAGAAAAAAAAAAAGGATGTCATAACCACAAGCAGAATGAGGGAGACACGTATAGTCAAAATAGCAACATATAAATCACCAATCGGTAAAGAAGTTCGGCCGACCGCGCAAAAGATGAAGTGGCAACCTTCCATAGAGGCACTAATCCGCCAATGAACAAGCAGAATTGCTTATAAAGAGAAGAAGAACTTGTTAAATGTAAAAACTTTGTGAATTTGAATCTCAGTCAAGATAAACATTTTTATTAAAAATGTCTCTTTCTCAGATCGCCGATCAGTACCGCACAATATACCACAATCAACCTTCAAAATTAAAAAGAAAACATTTTAATATGTTGGACATATTGTGAGAGGACCTCAATATTCGCTGCTACAAAACAAAATGGAAGACAAAATAAAAGGCAGATACTAAGGTATTGGCTTGTGCTAACAATAACCACCTTGTTAGAGCAGCTGAAAATAAAGTCAAGATTGCCATGTTGATCTCCAACATTCGTCACGGAGGTAGATCATCTAGAAAAAGAGTGATGACAATAATTGCTGTGAGTGATTGGATAACGCGAAACATGTTATGTAACTAAGTTAGCACATTACGTTTGTGTACTTAAAGAATATTCTTGTTTCAGGGAATTAGATCAACAAATTAACGATTATCAACGACCGACATATGAACAAAATTCAATAAATTTGGTAAGTTTTCTTTTTTATTTTTTTCTTTGGTGTGTTTAAATTTCTTTTTGGGAATTCGAATGAGTTTATCTTCCATCTTTATATCCGTTACTAGAAAGTCTGGGTTTGAACAACTCAATAGGTTGTACATATCAAAACGATATTATTTAATTTATAATACAGACATTCAACTCTGCAACATTTCAAAATAAACTGAAATAAATAGACTTGCAGCAAATATCAATTATGTTTTGAAGTTTCCTGGCGTATATTTTAAAAGAATCCATTTTAACGACAACACAAAGCTCACCAATCTAATGAGCCACATACTTAAAATATTCCTTAAAATTATACAATTAATACCTTGGCTGCGTTACGGGACAAATACACCTCGTATTAGATTAACGGTTGGCTGTGGCGACTTTGTCGTAACGCATGGTGGCAAATGGAGTATACGGGACGCGATTTTACAAAAGCTATATTAATTCAGTCTTGGGGCGACTGAATTCGAGTAGGTTTTGTATGCAGAATATTAGTTAGTTACATATTCTATTCTATTACGGTCCAGAAGTTAACTGTATTGGTGTATGATCTGTAAGCGAAATTCTTGATTATATATTGAGTAAATGTCTATCCAGCGATTCTCAATCGGTGGTACATGTACCACTGGTGGTACAATTCATTACTTGCGGTGGTACACAAAACACAAAAAAAATTAAAATAGTAGTACCTACTTAGTAAGTCTTCATAATACACTCTAAAAATACAGGGTGTAACAAAAATACAGGTCATAAATTAAATCACATATTCTGGAACCAAAAATAGTTCGATTGAACCTAACTTACCCTAGTACAAATATGCACACAAAAAAAGTTACAGCCCTTTGAAATTACAAAATAAAAATCGATTTTTTCCAATACATCGAAAACTATTTGAGTTTTCTTATTAAAAACGGACATGTGGCATTATTATGACAGGAAAATATTTAAAAAAATTCTGCACCTCATAAAAATTTTATGGGGGTTTTGTTCCTTTAAACTCCCCAAACTTTTGTGTACGTTCCAATTAAATTATCACTGTGGCACCATTAGTTAAACACAATGTTTTTAAAACTTTTTTGCCTCTTAGTAATTTTTCTAACTAGTTTGTATCGAAATATTTTGAATATTTGTCAAATCCACCACATATTTGTATACTGTTAAGTACGATTATAGAGACCCTATAATAATATGAAAATTTATTTATAAATTACAGATTTTATAAGTATATTTTGAATCATATTAAAAAAGAAGCCACATCTCGATAAAAGGTGCCTTATCGGAAAAATACTAAGAGGCAAAAAAGTTTTAAAGACACTGTTTTCAACTAATGGTACCGCAATAATAGTTTAATTGGAACGTACACAAACATTTAAGGGGTGTAAAGGCACAAAATCTCCATAAAATTGTTATGTTAACATATTAAAAAAGAAGCTGCATCTCGATTAAAACTGGTATATCTAAAAAATACTAAGAGGCAAAAAAGTTTCAAAAACATTGTGTTTAACTAACGGTACCACAATAATAATTTAATTGGAACGTACATAAAAGTTTGGGGGGGTTTAAGGGAACAAAATCCCCATAAAATTTTTATGGGGTGCACAAATTTCACTATAATTTCTTTTTAAGATGTTCCTGCCATAGTCATGCCACATGTCCATTTTCAGTAAAAATCTCCAATAGTTCGATATATCGGAAAAAATCGATTTTCATTTTGTAACTTCAGAGGGCTGTAACTTTTTTTTGTGTGCATATTTGTACTAGGGTAAGTTAGGTTCAATCGAACTATTTTTGGTTCCAGAATATGTGATTTAATTTATGACCTGTATTTTTATTACAACCTGTATATGTGGTACCAAAAATAATAAAAAGAACTGTAGGTGGTACATGACTCAAAAAGTTTGAGAACCGCTGGTCTATACTGTTTCAGTCATGTAAGTAAAACTAATCAAGTATTTACTTAAATGGATTTATTATTTTATCATAAAATTTAGATATATTTTGAAAATTAAAATGAATAATATATTTGGATATGATTAAAAATTAAAAACAAATGAATAACTACTAATGTACGAGTATATTACAGTATGTCCCTGTAAGTTGGAACCATATGGAAACCTTTTTTATTATTACTTTTACGAAAAAAAGTTGTTCTTTATAAAAAATTTTGCATGGTCGAAAACCTAAGATACAATCATGAGATATCAAATTTTATTAATTGTATACGACGTATGTCAAAAAATATGATTTCCTCTCAAGAGTAAAGCACATTTATATTCCACAATATTGAGAATTGTTCTTATCGAAAGTTGTTTGGAATTAAAAATTATGTTCTAATGCGCAATTACATTCTTCTAATTGAATTTTTTTTTTGAAGATACCAAACATCATTTTTATTTAGGTATGATAACTCCGAAATTATTAATTCTACCAAAAAAAGTTATTCTATATAAAAAGTTTTGCACGTTCTACGAAATAAGATTTAATCATAATATTTCACATTTTATCAATTTTATACGGGGTATGTCAAAAAATAATATGAATTTCGCGAGTACAGTACCTTTATTTTGCATTTTATTATAAAAAGTTGTTCAGAATTAAAAAACATGTATGAATATACAATTACATATTTTTAATTGAAATATTGTGAACTATAAAGGTATTTTGATAAAACTTGATATCAGATGATTGTATCTTAGGTTTTAGACCATGCAGAATTTTTTATGAAGAATAATTATTTTTTTCGTAAAATCGATAATAAAAAAGTTTTCCATATGGTTCCAACTTACAGGGACTGGGACATACTGTATATACTCGTACATTAGTAGTTGTTCATTTGTTTTTAATTTTTAATCTTATCCAAATATTATTCATTTTAATTTTCAAAATATAACTTAATTTTATGATATAATAATAAATCAACTTAAGTAAATAGGTACTGTAAATGACTGAAACAGTATAGACTTTTACTCAATAATAATCAAAAATTTCGCTTACAAATCATACATCAATACAGTTAATTTCTGGACCGTAGTAGAATATAATATGTAACTAATATTCTGCATACAAAACCTACTCGAATTCAGTCGCGCCCATGACTGAATTAGTATAGCTTTTGTAAAATCGCATACGGGATATATTATGCCTCGTAATGCACTCAACGTAATGTAGTCAAATTAAGATAACGGTGTATATACAGGGTAATTTATTAAGGATGTCCAGTCTCTGAACTGTAGATTCTAGATCCCAAAATATTATGAGTTAACCCAAATCACTTAAATAAAATGGCTCGTTAATAGGTTACAAGGTATTTTGTACCCAGTTCTTTAAAACCATTTGACATAAATACTTATCATACTTGGCAGAAATTGTAGGTACTGTACACTAGTGTACACCCTACTAAATTATGATACATAAACTTTTCTCGCTACTACTAGAGGCGTACGACAGGGGACAGTGAATTGTTGACTCCTCCCAAATTCTACGCCACTGGCAGAATTGCTACTTTATCGCAGTTTATTACTATTCTCCAATACTTTATATATAAATAATATACTCTTCATTTGTAACGATAATCATTCATTTTCGGGATTGCATCGCATGGCTTACTTCTGTAACTTCCCAATTGTTTTATTTATCGATCTTTAATTTGTCTACTGCTATTCTAATCTCGACTATTGACTCTTTTCTCTGTTGTCTGCTTGGCCTAATCGTATATCAGGGTTTCCCTCCCTCCTATCACCCTCAAGCTTTTCCTTAACATGTTCTGTACATCTCTTTCTTGCTGATATGTAATATATTATCCTCGTTATATCTACACATCGTTGTTCTGTGTTTGAGTTTTATTTCTCCTTTTGTTGAGTTTCTCGTAAAACTTCCTTGTCTCTTTTGACTTATTTAGTTCTTGTAGTTCTTGCAGTTCTTCATTAAAATTTTCTAGCTTCTTTCTTCGATGGATTTTCTTTTCTTCTTTACGTATTCCTCCCCTGTTTGTCGAGTTTTGTGCCCCGGTTGCATCATTAAATATGCTCTGTTTTTTCTTTCTATTATAGTCTGACATTACAGTTTCTTCTTGTTCTTTGTTTACCTTCTTTGTTTCTTCTTTTATTATGTTTCTGCACTCTTCCCACTCCACATTTACGTTTTCGTGTTTTAGCCTGTTTTCTAGTGTAACGTTTATATTTTTTTATATTCTCTATTTGTTCGTATCTTTCAGCCTTTCTAAATTGTATCGTTTACCTCTTTCCATTTTTATGTTTGAAATTCTTGCCCTTACATTATATTTGATTGATGTGACCACAACCACAGGGTTACTTAAGTTTCCGGGGTTCCACCACGTGAAGGTGCGATTGGAATTCAGTAGTATAGTCTAGTGACGCTCACTGGATACAGCGTCATATTTTGCGCATCACTACTCCATTTGAACCTCTTTGAAGATATGTATCCGACCTATTTTCTTGCCATTGTTTATATAATTTTCTCGTCTCCTTGATTTTTTCTTGAATCTCATTTGACCATCACCAGCTCTCTGTATTGTCAAATTTAATAATACTGACGGTATTCTTCCAAATGGTATTTGGATTTCCTTTCATGTTCCAGCACATTTCTTCTACTAGTTTTGCCCTATATAAATATTCTTTCTCATCTTTTAACATCTACCACTGAACCGTCATTCAATCAGATAACTAGGAGAACAACAGCCCAATATTAAAAATTATTTAAGGAAAATTATGAAACTGAAAGTTTTTATATTAAGTTCAGAGAAAATTGGAAAAATTATAGTTATTCGTAAACTATTATCAAATGTGTATTAGATATTGTTTATTTGTTTTGAACCTCTTTGAGTTAAGAGGCTATTGGGACCGTGTAAGTTCGGAAAAGCGACACCTGGTTTCATAGCTCGGCAACATTTTTCGCACTTTTAATTATATTGGCCAATCATATTAGTGCCCTGGACAATTCTCAAGGCCATAGCCCAAAAAAATCATAAGAAGAAAAGCAATATTAAGGTTATGTTATTAAAAGGTAAACAATTGTATGTAGTAAATAAAATTAATTATTAAAATGCACTACTACAAACAAAATACAATTAATTAAATTTACTTTTATATAATAATTGCATATAATATCAATATTGTGGAGCAACATATAATTTTTCTTCCTCATTGACAGTAGATATGAAATATACGTCAATTTGACAATTTCAATTGACAATGAATTATTTAAGAAAGTTGCAAGATTTTTCCGCTATTCGCGCACGATCGTTTCTCGTATCCCTTCCAAGTACTTGTCGTGATATTTGGCATACATATGCTTAATATAGTGAAAAATGGCGGTACAATTTGAGAAATATGTTAGTATGTGGAGCTTACTCTATACTTAAATAAAATATTACAAAAAACAGTCTGTATCGCCATTAAGAAGAATAAAAAATACCCTTTATACAAATAAACTTTTTTATCCCATGCCTAGATTTTGTGTCACATTGTAATTACGAAAATCGGTTACCTATAACAAGAAATCGAACTTGACTGACTTGGCAACATTTAGCGCGCCTATAAGTATAATAATTATTATCACAATATTGTGCCTTCGTTTTTGATAATATAAAGTTTATTCGCATAAGCTATGCACTAGATGTAAACATTAGTTGACAGGGATGTCGTCGTCAGCAACGAACAAGATGACTATTTGGTTCAGGTTTTGAATATTTTTGGATACCAGTTACTTGTATAATCGCGTAAATTATTCATTAATTTACGCGACGTTGTGCACTTTTTGGATGGGGAAAAAGTATTAAATTAGGGAACGTCATCGCGACCGTTATCGCTTCGAAGAAATAAATTTTTGAAGTGAAAACTTCTTGAGGGATGTGCACTTTTTGGATGGCGAAAAAGTATTAAATAAGCGACCGTCATCGCTTCGACGAAATAAATATTTGAAGTGAAAACTTCTTGAGGGACGTTGTGCACTTTTTGGATGGGAAAAAAGTATTAAATTAGGGAACGTCATCGCTTCGAAGAAATCAATTTTTGAATTGAAAATTTCTTTAGGGACGTTATGCACTCCTTCAGCTCTTAATTTATTTACTATAAGAAGTTTTCACTTCTGTCGGCACTCCCACGAGTGCCTTCAATTTTTTTTCACTATCTATGTATTCAGTGATTAGAATAATTTATATACTATACAATAAAAATTAATAAGCGAGAAAGGAGAAAAAGGGATGTTAATAATATGTATATACTGTTACTATGGAACGAGTAGCCAAATTTTGAACACCTTTAACAACTAAAATCGTTGTTTACGTGCACTGCATGTCTTATTGAAATTTATTTTAGTGTCACGTACTGCCGACGCACTGTTGCCGCACTGTTGAAAGTTTGCAGAACTTTCGAAAAAAAAAAAATATTGATGACTCGGATGTAGACTCGGAGATGAACATGAAATCAATTAAGCCTCCCTACGTCGCAATATCTTTTGATTTTATATTTATTTTAAATTAATTTTTATAATATCAGATTTTATAATATAAAATTCTTAAATAGATAATATCAGTAAAAACAATTGCAAAAAAATTGGCAACGTTTATATAACCAAAGTACAACGGGAATAAATTTTAGAAATTGCCAACCACTAATTCAAAATGAGAGATGGTTTAAAAATGAGTCCAATAGGTTATTTATAAAAACATTAAATATAATAAGATCAAATCACGCACTAACCCCAGCATACAAACACAGCATAGGTATCAGTGATAACACATATTGCGCCTGTGGTGGAATTGGAGATCTACAGCACCTCATATTGGAATGTGGACAGTACAGACAAAATATTAAAATAATGTATGAAGAGTTAGTTGATCTAATTGCCCTTTACCTATTAATTTAAATGAAATTATTTTTCCAAAAAATAAGCAGACGTTAAAATGTCTTTATAAATAGGTAACGTCCTGCAAATTTAAATTTTAAATAGGCTTAGGTAATAAAATTAAAAATAATTGTAAACATATCACACAAAATTGAAAAATGTATCCATAAATATTATAACACACTGTAAATTTAGATTATAAGTAGGCGTAGATGATTAAATTAATTGTTATTGTAATACCATACAAAAAACAAAAAGTCTGGCTAATTGGCTAAGCCAAAGCCATTATAAAATAAAATAAAAAAAAATAATTTTTAGTATGCAACATTTTTCTGCATGTGCTGAAAATTAATAAAACTCCTTATTAATTAGATCTACTTGCTGACCTCCCCCTTAATTTTTGGGTCATGAACACAGTGCCAATTTTAAATTCTACTACCATAGTGCAACAGATGTTTTTTCTGTTATTGTCAGCTGAGTTATTTAACGGTATTTAATTTGGTAGCAATATAAAAACGTGTTCAGATGCCAAAAATAATAAAATAAAGGACAGTCGTCCAAAGACGATTAGTTATTTTGGTACAATCCACAAGATATATTTCAATTTTGAGATCGCTTAATTATTAGAGCGAGACTAGGCTGCCGTTTTTCTATATCAATGATACAACCTGATTCCTTCGTCTTTATTCTTCTTCTTATTTTGCCCTTTAATTCGTCCAATTTTGAACATAGGCTTCCCCCAGTTTCCTCCATTCGCTTCTGTTTAGTGCTTTCTGTTTCCAGTGCGTTCCTCCTATCTTTTTAATGTCGTCTCCCCATGTCATCTGGGGCCGTCCTCTTGCTCTCTTTCCTGTCCATGGTCTCCATTGTTGTATCCTGCTATTCCACCTATTGTCCGTTTGTCTAGCGTTATGACCTGCAAAGCTCCATTTTAGCCTGGCTATATGTTGGCCTGCGTCTTTGACTTTTGTTTTATTTCTTATCCAGTTCTTTGTGTCTTCATTATTTTATCCATGTTTGCCTTGGTCAAGGTCCATGTTTGGCATACGTATGTGAGAATTGGGAGTATGCACTGGTCAAACACTCTTGTTTTTAAGTATTGTTGTATTTTTTTATTCTTTAGGACCCATTTTAATTTTCCAAATCCTGCCCAGACTAATCTGGCCCTTCTTTTTACCTCCGCTGTTTGGTTTTCCTTATTTATTTTTCCCAAATATATATATATATAATCATTAACCGCTTCTATTGTGGTGTCGTTTAGTATTACGTTTCTATTATCTTGTGTGTTTGTCATTATTATTTTTGTTATTATTTAAATTAGCAAAATTGAACTCATTTCCGTCAATTATTGCCGAATTACAAATTTATCATTTTTTATCACTTCAAAATACATTTTGGAAAATGGATTGTTAGAAAAACTTTCTAACATAAGGATAATTATAATTTCTACTTATATAATCTTAATAAAATTCGTCGCATCCTTGACTATTTCAAAACAAACACATCTGCCTTTTGTAGTTTCCAAATTAACTAACTCCGAGAAAACACTGCTTCTCGGGTGGCCTCCCTTTTGAGTCGGCGATACAAGGAGCTTTGCACTATGAAAACATTCGATTCTAAGATACATCCTGTTTCCCACAGGCTCGGTCGAAAATAAGAACAATCTTTATACCTTTAACTTGACCATGTGTGATTTAAGCTGTCTAGATGTTGGAGTTATGTTTCCTAAAATCAATAAAGGCCTTTGTCCCTACCGGACAGAATTAGAGCTTCTGTTTATTTCTGAAACGTAAATTAGACACGCATAGGACTTTGATAAATGAGTCCCCCTTCTTTTTCCGAAACCCGAAGGAAAGAAAAATCTTTATGCTTTAGTCGGTTTTAGTTTCTCAGTCACTTATTAGCCACCCTCATGGCTAGACGCTCGCGTTTTTAGCTCTACTTAGAATGTATTCTCTCGAATGATTACATTCTCACTTCACGGCTCGCATTTTCTTACTAACATTACCTACTCGGTTCTTCACGCGAATTAATTCTCTCACTCTTTATTAATCACATACTTGACTCTCAAATCGCGGTTCACTTTACTGTCAATTTTACATAGCATATTTATGTATGCTTTTTTGTAGTAAACCCAATAATAATTATATTGTATAGGACTTGTAAATAATAGTTATTGTGTATAAATAAAATAATTATCCCACACGTTTTTCAATCATTTCAACACCGATTTACACCTTGCTTCGACTCGACAAAGATTATCAGAGTCTACGTAATCAACCACTACAGAAGCTGGTTCCCGTCTTGTGTGAAGGACAAAATATATTCACCAGGTCCATTTAACCGCTGGTGAAGCGTTCTGCACATAATTTGGTGCATTGTTTGTTCAATTTCATTTCGTCATCATCATTTGTGTTTACAAAGATTCCTAGGGTTCTTACAAATCGAATGAAAAAAGATTCGTCCAACTGCAAAAATTTGGTAGGTTGTGGATTTTGGCTGCTTCGTTGCCGCGTATAATATTAATTTTTTATTTGTGTAGGTTTTTTTGATACCCATTTACCATTTTATAACCACATTTGATCATGGGTGATTTCAATGCAAAAATTGGCGAAGGAAAATGCTACCCTAATGTAGGGCCATATGGACTTGTAATAGAATTTTGCCAGGAACAGAATGTTGTAGTCGCAAATACATTCTTTAAATTACCTAAGCGACGCCTTTATACATGGAAATCGCCAGCTGACAAAGACAACAAAATCGTCAGAAATCAAATTGACTACATCCTAATAAAGCACAGATATCGAAACTCAATTCAGGCAGTAAAGGCATATCCAGGAGCGGACGTATCTTTTGATCACAGTCTTCTTATTGCTAGGTTTCAACTTTAACTAAAAGAGACGCAAAAAAGCCGCAACAACAATAAACTTAACATACAGAAACTTAAGTCAGAAGAAACAAAAGACAATTTGAAACATGAAATCAACACAAATCTAGATAGAAACCCAAGAAATAATTGCAACGTAGAACAACAGTGGCAATTCTTCAAAACCTCTATATTAGAGCCAAGTAATAAAGTACTTACAACAACCAAATGTAAGAAAGAAGAATGGATGACGGAGGAAATTCTAGAGTTGATGAATGAAAGAAGAAAAACAAAACAATTAATAAGACTCGCTATAAACAGCTTCAAAACCAAATAAGAAGAAAAATTAGGGAGGCTAAAGAAACCTACTTCTCTGAAAAATGTAAAGAACTAGAAGAACTTCAAAACATATATGACAACTTTAACCTACCTAAAAAATTCAAAGAACTAGCCGGAATAGGAAATAGAAGAACCTCAAATATATTGCTCGACAAAAACGGAAATATTATAATGGAGACAGAACGAAAACTACGACGATGGAAAGAGTACATCGAGGAACTATTTCATGACCAGAGAGAAGCTAGTACATCCGTAGATAGCCAAACCGGAGATGTAGGCCCAGAGATAACCAAATCAGAGGTTAGTCAGGCAATAAACTCTATGAAAACCAATAAATCTGCTGGTCCAGATGAATTACCTAGCGAGCTGATAAAGTTGGTCAACGAGAAAAACCTGGACATAATAGTAGAACTGTTCAACGCTATCTATACTACGCGAATCATCCCTAGAGAAATGTTGACATCAGCATTTGTGTGTTTGCCAAAAAAAGTGAATGCCAAAGAATGCAGTGACTACCGAACCATAAGCTTAATGTCACATACCTTGAAAATTCTGCTGAAAATTATCCACGCCAGAATACACTCTAAACTGGAGCTGGATATTAGTGACACTCAATATGGGTTCCGCAATGGAATGTGCACTAGAGAGGCATTATTCTCCTTCAACGTGCTGACACAGAGATGTTTGGATGTTAACCGTTCTCTTTACGTCTGTTTTATAGACTACAATAAAGCGTTTGATAAAGTAAAACATGACCGACTCATGGAAATTCTAAAAACTAAAAACCTAGATGAAAGAGATTTAAGACTAATAACACATCTCTATTACAATCAGCGAGCAATAGTAAGAATTGAAACAGAAACATCTGAAGAAATGGAAATAAAGAGAGGAGTCAGGCAAGGCTGCATACTATCACCTCTATTATTTAACGCTTATTCTGAAGAGGTAATGCGAGAAACTCTGGAAGATGAAACAGTCGGCATAAGAGTAAATGGAGTCTTAGTTAACAACATCAGATATGCAGATGATACAGTAATAATAGCCGATAATTTACAAGACCTGCAAATACTCATGAGTAAAATAGTAAGGTGTAGTAGGGAGTACGGACTCTCTCTCAATATCAAAAAGACAAAGTTTATGAAAATTAGTAAAAACAACCATAATACTAACGAAATCTTGATAGTAGAGGGCCAGCAGATCGAAAGAGTAAAAAAGTACACTTACCTAGGGACACTTATAACCGAAAATAATGACTACACTGCAGAAATCAAAGTCAGAATCGAGAAAGCACGTTCTAATTTTATGAAAATGAAAAAGGTCCTATGTAGCAAAGATCTAACATTAGCTCTTAAAGTACGCCTAACAAAATGTTACGTATATAGTGTACTATACTATGGACTGGAATCATGGACGTTAAATGTAGAGACAATGAGACGACTTAACGCCTTTGAAATGTGGACGTATAGAAGAATTATGAGGGTTTCCTGGGTAGATAGAGTTACGAACAATGAAGTACTGAGAAGAATAGGTAAAGAGAAGGAAGTTGAACTTACAATTAAAGAAAGAAAACTACAGTACGTCGGACATGTGATGCGGGGCGAGAAGTATGGCATCCTGCGACTCATAATGCAGGGAAAGATAGATGGCAGAAGAAGCATCGGCAGAAGACGAATTTCATGGCTGAAGAACCTGAGAGAATGGTTTGGATGCAGGTCAAAACAACTATTTAGAGCTACTGCCTCAAAAATTAAAATAGCTATGATGATTGCCAACCTCCGTAGCGGAGATGACACCTGAAGAAGAAGAACCACATTTGATGAGAGTCATGAAAATTACATTTTACATTTGCTTTGATGTTTCGATTTCCGTCAATATTCATCAATATTTTATGAAACCGAAATTATCTTATTCAATTTTATTATCGGTTAGTATGTATTTACATATAATATGTCAAATTTTATTTGTAGGTTTTTTAACTTCAATATTTACGTCGAGATTTTATTTGTTTCCGAAACTGTGAAATTAGCTGTTGAAAACAAAATGAATTACTATTAAAAAAATAGCTGGCGTTCATCCAGATATGTTGGAAATTTAATCTGATTAAAAATAAATAAAAAATAAAACGTACTTACAACGTAAAATATGAATATTTTTAGACGAGCGGCACACCCCCAAAAAAACGCTTATTTCTCAATATACGTCGCGTGGTGAATGGTTAATTTTGGTCATACATTATGTTTTTGATGGTGCTGAAAAGGAAAATGAGATTTATTTTGAATTGTATGTGGAAAAACATTATCAAAGTCGCAATTTTACCATAAAAATACAAAAAAATAAAATCACGTTTTTTGTTACCTCGCTACAACTCTGTTCCATTTTAATATTTTTTCTGAAATTTTTACAGTATATAGTTCCCACCTTTCTGAAGACAATGGTATCTGTTTCAAGCTTTCGGTCTTATTCTAACAAAAGTTATGAATTTTTTAAAGTATAAGGTGTAGATTCCTGAATTGCAATGTTTAATCGCAAAAGTTGAATGATGAAATTTGAAATTTAGCTTTTTAGTCACATTTATGTTAAAATATAGAGTACAAAGACGTTTTCTGGAAAGTTTTAGATCAAAATGTTTTATAGAAAAAAAACTTGGCGCAACTTTTAATATTGACGTTATAAATCCCATAATAATTCTTATTTTTCGAGATACTGATCATGGGCGGTGAATGGATAATTTTTTTTACTTTATGTTGTTGATGGTGCTGAAAACTAAAATGAAGTTTATTTTGAATTTTAGGTGGGAGAATATTGTCAAAATCGCAATTTTACCCTAAAAATAGAAAAAAAAATTAAGTCACGTTTTTTGCGTTTAACTCGTTACAACTCTGTTCCATTTTAATATTTTTTTCTAAAGTTTGTATAGTATATTATATTGCTCATCTTTCTAAAGACAATGGTACCTGTTTCAAGCTTTTAGTCTTGGCTAAAGTAAAAGGAGCAGATTCGTGAATTGCAAAGTTTAATCGCAAAAGTTTTAGATCAAAATATTTTAGAAAAAAATGGTGCAACTTTTAATATCGACGTTATAGATCCCCAAAATAACACTTATTTTTCGAGATACTGACCATGGGTGGTGAATAGATAATTATTTTGGTGTTACTTTATGTTTTTGGTGATACTGAAAACAAAAATAGAGTTTATTTGGAATTTTAGGTGGAAGAAATTTGTCAGAATCGCAATTTTACTCTAAAAATAAAAAAAATTAAATCACGTTTTTCTTAAAATTAAAAGTTGCACCATTTTTTTCTACAAGGCATTTACATCTAAAACTCCCCACAAAACTTCTTTGGACTCTATATTTTAATATAAATGTGATGAAAAAGATAAATTTCAAATTTTTTTACGTAACTTTTTCCATTTAACTTTGCATTCATGAATCTGCATCCTTTATTTTGTCGTTCGTTCAAAAATTCATAACGTTTATGAAAATAAGACTGAAAGCCTACAACAGGTCTCATAGTCTTAGACTATGGAACACAGACTTAAAAAAACATTAAAATGGAACAGAGTTGTAGCCACTTAAACGCAAAAAAAGTGATTTCATTTTTTTTATTTTTAGGTTCAAATTCTATAGCTAAAAATAGGATTTTGACAATGTTCCCCCAAATAAAATTTAAAACCTCATTTTCGTTTTCAGCATCATCCAAAACATAAAGTAAGACCAAAATTAGCCATTCACCGTCCATGGTCAGTATCTCGAAAAATACGCGTTATTTTGGGGATGTATAACGTCGATATTAAAAGTTGCACCTTTTTTGCTATACAACATTTTGATCTAAAACTTTCCAGAAAACTTCTTTATACTCTGTTTTAACATAAACGTGATTAAAAAGCTAAATTTCAAATTTCGTTACTTAACTTTTGCGATTAAGTTTTGCGATTCACGAATCTGCAGATTTTACTTTAAAAAATTCATAACTTTTATTCGAATAAGAATAAAAGCTTGAAATAGGTAACATTGTCTTCAGAAAGGTTAGCACTATTATACTGTACAAACTTCAGAAAAAAATATTAAAACACAAAAGAGTTGTAGCGAGTTAAACGCAAAAAACGTGATTTCATTTTTTTTTATTTTGAGGGTAAAATTGCGATTTTGACAATATTCTCCCACCTAAAATTCAAAATAAATATCATTGTCGTTTTTAGCACCACCAAAAACACAAAGTAAGACCAAAATTGGCCATTCACCACCCATGGTCAGTATCTCGAAAAATAAGCATTATTTTGGGGATGTATATGTATAATGTCGATATTAAAAGTTGCACCGTTTTTGTTTATATAACATTTCGATCTAGAACTTTCCAGAAAACTTCTTTGTACTCTATATTTTAATATAAACGTGATTAAAAAGCTAAATTTTAAAATTCGTCACTTAACTTTTGCGATTAAACTTTACAATTCACGAATCTGCAACCTTTTGCTTTAAGGTACTAGTACGCTTTAGAAGAAGAAAAATAAGAATGTTTTCAAGATTTTTTTCTCAGAACCTTTATTAAAAATGAACATAAAACTTGTTACATATTGTTGTTCTGAAGTTATTTCCTTGTGGCATTTTTATAATGAACTATTTTAAATGGGAAATAAGCCACAATTTTACCAAAAAAAGAATTTATTAACGTTTCGACGCCCAAGTCGGGTGTCGTTGTCAAAATACAAAATAATACTAAATAAACAAAAATGTTGTTGCGTAGTAAAAAATTCTTCTAATAATTTATTTAATCTGACGCATTTATATCGGCAATTCAGGCATGTATTATACATTTTAAAGTAGAAGACTTTAAAATGATATTGCCAATATTGATGAGTTGCGTTTCCTGGGACGACTTTACTAAAAGATAGTTCATTCGATTACATGAAATCAACCCTAACTCAAGAATATCCGCCACAAAATCATAGCATGTGATCTGTGTTTAAAAAGACAACAAATGCAACGATGGTAGTAAAATTCTCGCGTTATAGATTCCATAGTAAATCACGAGGGAAAACCAGGAAAAACCTCGTGATACTATCCCGACATCGTAAGTATTTGGGTTTACATTTAGTTTACTCTCAAAACTAATACCAAATTCTGACTTTAATGTATGTATGCTATTTTAAATTATAAATAATATTAATAATACATAGATATTATATAAATAAAACTAAAATATAAAATATGTACTTTTGTACTATGTATTTAATTATGCTAAATGAAAACAATTGTGTCGCAAATTCCTCGGTAGAATGCAGTAGGATGTGGTTACCCATACTAAAAGAGGAAGTCAATAGAAAGAAAATACCACGATTAGTAAGTCATTAACATATCGAGTTAGTACATATTGTATATTTTAGTTTTATTTATATAATATATATGTATTATTAATATTATTTATAATTTAAAATAGCATACATACATTAAAGACAGAATTTGGTATTAGTTTTGAGAGTAAACTAAATGTAAACCCAAATACTTACGATGTCGGGATAGTATCACGAGGTTTTTCCTGGTTTTCCCTCGTGATTTACTATGGAATTTCTAACGCGAGAATTTTACTGCCATCGTTGCATTTGTTGTCTTTTCAAAGACAGATCACATGCTATGATTTTGTGGCGGATATTCTTGAGTTAGGGTTGATTTCATGTAATCGAATGAACTATCTTTTAGTAAAGTCGTCCCAGCAAACGCAACTCATAAATATTGGCAATATCATTGTAAAGTCTTCTACTTTAAAATGTATAATACATGCCTGAATTGCCGATATAAGTGAGTCAGATTAAATAAATTATTAGAAGAATTTTTTTCTAAGCACCAACATTTTTGTTTATTTAGTATTATTTTGTATTTTGACGACACCCGACTTGGGCGTCGAAACGTTAATAACTTCATTTTTTTGGTAAACTTGTGGCTTATTTCCCATTTAAAGTAGTTCATTGTTACACATATTAATATCTAACTCTTAGAGAATACAAAAAATATATCTTTTTTCATTTATGCACGCACACTAATATTGTAGAGGCCGCAAAAGTCGAGGCCTCGAAAAAAAGTAGTTCCGATGGCGGACAGTTAATCTCAGGATTGGGATTTCTGAAACAAAAAAATCTTACGTCATTTGAAAAAGCAAGGTTTCTTACGTGACAATTTACCATCGTTAGAGAAAAATTCCTCAAAAAAAATTTTGCGGAAATTTGAAAAAAATTCGAAAAAATCGACCTTTTTCTTTAGTTTTACATGGTTAAAAAATATTTATTTTTTATGTTTTGGTCAAATTGTGGTCAATTGTCACGTAAGAAACTTTCCTTTTTCAAATGCCGTACGATTTTTTTGTTTCAGAGATCCCAATACGGAGATTAACTGTCCGCCATCGGAACTTCTTAAGCTTGTGGAAGATGAAACAGTAAATGTTTTGGTTGACCTCTTTAACTGCATTTATAAAACAGGAGAAATTCCTAAGGAATGGCTTCTGTCAACTTTTGTAACTATTCCAAAGAAAACAAACGCAAAACTGTGCACCGACCATCGCACAATAAGCTTAATGGGACACACACTAAAAGTATTTCTTAAAGTGATACATACAAGAATTCACAAAAAACTAGACGCTGACATCAGTGATACTCAGTTCGGGTTTCGAAACGGGCTTGGAACAAGGGAAGCACTATTTGCACTTAATATCATATGCCAAAGATGCCTGGATGTTAACCAGGATATATATATATATGTGCTTTATTGAATACAACAAGGCGTTCGATAAAGTTCGCCACGAACACCTGATGAGACTGTTGGTAGAGAAAAACTTGGATAAAAGGGACGTCAGAATTATCTTCAATATTTACTATAACCAGAAGGCGAATATTAGAGTAGAACGGGAAACAACCGAGGAACTCGAGATCAAAAAAAGGCGTAAGGCAGGGATGCATACTTTCACCAACCTTGTTTAACTTATATTCAGAAGATATTATAAACAGAGCCCTTGCTGACCAAGATATAGGGGTTAAAATAAATGGCACTTTAATAAACAATTTGAGATACGCTGATGACACAGTATTAATAGCAGACACCCCGGAAGATCTCCAAACACTGATAAACAGAATAGTAGAGTGCAGCGAAAAGTTCGGTTTATCACTTAACATCAAAAAAACAAAAATAATGATGGTGTCGAAATCTCCACAAAATTTTTCTGACATAACCGTACATGATCAAAGAATTGAGCGTGTTAGAAAATATAATTACCTGGGAACTGTTATTAATGAAAACAACGACAACTCTGAAGAAATCAAGATCAGAATAGAAAAAGCTAGAGCTATTTTTACCAAAATGAAAACAGTTTTATGCGGAAGAGAGCTAAGTTTAAATCTTAAAATTCGCCTCATGAGATGTTACGTGCTGTCAGTTCTTTTCTATGGAATGGAAGCTTGGACACTGAAAAAGATCGATACAAGGAAAATAGAAGCATTCGAGACGTGGATGTACCGCAGGATACTGAGAATATCGTGGACAGAGAGAGTGACAAACATGGAAGTGTTGCGAAGGATGCAGAAAGAAAAAGAACTTGCGCTTACTATTAAAAAGCGCAAACTGCAATACTTGGGACATATAATGAGGGGACAAAAGTACCAGCTACTACAATTAATTATTCAGGGAAGAATAATAGGTAAAAGATCCATTGGCAGAAGAAAACATTCATGGTTGAAGAATTTAAGAGATTGGTACAAGTGCAGCAGCTGCCAATTATTTAGATCTACGGTATCAAAAATACGCATAGCCTTGATGATAGCCAAACTTCGGAACGAGGACGGCACCTGAAGAAGAAGAAGAAGATCGGAACTACTTTGGTTGAGGCCTCGACTTTTGCGCCCTCTTCAATATAAGCGTACGTGCATAATTGAAAAAGATATTTTTTTTGTGCTCTCTAAGAGTCAGATATTAATATGTAAAAAGTTTTATGTCCATTTTTAAGAGGATCGGTACGTATTTTCGGCTGCAATGCTATTCAAATGGAGATTCATTTTTTTCGAATCCTGAGAAAACTAATAAGTATTTTTGAAAAATTTAAACGCAGAATGAAAGATTACGTTATTAGCGAGGGCCGAAAGTCCCTGAGAACTTCTATAATGTTTATTTTAATAAGTTACAGGGGTGAAAAACTAAGAGAAAATTTAGTGTGATTTTTAATTTCAAATATATCATTTAAAATAAACTTTTTATTTATTCTAAGGGACTTTCGGCCCTCGGCTATAATTTAGTCTTTCATTCTGCGTTTAAATTTTTCAAAAATATTTATTATTGGTTTTTTCAGGATTCGAAAAAAATTAACACAATGCCGTGGTAATATTTTCCAAATCTATCTTTGTCTTACAACGCACTCAGCCGAATATAATATTGTCAGCATATATTGTCAGTTAGACACTGACAATCAGTGACAATTTTAAATATTTGACATTGCATCGGGAATATGTTGAGTTATTGATTAAATATTATTGATATATAGTGTATTTGATAAATAATTGATTTAAGACGTGAACTTAATAAAAAGTTATTTATTGTGTATTATTTTTGGAAGATCCAAGCAGAGAATACATCAGAATAATAAATATATTCTGTGATCCAAGTATTTTGTTGTTAAAGATGTTCAAAATTGTAAGCGTTCCATAACAATATATTATTAAAAAATCACTTTAACACTTTTCCTCTTTTCTCGATTGATTATTAGTCTTTGTTGTACAAATAAATTATTACAATCACTGAATACATAGTTAGTGAAAAAATTATCACATTTATTAACTGAATTAATAATTTGCAATTATAAAAATAACAGTTATCCAAGAACATTCAAAACCCATCTCTTTAAATTAATGATGACATTTTCAAGTAGAATGACATTCTAGTAATGGTTACATATCCATACCAGTGTGAATTTTACTACACGTAATTTGCCGTGTAAAGACAGAAAAAGTAGGGATACACGTAAAATATTTGCGAATTATGTACCCATAGCCTTAATAAAGGTTCTGAGAAAAGAAGTCTTTAAAAAATGTTTAAAGTGTACTAGCACCTTAAAAAAGGCATAACTTTTATTATAATAAGACTAAAAGCTTGAAGCAGGTACCATTGTCTTTAGAAAGGTGAGCAATATATACTATACATACACACTTTAGAAAAAAATATTAAAATGGAACAGAGTTGTAGCGAGGTAAACGCAAGAAAACGTGATTTTTTTTTAATTTTTAGGATAAAATTGCGATTTTGACAAGGTTACTCCACATAAAATTCAAAATAAACCTCATTTTCAAAAACGTTGCCAAAAACGTTCTGTGATGTAGCCCTTTAAGGGATCTTAATTACAAGAGAACGGCAGTTCTCGCCAGTGGCG
The DNA here is from genome assembly GCF_917563875.1 of Diabrotica virgifera virgifera. Taxonomy (NCBI): domain Eukaryota; kingdom Metazoa; phylum Arthropoda; class Insecta; order Coleoptera; family Chrysomelidae; genus Diabrotica; species Diabrotica virgifera. Next base: position 122,749,103 of record NC_065450.1, read on the forward strand.
CACATCCACACTCCCCTACACGCGGCACTATATGTACACGAAATTTTCGATTTTCTAAATCTGACTGAATTGAAAATTGGGCCAACTCCCATCTTAAAGTTCAGAAAAAGACTCACCCATTCATATGTCAATCATTCATTTTGGTCCACGGGTGTGGATTTTACGGCCCTTCCTATTTAGGATCTGTTTTTCGTTCTCGTCCCCAAAACTCCCAAAAACTTCGAAAATTTAAATCCGACCTTTGCGGCTTCTGATAGTACTGATCATTACCTTTCTAACGCATGTCTAATTTTGAAAATCGGTTATAACATTCAAAAGTTACCGAGCTCAGAATTATGACTCATATTTTATTTAAAAAAGGGAAAATGTTTGTGGATATGTATGTATGTATGTATGTATGTATGTATGTATGTGGAAAAGTTAAACCGATTTGAATTTTTTTTCTGTGTTTGAAGAGGGGGTCAGGGCCGATTCAGAACCAGTGTAGTTTGTGACTTTTGACCACCCATAAGTCAGCTATAGAACTTGGTAGGTACAAAGCGGCATATTTTTTGGGGGTATATATCTTCGGTTCAAGAAGAGACAGGAGAACCGCAAATACACCAAATCAATAGCGTTGAGTTAAGATTTCAAATGGTGTCTAAGCCTTCAGGATCAGACACACACACGGCTTAGTATCGCCAAAAAACTGGAAAACTAAACTTTCAAAATTTTGATTTTTCGACAATTACTCAAAATTTCAATCTACGAATTGCGCCAATAACTGATCGTTTGTAGAAGGACTCTAGACGCGTCTAACGGTGTATACCTCATATCTGGGAAAATTCGATTTTTTAAGTTATAGGCTTCATAATTGTGATCAAATATATTTCCTATACGAAAAACGGTTTTTCAAGCTCAATAATTCCTGTAATAGCTTCAGTTATCATACTTGACCTTAGATGCATCAGATACTACTTGTCAGTACATTTCAAACTCATGTATAGTGATAAAAATCGGTTAAGCCGTTTAGAAGTAATTAAGCTACAAAAGTATAATAAAATTAACGATTATTCCCGAAATGGTTTATGTAGTTGTAGTGGTTACGACGCTAAATTTGATCTGGCAACGGGCAATCCGAGTTTATTAACCCCAATTAAATCCCAATAATTTTTTTCAATCTATTTCGAATTTAAAAAAATCTAGTGTACATTCGATGGACCCTAGATCATTTGGGAGATAATGCAACACAGGCGACCATTTATAAGCTTAACATGTAATCGAGAAAAATTGCATTCAACTTCATATATTTAATTTATAAAAAACTTTGAAAAGCTCCTGATACAAGAATAAAAAACCTCTAAACGCCGTAAAAATGAATGGCGCATACAATATTCCAGCTACAAAAGATCTGATATGAATATTACGTGGCGCGAAAATGTATTTTCATTTTGATGCAAAATAAAATTTTAGTTTTATTTTAAAAGATTAATATTTGCTAAATTTGAAGTAAACGCGCCACAAAAGGGTTTCAAAATTCAAACTGTATCAAAGTTACTCTTTTGTGGCACGTTTTACTTCAAATTTAGCAAATATTATGGAAAAATCTTTTAAAATAAAACTAAAATTTTATTTTGCATCAAAATGAAAATACATTTTCGCGCCACGTAATATTCATATCAGATCTTTTGTAGCTGGAATATTGTATGCGCCACTCATTTTTACATCGTTTAGCGGTTTTTTATTCTTGTAAAATATACCTTAAGGATTTTTGTACTTTTTGTAATCAACTTCATCACCAGTATTGGCATTCTAGAGTTGAACTAGATTAAGGTGCTCACAAAAGATCTCTACAGGTCGAAGTGCCTTGAGGCTGCAGGGCCTTAACGACATATATATATATATATATATATATATATATATATATATATATATATATATATATATATATATATATATATATATATATATATATATATATAATGGATTTCTACGGCTGTCGCCGCCTCTCCATACCCAGCTTCCAATTTTTTCTATCGTAACACGTATCTTCATCTAATTGCCTCGAATCCATTGCGTCCTGAATATTGTCCCTCCAGCTTCTCCGTGGTCGTCCCCTTCTTCTTCTCTCCGGTGGGACCCACTCTAATATTTTTCTCGGCCAGCGAGTCTCATTCATTCTTTTAACGTGCCCGAACCATGTCAGCTGTCTCTTTTCAATATCGTCCATTATAGTTTTTCCACCTTCATACGTTCTCTAATTTTTTCATTTCTTACATGTTCTAATCTGGAAACCTGACAACTTCTCCTCAAGAAGTCCATTTCTGTACTAAGTAGCTTCTTTTTATTTCTTGCACTTATGTCCCAAACTTCTGCACCGTAGATTGTAGCGCTCTTATTATACTTTCATATATTCTTTTCTTTGTTTCCTTCCTGATATCTTTGTCCCATAAAATTGAATTGAGGGATCTAGTGATGCTTCTACCTTTATTGATCCTGTGTTGTATTTCATCTTCACTATTTCCTCGTTTGTTAAATATAGCTCCCAAATATTTGCATTGTTTCACACCAACAATATGTCCTTGTTCCAATGGTAGGTTTTCAATGTCTTCGTTTCCCACTATGAAGTATTCTGACTTATCCATATTTATTACTAATCCTGCCTGTTGGTAATGCTCATTTAGCTTCCGTATCATATAGCTTAAGTCATCTTGAGCTTGGGCTATTACAACTTGGTCGTCCGCAAAGTATAATGTAAATAGGGAGTCATCTCTCACTTCCAGTCCCATCGGTTTTACTGCTTTTGTCCACCTCTGTAAGGATTGGTCAAGGTATATTTTAAAGAGAGTGGGAGATAGACAACATCCTTGTCGGAGGCCTTTTGAAGTATTAAATGCCTCAGTGAAATTTTTGCCGTTTTTGATTCTGGTGTTAGTGGTCTCATACAACATTCTAGTTGCTTGTATGAGTTTTCCATCGATACCGATGTCTTTCATTGAATTCCATAGTTCTATAATGGGGACACTATCATAGGCTTTTTCTAGGTCGATAAGAGCGATGTGGGTTTCCTGATTTCTTTGTATTCTTTTTTCTAGTGCTATTTTTAAAGTGAAGAGATTGTCTACCGTTGAACGTCCCGCACGAAAACCAGCTTGTTCTTCAGCTTGCTTTCCTTGAATTTCTTGTTCTATTTCATTTCTTAATAGCCTGGAGTATAATCTTCCAATGGTGCTGATGACTGCAATTCCCCTATAGTTTTTGGGGTTATTTTTAGGTCCCTTCTTATGTATGGGAATAATATGTGATGTTAGCCATTCATCTGGTACTTTTTCTCCATTCAGGCATCTTTCGAAAAGATTTTTAAGCATATCCCATAGTTTGGGTGGTCCATATTTTATTAATTCAGGATTAATTCCTCCAGCTCCGGGTGCTTTCCGGGATTTCATATTTTTAATAGCTTCTTCCACTTTGGTTTTATCTAGTTGTATTTCGTGTTCACTCTGTATATCATTCTCTTTTTCTTGTATTCTTGTTATGTATTGTGGTCGTTTTTCTACCAATAATTCCTTAAAATGTTGTTCCCATTCGGCATCACATATACTCTTAATTGTGTGTCCACCTTTATGTGATGTTCTGACATTCTTTATCATCTTCCATGCTTCTGAACTTCTTTATCATCTTCCATGCTTCTGAACTCCTAGTTCCTCCTAATTGTTGATCTATGTATTCACATTTTTTGATCCAGGTTGCGTTTTTTCTTTTAATCACTTCTCTTTTTACTTCTCTATTTAGGTCCCTGTATTGTTGTTGAATCTTAACGTTTTCCTGATTTTGTAGACGTTGTAGGTGAAGTTGTTTTTTCTTCTCTATTTTCTCTTCGATATCTTTATCCCACCATTCTGGTTTCTTTCCGTTTTCTAAGTTTCCTAGTGCTTCTTGTGCTGCTTGTTTTATGCATGCTTTTATGTGATTAACGGCATCACATAATCTAATTTAACGATTTTACGTTTATTTTTTAGTTTTATTTATTACTAATACTCACTTATTCTGTTTGTTTGTACATTTTCGTAGGCTAATTTACATAGAGTTGAGACACTCAGTCGACAATAATTGTTTAAAAAATCCACAAGGAAAAATTTCCTGTAGCTGGTTGTATACCACCACAAAATAATTTTAATGAAAAAATCCTTAATAAAAGGTATATTTATTTAAAAACCCCTCAAAGAGCCACATCTATCACAGAACGGCCGATATGCAATTGAGAGATATTCAGTGGGTCTCAAACAGTGGGGTGTTAATATTTAATTCCGATCGCTTGAAAAGTAAAAATATTTAATTTCCTGTATTTTATGTTCAGTAAGAATATTGGATTTTACTCTATAAAAGGTAAATAAAATGAATGTAATATGTATATATAGGGCGTGGTAAAAGAAGTGGGACGGAATATTTCGAATACTCGAAATTATTTGTCAACATCAAATGTTCATTAAAATCTCTATTTTGCGTAGAATGAAAATTATACGAATGGTTTTGCATGCAGCAAAATTGGAAAATACTTGACAAGTTGCTGGTATGTCCAAATTTGAATAAAATGCATCCAGGACTTTACTTTCTACAGACGATGTATTAAATATAACCTTGAAAAAAACTGGCACTGCATAAATAACTTCCGAGTTTTCAACAAAACAAAAGGTGTAAACAAGTATAGTGATTGCAAAAACGGTTTGCATGTTTTAAATAAGATTTTTGCTGATTATATATTTCGCTAAAATATTAAATAACACCATCATTTAATTTTTAACGATAAACAAAAGTGTAATATGATGACAAGTTTGAATTTGATCGACTTTGTCGATAACAGTGTCGTTGATAGATATTTTTAAATACCATGAGTCATTTTCCAATGATTGGGTGGATTTAAGAAATACATATTTATTAAACAATTTTGTTACGTGTATAAAGGAGATTATAATAATTATGACACATGGTACTCCATATATTTTTTAAATAATAAGGTTTTTTAAAAGCCATAACTTCGATTATTGGCTAAACCTACATTATACGATAATACGTCACAAGAAATTAAAAAAAATTAACATGTAAATTCACTGTTTAAATAAGGTACAGTGTGCTAGAATAAGTGTACCCCCCCTTAATAACCTATTTATTTCTAGCACATAAGCAAAACACTCGGACAGGTCGATTTTTAAAATAATCAAAGTATATTATAACATCAATGTTTCGAACTTTACGCGGTCCCTCTTCAGGTGACAGGCAAGACTTTGATTTTTTTAAAGGGGAAAGTACATCATGTGATAGCTCATTTAAAGGTATTTGAAATACTGATTACAAAAGTGTATAATACTTTAATCCTTTTTAATAGCGTAGGCGCAAAATTTCGATCGAATTGTTTTTAAACGCATTCATTTTTTTTTCGAATCCTGAGAAAACTAATAAGTATTTTTGAAAAATTTAAACGCAGAATAAAAGATTATCTTATTACCGAGGGCTGAAAGTCCCTTAGAATAAACAAAAATTTCTTTTGAATGGTATATTTGAAATAAAAAATCCGACTAAATTTTCTTTTTTTTTTTTTCACTCCTGAGACTTATTAAAATAATCATTATAGAAGTTCTCAGGGACTTTTGACCCTCGATAATATTGTAATATTTCATTCTGCGTTTAAATTTTTCAAAAATACTTATTAGTTTTCTCAGGTTTCCAAAAATGAATACATTTCACAATATTTCGACCGAAATTTTGCGCCTACGGTTTCAAAAAGGATTAAAGTATTATGCATTTTTGTAATCATTCTTTCAAAAGCTTTTAAATGAGGTGTCGCATGATGTACTTTCCCATTTAAAAAAATCAAAGTTATCACTGTCACCTGAAGAGGGACCGCGTAAAGTTCGAAACATTGATGCTATAATATACTATGATTATTTTAAAAATCGACCTGTCCGAGCGTTTTGCTTATGTGCTAAGATTTATTAAGGGGGTAACACTTATTCCAGCGCACTGTATATTACGTATTACATATTGCAATAAAATATTAAAACGAATAAATGAAAACTTGTTGAGTAGTGCTGATTGACACAACAGACCAGTAAAATGTTATTCATACAGATAGTGTAAAATATATCGCCGCTTATCTGGTCCGCTAGTAATAAAGTTATCAGCATTTAATTGCAAAGCGGTCTTCTTACGTGGAAAATACATTATAAACCCTTTAAATAGTAATAAAGTATGTTAATACAATGACATTATTATTGGAAGATCGAATTGATGGATAAAAATCCGTAAGGATATGGCTTTTGACATCCTATGACCCCCACAAGGCACGTGAGTTGCTTAATTGACAATTCAATTGCTATCCACCATCCTTAATGAGAAGACATATTGTACATTAAGCAACCCACGTACCTTGTGGGGGGTCATAGGATGCCAAAAGCCATATCCTTATGGATTTTATCCATCAATTGGATTTTCCATTAGTAATGTCATTGTAATACATTTTATTAAAATTTAAAGAGTTTTTACCCATGTATTTTTGGTGGCTCAGTGTGTGATTTGCCTGTAACAGCACTGACGATGATCTACTTAGATCGAAAACGGTATGTGATCGATGTGGCCCTTTGAGGATTTTTTAAAATAAATATACCGTTTAAAAAACATTTTTTTTTAATTTTTTTAATATTGTTTAATTAATTATTTTAATGTCCGACTGGTATATTATTTGACAAATAATGACATGATTTCGAAGTCAGTTAAATATGATATACAGTCAGAAATATGAAAGAATACCCATGAACGATCACATCAATCACTGATTTTCTATTTGCTGTCTTTTTTTATAACAAACGTTTATTTATAGAAAAAGACAGCAAATACAAAATAAGTGATTGATGTGATCGTTCATGGGTATTTTTTCATTTTTCCGACTGTAATGCCCTAGGGGACCTAGGGCGTTATTTTGAAAAATATCGTCCTTGGGCATTAAATTTAAATAACTAGTTAAATACTGTCAAGTTGACAAATAAAAACCTAAGTAAAACTATGGTTACCACAATTACGTTACGTTACGACTATTGCTGCTAAATGTACTTATTTGAAAACTAATTAATTCTATAAAGAAGAATTATAAAGAAGAATTTAGTCGGACAGTAGACGTTGAAGGCACCACGGGCATTATAGAATATAACGCTTTCGGTCAACGTATATACACCATTGACCTCAAGCGTTATTATCCTTATAATACCTATAATACTGTAACAAAAGAGAAAACTTGGCCGACCACCGTATAACAGTAAACACCTCGAGAATGACGTCATCGAATGATCTAGGCCTCGGCGGAAAGGAGGAGGAACTTCTCGAACATACGACCCGTAGGCGGAACACGCTGATAGCTAGAGATGGGCGTCGATTGTTCCAGAATAACAACTGGGTATAAATACGGGCATATTTGTAAATACAGTTTAGTCTTAAGCCAAAGTTTGTAAAGTAAACTTGTATAAATAAATAATAAAGTCGTAAATAAATACGAACCGCTAGTTTTATTGTAATTATAAGTAATTACAATAGTCACGTTACAGTTGGTGTCGGTGTTCGGTTAACTTAGTGCGATATAAATAAGTGAATTACAAAGAGACTTTAAAAGACTTTTGGACTTTATTCGTCGGGAATAGTTAAAGTGCGTTGATTGTTCGGTATTCGGAAAGACTGTTAGAAAGTACGTGTGTGCCGACCAAAGATGTTGCTACAAGAACTTACAGTAAAACAGCTCCGTGAACAGCTAGAGGAACGGGATCTGGACAGCAGTGGGCTCAAGGATGTCCTCACGAAGAACGGAGATGACCCAGAGACGTTCCACTTCCAGTCAGCAGAACAAGTAATCTTATCGAAATTAAAAACTGTTTCTGAAACGATCGATGAAACTTCTAGAAAAAGCGACGAGAAATTTGAAAGTGTTTCTCAAAAGATCGACGAAACTTCTAGAAAAAGCGACGAGAAATTCGAGAACGTTGCTAAAAAATTTGAAAGTGTTTCTCAAGTAATTAAAGACGTTTGTAGACAGAACGACGAGAAATTTGAAGAAGTTTCTAGAACATTCGATAAGATGCAGAAAAGTGTAGAGACCGTAGAAGAAAAGATCAAACAACTAGAGAGCATGATAACCGATACAAAAGTACAACCATCAGTTAATGCAGCAGCGTTAGATCCTGTAGTGAAAGATGAACTACCGAGAGACGAAACGTCGCATAATATGAGATTCAAATTACCACCATTCGATGGAAAGTCCTCTTGGTCCATATATCTTAGACAATTTGAAGCTATTGCGACCGCCAATCATTGGACCGAACAGGAAAAGGCTGTTTCCTTGACTGCTGCTTTGCGAGGTGATGCTGCAGATATATTAAGATCAATTCCTAAGGGTCAAGAAAATTGTTACCAGACCTTGTTCACTCGTCTAGAAAAACGCTATGGAGATGCCCATCTACAACAAGTATACAAAGCACAACTGCGAAGTAGAAGTCAACGAGCAAGTGAGAATCTGCAAGAATTTGAAGCAGATGTGGCTCGTGTGGTGCGGTTGGCTTATCCAGAGGTGCCAGACAGCGTTTTAGAAGAAATTGCAGTAGATACCTTCGTCAATGGGCTGAAAGATAATGAACTACAGAAAGCTTTACGACTAGCAAGACCGAAAGTTTTAGATGAAGCACTTGCTATTGCCTTGGAACACGAAGCAGCTAGCCAAGCTTCACGAAACAATCGAGTAATAACCGTGGAAAAAGGCGATAAGAGAAAAGATGAACGTTTGGTGGAAATGGTACGGAGGGTGATTCGTGACACGATGCCGAAGAGACGCATGAAGAGGGCTGGAAGAGTTGGTTCAAATACAGATGCTTCCTCGATACGGCCATGCAGTGAAAGTTGTAATCACCGGCTTAAAGTAGATGAACAGCTTTGCCCTGTGAGACGAACTACCGTCGTTAATGAGCAATGGCAGCCACAACAGTTACAAGAAGCCCAAGAAGACGATCCATGTATAAAAAGAGTATTGGATTGGATGCGTCGAGGTTGGCAAAACATTAGTGCATGTAGTCCGGAAGTCAAGGCCTACTGGAGCCAATGGAATTGCCTGATACTAAAAGATGATCTTCTGTACAGAACCTTTGAGAACGATGATGGTACAGAATCTAAGCTTCAGTTGATTGTACCTAAAAGTAAAGTGTCAGAAGTATTGCGTCAGTTGCATGACGGTACATCAGGTGGACACTTTGGTATTACGAAGACTCTGCAAAAGGTTCGAGAACGATTCTATTGGGTGAACTGTAAAGATGATGTAAGAAGATGGTGCCAGAAATGTGAACTGTGTGCATCCGGTAATGGTCCAGTTGGTAAAAAGAGAGCACCCATGAGACAGTACAATGTTGGCAGTCCTATGGAAAGAGTAGCAATCGACATCGCAGGTCCATTTCCAGAAACTGATGCTGGAAATAAATACATCCTGGTAGCCATGGATTATTTTACGAAATGGACCGAGGCCTATGCATTACCAAATCAAGAAGCTGCTACCGTTGCAGAGGTACTTGTTAAAGAATTCTTCAGCCGATTTGGTGTTCCCTTGGAGATCCACTCCGACAAAGGGCGAAACTTTGAGTCAGCTCTTTTCCAAAACGTTTGTAAATTGATTGGTGTCAACAAGACCAGAACAACACCCCTGCATCCTCAATCAGATGGGATGGTCGAGAGGATGAACCGAACGATGGGTAAACACTTGTCCAAAGTTGTATCTGAAAATCAGCGAGATTGGGACCAACACATTCATTTATTCCTGATGGCCTACCGCTCGGCCGTAAATGAAACTACAGGTCAAACACCAACCTGCCTGATGTTGGGTCGTGAAGTTCGTTTGCCCTGCGACCTAGAGTTTGGTTGCGGACCTTCCGAGGAACATGTTGCAGGTGAAGAATACGTCGACCGCCTGAAGTTACGAATGAACAACATTCATGAACTTGCCCGACAACACATCCAGATAGCCAGTGACAGAATGAAAGATCAATATGATTCTCGATGCAAGATTGAAAGCTTCGAAATAGGTGATCTTGTCTGGCTTTATAATCCACAACGTCGTCGCGGCTTGTGTCCTAAACTACAAAGACAATGGGAAGGTCCGTATGAAGTTAAGAAGAAAATAAATGACGTAATATACAGAATTAAGAAGTTGCCAAACGGTAAACCAAAAGTTATTCACATAAATCGTCTCGCACCATATGCTGGCTCAAATGAAACAGAGGAAGCCCGAGTCCTCCAACAGGAGATGAAAGATGCACCACAGCCAAGTTTTAAGGAATTTATGTCAAATTACGCAGAAAGAAAGAGTGCTAGATTCGGCGTGACCACAGAAGTTCAACAAGATCTGTTTGGTGTTCCAGAAAACGTCTCTCTAGCCCACTGTGTTGCCCAAGACCTCGAGATGACTAAAGGAATCTCGTCCGTATTCAATAGAAAGTTCGGCCGCCTGGACGAGTTAAGGAATCAACAACCTAAAATGGGAAGAGTATTGCGATTGGAAGATGGTCCTCGATCTTTGCTGTATATAGTGACCAGGAAGTCTTATACGGACACGCCAAGCTACGAGAACATATGGCGTGCTCTAACTAATTTGAAGAAAATCGTGTGTAATTATGACATCAAAGATTTGGCTATACCAAAAATAGGCCATGCAGTAGAAAGTCTGGATTGGAAGATTGTGAGAAGCATGCTTGAAGTGATCTTCAGAGAAACTGGCGTACGAATTACTGTGTGTTGCATGAACCCGAAGATGTCATACCCTTCAAAGACAGTAGACTGCTATTTCTTCTTGAAGGGTGTATGCAGAGCTGGAGAGTCGTGTAGATTCCGCCATCCTGGGCCTTCATCTAGAGTTGCTGATCGGGACGCTCAGATCTTAAGAGGGGAGCAGTGTAACAAAAGAGAAATTTTGGCCGACCACCGTATAACAGTAAACACCTCGAGAATGACGTCATCGAATGATCTAGGCCTCGGCGGAAAGGAGGAGGAACTTCTCGAACATACGACCCGTAGGCGGAACACGCTGATAGCTAGAGATGGGCGTCGATTGTTCCAGAATAACAACTGGGTATAAATACGGGCATATTTGTAAATACAGTTTAGTCTTAAGCCAAAGTTTGTAAAGTAAACTTGTATAAATAAATAATAAAGTCGTAAATAAATACGAACCGCTAGTTTTATTGTAATTATAAGTAATTACAATAGTCACGTTACAATACCTTTTAATAACTATTACTGCCGCCATATGAAACCAAATGGCTCACTGTATCCTCTTTCCCGTCGTACTTAATTACAACCCTGTGTCCCTCCGTTTCCGATAGGAGCAAAAGCTTTTCTGTTTATTGAACGGACCTAAAAACCGGAAGTCTGAAAATAAAAAGGCGTTAAAAACTAGGGGTTAAAAAAACGGTAAGGAACAGTGTACGCATATTTAAAATACAGAAATTTGTTACATATTTAATATCGTTGACGCACTTGAGTTACATGTTAAATGTCACACCAACTGAATAGTGTTTACGCGCTCTCGTCGGAGAAAATAGCGGTTTATTTCAGAAAACTTTAATTTCGTATATTCCATTCCTCGCGGACTCAGTTTATTTATATGCAGTTTTGTATTAGTATAGTGTGTACTAGTGGGACAGTCTAGTGATGATGATTTAATAAAGTGAAGTTACGGATTTCAAATAAATTACAATTACTACGGCAGTGGTTTAAGTATATAGAAGTTTGACTTGTCGTGACATATATTTAGTTTTAATTAATTTCTGGAAAGTAACGGAAATGTCTCTTTTTATTGCATTTGTTAGAAACGGAAACAGACAAAACAATGCTAGAAAAAAGAACAGAAGATCTTTAACGGTAAGCCAACTTAGATTAATAAGTACACTGATAACTACTACTCTCGACAGTTTGACAAAATTGATTTACTCAACAGCTGTTTCTATGACAACGGACCTTTGTCAAGTAGATATTTGTCAACTGTTTTAAGTACTATTAATAGATTGTTGATGATCACATTATCGTGTCACAAGTTGACATTAAAAGATTGCTACTACGTTATAATTCTTAATTTATCTCACACTGAATGATGAGAATGTCCAAGTTATCGTTAAAGTAATGTTTGTTTTTTAAAACGATAATCTATTATGTTAACAGGCAGCTGTATGTTTTATGATGTCTTACCCCTTTTCCTCTGAAGCCTCTTTGCTTTTCTTCTTTAAGTGGTCCATCTCCCAATCGGAGGTTGGATATCATCATCACTATCGTTGACTCTATCTACGGCTGCTCTAAAGAGTTCTATGGAATTGCATTTGAACCAGTCCCTTAAAATTTTCAACCATGACACTCTCCTTCTTCCTATGCTCTTTCTTCCTCTTATCTTTCCCTGTATTATCAGTCTTAGCATTTCGAATCGCTGTTCCCTCATTACGTGTACCAGATATTGTAACTTTCTTATTTATATTGTGTTTATTATTTCGTATTCTCTGACCATTTCTTGCAATTCTTCCGTGTTTGTCTTCTGTGTTCATGCTATTGTAAGCATCCTTTTGTAACACCTAACCCCACATTTCACATGACTGCAGCTTATTTATGTGTTCTTGCTTCATGTCCATATTGCAGTATAGCCCAGGGTAATAAGGATTTTCTCAGGACACTCAAAGATCCAGGTAGCTGACTACTTTTTTAGTTATTGTAGACCTATAGGAAGAAAACCTACCTGTTTCCTGCCTAGAGTTCGCGTCCGTTAGGGACAAAGTTAGCCATTTGTTTTTTTTTAATTCACAGCTAATTTGTTTATAATAATTAAGGGAATTTCATTGATGCCATTTTAAATAATGGGATTTGTATTTTTTGTTAAAAAATTTGCACAAACATTGTATCTTCACAGCACCCTCTACGATTTTTCAAAATTGTAGTTCAAACGGTTACTAGGGGAACCTACGAATCCACCAAGTTAAAATACCGAAAAAGCAATTTCAAACTAATACAATTTTCTGTATCTCCGGATCAACTGAATGGATTTTAATCTTTCTTTTTTTAATTTGTATGTAATTTCTACGTACATTACAAATCTGAAATTTGTTTATAAATGTATTAATTAATAATCAGTCTAATTTGTTTAAACAATTCTTGAAAAAATATTTTTTTACAAAAATCTATTTTTTTTATCATAGTATCATTAATGATCATACAAAACGTTAAAGTTCACTTTAATAAATAAATTATTTTTATTAGATAATTATTTATTGAAGATAATTTATTTATTAAAGTATAACTTAACTTGTTCTATGATTAATAATGATAGTCTGGTTAAAAACATGGATTTTTGGGGGAAAATTATTTATCAAAAATTGTTTAAACAAATTAGATTGTTTATTAATTAATAAATGTCAAATTGCAAATAGACAAATTACATATTTGTAATGTGTAGAAAAATTACATACAAATTAAAAAAAGAAAGATCAAAATATATTCAGCAGATCCCGAGATATAGAAAATTATAGTAGTTTTAAGTTGCCTTTTTTAGTTTTTGAACTCGTGCATTTGTCGGCTCCCAGCTCCCCCTTCGCTTACCACGACTAGTCACCAACTGAACAACATTTTTAAAAATTCGTGTAGAATACCAACTTTTCGAATATGTAAAATGATTTTTTCTACGGGCACTATTTTTTAAGTTGTTCTAAATGTTTATAAACTACAAAATTTCAAAAATTTGGCATAACTATTTTTGACCATATTAGATAATTTTTTTATCTTTTTTTAGTACATTTTGATAGTATCACTTTTCTACTTTCATTTGACATACGCAGAATTGCCTTATCTTCATTATTTTCTGTCTTATGTTATTGCAAAATAAATTTAATGTATTAATTAATGAAGAGACACAAGAAGCAGATACTGAAGAGAAAAATAAACAGGAAGAGAAGCCCCCACCAATATTTATTGCCGGTGTTAAAAACATTCAACCATTAAACGAACTACTAAACACTATAGCCAAAGATAAACATTTAATCAGAGTGTTGAATGAAGAACAAGTCAAGGTACAGGCCCAAACAATTGAAATATACGACAGTATAATAAAAGCAGTTGATGGGAAGAAAACCGAATATCATACATATCGTAAGAAGCAAGATAAACCCTTTAGAGTAGTGATTCGCCATCTTCTACAGTGAATATACAAGAAATCAAAAAAGAAATAGAGAGCCAAGGACATATAGTTCTACAAATAACGAATATACTACAAAGAATTACAAAAAAAACCCTACCACTATTTTTTGTGGACTTAAAAATGCAAGAAAATAATCGACATTTATAAGATGGAATATTTACTCAACGCAAAAATTTATGTCGAAGCCCCAAGGCTAAAAAGAGAATTAGTACAATGTACCAGATGTCAGAGATATGGTCACACAAAAAATTTCTGCTATCATCAATACAGGTGTGTAAAATGTGCTCTAAATCACAAAACAGCTGACTGCCCTAACAAAATTAGATCTGATCTAGTAAAGTGTGTACTTTGCGGTAATAACCACCCAGCGAATTACAGAGGATGCAGTGTACATAAACAACTGCAAGAAGCAAGATTTCCAACCTTAAGAAAGAAAGAGTCACCGAATCAACTACAAAACCAACAGCTACCAGTGGCTACAACAAATATAAGTACAGCACAAAGACCTACATATGCTCAAATGGTAAATACCAACCAACAAGATATTACAATGGTCACTCAGGCAAATGACATGCAGGAGTTAAAGAATATGATGAAAGGGCTTATGGAGCAAATGAGCACCATGCTAAACTTATTAACAACACTTGTCTCAAAAATGAACTAATGGCTAATACACTAAAATTTGCCATATGGAATGCTAATGGCTTGACACAACACAAACATGAGTTGCATGCATTTATAGTTAATCACCAATTAGACATAATACTGATTTCAGAAACACACTTCACGAAAAAAAGTTTCATAAAATTTCACAACTATAAAATATATCACACAACACATCCAGATGGAACTGCACATGGTGAACTGCAGATAGATGGAACTCACTATCAAAAAGCACATATTCAGGCCACAAATGTAGTTGTAGAAGACTGGACAGGACCTATAACTTTTTCAGCTATTATATTGTCCACCAAAACATTCAACCAGAATTTAAAACCTTTTTTGATACACTTGGACCTAGGTTTATTTGTGGCGGAGACTACAATTCAAAACATCTAATGTGGGGATCTAGACTTATTAATACCAAAGGCCGTGAACTACAAAAAGAAATACTAATAGATAATCTGAACATAGTAACCACAAGGGAGCCAGCATACTGGCCTACAGACCCTGCGAAAATTCCAGATCTCCTCGATTTTGCTATAGTGAGAGGAATAAATGAAAAATACTTTAAACCAAAGTCTTGTTACGATTTATCCTCTGACCATTCACCTGTTATCATAACTGTAAGCAAAAACATAACAAAAATAGAAAGGAGCTGTATATTACACAACAACAAAACAAATTGGAGTTATTTTAGATATCAAGTAAATAATCAAATCAATTTAGACATCCCACTAAAGACCGATAAACAAATCGAACAAGCAGTAGAACATTTTAACACAGTTTTACAGGAAGCAGCATGGAACTCAACACCATTACCTACAAATCGACATATGAACAAACACTGTTCCAATAAAATACATGAAAAAATAATTGAGAAAAGAAGACTCAGAAAACAATGGCAATTATCAAGATCACCTCAAAGTAAAACAAACCTCAATAAAGCACAAAAAGACCTAAAAAAATTGATAATAGCAGAAAAAATGCAAGCTTTCAGGAATACCTACAAAAACTAGATGCAACTCAAGCCACTGACTACTCGTTATGGAAGGCTACAAGGACTCTACGAAGGCAGAACTATACAGTCCCACCACTAAGAACACAAACAGGACAATGGGCGAGAAGTCCTCTAGAAAAGGCCGAAACATTTGCGACACACCTTAAAAAAGTCTTTACACCAAATGAGGGAAATTACTCACTACAAACTGAAGAAGAAATTATTTCGATACTCACAAAACCTTATCAACTAGAACTCCCTGAAAAAAGATTCACAAAAAATGAGGTAAAAAATATTATACAACACAACATCGATCCAAAAAAGGCTCCAGGATACGACCTGATTACAGGAAAAACTCTTCAGCAACTCCCAGAGAAAGGCTTCCAATTTCTGACACAGTTATTTAACTCTATAATGAGACTAGGTCATTTCCCATCACAATGGAAACTAGCACAAATAACAATGATACTAAAGCCAGGAAAAGAACCAGAAAGTGTACAGTCCTACCGTCCTATTAGTCTTCTTCCAGTGGTATCCAAAGTTTTTGAAGAGCTGACACTTACTAAGCTAATGCCTATACTAGAAAACAAAAAACTAATACCACCACACCAATTTGGGTTTATAAAACAACATTCAACAATACAACAGGTACATAGAATTGTCGAGAGAATCAACGAGGACTTTGAAAATAATAGGTACTGCTCGGCGGTATTTCTGGACGTAAGTCAGGCATTTGATAAAGTCTGGCATAAAGGCCTATTATGTAAACTAAAACAGAATTTACCTACAAATTACTATATACTCTTAAAGTCATATATCACCAACAGAAACTTCCAGGTAAAGTATGAGAATGAATACACAAACATACAACAAATTCTCGCTGGGGTGCCCCAAGGAAGTGTACTAGGACCTATATTATACCTTATATTCACTGCTGACTTACCGACAGATACACATATCACTACAGCCACATTTGCGGATGATACGGCAATACTATCATCGAACAAAAATCCCAAAATAGCCTCAGAAATCTTACAAAATAATCTAAATAAAATTCAACAATGGATGACAAAATGGAGAGTCAAAATTAATGAAAACAAATCGCTACACCTAACATTTACCACGCGTAGGGAAACATGTCCGGCTGTATACTTAAATGGTAAAGGAATCCCACAAGGGGATGAAGTCAAATATCTAGGTAAGTACTTGGACAGAAGATTAAACTGGAGGAAGCATATATTTACTAAGCGAAAACAACTGGGTCATAAGTTAAGAACCATATATTGGCTGTTGGGTAAAAAATCAAAACTATCAACTGAAAATAAAATATTAATCTACAAATCCATCCTAAAACCAGTGTGGACTTATGGGATAGAATTATGGGGAACCGCTGCACATTCCAACATTGAAATCATACAAAGATTTCAGTCCAAAATATTGAGGTCAATACTAGGAGTTCCATGGTTCATAACCAATGAAGCCATCCATCGGGACGCCGGACTACCATACGTCAAAGATGACATCAAAAAATGCGCAAAAAAACATACAGAGAAACTTAAAGTGCATCCAAACTTGTTAGCAAAAAATTTAGTAAATAAACCGCGTACTGTTCGTAGGTTAAAACGAAACGTTCCGTTAGAGTTAAGTGAACAATAGGTACTAAATTAATGTGTATAAGTTTATGTCAGAAATAGTCAGTGTTTTAGGCTAAGTTTTAAAAAAGGGGTGCATCACTGGATGCCTCACTACATGTCATTCCTAATTATTGTCAGTCCTATTACTTATTGTCTGTTATCTACCTAAACATTTAGGTTTAGATTGTATAGATAGATTGTAATAAATGTGGGGTTAATAAAAAAAAATGTTATTGCAAAATAAAGGTCTCTGGGATAAACAAGGATAACTTTTAAACTAATAATTAATGGATCGATCTCAAATTTTAAGGGTTTGTTAAGTACCCCAATACACAACTTTGGGTGAAATCCTATAGTTCTAAAGTAGTTTTAGTAAACGTTATTAACAAATAACGATTTTCACTTATTTTGCAGTTTGCGTAGCAACAAATTAACTTTTTAACTTTCAAAAATCGGCATTTTGAAGGTTTTTCAATGTTCTAAAAAATTAAATTTTGTAGTTTTATGTCAACTGTTTAGCTTTTGAATGGGGTGCAAAAAATCGAAAAAATCGCGATTTTTGAACTAAATTGTTAATCATTAAAAAACGGACGCGAACTTTAGGTAGGAAACAGGTAGGTTTTGTTCCTATAAGTCTACAATAACTAAAAAAGTAGTCAGCTACCTGGATCTTTGAGTGTCCCGAACATGGTCTATTTCCAGCTTATTACCCTGGTCTAGTATCGAAAACATGTAGCATCTGAGAGCTCTTACTCTCAGTTCTAATCTAAGGTGTTTGTAGTCATTTTTACAAACACACTTCTTGCTATTTCTATCCAGGCCCTTATTTCTACAGTTTAATCATTATTTTTTAAAATTCAGGTTCCCAGCTACTTATCAACCCTTTCTATCGGTACATTTCTTTCTTGTTTATTTTTAGTTTTGTTGTGTTGTTACATTATATCTCCTTCCAATGTGTCTATTTTTTATTTTATCTATTTTATCGATTGTTTGTAACGAAGGGAATTTTGTTTAAGAGCGTAGGGGCTAATTTTCGAACCAATGCTTTTTAAATGAATCCATTTTTTTTTAGCCTGAAAAAACTAATAAATATTTTTGAAAAATTTAAACGCAAAATGAAAGACTACATTATTACCCAGGGCCGAAAGCCCCTTGAATAAACAAAGTTTCTTTTGAATGGGATATTTGAAATTAAAAATCACACTAAATTTTCTCTTTTTTTCTCGCCTCTGTAACTTAAGTTTTTAGTGACTTTCGGCCCTTGGTAATACATAATGCAATCTTTCATTCTGCGTTTAAATTGTTCAAAAATACTTATTAATTTTCTCAGGATTCGAAAAAAATGTAAAAAGCATTGATCCGAAATTTTGCGCCTACGCTCTTAAATGGAAGTATGAAAATTAATAAACTTAAATGCATTGGGTGAGATTTAAATTTCAAACCTATTATTCACAAAAAGTAAAAATAGAAGATGGATTTGCGTAGGAATACTACGATTCATTGAAGCGGAAGATGTAGGATTACACGCTAAGATAACAAATAGAGAATATTGATTAATAACACTGCATTCTATACAACTATTGAAAAATTACAAAATGGTGTAGACTGTGAGCTTCAAAAGTCCTTTTTATTTTGCATAAGCTACCGCCACTCAGCCAGTCTCAGTTTTTCAACGAAAACATTTCGTTTATAAATTCGCAAAAGTGTGTGTGTTATTGCGTTGCCGCTCCTGCAATACTCAGATCAGATTTATCTATGGATTCTTATGTAGTTTTTTCTTCTGAATCCAAATCTGAAAACGGCATTTCGATATTTCTAACTGTCTTCGAGATAATCGACTTCAAAGTCTAAAATGTGACGTCACAATCGTTTTATTTTCTTCTGACACACTACACGTCCAGCTGAAATCGTTGCTATTAAGTAGGCTAGTTTTTTAATCTCAATTTGTTAAGCAAAGCATAGGTTATTTACATTTGAATTTGACACTTGAGTGAATGTCAAACTAAATTTTAAATTAAGTATTAATAAAACATCAATGACATTTGATAGTGAATATAATTATTATATAAAATAAATAAGATGTTCAAAAATACAATTTGAGTATATTTTAAAAGAAATAATTATTTATTAACAGCATTAAAAATATTTATACGGGTATACGGCCTCCCCTTTATGATAAATGGACTGTTCCATTTGCTATGAAATGAAAATATAGTCGGTTCGCTAAACTCGACACAACTGGCTAGTAATTTTAGTAGGTAATTTTTTTGTTTTTGCGAATTTTGCCAAAATTGACAAAATTACTAATTATTTAGTAATTATTAACTAATTAGTAATTATTTTTTTTGCCAAATTAACAAAATTATTGACTAAAATCACTAACCAGTTGTGTCTGAGTTTAGCGAACCGACAGTATATGAAATAATATTTATAATATATATTATGGATACCAACAACATTTTCATTTATAACTCTTTTATTTTTAATTTGACGAAGAAAAGTTATTCTTCATAAAAACCTCTTCATACTCTAAGATTTATGATGCAACCATCATATGTAAAATTTTATTAATTTTATACGAGGTAGGTATATAAAAAATATGAATTTTGTCGAAGTAAACTACCTTTATAGTTCATAAAATTTAAATTGAATGATATAATTGCACATTAAAACATAATTATTAATTCTAAACTACTTTTCATAATAGCAATTTTCCATATTATGAATTAAAATACGTAAATAAACAAAGTTTTCGTTATGATAATGCTCGCATTTTCAGCTTGTTTATTATAAATCTAAACAGAAAAAAAAACTAAACAGGTAGAAAAGGAAGCAACTATAAATGTTACCATACTATGAGTTAGGTATTAAAGGTAGGGTAGTAGTAAGACATGGACACTAGCGGACACTGGTCTAGGGATCCTTCAAGACATTTTATTTAGACACAACTATAAATAGGCGAGCGGTACAACCCTAAAATAACGGTTATTTCTCGAGATAATAGAGAGATTTTGCACCTCTTATTTTGCAATTCCGTTATGGTTATCGTTATACTACGTCTGCGCAGTAGCGAATATATGATCCGTTATCGTTATTAAACATAAGGGATTCCGTAATTTACGGAGGTTTAAAGTAGTGCTTATCGTTATCGTTATAATAATGGTTAAATTGCTTTGTTGCCAGAATGTAAAAAAATCAGTAAAATTACATTTACATAGATTCTAATTTTGATGACCTATAAATTAAAATATCAAAAACTGTTTAAGTATATGCTTAAAATTACAATAACGTTGTGAAGTGAGGTTATGTTTAAATAACGATAACGATGACACGAAAAACCTACTTGACAGGCTGCAAAAACTCTGCTTTTTAACGTTGCCGTAATCGTTATGCTTAATAAAGTTAACCATAGCGGGGCCAAAATCAGCGGTTATTTTAAGAGGTGCAAAATCTCTCTATTGACCACGAGTGGTGAATTGCTAATTTTGGTCCTACTTTATGTTTTTGATGGTGCCGAAAACGAAAATGAAGTTCATTTTGAATTTTTAAGTGGGGGAACATTGTCAAAAACGTAATTTTACCTTAAAAATAAAACAAAATTAAATCACGTTTTTCTGCGTTTAACTCACTACAACTCTGTTCGGCTTTAATATTTTTTTCTGAAATTTATACAGCATATTATATTTTTCACTTTTCTGAAGACCTGTTGCCAGGCTTCAGTCATTATTCTAATAAAAGTTTTAAAGTAAAAGGTGCACATTCGTGAATTGCAAAGTTAAATCGCAAAAGTTGAGTGACAAAATTTGAAATTTAGCTTTTTAGTTACGTTGATGTTAAAATATAGAGCACAAGGAAGTTTTCTGGAAAGTTTTAGATTAAAATATTTAATTGACAAAAATTCTACACGTTCTAGTGCAATGTATGAAGGTAAAAGTCAAAGATTACGTCCGATTTCGGTAAACATCCATCGGTTTTCATAAAAATTGGTAAATTGTTAGAGGATACCTCAATAAACAAAAACATGGTGCCAACTTACGCTTCTACCTTAGGGGTGAATGCCACCCCTTCTCGGGGGTGAACATTATTTTTATTAAAAATAACCCCGCAAATCAATAGACGGACAAATTCTTAAGTAAAATTTAAATAAAGTTATTAAAATAAATCAAAACTTTTTGAGTTATTAGAGATCAAAGATTTTAATTTTTCTTGAAAGAAATGCGTATTTTAAGGCGGTTTTTCATAAATAACTCAAAAACTATAAGTTTTTACAAAAAAGTTAACAAATTCCTTACTAAAAAGATTTTTTTTAGTATTAAGAGCAAACAGTAGCGATCAACATATCGTAATATAATAAATAATGGCGGTACAGAGCCCATCTCTGGGCTGATGTATTAAATATTGAAAATAATTATATTGAAATTAAAAATATTGAAAAAAGGAGCCTGTACCGCCATTAAGACAGACGAAAAAATACACTTTCTTCAAATAAACTTTTTTATCCCATGCCTAGATTTTGTGTCACATTGGAACTACTAAAAATCGATTTTTTTATAACAAGAAATCTAACGTCACTGACTTGGCAACATTTCGCGCCTATGTGTATAAAAATTATTGTTTTTGATAGTATAAACGTCACTGTCAGTGTCGGATTACCGACGCACTGTTGCCTCACTTTTGAAAGTTCGCAGAACTTTCGCAATCTTGGACCGCGTTTGTTGCTACCTGTTGATCGCTATTGTGTGCTCTTAATTGAAAGTAAGTTATGGTAAACTATATACAGAGTGGGCCAAAGAAAACAGTTCACCCCGATATTTGGCAGTATTTATTAGATTTTAAGGAAATGACGAAACAGGTCGATTTTTGATCTAAGGGGGACACATTTTTACGGTACAAACATCTGTCATTTGTCAACCCCCTCCCTTCCACTTCCCCCACCCCTTATTTTTAAATAGGGAATAGGGGTCGTGTGCTAGCTCATTTGAAAGGTTATTCAATTCTCTATTCAGTAATATTAACATTGACATAATTATTTATACAGGGTGCCCAAGAAAAATTATTTTGAATTAAATGAATTGACACAAAAAGAAGAATGTATGTAATTTATTTAACCCAAAATACATTCTACTGCTGTCACAAAACAGGAAACAATGTTTTTTGATAAATAAACATTGCTTTTCGCTTAATTTCAATGTTCAAGCTGCCACCCATATGCCTCGTGGTAGGTTGAATATTGAATTTAAGCAACAAATAATGTTTATGTTGTTCTGAAGCTATTTTCTTGTGGCATTTTTATAATCAAGTATATTCAAATGGGAAATAAGCCACAATTTTACCTAAAAATGATTTTATTAATTATTTTGAGTATTTATTTTATTAATATTTATTTTATTAATTATTTTATTAAGTATTTTGACAACGACACCCGACTTTGGCGTCGAAACGTTAATAAAATCATTTTTAGGTAAAATTGTGGCTTATTTCCCATTTAAATAATGTTTATTTATCAAATAAAGATTTTTTTGTTTTCTGTCATCAGTAGAATGTATTTTGGGTTAAATAAATTACATACATTCTTCTTTTTGTGTCAATTCATTTAATTCAAAATAATTTTTCTTGGGCACCCTGTATAAATAATTATGTCAATGTTAATATTACTGAATAGAGAATTGAATAACCTTTCAAATGAGCTAGCACACGACCCCTATTCCCTATTTAAAAATACGGGTAGGGAAAGTGGAAGGGAGGGGGTTGACAAATGAGAGATGTATGTACCGTAAAAATGTGTCTACCTTGGATAAAAAATTGACCTGTTTCGTCATTTCCTTAAAATCTAATAAATAGTGCCAAATATCGATGTGGACTGTTTTCTTTGGGCCACTCTGTATACAATTAAATGTATATTTTATTTAAAAATAAAACATTCGCCATTTGCACCAAAATTAAAATTTACAGTTTTCCCTATAACATTTTTTTTACTTTAGCATAAAAGTAATCACCTCAAACATTTTTTGATTTGGGTTTGATTCAAACATTGGTTACAAAATATTCGTAAATTTTATTTTATTTTGATATACTCCAAAAATATTCGATATAGAGATGATAGTAAAAAGTGATAGTAAATAAAATTTGAGTTTTTTTGTCAGCAAAGATTTTACTCGTTCTTTTTATTTTTGTATGATAAAAAATAACTGAGATAGAAACGTTTAAAACCTAAATTTGACTGTGAGAACCATGTAACCGGGACTCTTTAACCTTTTATCTTTAAAAAAATAAGAGATAATATAAAAGATTAAATTGTTATAGCCCTAAAATCACGATTTTATAGCCTTTGAAATTACCTCCAAATGGTTTTTGAATGACCCTGATATCATAAAAATGAACGGAGATAATAAAATTTTTGGAGCATAGATTGTGAAAAACTTTTGGAGCATAAATTTTGAAAAATTCTAGAGCATAAATTTAATGCTATCAACTTCTTCCAAAGCTCTTTTGATAGGTATTCCTGAGTACATTGACAAGTGTTTCGAAAGTATATTTTAACAAGCATCACATACTTAGGTTTAGTACTCGCCAAAAAAAATATACGTTCAATTACCTATAACTCACTTTGAAGTATAATTAAAATGTTTTTCAAGTAAGGAATGTATTTAATTTTCTATTAGCTTCAATTTTGGTAATAATAACTTTTTTGTAAAAAACCTTATAATTTTTGAGATATTTATGAAAAACCGCTTTCAAGCATGCATTTTTAACGAAAAATTAAAATCTTTGAACTTTAATAACTCAAAAAGTATTGATTTATTTTAATAACTTGATATACTTAACAAATTTTGCTTAGAATTTTCCCTCTATCGATTTGTGGGGTTATTTTTAATGGGATAATTTTCGCCCCCGTGAAGAGGTGGCATCCACCCCCCAGGGTTCATGAAAATTGATGAAGGTTCTCCGAAATCGGAGGTAATAGCAGATATCCACCTTCAGTGACTGCACTAATATAAGATTCCGTCTTAAATAAGGCCCGGGTTACTCAAGTTTCAATGTAATTATCAAATAGATTTATATTAAAAAATATTTGTATATTACCTATAAACGCAGCTTTAAATGGAGTATTAAAAATTCCTATATCTAATAGTTCTAACCTTCAAAACAAAAAATATCTCAAAGAAAACTTTATAAAACATATAAATCACTAAATAATGGAGACAAACAGAGGAAGGCACGAATGCTATTTTGGAATCATTTCTTTTGGCATATATTCAAGAAAAACGACTTAACTGAAATATATCTTGAAGTTTACGTTGAGAATATTATTTAGTTAATATTTTTATAGAAAGGGACGTCGAAATTTAATTGTTTAGATGTAATAAAAATAAACAATTTTTTCTATAAAACAAAAACATATTTTTCTACGGCCGTGCTAAAAGAGCCACTTTCACGCACGCATTTCGTTTCCGAAAGTTGCACTTTCCCGCACGGCGTGCGTGAAAGTAAATTTTCCCGCACGGCGTGCGGGAAAGTAAAATACCTTGTAATATGGCGTTATATTATATCATAATACCTGCAATAAACTAATATTTAGATATTATTTACTAATTTGTTTCAAATTTATCTTATTGTGTTCATGTTTTAATGAAATTAACGCGATTATTTCATTCATAGGAGATTTTGACCAATAGAAAGCTACAGACATGCAAATTAAGGTGATAATTTTTGATAATCTCCCGTCGTTAAGCATATTACGTCAGATGCCCTTCGTTGCTACGAAAAAATACATTCAGTGACATTAATGACAAATGTTTTAAAAATTATAAAAGTGATGACTTTCAACCGTCAAATACATATTTATAACAACTGTGTGTTTAATTTCACTAATTGGTACTTACATATAACGAGCGATCCACAATTATTGGGATCAAAGCTAGCCATGCAAAAAATTACATATGTCTTGTTTCTGAATTTACATCATTGGTTTCTCAATTAATTTTGATTAACATTATAAAACATAAAAAATCAGTCAAAACCTTTAACACAGAACTTTAATCAAAAATAAAAAGAATTAACAAAATTGTAAGTACTACTATATTTAGTACAATACTAAATAAAATCAAACAAGATGCTGTATTATGTCCACCACCATCTCTACATAACCTAACTTTTCTTGTAAAGTTGACGTACACTGCAAAGTTGACGTAAACTGGAAAGTATATCTGAATTAAGAATAGACATGCACTGTACAGTTATCTCTGTCGTTCAGAGCCACCTACGGTGACAATAATTTTGGATCACCCGTTATAAATTACAATAAAATTTTGGTTTTGAACAGTTTTATTCATGAAATAATCGCAACAAATTGCACTCGAACTCTAAAATTAATATAGAATTTTTGCCCTCGTGACACTTTGACATAATTTCACTCGCCTTCGGCTCGTGAAATTAAAACTGCCAAAGTGACACTCGGGAAAAATTCAATAATTTTAGAGCTCTTGTGCAATTACTACTGATAATTCGATGAAATAAAATTATTTTGTAGTACGTTCTTTGAAGGTAAAATATTGCAAAACCTCTAAATTTTAAAGAACTGCTTGGATTGACATGAAATTTGGCATACACATAGCTAATAAGTCAAAGAAAAAAAGTGATATTGTGCCGATGTGTGCTTTTGCCCTAGGGGTGACTTTCACCCCCTTTTGGGGGTGAAAAATATATGTTCGAAATAAGTCCGGAAATGGATAAAATGCCTAATTCTAAGCAACTTTTGTTTTATAAAATTTTTTCACCAAGTTAATACTTTTCGAGTTATTTGCGAGTGAATATGTTAATTTTTCTACAAAATAACTACGTTTTCAAACGGTTTTTCGCAAGTAACTCAAAAAGTAAGTATTTGGTGGAAAACAAAATTCTTATAAAAAATATAGCAAGTAAAAAAATTGAAAAACTTGGTGTATATATTAGGTCACTGTATCTAGTAGAAGCAGAGTTACAGCTAATTAAAAATAGGTTCATATTCGTCAAATTCCAAATCGTATATTTTAACGTGCCATAACCAAAAAAAGAAGCACTTTTTTGGGGAAAACTCATTTTAACTTTTTTAAAGTGTTTAAAAAAATGCTTATTTTTTTAAAAAAATTTTTAGCATTAAAAGTAAACAAGTTACGCTCAAAATAAAGTTGGTCCCTTTTTTTGGTAAGAAATCGGGAAAATCACCCCCTAATTAGCATTTCAAATGAACTTAATTGTTATCATTTCACAAGTTTTTTACTCGTGTATCTATTGATCATACGCTCTGTAAGTTTCATCGGTTCAAAGTCCTTATTTTTGAAAGACCTGTAATTAAAAGGGCTTGAACGACTCACTTATCACGAGTGTATGCAAATTTAGAAACACCGAATCTTACCAATTTTTGTCTTACAGAAAAACAAAAAATACAAAATATTCAGAAAAGTAAAGCCGACTTTTTTATTGTTCAAGACTTTTGGTATCTCTAACAATTTTTTAGTTATTTTGAAAAAAAAACATTTTTTTCAAAATTAAAACTTTTAAAAATTTTACTTTAAAACCAATTTGTTTTCAAAAATAAGCACTTTCAATCAATGGAACTTACAGATCATATAAACACAACATAAGTAAAGTAACTTGTGAAGCGGTAACGATTAATTTCATTTAAGTTGCTAATTGGGGGGTGATCTTCCTGATTTTTCTTGCCAAAACAAAAGGGACCAACTTTATTTTGAGCGTAACTTGCTTACATTTGATGCTAGAAATTTTTTTTATAAAAACAGAAATAAAGATTTTTTAAATACTTTAAAAAAGTTGTAATGTGTTTTCCCCAAGAATGCTTCATTATTTGGATATTTCACATTGAATTATTCTATTTGGAATTTTTCGAATATGAACCTATTTTTCATTAGCTATAACTGGGACCGTGCAAGTTCGGCAAAGCGACCTCTATTTCTACGCTCTGTACTTTTATTCGCACTTTTAATTATATTGGCCAATTATATTAGTCCTGGTTGCTGGATAATTGTCAAGGCCATAGTCCAAAAAAATAATAAGAAGAAAAAATAAGATGCAGGTTATGTTATGCAAACGTAAACAATTGTATGTAGTAAATAAAATTAGTTATTAAAATGCAGTACTGCAAACAAAATACAATTAATTAAATTTACCTTTATATAATAATTGCATATCATATCAATATTGTGGAGCAATATACAATTTTTCTGCTTCAATGACAGAAGGTATGAAATATTACGTCAATTTGACAATATGAATTATTTAAGATAGTTGCAATATTTCTCCGCGACTCGCGCACGGTCGTTTCTCGTTTCCCTTCCAAGTACTTGCACACCGCGAAGGGACCTAATATATACACCATTTTTTTCACTTTTTTATAGGCTATAATTTTGCTAACAATATTTTTTTCGACAAAATGCTGACGTTTTGAGTTATTTGCGAAAATCTGTCTAAAAACGTGGTTATTTTGTTGAAAAATGAACATATTCACTTGCAAATAACTCAAAAAGTATTGATTTGGTGAAAAAACTCTATAGAACAAAAGTTGCTTAGAATTAGTCAGTTTATCCATTTCGGAACTTACCTTGAACATATATTTTTTCACCCCCGAGATGGAGTGAAACTCACCCCCAGGGCAAAAGCACACATCGGCACCATATCACTTTTTTTCTAAAACATGTTAGCTATGCGTATGCCAAATTTCATGTCAATCCAAGCGGTTCTTTAAAACTCACAGCAAAAACCGTGAAAGAATGGACTATTGACATAATATTTAAAAGTCAGATCAGTAGACAATTACAATGGTTTTGAATCGTCGTCATGGAAACTAATATCGTCGTCGTGGTAACCCATTATATTGAAAGTTTGGTTTTGACAACCTTGTCAAAGAATTAATTTGTGTATTTTCACTTCTAAATAAAAATTGATATAACTCTATTTTTTGTGGCTTTTTTCCAAACGTACGGCCCTAGAAAAAATATTGTTCCTAACTCATGCGGAAAGTGTCTTCCCCGCACTCGACTGCTTGCCCGAACTCCGCTATCGCGTCGTTGGGGTCAACGGCAGTCTCGTGCGTGAAAGTATCACTTTCCGCACTAGTTAGAAAAATAACTATTGTGAAATAATCTTTGTCTAGAAAAATAGATATATGATTTTATCTATAACTTCTCTTACTAGTCATTGATTAACTACTGGAATTTACTTTTATCAGAAAACTGCATTGCCTATTTGCTGCAGGAAATATAAAAAAAATTGAAAATTAAGAAAAACGAATATAGATTTTTAGATACGTTATATTGCCCAGCAGGGATAGTATTAACCCCTGTTCAGATTATTGGGCCAATAACAACATCTGAAAAAATTATTTGTTATTATTTGTTGTAATACTAGGTATTACAGTACCTAGTTTATAACAATAAATTTGAAAAAATTATTTGTTATAAACTAGGTACTGTATTGTTTAAAAATCTAAGCAGATTGTAATGTACGTATGTGATGTAAACTTAATGGGACGAATTGTAAGACATCACAGAAGAACTTTATGCGAAGCTTGAAAAAAAATGCGAAAGAAATATAGGCGAGCGGCAGGCCCCCTAGAATCACCAAGTACTGACCACGGTGAGGTGAATGGCTAGTTTTAGTCATACTTTATATTTTTTATGGTGCTGAAAACGAAAATGAGGTTTATTTTGAATTTTATGTGGGGGAACATTGTCAAAATCGTAATTTTATCCTAAAAAAAATTCACGTTTTTTGCGTTTACCTCGTTACAACTCTGTTCCATTTTAATATATTTTTTTATAAAGTTTGTACAGTATATTGTTATGCTCTGTATTTCTCTCTGTTGTGAGATTCATCAGCATATTCTTATTTTGATTAATTAATTAATTATTTTAATTACCACTTTAGGGGAGTGCAATTAGAACGAAAACATGCATTGTTTCGGAAAAATTCAAACAAGCTTATATTTTTCTAAAACTTTTTCTGTTAGTTTATATATTATATGTTAAAGAAAAAAGTTTTACTCGCAGATTTGGCCGCTAATTGTTTATTAATTGTTTAAACAATAACAATTGTTTTGTTTAAATAATTTTAAAAATATCGTTAAATTCATCATTTTACTTTGATCAAATATGTTTCTATTTTTTTTTATTATGCTGAATCCGAATATGGCATTGCATTTTGAAAATTCTTATACAGAAGCTCTTATACAGTGTGTCTGCGTAGCTAGGAACCACAAAGAAAACTTTTTTATTATCAATTTTACGAAAAAAGTTATTCTTAATAAAATGCTCTGGATAGTCAAAAATCTAAAACTCAACCATCAGATATCAAATTTTATCAATTTCGTTAAAGAGTAAAGTACCTTTATATTCCAGAATATCAAGAAATGCTATTATGAAAAGTTGTTTGAAATTAGAAACTATGTCTAAATATACAATTACATCATTCTAATCGAAAAAAAATTTTTACATTTTATTACAATTTATGATAACAATTTTATTATCACTTTTACGAAAAAAAGTTATTATTCATAAAATGCTCTCCCTGGTCCAAAATCTAAGATACAATCATCCGATATCAAACTTTTTAAATTTTATACGAGGTATGTAAAAAATATTAATTTTTCTTAAGAGTTGAGTGCCTTTATTATTCACAATATTTTAATTAGAAGGATCTAATTAAACACTAAAACAAATTTTTTAATTCCAAACAACTTTTATTAATAACAATTTTCGATATTGTGAAATGTAAAGGTACTTTACTCTTGAGTGAAATTCATATTTTTTGACATACTTCGTATAACATTAATTAAATTTTATATTGATGATTGCATCTTAGATTATATGCGATGCAGAGTATTTTATAAAGAATAACTTTTTTCGTAAAACTGATAATAAAAAAGTTATCAATAGGTTCCAAGTTACGCAGACATACTGTATAAGAGCTAAAAAAAATTTTTGGCTGAACATTTATTATTGTTGAAGCTTATTAATTAATGTATTTTAGGTAAGTTTTACAGAAAAAAAGTTTTGATCACTTTGATAAACATTTTTTTAGCTGGTAATTTTCGGTTTTTGTATTACATTTTTGTTATATTTCTTAATTTTCTTAAAAAGAAATAGTTTATTTCATTTCTAAAGTAAAATAATTTAGTGCATTTTAAAGATTACATCCTAAGCTTTAAAAAATCACTTATAAAACTGTAATAGATCGGTTTAAACTTAAGTAATACCGTCTTAAAGTGGTGTTAATTCTATAAAACTACGAAGATTTTAAAAATTACATTTTTTGAGACGTCATATCATTTGAATTAAATTTTTGAGATTTTTTTGAATAAAACATTTAGTAAGATGCTTGAAAGGTAAGTTGTGCAAAATTGAGAGTTTTATAAGAAAAATTGTATTAGTTACACATTTTAAATCATTTTTAAACAAGATTCATGTAAGGCTCACTTTCCGCCCACACCGTACTTACGCCCATACATTTTATTTATTTCTATTATAACCATAAGATAGCCTAGTTATTCTTCTTTCATGTTCAATTTGTAAAATTTCATTTGATCCAGTAGTTAAAGAATTACATTAAAATAACTCAACCGTGCACTTCGCCGTACGTTAGTTTACAGTGCGCCAATGTTTGTGAGAAGGGTGACTTTAGCGTTATAAATAAAAAATTATAGAAGATACAGATTTAATTTTAGAAAATTCTTTATATAAGGTTTTTTTTTGTAGAATTTTCTGAATTTTTCAATGGTCAAGTCAGTTTTTTTCTAAAATATATATTTTCCGAGTTATTTAAAAAAACATCTAATTTCATCGTTAATTTGTTTAATAAAAAATGAAGCACCCACTTCTCGAGTAGAACTTTTTGATATGTTGTTTATTAAACATTTCTTAATGAAATTACAAAAAGTTCTATCTTGTTTGATTTTTTTCGAAGTGAAAATCTATATGCACTCCCCTACTTATGGAAAACAAAACCAAAATTAAATAAAACTTTCCAATAAAATTTATTCTCAGGGCTAATTTATTTTAATGCATTACATTTGGTTTGTGGCTTCTAGTATCTCTAGTTGCTTACTTCATCCAAGACAAAACAGGGAATATAAAAATACTCAATGTCATGTAAATTCTATAAATATTATTTATTTATACCATATTAAATATACCATAAATATAAGATTTAAAAGTATGCTAAAACTCAATTTTGTTGCAACTATTTCTTATCTAATAAATTAAGCTTTAATTCTGCTATCTCCTTTTTTAACAATATTTTCATTTAAATAATTCGTTAGACTATTTTTACTATTATAAAAAAAATAAATTTTACTTTTCTCCTTTTGAATATATTACTTATTTCTTCTTTGAATTTAGGAGTGACTAAATTATGCTATCGAATTGTTCAATAAAAAATAAACACATGGTATGTGATATAAAACAACTCTCTCCGTTTCACAAGTAATCTGACTAACCTTTTTTTCTCTTCTTTACTTCTTCTAATGGATTGTGTAGTTCTCGATCTCCCACACGTGCTCCTAGGATGCTGCGAAAGATCCTTCTCGTCCAAACTGCTTCACAAACAAACCACAGCATTCGCTCGAAATCTCTCCTCAGTTTTCTCTCTGCTCGATATATTGTGCAAATTGATACCAACCGGCTACTCATTCTAGATAGAAACAGGAATCTCTTCGGACACAAGGAGATTTAACTTCTCAACTCGATCAACGATTTGTTTCAACACGATTCTGCTTACACAGACGCCAACTTCACCACTTTACACCGACTTCTTACTTTTCAAAAACTGGACTGCTCTCTCCATATATTCATTACATAGTGAAACTTTTTTCTCCTCAAACTCAGACTCAACACTCTCTTCCCCTTCCATCCGTCTTTCTCGCCAATCACAATACATCCTCTCTGCACATTACATCCATACTTTCATTTCTCAAGAACAGATTATTTTTGTATACAGCTTTTCCTTTTTATCAAATTCTAGGAGACACCAAAATTACTCTTGTTTTTCTACATGCTAAACAAAAACCTTATATTCTAAAACTCAACCATTGTATTTATCGTCTCTCTTTCTAAGAATCATTTGTAAACGTCCTATTGGTAACTTCTAAGCGAAATAAATGTACTTTCTAATCCTACCGCATAATTGTATAAGTCCGTTCAGAGAACCATTAACAAATCACTAACGATTTTCACTTTCTGCGAAACACTGTTTACTAACTAAATTATACTATTTACAATTTTTGGTCATATACAGGGCGATGAAAATCTATGATCTCGTGGTCTCTGACATAAATTAATTTTCTAAATTTTTCCCATAAAAATTATATAACAATATATTGCTTACCTTTCTGAAGACTGAATGGTACTTAAAAATGTATAAACATTTTCAATTTCTTTGCAACACGAAAATACAGCAGCTGCATAATACTCTGGTTAAATCGGAGAGTGCAGGAAGAGTCTATACCGGTTTCGGAGGTCTTTCCCCCTCATCAGTAGTCCCATATCATCTTCTCTCCGATTTCTCCAGGCATCATACTCTGGGCCCTTACGAATTGCAAAGAAAGTTTTTTATTATCCAACATAGACAAAAAAATCAAAAAAGAAAATGTTAAGAAAGCCTAAGGCTACAATTAAGTTTTTATTTCAATATTTTATCTATGCTAAAACATTCCACAGGGTGTTCCGAACTTTGAGGAATAAACACAGTATGATTGTTACACCCGGCATGCAATGACAATTTACCTGTATAGCAACAATATTATTATAGCGATATTGCTCTAGAACAGTGGTTCCCAACCTTTTATATCTGGCGACCCACCTTCTGATGTTTTTTCATATTCGCGACCCATCCCTAACCCATGATGATATATATGTTATCATCATCAACCCGTACTCGTCCACTGCTAGACATAGGTCTCCCTCAGCTCTTTCCATCTTTCTCTGTTTTGTGCGGCTTGCATATAGTTGCTGACAATACGCTTCAGATCTTCAGCCCATCTGGTTGGTGGTCGTCCTCTGCTCCGTAGTGCTTCTTCTCGTGGCCTCCACTCGACAATACGTTTTGTCCATCGGTTGTGTGAGAATCTGGCGACGTGTCCTGCCCAATTCCACTTGAGCGACGCGATTCTTTCGACGGCGTCCGTTGATTTTGTTCTACGACGTATTTCTTCGTTTGGGATTCGGTGCCTCAGGGAGACACCCAACGTCTGGTGTTCCATAGCTCTCTGAGTTATGCGAATCTTGGTCACTACCTTTTTTGTGAGTGTTAATGTTTCCGCTCCATAAGTGAGTACAGGCTATACACACTGGTCAAAGATTTTCCTTTTCAGGCAAACGGGTAAGTCCGATTTAAATACATAGCTCAGTTTACCAAACGCTACCCAGGCTAATCCTATGCGACGTGGGAGCTCGCACGTCTGGTTATCTCTTCCCAATCGAATTTCATGTCCCAAGTACTTAGAAGATGCAGTCTGCTCAATATCCATTCCATCAACAACAATATTACGATTTAGCACCAGATTAGTCATTATTTGCGTCTTGTTGATGTTAATCTTTAGTCCGACCTCCAAGGAAGCGTGATATAACTTGTTCAACATTATTATTGCATCATCATCCCTACGATCGGCTATAAGGACGAGGTCATCTGCGAATCTCAAATGACTGAGCTTCTCTCCATTTATATTGATACCATTTTCTGTTGTGTTTATGATATCTAACGCTTTCTCGTAGCCCAGGAATATCAGTGCCAATGGTTTGTTCTATTCCGCCGACTTTTCTATCAAGTTTTTTTATTACCAGTAAGTGGTCGTTAGTGCTATATCCGGATCTAAATCCAGCTTGTTCTCTAGGCTGGTAGAAGTCTAACTTAGCCTCCAGTCTTTTTTTTAATATATGTACGATATTCATATTCATCTACTGTAAGAGCTACGCTGCGACCCACCTGAAATCCGCCCGCGACCCACTAGTGGGTCGCGACCCACCGGTTGGGAAACGCTGCTCTAGAATAAGGCTATAACATACTAAAAAAATCACTCAAATCGGACAACAGGTTTAGAAAATTCGAGACATCTAACTTGAATAATTCATCGAGTGACCTATATAGTAGGCCTATAAATAAGTAGGTTTACTGAAAAACAAATAATCTAAAATAATTTAGTATAATAGTTTAAAATAGTTTTTTACGGTTTTCTAAAAACTTATAAAATGTAACTTATCTCCTTTTCAACAATAAACGAATCAATTATTTATAGGCAATTTGCTTAATTAGTGAAAATAGAGGTGTAACTTAAACGCAATAAAATAACGGCTCGCGGCTCGTGGCTCGACGCACTGATACACGTACACTACGTACAGGCTACGAGTAAGAGGTAACACAGACGGGGCGGCGTACGTCGACTGAACCCCCGCTGAGATGTCGAAAGCGACGCATCCCTTACTATAATTTGATGCAGTAACACACACCAGACGCTCTTAAAATTTTCGATGCAGCGACTTTCTGGCGACATATCCTGGAACCCATCCACCGCCAATCGGTTTTACGACTTCGACGGCATACGGCATATCATAAATGCGTGTATCGTGGTATATCACAGACGTTTGAGCTGTTTTCTAGCGAATTCTGTAGTGAGTGTTGTCAGATCGTGTTTTTGTGATGAAAAATACAGATGTAGAAAAATTAATTATTGAAATTCAGATGAGACCAGCTATTTGGGATATGCGTATTGATGAATATTCAAACAGAATAATAAAAAAACAGGCCTTATTTATTATTTTATTTATTATGCTCTACAGACCTTGTATTTACAATTTTAGATAATACAGTTTATGCTAATAATTTATATATAATTTTATTTGATGTCTATGTAAAAATTGCTGAACTTTGGTTCTCCACTATATCCTATTTTTCACCTCCTCTTTCCAGTGTGTAATTTCCATCGATACTATACCTTCCTGAAACTTTCTTGCCGTTTTTTTCTTGGTCTACCTCGTCTCCTAGTCCCAACTGGTCTTCTTTGCAGTACCATCTTTGGCATTCTTTCCTTATCCATCCCCTCGACATGACCTGCCCACCTGATTCTTTGTGACTTTGTGTATTTTGTTATACTTGGTTCCTTGTAAAGCATCCTTAATTCTTGATTGGTGCTTCTATGCCAGCCGTCTTCTGTATCTGTATTATTTCCCCTGAAAATAGCTCTTAGTACGTTCCGTTCTCAACTCTATATCATTTTTTCTTCTGTTTTATTTAGCACCCGTGTCTCACATCCGTAGGTGACTGTTGCTCTTATTTCGGTTTTGTATATTCTGGTTTTCGTCTTTCTCGATACGTACTTTGACTTTAATTTGAATAATTTTTTTGTTAATATTAATTTGTGAAACATCACTGTTTCCCAATTAATGGGGTATAATAGATGTGCATCAATTTAACACCTGTATTAGCTCAGTGGCGTACCATAGAATGGACAGCCCCTTAGCGTTATAAATAGCTTTTCTTAGGTGATAGGCTTTCCCTCATAACGGTGTTATCTCTTGAACATGGGTCTTTAATTCTTACTAATAACTCCTGAAAAGATTTTTTAGACATTCTTGTAAAATTAAACAACTTCTCTGGTCTTTATTATATTAATTTCGTTATACAGGGTGTAACAAAAATACAGGTCATAAATTAAATCACATATTCTGGGATCAAAAATAGTTCGATTGAACCTAACTTACCTTAGTCCAAATGAGCATA
This sequence comes from Diabrotica virgifera virgifera, assembly GCF_917563875.1. Classification (NCBI taxonomy): domain Eukaryota; kingdom Metazoa; phylum Arthropoda; class Insecta; order Coleoptera; family Chrysomelidae; genus Diabrotica; species Diabrotica virgifera. Next base: position 122,785,383 of record NC_065450.1, read on the forward strand.
CAAAAAAAGTTACAGCCCTTTGAAGTTACACGATAAAAATCGATTTTTTCCGATATATCGAAAACTATTAGAGATTTCTTAATGAAAATGGACACGTGGCATTCTTATTGCAGGAACATTTTAAAAATAAATTATAGTTAAATTTGTGCGCCCCATAAAAATTGTGTGGGGTTTTGTTCCCTTAAACCCCCCCAAACTTTTTTGTACGTTCCAATTAATTTATTATTGTGGTACCATTAGGTAAACACAATGTTTTTAAAACTTTTTTGCCTCTTAGTACTTTTTGTAAAGCTAGTTTTTATCGAGATATTTTGAATATTTGTCAAATCCACCACATATTTGTATACTGTTACGTACGATTGTAGAGACCTGGTAATAGTATGAAATTTTTTTATAAATTACAGTTTGAGGTATATTTTGAACCATATTAGAAAAGAATATTTTATCTCGATAAAAGGTGCCTCATCGGTAAAATACTAAGAGGCAAAAAAGTTTTAAAAGCATCCTGTTTAACTATTGGTGCCGCAATAATAGTTTAATTGGAACGTACACAAACATTTGGGGGGTTTAAAGGCACAGAACCCCCATAAAATTTTTATGTAAACATATTAAAAAAGAAGCCGTATCTCGATTAAAACTGGTTTATCAAAAAAATATTAAGAGGCAAAAAAGTTTTAAAAACATTGTGTTTAACTAATGGTGCCACAATAATAATTTAATTGGAACGTACAAAAAAGTTTGGGGGGGTTTAAGGGAACAAAACCCTCATAAAATTTTTATGGGGTGCACAAATTTAACTATAATTTATTTTTAAAATGTTCCTGCCATAAGAATGCCACGTGTCCATATTTATTAAGAAATAGTTTTCGATATATCGGAAAAAATCGATTTTTATCGTGTAACTTCAAAGGGCTGTAACTTTTTTTGTGTGCATATTTGTACTAAGGTAAGTTAGGTTCAATCGAACTATTTTTGGTCCCAGAATATGTGATTTAATTTATGACCTGTATTTTTGTTACACCCTGTATAATGTGTAAAAAAATCCCTTACACATACTTTCGTTTCTTTATGATGGGATGTATCCAATATCTGCGTTTCTTTTTTTCTTTAATCTAAGATAAAGTAAACTTGCATTTATTACAAAATACAAATCGTCATAACTTCCAGACATCGTATCGTATAGCAGCCAACACGCGACTAAGTTTGGCAACAACGAAATACAAATATGTACTTTAAATCGTAGCATAGCTGCCGCTGTTACACCGCGCCATGTGTTTTAAGCTGCCTCGACGTCGACTCGACGCGCGCCGCCTGGTGTGTCCTTGCTCTAAGATTTCAAACTTGTTGGATCGACGGCGTACTTACTCGGCGGACTTAAAGTACGCGTACTTGCAGTGACACACGCGCGAAAAAGGTCGTCGAGCCATAAGTTCGCGTACTTACTCGCATGTGTGTCACCCCTTTAAGAGAGATCTACGACCAGGAGATTGGACAGATCGACGCGGCTGAAAAATAGGAACCGGATGGCGCAGAACCGCAGATGGAAAATATAAACCGGTGTTATAAATCTAATAATATTTATTTATTTATTTATTTTGCTCAACAGGCCATGTAGGCCCTGGGCTTGAAAAACACAATTACATTTTTTTTTACTATACATATCTACAATATACAATATTAATTTGTCTATTTAAAAAATACATCATATAAATATATACATATATATAGCTCTCATTTTACAATTCATGGCACATTCTTCTGTTACAATTTCTCTTGCGCTCTTCTTACCACTCCTCTCCATTCTCTTCTTTCTAATACCTTGTTTCTCCAGTTATCTATTTTTAATTCTCGTAAATCTGCTTGGACGCTGTCAAACCATCTTTTTGTGGGTCTTCCTTTCCTTTTTTCCCTACTGGTTTCCTGTTCAATATCATCCTGGTCATTCTATGGTTTTCCAATCTTTCCACATGTCCCAGCCATCTTATTCTATGCGCCTTTATTATTGCGGTGATTTTTGGTTCCGTATACAGCTCTTCCAACTCTTTATTTGTCCTTCTTCTCCATCCCATTTGTGTATTTATGCCGCCGTAAATTGATCGGAGAATTTTCCTCTCCCATCTTTCTTCATCTGCCTTTCTTAAAACCCATAATTTAGCTCCATATACAACCGTAGCTCTAATCACTGTCTTGTAAATTCTTTCTTTTGTTTTTCTTGAAACAAACTTCGGCTTCATTAAGGATCTCAGCATTCCGTATTTCTGGTTGCCTTTTGTAATTCTGGATTCTATTTCTTTATCTTCATGTCCATTTTCCTTTACTTTCACACCAAGGTAAGTAAACTCTTCCACTCTGTCAAAACTGTATATGTAATCTTTCTCCCCTTGTATTTTTATAAACTCTTCATTGTCTTGCTGTGTATCACCCATTATCATGTATTTAGTTTTCTTTTTATTTATCTTCAGACCAAACCTATTTGCTTCTTTTTCTATCTTTTTCACAATTCTTTTCAATTCTTTCTTTGATTTTGCTAATATTGTTAGATCATCCGCAAAAGCAATACATGGATGTTCGTTTTTAAATATGGTTTCTTCCATTTTTATGCTGCAATTCCTCATTATTACTTCAAGAACAAGATTGAACAACGTGGTTGACATCGGGTCACCCTGCCTGAGTCCTTGTTTGATTTCGAAGTCCTCTGAGATGTTTTTCCACACTACTTCGCTTTTCGTTTTTGCCAACGTCATTTCAATCAAGCTAATCCATTTTTTGGGAATTTGTAGTTGTTTCAGAGCACGGTACATTTCTTTTCTATTTATACGATCATATGCCTGTTTGAAATCTACGAACAGCGCATACAGGGTCGTTTTGTACTCATAGCAATTTGCTTGTAATTCTTTTAGCGTGAAAATCTGGTCTGTTACCGAACGGTTGGATCGAAAGCTTGCCTGGTACTCTCCCACAGTATCCTCCATGTATTCGTTCAGTCTTCCACGTATGCATTGTGCTATTATCTTATACCCTGTCTCTAGGAGTGCTATTCCCCTATAATTTTCACATGTTTGTTTATCTCCTTTTTTATGTATGGGGCAGATTCTAGCCAGCATCCAGTCATTTGGCATTTTTTCCTCTTCCCATATCTTTTTCACCAGCCAATACAGTTGCTCGTACAGTTGTTCTCCTCCTGCCTTTAACATTTCAGCTGTTATTTCTGTCGCTCCTGAACTTTTGTTGTTTTTAAGTTGGCTGATTATATTCATTACCTCTTGCTTTGTTGGCGTTCCCACTATCGTATCGTTTTCTTCCATGTTCTGCGTTATGTCCATCTCGTCCTCTTCAACATTATTTAATAGCTCTTCGAAATAATTTTTCCATCTTTCTAGCACCTGCGCTGTTTCACTTATTAGTAATCCTTCTTCATTTTTAATATAGATGCTTCGGCTCTGATATCCTTTGTCCATTCTTTTAACCTCTTGGTAAAATGACCTTATTTCTTTAGTTTGAAATTTTTCTTCAATTTCCTTTAGCTTATCTTCTTTGGATATTCTCTTCTTTCTCCTACATTGTCTTTTCATTTCCCTTCTTGCGTCCCTATACACATTTCTGTTATTCTCATTTTCTTTTAATAGCATTATTTGTCTAGCTCTTTTAACTGCTTCAGCTGCTTTTTCACATTCTTCATCATACCAGTCATTTACTTTTCCTTTTCTCACTGTACTGTTTAGAACTGCCTCATTTGCCTTCATTACTGATGTTTTTACTTTCTCCCATCTTTCTTCGATTTCCATTTCTTGTGCGCATGTTGCCAGTTCTATTTCTATTTTCTCCTTATATTCATCTTTTACTTCTTCACTTTTCAATAGGGTCGAATTATTGTATTTTCTCTTACCTGCCGTTCTTTTCCTTTTTCCCTTCCTGGTCGCACCCCAGTTTCTCATGCATGTATCTCTTACTAGGTAGTGGTCTGAATATAATAATATATATTTGTTAATTACAGCAAATGCGCAATCTTGCTTTTTCGCAATTAGAGGAATCGTGGTAATCTACAAAAACTTTTTAAATTAATCGATTTCGTATAAAAACGTGTCGTTTTACATTCATTAGTGTCACTGGAGTAGAGATAGGGCAATTTGTATAAAATAACGAATATTGGTACATTTTACATTTGTATTGTATTTTAACTATATTTTATAAGCGACCAAGTCTATTGATTAGATGAACTACATAGATTATACATGAACTGAGAAATGGTGAAAATAATACCTATATCGTTAATTTTGAATGGTGAGATTAATGCCGTGAATGGTAGTGCTCATGTCCTAATAGAATAACAAAACATTGCCAAGGATACACAAGGGGAATTTTATACTCATACCCATGTTGGTGGACCGTTTATATATCAATATTGGTGGACTAATGATATTGGAACCAGGCAAAAATGCATAGCAAAAGTTGTAGAAAGAAACCTGGAAACATGTGTACAAGATTATCAACCAAAACTCAACGAAGAGGTACCTAGTATTATGGAGTATAATATAGTCACACGATCTCACAGAATTACTGTTCCTAAGAAAACTCCTGGGAGAAGAACAAAATATCGTCGTAAATGCAAAAACATTCATATTATAGGAGCTAAATATAGTAATAAAAGGGAATGAAAGGAACGAAAGTACCTATCCCAAATGGGGTGTCAAACAATGAAGATAACAGTAAAAGCCAAGACATAGATAGTTCTAAACGCACTTAATCAACATAATAGGCCTGGATCCCGCGTACCAAAAAAGGTTTATTATGAGCAAGCTGAAAATTTGTTAATAGTTTAACGGTGTCTAGTCGGACAAACTTTGATGTATGGAAACACTGGAACGGGGGAAATTTTAATTGTAGAACGTGTCATCCTGACAAGTTTATGATTGTGAAAACTAGCAGATTGTTTTTAAGTTTACTCAATAGCAAACTTTATATAATATATGAAAAAATCTTTGTCCAACAAATATGTTGGCCATTTTAGTAAGTCCGACACGTAGAACATGTGCAATGATACGAATTATGTTGGTGGTAAATAGCAGTCTGATTTTTGCATGAGAGTTTAATGAAAGGGTAACAAATCAATTGGAAGTTCTGTCCGACCAAATACATGGGACGTTTTCGCAGTCTGATGTTCGAAACCTGTAACTTGTTCCACAATTAAAACTTCCCCTGTTACAGTGTTCCCGTACATCAAAGTTTGTCCGACTAGACACCATTAAGCTATTAACAAATTTTCAGCTTGCTCATAATATAAACTTTTTTGGTACGCCGGATCCAGGCCTATAATATGAGAAGACTGCAAAAAAATACAAAAGGTACTGATGTGTAAAAAAGAAAACCCAGCAAAGGAAGCAGCATCTCTGCTTATTAAATAATGTGGCGAAGTTATATGAAAAGCGTTTAAAGGACAGACTGGAAAGAACATGAAGAAAGCAAATTATCTTACATTTACATATAGATATAGCTTGTATTTATCTATGTGGATCAATGCCTCATTATAAGAAATGATCATAGAACAGATAAAAGATAAACTCCATAACGAATATAATCATTGAATACCTGTAGAAAAGCACTATAGAAAAAAATGTCGAGACAGAAGAAACAACAAAAGCATAAAAGAGGTCGATATTGGGACCGTTTATGTGGAACATTATTCTCTACGACGACATCATGAATTTAGATTTTGGAAGAGATTACACAACTATTGTATTGTAGATAACCTTTTTCTTTACAAGGAAAACAATTAGTACATTCTTTCAACGGTTTTTGCTCTAAATTTTAAAGAACCGCTTGGATTGACATGAAATTTGGCATACGTATAGCTTACATGTCAAAGAAAAAAACTGATATTGTGCTGATGTGTGCTTTTGCCCTGGGGGTGACTTTCACCCCTTTTGGAGTTGAAAAAATATATGTCCAAAATAAGTCCGGAAATGGGTAAACTGACTTATTTTAAGTAACTTTTGTTCTATAGAGCTTTTTCTGTTTTTACAAAAAGTTTCTAGCATTAAATTTAAGCAAGTTACGCTCAAAATAAAGTTGGTCCCTTTTGTTTTGCCAAAAAAAGAAATCAGGAAGACCACCCCCTAATTAGCAACTTAAATGAAATTAATCGTTACCGCTCCACAAATTATTTTACTTATGTTGTGTTTATATGATCTGTAAGTTTCATCGATGCAAAGTGCTTATTTTTTTAAAAGTTTGGTTTCAAAGTAAAATTTTTAAAAAATTTAATTTTGAAAAATATGTTTTTTTTCAAAATAACTTAAAAATTGTTAGAGATACCAAAAATCTCGAAAAACAAAAGAAGTCAGCATTGCTTTTCTGAATATCATGTATTTTTTTGTTTTTGTGTTAGACAAAAATTGATTAAGATTTGGTGTTTCTAAATTTGCATACATTAGTGATCAGTGACTCGTTCAACCCCTTTTAACTACAGCCCTTTCAATAATAAGGACTTTGAACCTATGAAACTTACAGATCATATAAACAATACATACACGAGTCAAGAAACTTGTGAAGTCGTAACGATTAAGTTCATTTAAGATACTAATTAGGGGGTGATTTTCCCGATTTTTTTACCAAAAAAAAGGGACTAACTTTATTTTGAGCGTAACTTGTTTACTTTTGATGCTAGAAATTTTTTTTATAAAACAAAAATGAAGCTTTTTTAAACACTTTAAATAAGTTGTAATGAGTTTTCCCCGAAATGTGCTTTATTTTTGGTTATTTCACGTTAAAGTATTCCATTTGGAATTTGACGAATATGAACCTATTTTTCATTAGCTATAACTCTGCTTCTACTAGGTATAGAGACGTGATAAATACACCATTTTTTTAAATTTTTTACAGGCTATATTTTTGCTAAGAATTTTTTTTTCGACAAAATACTTACTATTTGATTTATTTGCGAAAAAGCGTCTAAAAGCGTGGTTATTTTGTTGAAAAAATGAACATATTCACTGCCAAATAACTCGAAAAGTATTGACTTAGTGAAAAAACACTCTAGAACAAAAGTTACTTAAAATTAGCCAGTTTATCCATTTCCTGACTTACTTTGGACGAATATTTTTTCACCCTCAAGAGGGGGTGAAAACCACCCAGGGCAAAAGCACCTATCGGCACAATATCACTTTTTTCTTTGACTTGTTAGCTATGTGTGTGCCAAATTTCATGTCAATCCATGCGGTTCTTTAAAATTTAGAGGTTTTGCAATATTTTACCGTTAAAGAACGGACTAAATATAATTATTGCAAATACCGCTTTATGAAGGAATGCAAAAGAAAAACGAAAACCTTGATGATAGAGAATTAGCTTACATTAGCAGTTTAAAAACGGAAGCAATAATTAATAATAAGGCTCGAGAAAAAGAGACAATATCGGTTTTCATCTATTAGGAGTCCTCTAAGTTCTAAATCATACCTGCCGATACAATGAGGTGAGCAAACACTTCCCAAACTCAAACCCAAGCACTATACTAGATTAATTTTGAAAGTAAATGTATGTAGGTCTGAAAATAAATTAGGAATGAAATTGTGAAAGATTGGACAAGAGAATGGGAAACAAGGAATATGAACGCGAGTCCTGCTGTCAAATCTGGCAACCGGATTCAAGTTACCAATTACATATTACATCTCTCAATTTTTGACTGCGCATGAAAGGTGTACATTTAGAATAAGCTAAACTGTAGAGAACAGATGCATATTCTTCTTCTTAAAGTGCCTCCCCCCCTCCCCATCAATGAAGGTTGGCTACTACAATTACAAACTCTTTATCTGTCTTCGGCTGTTCTTATTACCTGTTCAAAATTTAACCCTGTCCATTGTCTGATGTTTAGCCACGATAATGTTTTCCTTCCTAGTCCCACCTTTCGCTCGATCCTTCCTTTCATTATTAGTTGAGCATATTGGTACTTATTATTTCTCGGTATGTGGCCTAGGTATGATGTTTTTCTAACTTTCACTGTGTTGTCTTTCTTTGCCTATTCTATGCAGCACTTCTTCGTTTGAGGTAGCGATGTCCATGAAATTTCCGGTAGATCCACATTTCAAAGACCTTCAATTTATTTACAGTTGATAGTGTCCACGTTTTAACTGCATAGAGAAGAGTCGACCAGACGTAGCAATTTGATAAACGTAGTCGTTTACGACTACGCTTTTCAAAACTAGAATACTATTTTTTGATAACCGATGCATATACTGCTGTGAAAAAAACAATGCTGAAAACGCAGTATTACACTGTCCAATATTCGAAAGAACACACCATCAGAAGAGCATTTTGATGTGTATTATTTTTTATAGTAAAATATTTTTAGCTGTACTAATGTTTACGTGCGCGGAAAAGAATTTATACGTAGTATCAGATCTAAAAATGAAAATTTAGAAATTAATTTCAATTTATTTGTAGGTATGATCACGAGCATTCCAATTTTGATTAGTTTTTGATTAGAAAGTTCTATGATGTAGATTTGAAAGTTTTATGTACGTGTTTTTATAACATAACCTTTGTTACGTCTGTGTTTTTGCAACAGTAAAGAATTTACGTTTTACTTTATTACTAGTCGATTCTTAAAATGGACCATTATCTGCTCAATATGGTTAGCAGTAAAATGTATTTCGATTTTGATAGGAATCATGATGTGTTGCAATTTTTGATTAATTTCAGTACATTTTAGCATTCTGCTCCTTAGGTCGTAGTACTAAAAATATTTCTTTGTTACTTATCTAAATCAATAAATAATTTGGAGAGTACTTTTTACGTTTATTTTTGTTGGCCTAAAATGCACTTTTCGTTTAAAATCGCACATATCAACAATTTTTAATTTTTAAGCCTCTTTGTTAACGGGTAGACCCAGAAACACGGTGTCAGAGGATGGCAAGAGACTCAATTTGAATCAAACCGAAACCGTTTATTTTGTTTTTACACTTTACTCAGTATACGAGTACAAAAATGATGACGATTCGGATAGGCAAGCTGAGATGCATCGATGGAATATTTTTCCTAAGCGTCATCCGTTTGATATTTATATCTGGGCTAACAGCTTGTTTGAATCGTTATCGACATTACTTTCATCGTTCCCCGTTAGAGGTCAGTCTAACCATACTCAGGTGTAAATATTTGGATATTTACACCAACCTCTCGGTGTGTTTTGATTGAAATCAGTCTTCTTGCAAAGCCTATTTGATAACGGGTAGACCCAGAAACACGGTATCAGAAGATGACAAGAGAATCGATTTTTTTTGTTTTTCATTTTTTCTTTTTTCGGCAAGTTTATAAATTAACGTATCAGTGATAGAGACAATACTCTGTTTGAATGACACAGATAAGATAAGCTTGTGAATAAGAGCAATTTTCAATAAGTTCAATGTAAACATACGGAAATATCAGTCGTTTTTTTCGTAAACAATAGTTGAGTTATACTCGTATCTTTATAATCAAACGAGAAAACAGGTGAACTGGATAGTAAATGTCGAAAGGAATATATCTCTAAAATGGAAATACAAGTGGAAGAACATCAACAAGTGGTGCAAAAGGTAAATATACTAAGTGACATAGAAATCCGATCAGCGATTATAATATTGTTAATTTTAATAAAATTTGCTATACAGGCTTATTTTGGCAAAAACAATAAATGATTAGAATTTCTGCCAGATCAGTTTAGGTTTACGTATTTTATTCATTTTTTGTTTTTAATTTTCTAACCATTAAATTTTTTTTGACTTTTAAGTTTAGTACCGATCAAAATTTAGCAGTAAGCGGTTGTTTTTTGTCATTTGCAATGCCTAGAGTACGAGGACGCGCAAAGGACCCCGCAACACTCCTTATGAAAAAGTGGTCCCGGTCAAATTTAACGAAAGTTTGGTCAATGATACTTCTCGATGCGTAGATTAAAAAAGCCCATGGAACCTGGGTCTGAATAACTACTGTTCTCGAGCTACAGCCTTCTGAAGTTATTGGATTCGAGTGCTCGGTTTACATTAAGTACACTAATTCACGGTCAAGTGAACGAAAATATTTATTATTGGAAGAAGTAAGACTCATTTTTTTTATGCATACTTGCGTCTTCTACATGAATTCGTGGTCAAAAATAGATGCATCGTATTTTAGTCTTCAGAACACCTCCGAAAAGTCCTCAGAAAACTAAAGAAGTGCGATATAATAAATGTGCTACAAGAGCGATATAAGAATTATCATCTTTTCATGACTGCTTCACAGTTATGCAATACCAGAAAAGCTGCAGTTCCGCCTTATCTTTAGAATACTACTGAATTGCGGATCTAGAGGGGGTGGAATGGGGAATTCCTCCCGTAACACGATCCAGAACTAAAGAAAAAGTTGTCGAAACATAATAAATACATTAAGTGAAATGAATTTCGACTCTATTCAAGTTCTCTGTTTACCCAGGTATAACCATACCAACAGGCACCGCTAGGAAAACATTCCACTTTGCAGTTCAGAGAACCCGACGAAACGAGTCTGTGTACTCTATACAGAGTATGGCATTAGTAAAATAAGAAAATCTACGGTTTCGTTTTGATTAAAATCTGTCTTCCTCCATCCCCCGATAGTACTATTTCTAGGTCTACCTGTTGTCAAGGATGCTCTGAGGAAGACAGATTTTTACCATTACGACCGTAGTTTCTCGATATAAATTAAAACAATTTATATCGCAGTATGGTGAGAACGCCCTCTAACGGGGAATAAGTGAAATGAATTTCGACTCGATTTAAGTTCTCTGTTTACCCAGGTATAACCATACCAACAGGCACCGCTAGGAAAACATTCCACTTTGCAGTTCAGAGAACCCGTACGAAACGAGTCTGTGTACTCTATACAGAGTATGGCATTAGTAAAATAAGAAAATCTACGGTTTCGTTTTGATTAAAATCTGTCTTCCTCCATCCCCCGATAGTACTATTTCTAGGTCTACCTGTTGTCAAGGAGGCTCTGAGGAAGACAGATTTTTACCATTACGACCGTAGTTTCTCGATATAAATTAAAACAATTTATATCGCAGTATGGTTAGAACGCCCTCTAACGGGGAATAAGTGAAATGAATTTCGACTCGATTCAAGTTCTCTGTTTACCGAGGTATAACCATACCAACAGGCACCGCTAGGAAAACATTCCACTTTGCAGTTCAGAGAACCCGTACGAAACGAGTCTGTGTACTCTATACAGAGTATGGCATTAGTAAAATAAGTAAAACCGTAGATTTTTTTCTTTAATTCTGGAGCATGTTACGGGTGAAATTACCCAATTCCCCCCCCCCTAGATCCGCCACTGTTCAGTAGTATTCTAAAGATAAGGCGGAACTACAGCTTTGCTGGTATTGCATAAGTGAAGCATTCATGAAAACATGATAATTCTTATATCGCTCTAGTAGCACATTTTATATCGCACTTCTTTAGTTTTCTGAGGACTTTTCGGAGGTTTTCTAAAGACTAAAATAGGATGCATCTATTTTTGACCACGAATTCATGTACAACACGCAAGTATGCATGAATAAAATTAGTCTTTCTTCTTCAAATAATAAATATTTTCATTCACTTGACCGTGAATTAGTGCACTTAACTTAAACCGAGAACTCGAATCCAATAACTTCAGAAGGCTGTAGCTCGAGAATAGTAGTTATCAGACCCAGGTCCCATGGACTTTTTTAATCTACACATCGAGAAGTATCATTGACCAAACTTTCGTCAAATTTGACCGAGCCCACTTTTCCATAAGGAGTGTTGCGGGGTCCTTTCTATCAACTAACCGGGTTTGATAAGGAGCGGATACTTGATCTAAGAAAAGCCAGACTTTCTTTTCGGGAAATTGCGCATATGGTTCACAGAAGTTTAGATACTGTATTAAGATGATCAAGGCCGAACTCGAAGATCGAAGGGCACATGGTGACGTCGAAGAACAGTAAAGAATCAATAGCGTCGCCTAAGGGTGGTGGCTCTAAGAGACCGCTTCTCTACTTCAAGTCTATTGCAAATCAATGATTTGCAGAACATGGAAGACCCTTTTGGCCTTTTGCCATTTCGGCCACACTGGCAGCTATACTCCAGGGAAATAAGCAAGAAATAGACCATGTTCGGGACACTCAAAGATCCAGGTAGCTGACAACTTTTTAGTTATTGTAGACCTACTGTTACTATTGTAGACCTATGTAGGATGAAAACCTACCTGTTCCCTGCCTAGAGTTCTCGTCCGTTTTTTAATTATTAACAATTTAGTGAAAACACTCTATTTTTTCGATTTTTTGCACTTCATTAAAAAGCTAAATAGTTGACACAAAATTACAAAATGTAATTTTTTAGAAAATTGAAGAACCTTCAAAATGCCGATTTTTGAAAGCTAAAAGTTAATTTGTTGCTTCGCAAACTGTAAAATAAGTGAAAATCGTTATTTGTTAGTAACTTTTACTAAAACTAACTTAGAACTTTAGTGTTTCACCCAAAGTTGCGTAGTGGAGTGCTTAACAAACCCTCAAAATTTGAGACCGATCCATTAATTAGTTTAAAAGTTATTATATTTGTTTATCTCAGAGACCTTTATTTTGCAATAATATAAGACAGAAAATAATGAAGATAGGGCAATTCTGCGTATGCCAAATAAAAGTAGAAAAGTGATACTAGGAAAATGTATTAAAGGAAATTAAAAATTAATGTAATATAGTCAAAAATTATAATGCAAAATTTTATTTTTTAAATATTTTTTTTTTAAAAAATTATTTTTTTAAGAATTGTTTAATCAAATTACTCTGTTTATTAATTAATAAATTTATAAACAAATTGCATATTTGTAATGTATGTAGAAATTGCATACAAATTAAAAGTATCATTGCATACAAGAAAGATCAAAAGCGATTGAGTAGATCAGGAGATACAAAAAATTGTATTAGTTTGAAATTGCTTTTTCGGTATTTGAACTCGGTGGATTTGTAGGTTCCCCTTAGTAACTATTTGAACTACATTTTTGAAAATTCGTAGAGGGTCCTGTGAAGGTACAGGGTTATTCACTATATTTTGCTCCCCCTGTAAACTGCGTTATTTACAGAATTAGAAAAAAATATTAAATGCAAAAGTTATTCGATTTTTAAATTATGATTTTTTGACAATATATCATACTAGTTACGTCATTCATCTGGGCGTGATGACGTAATCGACTATTTTTTTTAATGAGAATAGGGGTCGTGTGATAGCTCATTTGAAAGGATATTCAATTCTCTATTCAGTAATATAAAGATTTAGATAATTATTTATACAGGGTGTCAAAAAAAATTTTTTTAATTAAATTAATTGACACAAAAAGAAGAATGTATGTAATTTATTTATTTCAACATATCTTCTACTGCTGTTAGAAAACAGAAATAAAAGTTTATCGCACAAATAAACATTGCTTTTTGCTTAAATTCTATATTTAAACTGCCAAGAGGCAGATGGGTGGCAGCTTGAACATTGAATTTAAGTGAAAAGTAATGTTTTTTGTTCAATCAACATTTATTTCTGTTTTCTGACAGCAGTAGAATGTATTTTGAATTAAATAAATTACATACACTCTTCTTTTTGTGTTAATTATTTTAATTAAAAAAAATTTTTTTGGACACCCTGTATAAATAATTATCTTAATGTTTATATTACTGAATAGAGAATTGAATAACCTTTCAAATGAGCAAGCACACGACCCCTATTCTCATTTTAAAAAAATAGTCGATTACGTCATCACGCTCAGATGGATGACGTCACTAGTATGATATATATGTCAAAAAATCATAATTTAAAAATCGAATAACTTTTGTATTTAACATTTTTTTCTAATTCTGTAAATGAAGCAGTTTGCAGGGGGGTCAAAATATAGTGAATAAGCCTGTACAATATTTGCCCAATTTTTCTTAATTCCTTATTCCTTAATTATTCCTTAATTATTATAAACAAATTAGCTGTGAATTAAAAAAAAAACAAATGGCTAACTTTGGCACGAATGAACCTAAGTTAAATTTTTTTAATTGAAAATTCGTGTTAAAATACTAGCTTTTCGAATGTATAAAAATATTTTTGTCTACGGACAATATTTTTAAAGATATTCTAAATGTTTATAAACTACAAAATTTCAAAAATTTGGCATTAGGATTTTTGACTATATTAACTATTTTTTTTATCTTTTTTTAATACATTTTGATAGTATTACCCTTGTACTTTCATTGGCTTACGCAGAATTGCCATATCTTCATTATTTTCTGGCTTATGTTATTGCAAAACATAGGTCTCTAGGATAAACAAATAGAATAACTTTTAAACTAATTAATGAATCGGTCTCAAATTTTGAGGGTTTGTTAACTACCCCAATACCCAACTGTGGGTGAAACAATAAAGTTCTAAGTTAAATTTAGTATAAGTTATAAATAAATACCGACTTTCATTTATTTTGCAATTTGCGAAGCAACAAATTGACTTTTTAACATTAGAAAATCGGCATTTTGAAGCTTTTAAATAGTCTAAAAAATCAAATTCTGTAATTTTATGTCACATATTTTGCTTTTTAATAGGGTTCAAAAAATCGAAAATATCGCGGTTTTGCACTAAATTGTGAATAATTAAAAACGGACGCGAACTCTGGACAGGAAACAGGTAGGTTTTCTTCCTATAGGTCTACAATAACTAAAAAAGTAGTCAGCTACCTGGATATTTGAGTGTAGTGAGAAAATCCTTATTTCTCTGGACTACTACTACCTTTCTCTGGACTACTATCCCTGAACATCATTGAATGGAATGGAGCTATCTTTAGTGCACCTCAATTCTGTTTATTGGTGCATATTAGTTTAGTCAAGGTCAGAAAATTATGTGGTAAGAGACAAAATCCAGTTTTTTGCCGAATGGCACGTGCACCTCACTGTTGCGATTTGCGATTATGGTGAAGAGTGCCATCGCTTACGGTTCAAGGTCACCTCTAATGTTCTTTAGAGGGAACATGAGAGCTCTGAAATACCTAGGAGGAATTCTGGAAGCTCATCTTTAGACCTTCAGACGCTTTAACATTCAATTTTTCAGCAGGCACCAAGATCCCCAGTTTTATAGCATCCTCCTCAAACGTTGAAAACACTTCGGTAGCAGGTAATTAGGGCATGGAACGGATATCGCTGGAAGATATTGACCACCTAATTAGAAATGCGCCCAGGGTGTGTTGCCAACCGAGGTGCATCAACACATTAATTGAATAATTTATAATGGGTGTTTGAAAGTCTATGTCACTTAGTATAATATCTAACATTGGGATATCAAAAATGATGCTTAAAATGATGAATAAAATTTTTTCCTTAATAAAAAACAAAGAAAATGGCGTTTACAAAAAATCTAACAATTAGGCCTTGTCCATATGTGGGCGGTTTGCCAATGTCGACTGAGCGGTTTACCTGTTTTACTTGATCTTACCGTAATACCAAGTAAAACAGGGGGAAAACAGGTAAACCGCGACGTCGACGTTGGCAAACCGCCTGCATATAAACAAGCTCTTAGAACTCAAGATATTGTAAAATTAGTGCATAATGCAAATTGCAAAATAAATATTTGTCGAAGCTTTGTCGATCGTAACTAGGCTTCTGCGCATGCAAATGAGCTTTACAAAATATCATTTTAAAGCTTAATTCATAGAGTTCCAAACAAAGTTCGTTAAATTACTTTATCTTTATTTGTTTTAAAGTTAACCCCATTTGAAGTTATAATTTTCTTTAAAAAATTGTACATTAATTTGTTTATAAGCAAATTGGTGCAATATACATTTATACTTTAATTATCATTAATGGTAGAAGAACTCAAAACGAAAATTTTCAGCTTAGGAAAATGTTCGTAGGTTTATTTTTGTCCAAGATATCGATATTTTAATAGCGCGCTCTGAGGCTCAAGATCGGCTCACAGCGTAAAGTTTCGCGCGCTAAACTCTCGATACAAATTATAATTTATATGTGTCTATGGTCATTTTTCATTTTTCATTTTTGAAAATCCTAATACAATTTTATCATATTATAATTCTTATAATTAAATCATCGTAGAGTACCTCGTATCACCATTCATTCTATTTACTTTTTCTTCGGTTTTTCTTCAAGCTTGGCCTAAATTTCTGTGTTTGGCGACTATTTTATCCAAATTGACGGTCGGCTTACTTGGCCTTGATCTTGTAGGCACATAGCCCTGCTTTAGTTGACGATGATGTTTGCGCCCTCAGGATGATATCAAATTCTGATTGTTTATGTATTATGTGTTTTGCATTATGTATTATGTGTATACATGTTTACGTATTGTATGTTGTACATGTATTTGTTATGCATAATAAATTGTAGATGATGTGTCTCTGACTTTCTGTTAATCCGCCAATGCTGGAATATTCTTGTTGCCAACTTCTTCTTTTCTCATATAAACATCAATTTTAACTACGACATGAAAAACAGTTTCAGGATATTTTTAAATTTTTATTTGTGCAATATCCATGGTAATGAGACCAATAATTTGTTGATGTGAGTTGTAGATAAGAGAACTTTTAATTTTGTTTAAAATTATTTATCTATCTGTGTAAACGTTTTATTTATTTTCAATGTTACGCAGTTATTTTTTGGGATTTGTGTTAATCTCTCAAACATTATCAGTTGTACGATAATCTGCTAATTTATGTTGTATTTACGGTGGGCGTGCGGATCTGATGTAAACAAAAAATTCGTTTTATTTTTGACTGTTAAATCGAGAAAATATTATGCTCCATTTCTATTTTGGATTATATACAATTTTGTAGGAATTTTATATATTTTATTAATTATTTATATGCAAGTAATATTATATCCGACTTTATTATAGTCACATTCTTATTGACACCTGTAATAAAGAAACTACAATGAAATATTTGAATCTTTAATATCAAATCGTAAAACATACAAATGTCTATAAAATATTATTTATAATGTGATGAGTATGTTAACGAGTACATGATCAAGTCGATTTGATTAATCTATGTGATTGTATTTATATTTAAGTCTTCAACTTTCGTTGTACTTAACTGAACTCCATTTTTACTTTTTGCAGTCTCGAGATGAATCTGAACATGCCGAATCTCCAAGACCGCTATCTGAAACTAGTGAAATGAGTCTAGAAGTTGGTACTTTAAATAGAAAAAGAAAACCGATAAGTGATAAACAAAGGCCGCTCACAAGATATCTTCCCATTAGAGGAACAGATCTAGATTTAAGACAACACATAGAATCAGCAGGTAGGTTTATTTTCTAAATAATTCCAATACTAATTTCATTGTAGTTTTTTTTATAAATAACCCTTAATTTGCAATCTGATTGACAACAATTCAAACAAACACAACACAAATAATTCAAACACAAAACTGGAGAATATACACTTACTGGAATAGGGAAGTTAAGAAAACTGTGACCAAAAGAAAAATGAAACGTGGGACAAAAAATGTGAAGAAATAAACAGATATATGGTTGAAACTCAAGTATCTGAAGCATGGAAGTTTATAGGAAACCTCAGAAAGAATCACGAAGGAACAGGGAGATTTAACCACATATGTGTGTCAGAATGGGAAGAATATTCCAAATCCTTTTTTACCGAAGCAACCACATTGCAAAATACATTACAGAGACTTTAGAACCGATCCAATAGATGAAGGTGAAGTACAGCCAAGCAGTGTGGACGGGATAAGACGAACCTTAAGGGTAATGGACAACGGGAAACCAACGGACCTGGAAACATCCCCATTGAATTAATAGAACTCGGACCGTGCGTCAATCCTAATACAAGCGGCGGAGATCTTTAATAAATGTCTAATCAAACAAGACAATATTTCAGAAGATTAGTGTTTGGCGTGTATAAGCTCTATCCACAAAAAAGGAGACAAAAAGAACTGTAAAAATTACAGAGGTATGTTATAAGTATTATTAGCTCATTGTAGAGGTTGTACGGTCGATTGATAAAAGAACGAATCGAAAACCAATATGAGGAAATAAAAGATCAGAGTGGATTCCGTGCTGGCAGATCTTGGAAACGATGGAATGACAACTTACTGGAGGCACATTGAAAAAACAGACAGTCATGTCTGCACAAAAAGAAGAAAAAGAAAAAGAATTAGAGACAAAACTATGATATGTTTACTATTTTAAATACGTAAATGGTAACTTATTTTATATTTAAATTAACTGTTTTAGATTTATTAATAGTCGATGTTATTTTAGGTCACCAAGTGGTATTGTGTCCCCATGTCATTATAAACTCTAGTGTTTGCAGAGGTTATCTCCACAAAAGAGGCTCGAAATTAAATGGATGGTCTAGAAGATGGTTTGTATTTGACAGGCATAAGCACACGTTTGCTTACTACATAGACAAAAGTGAAAAGAAGCCAAGAGGTGGAGCTTATTTTCAAGTAAGTATATTAACGTAACTAAAAAAACTTGAGATTTTAGATTTTTTATCATTTAAATAAAGCTACTGTGTGCTTAAGAGGAAACAGTAGCGATCAACAGGTAGCGAAAACGCGTTCCAAGGTTGCGGCTGTAATTTTGAATATTTTTTCGAGATATTTGGCACACGTATTCGTAATATAATAAAGAACGGCGGTACAGAGCCCAATTTGAAAAATATATTAATATGTGGAAATTACTCTGTAATTAAATACAATATTAAAAAAACGAGCCTGTACCGCCATTAAGAAGAACAAAAAAATACACTTTCTTCAAATAAACTTTTTTTATCCGATGCCTAGATTTTGTGTCATTTTGGAACTACTAAAATTTTTTATTTCAATAGTAGTTAAAAAATGACACAAAATCTAGGCATCGGATAAAAAAGTTTATTTGAAGAAATTGTATTTTTTTGTTCTCCTTAATGGCGGTATAGGCTCGTTTTTTTAATATTGTATTTAATTACAGAGTAATTTCCACATATTAATATATTTTTTAAATTGGGCTCTGTACCGCCATTCTTTATTATATTACTAATACGTGTGCCAAATATCTCGAAAAAATATTCAAAATTACAGCCGCAATCTTGGAACGCGTTTTTGCTACCTGTTGATCGCTACTGTATCATCTTAATATTTCACTAGATATTGCGCCAGTTAGCTTTTGATCCATATCTAAACGGTTGTACTATTCTGGGTTTCGCAGTCACTTTGCAGTGCGAGCAGCATATCCCCTTATAAAGCTTATGGAACCTTGCAGCTCCGTGTTGCCGGTTTTAAGTAGACGAACTTAAAAGTCCGTGTAAATAGAATATTCCAGAAGTCCAAATCATCTTGATTTGAAAATCTGTGGGTTTTATTATTTTTAACTAATCCATAGATATGTATTATGAAAGATATTTATACAATATTAACGGAATGGGACGTTTCGATGCCGCCAGTTCATTGCCGGCCGTTTCGATGCCGCCGGTTCATCGCCAGTCCATTTCATCGCCGTCATATCTCGCATTTCCTAGAATTCCTAATTAATACTAAAAATAACTAATAATTGTAACTGTCGAAAATTCGGAAATATATCAGATAGCGATTAATTGACTGGCGATGAATCGGCCGGCATCGGCATCGAACTGGCGGCATCGAAACGGCGGCGATGAAACGTCCTAGACCCCAATATTAACGCTGATGTTTACTTCTTAGAACAGAAAAATAGCAATTGCTTAAAATATATCTCTTGGCAACACTGTTCTTCGTAAGAATCTGTACTGAAAGGTGACCGTGAAACGAAGATTAGGTATATTGAGTTCGTGTATTCCATTTCAGTTAGGCACATCATTTCATTTGGGTTGCTCGTCAGTTTGACTTTCTCGTATATTTGTTTACTGTCAGTATTGTAAGTTCTACAACTTAAGTTCTTCTTGGCATCATAACCCTGGATGGGTCTTTGCCTGTCTGGCTGTTTCATTCAGCTCTCTCTTGTACTCTTCTCCTCTATTGTCTTATATTCATGGGTTTCAGGTCGACTTCCACGTCATCCAACCACTCGTTGTGGTCTTTCTTTGTTTTCGTCTTGCTATCGACTTCCATTGTAATAATTTCTTTGCTGTTTTTGCACCTTCTTGTCTCTAGACATGTCCCAGCCATGATAGTCTTTGACTTTTTACAAATCTTACACTATCGTACCGTCCATTCAATTCATTAACCTCGTCGTTTCTCCTGATTCTCCATGTGCCATCTTCGTTTTGCATCGGGCCAAATACTTTTCTCAGTATCTTTCTCTCGAATGTCCTGAGTTGGACTTCATCTTTTTTTTTCATTACCCATGTATCACAACTATAGGTTACTACATCATCATCAAGCCCTTTGCGTCCACTGCTGGACATAGGCCTCCCGCATTTTTGTCCATTGTGCTCTATTTTGAGCACAATTTTTTATGATTCATCCATTTGGTAGGTACTTTCTAAAAACATAAGTTCTTTATTTGTTTTTCTGCGATTACAACGCCATCTCTAGCGAATCGAAAAAAATTCACATAAACCTTATTTATCCTTTTTCATATAGAATCCGAATGTGTAGTAAAAAATTGAATTTTCTATTTAATATTGTCGACCAACGCCCTCCCCCCACGCAGTGGGGTTGACGGTCGTGTTTGATATCAATTCAATAGATTTTTGAAAAAAAAATAAACACCTGTTTTTTTGTTTTTCTTTTTATTTGAAAGTGTCTATCGAGATAGACCAGTTCTATATTTTTTCTAGGCTATCACGATAAATCGTTTTTTTTTTCTATTATAGCGTCATCTATCAACAATTCTCGAAAATGTCTCGAATAAATATACACATAGTTTTAAAAGTTATGCATCACCTAAACTTATGCTCATTTTCATAGTTGATTTTTTCGTGAACAAAGTAACAGAGTAAGAAGATTTGTTTTATTATTTTAGATTTTTGTTTGGTATTTACACAGTTGGGCAAAGGTTTACTCAGACTTCTTTGTTGAACTTATACCGGGTGGAATAAAAGAAATATTTTTCTTATGTTAAGTTTGAGACACCCTGTAGGGAGAACAAGGTATAAGTATGGGTATACATCGAAATCGTATTGTAGTCTTACGTTTTGTGAATATTTTGTTTTTTGAATGTCCCTGATATCTTTGGAAACAAAGAAAATAGACGGTTTTATTCTTTAACATGACGCGTTTTAACTGAAACAAAACTAAATTATCAATGAAAAACAGTTAACAAAACTTAAAACAGAAACACACATAACGTTAAAAATTGGGGTCGACACCTTAATAGGTATTTGTCGACCAAGTGAGCGGTATGCAAAGCGCAACATAAGAGAGACGATATTGTTTAATGGAGGCTCTGTGATGGTTTGGGGTGGAATTTCCTTGAGAGATCAGGGACATTCAAAAAACAAAATGTTCACAAAACGTAAGGCTACAATACGATTTCGATGTATACTCACACTACCTTATCCTCCCTACAGGGTGTCTCAAAGTTAACATAAAAAAACAAAGTTAACATAAACAAACCGGTATAAGTAAAAAAAAGAAGTTTGAGTAAACATTTGCTTAAGTGTGTAAATACCAAAGGAAAATCTAAAATAATAAAAAATAGCGGATTCCGTTAATCTGTTCATGAAAAAATCAACTATGAAAATAAGCATCGTTTTAGGTGATGTATAACTTTTGAAACTATGTGTAATTAGTATTAACATTATAAATTTATTTTAGAGTTTCTACCATTAGATAATCTTTAATGTTTTATTTTAAATTTTTAGGCGATCGAGGAAGTATATTTGGATCATTTAAATAGCGTGAAATCTCCAAACCCACATTTGACATTCATAGTGAAAACTCATGAACGTTTATACTACTTAATGGCACCTTCTCCGGAAGCTATGAGAATATGGGTAGATGTCATTTTCACTGGTGCTGAAGGTTACAGGGAGTTTGAAGTTGAGACTTAAATTTTGTTGTAAAACATTGCCTAGGCTTAGGCGGAAATTTTAATCACGATTAAATATTTTATCTCATGGTGGTAAATATTTGATAACAGTATATAGATCTTATGGAATTGATTTTATAAAGAAGTATTTACTTTTATATAATACTTTTGTACATAATAGTATGTGATAGAAGTCGAATTACAGTTCATATATTTTTGCTAATGGTTACCAAGGATTATACTACTTAAAATTGTTCCAACTAAATTCTAAACTGAAGTGCCCTTTTCTAAGTAACTATTTTTACATGTTAAGACTTTTATAATGTGTTTTATACTACTAAGACTGTAAACTGTATTAACATATACAAATATATATGTAACTTTTATTGTTTTATTCTTTAATTTTCCAAGATTGACTGGACCAACGATAGATCTGTCAATAAATATTTTATCCCGAAGTAAGGAAGTGTAGAATTCCGTTATAATCCTCCTTCATAAAAAAGCAGATAAATTATATCTTGAAAACTATAGGCCCATTAGCTTGTTGAACCACCTGTACAAGCTCTTTACTCGAATACTGGCAAACATATTGGAAGTAAAACTCGATTTCTATCAGTCAGAAGAACAAGCAGGATTTCGATCTGACCACGGAACAAACGACCATCTGCAGTGCCTTAAAACGTAGTCGAAATGTCTATCGAATATAATAGACAACTTATTCATTACAGTCGGAAAAATGAAAGAATACCCGTGAACTATCACATCAATCACCTATTTTGTATTTGCTATCTTTTTCTATAACAAACGTTTGTTATTTATAGAAAAAGACAGCAAATACAAAATAAGTGATTGATGTGATCGTTCATGGGTATTCTTTCATTTTTCCGACTCTAAGTAATTTGACAGCATTTGATATAGTGGAAAAGACGCTATCTTAACAGGATAGACTACAGGTATGCGAATATTATTCGAAATACATATATACGAAAATTCGACAACTGTAAACCTTCATTGCATGACAGAAGATAAAATTGTCAGAGGGGAGCGGCAGAAAGATACTTTGTCGCTAAAACTATTTATAACAGTCATGGAGAACGCACTTAAACGGTTAGATTAGGACTCAAAGGTTATTGACATCGATGGAATGAAACTAAATCATCTCCGATGTTGTGAACAAAATCGATATTTTGTTACCTCGCATCTGATCTCCAAAAAAACTGACTGGGAATATTTTAAATCAATACTAGATCAAAATATAAATCTACAAATACCACTGAAAACACCAAATGATATTGAATTAGCAGTCGAATATTTTACTAAGTTGGTTCAACAAGCAGCATGGGAAGCTACGCCCCATGAGACTAAAAACAAAAGGCACCGAAGACAATGCCCACAAATCATTAGAAGTGAAATACTAGAAGAGTGGAGGCTTAGAAGAAGGTGGCAAATAATGAGACACCCAGATGACAAAACCAACTACAATCGAAAATGTAGACAACTAAAAGTATTAATAAAAAATCTTAAAAATGAATATTTTCAAAGTTATAGCAGAATTTAACACCAACTGCGGATTCCGACTATTTTCTATGGAAGGCCACAAAAAATTTAAAAAATCTAAAACAACAAATTTCGCCTATCAGGCATGATAACAAATGGTTACGAACAAACCAGGAAAAGGCAAAAGCATTTGCAAACTATTTCGAAGAAGTACTTCAGCCTTTACCTGCAGATGATAATAATATCGATGAAAGGAATACATGAATTTTTAGGTAATATATATCAAATGTCTCCACTTCCCAAACTAACAACACCTAAAGAAGTAGCTCAAATTATTAAATACGAAATTCGAACAAAAAAAGCACCTGGACACGATCTTCTTACTGGTGAGATAATCAAACAACTACCAAAAAAAGGGATTACAATGGTAACACAACTAATAAATGCGACTCTAAGGCTAGCATATTTTCCAGCACAATGGAAGTTAGCAGACATTATACTAATACGAAAACCTAAAGAGATAAAATCATACAGACCAATAAGTTTGTTACCTGTTATGTCTAAAATTGCAGAGAAAATTATAAAAGAACGATTATTAATAGAAATGGATGAACATAAACTAGTCACATCGCATCAATTTGGATTTCGCCTTAAACACTCAACCATTGAACAAGTGCACAGAGTCGTTGATATGATATAAACTACATTTCAGGAAAAGAGCTACTGCAATGCTGTATTCCTGGATATAAGTCAAGCTTTCGACAATGTTTGGCACCCCGGATTGCTTTATAAACTAAAGGAAAACCTATGTCATCCACTCACACATCTTGCTTAAATCTTATTTTGAAGAAAGGCACTTCAAAATAAGATATGATGACTTTATAATAGACATTCATCCTATAAAAGCTAGGGTGCCCAAGGAAGTATACTTGGTCCCATACTTTATACTTTGTTTACAGCTGACTTTCCTACAGATGACCATCACTTAACAGCTACATTTGCAGATGACACTGCAATTATGGTGAAAGACAAAAATCCCGAAATTGCGACTCGCACATTACAAACAAGATTAAACAAATCACATAAGTGGGCTTGTAGATGGTGTGTGTGTGTTCACAAAGAGGGAATGGCATTAGATAAATTTTTTGCCACAGATATTTGAAAGTTGAAGATTGAAGATGTCATATTAAATTTTGATTTTAGAATCTTTAAGAAATTGTATGATAATATCATTAATACACACACCGGCAAAATTAGCCGAACACCTTAAAAATGGGACATGTTTGATGTCTCGAATTTCCTAAACCTGTTATCCGATTTTAGTGTTGCTAGACAGGTAAATGTCATTTTATACCGGGTGTAACAATCATACTGTGTTTTTTTCTTAAAGTTCGGAACACCCTGTGGAATATTCTAGCCTACACAAAATATTGAAATTAAAACTCGATTATAGCCTTAGGCTTTCTTAACATTTTCTTTTTTGATTTATTTGCTTATGTTGGAAAATAAAAGTTTTTTTTTATTTAATAGCATAGACATTAGTCATTCAGCCAGTAAAAAAAATAAAAAAAGTTATGGGCTAACAACTAGCCATGTTTTTCATCAATAAAACCTAACAGTAGGGGAGAAAAGTATGCTAAATTTGCAGTTACTCGAGCGTTATGGGGACCTATTGAATTGAGAAGAGTGGGTGCTAAAACTAAAAAAAGTTGAGTTAAGTTTTCCATAAAGTGTGGGACTCTCCATTTTTTAATTTCATTTTCCATTTCTACCAATCGTTTTTTCCGATTGTAGCGCCATCTATCCATAATTGGAAAAAATGTTGTGAATAAAAGTTGCTTATTTTTACGTCAAGAATCGAAATCTGCAATAAAAATTGGGGGCTCTTACTTAAGATTTTAAAGAAACCCCCGATCCCACCTCCATGGGGGTTCGTGTTTGGTGCCGTTAGATAGATTTTTGAAATATATTGAAAACGTGTATTTTGCAGTTTTACGATTTGATGTTCATTTTCGCGAAATATCGTATTTATAATTTTTAATTTATCCCCTCCTCCCTACCCATCTCCGTGGGGTGACGTGTTTAGTATTATTCGAAAGATTTTTAAAAAATATTGAACACTTATTTTTTAGTTTTTCGATCTGACGTTTAATTCTGACGAATTTTCTTACTCCCCGCTCAAATCGTCATATTTTTGAAATATACACTATTTTGCGTGTACTTAACTTACCTTATCTTAATCTAACGATTTCGAGTTTTTCTAAGAATAGATTTTTTTTCGGTCCCCCCTTAATGAATAAACAAGCCTTAAGTAATTCAATAGATGTATTAAATAAATAAATTACTAAGCGATGTCACAATGACGACCTCCCGCGGATTTCAGTTGAATAGTTTCGAGGGGGGTTCCCAGCAAACAGGTTTGAGCCCAGTTACGTGATAATTACGTTAAATTTACGGCAAATTTCAACGAATACGTAACTCGGAGATTTATGACGGGAAAAAAACGTATTTCAGTGCCAAATCATTCACCAATATATTTTTGATTCCTTTATACATGTTTGACATTAGAATAATATAAAATCATAATGACGAATATTGTACATGTTTTTTATCATAGGTGTGAATGTCGGTTACATCGGTACAAAGGTACGTTTATTTCACGTAATAATCACGAAACAGAAATAACTTCCTTTGGTTAAATTTTGAGAAATATTTTTGAAAACAAAATTTTACAACGGTGTTGGTTAAATACGTATCGCTTGAATTTTACTCCCTGTATTTTATGGACGTCGAAAAATTAGATGTATTCCACGTAAAGTAATGTAAATAATACAATATTTAAACAAAAAGTTTATGATTTCGCTTTTAAAATCATTTAGCATAACTATTTCAATCCAACCTTGATTTGAAGCTATTTTTGCTATTTTTTTTTTCTTTAAAAATATCACAGCTAAAATGATGTCGAGTCTAATTTTCAAATCGCGCGCGGTGATGACGTACTACCAAGCCTTTCTCGTCCTTTAAATACTATCACGTGACCACGATACGTGATTAACATAGTTGGTTCGAAAACTAAATTAATCGATTTATCGAATAATAGATACGTTTCGATAGGATTATTTTTTTATATTATTCTGGTATTGAAATAGATTTTTAGTAAGACCAATTAGGTAATAGCAGAAGAAATTTAAAAACAAAAAGAAAATATGTAATACTAATTTAAAGTAAGTAGAATAGTTTAACTGTAATTTAAAAATAATCGATTTTTATAATCGATGAGCATAACCTCTAATTCTCTAATATCAGCTTCTCACATTTCTCCTCACAACAAAAAGTGAAAGTGAAACGTGAAGAGCTTTATTTCCCTCGTTTTATTTTAGGCGGGTTTATTTATAATAATGCCTTTCGTATTAACGTTTACCTCACTGCTCGAGGGTTGAAGTGTCGTCAAAATAAAAAGTGACCTGTGTTGTGTTTTGTGTTGGCAAATTTTTTAATGCGTCTTTAGGTCGGTAGCATTTTTGGTTCATTATCTTGTATAATAATTATACAAGGCAAATGTTTTAAAGTCTCTAAATTCTACTAAATAAATACATTGTTAATACTTTATAGGCTTGTTTTATTTATGTCATATGAGGATAATAATTACATGATTAGTAAGTTAATTAAGGTCGAATTATTTACGTGAACCGAAAGATATGTTGATCAACACGTATTTGCAACGTGAATTTCCCGAAACATTTTATTGGTATTTAAGGTGAATAACACGTCTATTGAAGACGAGTTATTCACGTAATTTAAAGACGTATTTTCAATGTGACATTCCAACCAAATTTTCACGTGAAATTCACGTAAACAATTTACGTATATTGGTGACAAATGTACCAGAAATTCACGTAATTAACACGTCGGTCTGTTTGCTGGGTTTTAATGTCAAACGCTGAGAGCACATGCATTTGAATCAAGTATGTAATAGTCAGTATTTATTTTTGCATGTTTTTTTACAAATTTTATATACAACATCGGTGAAAAATGAACATCAGATCGAAAAACTGCAAAATACACGTATTCAATATTTTTGAAAATCTATCGATGGCACCAAACACGAGCCCCCACGAAGGTGGGGGTGGGAGATTTAATTTAAAATCTTAAATAAAAGCCCCCAATTTTTATTGCAGATTTGGATTCTTTACTTAAAAATAAGCAACTTTTATTCGACACATTTTTTCGAATTATGGATAGATGGCGCTATAATCGGAAAAAACGATTGTTTCAAATGGAAAATTAAATTAAAAAATGAAAAGTCCCCCACTATATGGAAAACTTTACTTAACCTTTTTCTGGTTTTAGCACATACTCTTCACAATCCAATAGGTCCCCATAACGCTCGAGTAACTGCAAATTGAGCATACTTTCTTCCCTTACTATGAGGATTTATCGATGAAAAACATGGATAGTTGTTAATGCACATAACTTTTTGAGTATCCCACATAATTAAATGAATCGAAAAGAAAATGTTAAGAAAGCCTAACTCTACAATCGAGTTTTAATTTTAATATTTTACATATGCTAAAATATTCCACAGGGTGTTCCAAACTTTAAGAAAAAAACACAGCCCATATAACACACAACGTCCGATGGACGTCCATATAACGTACATTTAAAGTCCAAACGTCCATGGACCAAAACTGGACGTACTATGTACGTCCATTGGACGTTTGATTTCAACGTACATTGGACATCCATTTGTGGTCCATGGAGATTTTACACAAAATGCGACTATTATTATGAGTAATTATATATAGCTTCTTGTTTTAATCAAAGCAATATTATTAGTAGAATACAAGAAGCTTCTAATAAATGTAGTCACATATTTTTTCATCATCGAATTAAAACACTGAACCACTAAAATTATTTTAATTAAACATATATAATATTAGATGATGATAGAACTATGGTAAACTTTTTCAGAATAACGGAGCTACATCGCGCATCGGTAATTATAGAACTTACAATAATTAGACACTACCAATTTATATCTTAAATGTGCATTTTGTTAAATAACTGTTAAATTTCCCGCCAAACTAAATGAGAATCTTCTTGACAACGTTGTCGCTCTTCACGCTATCGGTCGTAAAAGGTAGTACTAGGCAGGTACTTTTAGGGGATTATCGCTGTAATTGTTGTGGAATACTGAAGGAGGATTTATTTATGATAATTCACAGAATGGCAAACCCGCTTGCAATATACAACCGTACTGACTCTAAGTTCTAAGAAATAATGTTTGGAGGAAGGAACAGAACAGAAATAAACCTCTTTTGTGCATACATCATAGGGCGCCATTATCTGAATTTTGTCCTTATTAAGTTATTACATACAATATAATACACCTGTGATATCTTTGTGTTTGCTGTTTATCGTGCAAGTGCAGTCGTGCAATAATGAAGTTCCTATAATAAAGTATACATAATAAAGTTATAATAAAGAGAAATAAAAAAGGTATTTTGTGTAATATTTAAAGTATAAGTTTAGTATTATAGGAACTATTTCCTATACCTAAAGGCTTTTTGCTATGTATGTATTCAAAAAATTATGGACACTAGATTGCTTTCTGAAAAGTGCCCTACAAAAATGTCCATAATACGTACATTGAATGTACATCAGATGTACATTGAATGTACATAAAATGTACACTGAAAGCTTCAACAACGTACACTGTACGTTTGTAGCGGACGTTCTATGGACGTCCAATTTTGTGAACTCTGGACGTTCGTTGGACGTCCATCGGATGTCCATTGTACCTTAGCGGGACGTCCATTGGACGTTCCAATGTACACAGATGTACGTCCATTGGATGTCCATAAAACGTACTTGTGCTATCTGGGAGTATGATTGGTACACCCGGTATAAAATGATATTTACCTGTCTAGCAACAATATTATCACAACGATATTCTTAAATAATAAGGCTATAACATACTAAAAGAATCACTCAAATCGGATCACTGGTTTAGGAAATTTGAGACATCAAACATGTCCCATTTTTAGGGTGTTCGGCTAATTTTGCCGGTGTGTGTAGTTTTGGTGTTTAAGCTTAGTAGATGTGAAATATTCAGCAGTTAACTTACATTCTGCTCCTGAAGTCTAGCAAGCTTGTAGATGGAGAATAAAAATAAACGACGAAAAATTAACCAATGTAACTGTCACAAAATGCCAAGGTGACACACCATCAATATATTACAACAACCACCTAATACCAAAAAAAGATAGTGCCAAGTACTTGGGATTGCATCTAGACAGAAGGCTAACTTGGAAAACACATATCTGGAATAAACGTAAACAACTAGGAATTGTACTTAAAAAACACTACTGGCTACTTGGAAGTAACTCACCACTATCATTAAAAAATAAACTCCTAGTCTACAGTTCCATCATAAAGTCTATTTGGACATACGGCGTACAACTCATGAGGTACAGCATCTTGCAGCAACATAGCGATCCTAGAACGATTCCAGTCAAAGACATTAAGAACTATAGCGACTGGTTTCAGGTCGTATGCCGTAAGGTAGGCAGACCAGGGCCTCGGCTGGTCGGTGCACTCCTCGGAGTGAGCCGAACAGTCGCAGGCGCGAATCGATTCACCTCATGCCCCTTGGTTTATCTCAAACCAGGTCATTTACAGTGATTTAAGGTACTACAGTCGAACTCGCTTAATAGAATACCTGGTATAAGAATATCCCGCTTTAAGGAATGGAAATTTGAGGTCGCGAAACGTTTCTAATGAGCCACCAATGATCGGTTATTAGAATATCCCGGTTACAAGAATACTTGTGCTTGGCACGAAGGCTATTCCAATAAGCGGGTTCGACTGTTGTTACGGTTTTTTTTAAACCTTCACAATTCATTTATATGTATTGGACTGAAAGAAATTTAAATTCTTTAAAACCCCCTGGTTACGCCTATGGTAGTACTATAAAATGGTTGGTTCGTTTGCAGAATGGGTCTGTTGAGTTGTTTAGGAATGTCTGAGAACATAGAACTGTGTGTCTTTTTCTGGCTCACGATCTTTGTGTAGGTTCTTGTCGCGTAACTGAGTCAACCATGGTGTACTTCGATGTTCGTTTGGGGATCGAATGACATTGAGGAAGACGGATGACATCCGGTCTGGCCATCTTGGTTTTTGGTCTTGACGACAGTGCTCGGGATTGCAGAATTTAGCTGTGTTTGCTAATTCTTTTTCCATCGGTTAGAAAATACGGTCCAAGTTTGTGAAAACTTATCGTCTGGAAGAGTTTTGCCAGTGACGGATTTGGGGCCGTATATTTTGTAGTGCCGGTGGAAATCTTGATCTGTTACGAGCATAACCTCAACAACCTTCTCTGTTGGCCGCATAAAAACCTCAGGCCAACTTCGTGAGGACACACTTGGGGACCAGTGGCTGTCCGCTGTCCAATAGTCAGTAACCAGCACCAGTAACCAGCGCCAGTAACCAGCACCAGTAACCAGCACCAGTAACCAGCCCTAGTAACCGACATCTAGTACCAGAGTAAGCAAGGACAGAGAAAGTCAGTACCCTTACAATATCTTTCTTTTTTATATATACCATATTTTTTATACTCCATAGTGTGTCTGTACCTACCATTTTTGTACAGATCTAGGTCCTCCCTCTACCCTCATTGTACACCTGGATATAGCTATAACCAAGTAATTACAGGGTGTATATTGAATCGTACTTAGTTAATTCCACGGGTAGACTTACAGAAGTAGGTATTTGACACTAGAGGGTATAAATTATTCACATTAGCATAAAGTCATAGCAACATTTTATATTTAATATTTAGGTTCAATAGTCATTATATATTTTCTTACATTTTGTTGCAATTCCCCTATTTTCTGTTTTTCATTTTATGTTCAATAAATAATTGTTAGTTACAGGTTGTTTTAATGCTCAGAAATAACCGGGTCAACTTCTGCTGAACTCATAATAAATCCCTGAGATGAGATAGAGAACTGAATTTGGTATTATATATTGTGGAATATATTGATATTCAGTTTATTTATTCAGTAACATCTCTCGATTCTTTATTTTCTGTAACACTGTAGTACACTTCTCAAGACCAAAAATAAGCATTTTTTCAAGATTTTTTTTCTCAGAACCTTTATTAAAAATGAACATAAATCTTTTTACAAATTATTATTATTATGTAACTCTTAGAGAATACAAAAAATATATCTTTCTTCATTTATGCACGTACACTAATATTGTAGAGGGCGCCAAAGTCGAGGCCTTCAAAAAAGTAGTTCCGATGGCGGACAGTTAATCTCAGGATTGGAATCTCTGAAACAAAAAAATCGGCATTTGAAAAAGTCAGATTTCTTACGTGACAATTTACCACCGTTAGTCAAAAATTTGATAAGTTACACCGTTAGTCAACAGAATGGGGAAACTTTTCTGTAATCGCAATATCAATATAACGCTCCGGATAAGAATGCTTCGTTGTTATATTTTCTCCACCCTTTTGTATGGGGTTGAGGCATGGACACTAAAACAATCCCACATTAAAAACCTGGAAGCATTCGAAATGTGGTGTTATAGACGTATTCTGAAAATATCATGGACAGATCGTAAAACAAACGCACAAGTGCTCGAACAACTAGGAAAACAATGCGAAGTTTTAAATTCCATAAAAATCAGGAAGTTGGAGTACTTGGGGCACATCATGAGAGGTGAAAAATACGAACTATTAAGGAATATAATGCAGGGCAAAATCAAAGGCAGAAGAAGCGTAGGAAGACGTAAAATCTCATGGCTACGCAATCTCCGTGAATGGTTTGGATGCAGCTCAATTGAACAGTCAGTCAGTAGCCATGGCAGGAGAAGCACGTTCAAATAACACTGCCGATATCAGTAGTAATATAGTTTGCAGAAAATGTAAATCAAAAGTTGTTTCACCGGTAAAGTGTATAATATGTGATAGCTGTTATCATCCCAGTTGTGCCAAAAAACTGGAGTTACAAATTTTTGACAAAGTTTTTACTAAATGTTGTGAAAAAACCGATGAAAAAGCAAACGGCGACTGTGATGACAAATTTTTCGATGCCATCGAAAACTTAGCTGCGTCGACAGAAAATAAGGTAGATATACACATCTTTAAATATATTATCAAACAAAAAGATCTCTTAATATCAGAACTAAAGGAAAAAATATTCCTATTAAATACACAAATTGACTCATTGAAACAATTAGAAACAAAACAAGTTCCGGAAAAAACTGACTATTCTTTATTTAAAAAATCTAAACAAAAAGCTGATAACAATAAGCAAGTCTTCAATTCACCAGAGTCAACAATAGGCCAGGAGAAATATAAGGAAAACAATTCAATTAGCGCTAAAGATGTCAGCGAAGCCATAAATCGAGCGCAAAATATAATACCTGCATCTAGTCGAACCGAAAAGACTGGAGATGCCAACATGCAAATAAGCAGTAACATTCCTACGGATTGGCAGAAAGTGACTTACAAAAAAAGAACACCCAAAAAAACTTATTAATGGGTAACTATTCTGGAATTTCTAATGTAGAAGGAGTGGATCAAACAGTTGCTTTACACGTATTTAATCTGAAACCGCAAACATCTGCAGAAGACCTTCAATCATTTTTATCAAAAAACCTACCAGAAGCCAGCTGCTCAGCTCTTCCATCTCGTCGTCCTGATATATATTCTTCTTTCAAAGTGGAAATCTCGAAAGCAAACTACAATAAGGCGTTGGATGCCTCGATTTGGCCAAACAAAGCCTGTATACGAAATTTTTTTCAATTGAGGAAAAAGAAAGAGCAAATCGAGTAGAAGTATCTATCGACAATGAAACAAAACATACGGCAATTTTTAAAATTACACAGTTAAATACAGCGTCCATTAGAAACAAACTTGAAAGGTTGGAAATTCTGCTTGACCAAGAAAATCCCATTGTCGTCAGTATTGCGGAGCACTGGTGTAAGCAGGATGAAATATCTCTAATGGTAACTCCGGGATACGATCTTGTAACCAGTTATTGTCGACCTATCCATGAGCATGGCGGATCGGTTTTGTATGTGAAATGTGGGTATGAATATCAGATCATCAATGTGTGCCAGTTCGCTGTGGAGATGCATTATGAGTGCAGTGCGGTAAAAATAATGTTTTGTGAAAGAAAAGTTGCAGTCATCAGTATCTACAGGCCTCCCAGTGGAGACTTTTATTTGTTTTTGAAGCAGTTTTCCTATACGATTGAACTCTGTAATAGGTATGTTGGCGATATTTTTATATGTGGTGACTTAAACATTGATTATTTAGAAAATAGTTTATTTAAAATTCTTTTTAACGATTTTCTAATGAGCTACAATCTTAGCATAACCTCTATGGTTCCCACAAGGGTAGCGACAAATTATTTGAACCAAACTTCTATCAGTAAGATTGATTATATTATTACCAATACAGCTAATATACTTCAGTGCAATTCTAATGTTTTTGAAGCGCATTTAAGTGACCATAGAGCAATTAGTTTGGAATTTGTAGTAGACATTAATAGTAGCTGTACTAAATCCAATGACCAGCCTAATTATAAATATTTTAGAGACTTGTCTGACAACAACCTTAAACAAATTTCTTCTGTGCTATCTGTAACTGACTTTGACGATATTTATTTAACCGATAATGTTGATAAATCCTTTGAAAATTTTATAAGTAGTTTAATATATTTGTTAGATTATTGCTGTCCAGTAAAACGGTATAATATCAGTAAGCAGACTTGCAATAAAAAATGGATTACTCCGGAAGTTAAGCAGTCTAGTGTTCATTTAAAAAATGCTTACTGGCTTAATAAAGAACTAAAAGATGCCAATTCTCTTGCAAATTATAAAAAAATTAAGAAATACCACGCGGAACTATTACAAAAATCTAAATTAAAATTCCATGATCAATTGATAAATAATTCAAGTAATAAAAATAAAACTGTATGGAATCTTGTTAACAAGGAAACTGGCAGGAAGTCTATCCAAAAAAAACATAGCATTAAATATAGATGGTGAAAGTTGTACTGATTCTAAGCAGTTGTCTGAAGTTTTTTGTGATTATTTTGCTACAGTAACCGAAGAGAAACTGTCAAATCATTTTGGGAATTCTAGATCTAATAGTTGCACATCTTCTACTATTCTTAAAAACAGTTTTTTCTTTAGACCTGTTGTTGGTAGTGAGGTAATGAATGTGATCAACAATTTAAAAAATAAAAAAAGCACTGGACTTGATTCTATCTCGATAAGAGTATTAAAGGCTATGTCATCTGATATAATAAACCACATTGCATATTTGATAAATTTATCAATAAGTAAAGGAGTCTTTCCAAGTATTCTAAAAAAAGCAATCGTTATTCCTATTTACAAAAAAGACGATCCGGAAGACATTTCAAATTATAGACCCATTTCCTTATTGTGTGTACTTTCCAAAGTATTTGAGAGAATTGTGTATAACCGTATGTCTGAGTTTTTGGGTAGATTTAAAATTGCAAGCGATTGTCAACATGGCTTCCGTACCGGTAGATCCACTCAGTCTGCTGCCTGCAGATTTTGTGAAAGGGTCTACAGATCTTTGGATGCAGGTGAATATGTGGCAGGTTTCTTTTTTGATCTAACCCGTGCCTTTGATTGTCTTGATAGTCGTTTTGTTAGCAATAAACTGTATAATATTGGTTTTAGAGGTATATTTCTAGACTGGCTAATCAATTTTATCTATCAGATAGGATAATTTGTGTTAAAATCAATGAAGCTATTTCGGAGGAACGTTCTATTAATCTGGGAGTTCCACAGGGCGCTGTATTAGGACCCCTGATTTTGTTGTTGTTTATTAACGATGCATCTAACCAGTTTGATGCTTTGGACCTGACGTTATTTGCAGATGATACTTCTCTTGTGGTCTCAGCACAGACCTATGAGAAATTGGCATCTACTTGCAATAGTTTTTTAGCTCGATTTAATGACTGGTGTCGATCTAATAACCTAATTTTAAATGTAGACAAAACAAAAGTAATATATTTTAATAACTTAAATTCTGTAAATCCTGTACTACACCTAAGTTTTAACAATGTTCTACTGGATTCCTCAAATCATACAAAATTTTTAGGTATCCATCTCGACTCAAAATTAAAATGGTCAGTTCACATAGACATGCTCAGTAAGTCCCTTAATAAGTCATACTATGCATTATCCCGTATTAAAAATATTATGCCCATCTCTGCGCTGTTAAATGTATACTATAGCCTTGTTTATAGTAGACTTTGTTTTATGGGGGAATGCAGTCAACAGTGAAACGAGAAGAAATGAAGGGTTTAATGATACTTAAACAAGAACTGGAATATGCTTTTAAAAACACCAAGGATGGTAAGACACCAGGGCCTGATGAAATACCGGTTGAAGTATTAAAACTTATTGATGGAGAAGTGATGAACATGATACTAGAGTTATTTAACAACATATATGATACTGGAATAATACCACAAGACTGGTTAAGGTCCACATTCATTTTAATACCTAAAAAATCAAATGTAAAAGAGTGCTCGGATTACAGAACGATTGCCTTGATGAGTCATATGCTTAAAGTTTTTCTAAAAATCATTCATAATAGAATTTTCCGCAAACTTGAAGAAGATATAAGTAAAACACAAATGGGCTTCAGGAACGGCCTTGGTACGAGGGAAGCGCTCTTTGGTGTGGGCGTACTATTTCAACGGTGTTTGGATATCAATCAGGATGTATACGCCTGCTTTATAGACTTTGAGAAGGCCTTCGATAGAGTCCGACACGACCGACTGAGACAACTTCTAATCGAAAAGAACATTGATGGAAAAGATATTAGAATAATAACTAATTTGTATTGGAATCAAACAGCACAAGTCAAGGTAGATGATGAAATGACCGAGGAGATCAAAATATGTAGAGGAGTAAGACAGGGGTGTATTCTGTCTCCTCTTTTGTTTAATTTTTATAGCGAAGTCATATTTAAAGAAGCTCTGTCGGACCTTAGTTGTGGTGTAGTGATCAACGGAAATACAATCAACAATTTGAGATACGCTGACGACACAGTGATATTAGCAGACAATCTTACAGATCTGCAACGACTGATGGAACGCACTAACCACTACTGCAACAGCTACGGACTTACATTAAACTTCAGAAAAACTAAATGGATGGTAATAACAAAAGATCCACACGCCAGGAATGATTTGGTTGTCAATAACACGGTTATAGAAAGGGTATCCTCCTATAAATACCTTGGAGCTTGCCTGGATCATACAGGCGATCAAACAAAAGAAATAAGAGCAAGAATAGAAATAGCTAGATCAGCATTTAACAAGATGAAAATATTTCTCTGTAGTCGTGACATAAATCTTGATCTGAGAGTGCGTATGCTGCGGTGTTATATCTTCTCCACTTTATTATACGGAGTTGAGTCATGGACCATCAAGATGGGCAGCATTAAAAACATTGAAGCTTTTGAGATGTGGTGTTACCGTAGAATGCTACGTGTATCTTGGGTGGAGCACGTGACGAATGCCGAAATTTTACGTCGGATCGGAAAAGGATGTGAAGTTGTACTTACTGTGAAAAGAAGAAAGCTTGAATACTTTGGCCATGTTATGAGAGGTGACAAATACTCGCTGCTGAGACTGATCATTCAGGGTAAAATCAGGGGTAAGAGAAGTATCGGTAGGCGCAGAATATCTTGGTTAAGAAATCTGAGGGAATGGTTCGGCTGCAGTTCCATCGACCTATTTAGGGCAGCCGCCAGTAAAATAAGAATAGCTGTGATGATCTCCAACCTCCGATAGGAGACGGACTTAAAGAAGAAGAAGCAGTCAACAGTGACAGAATATTTATAACACAAAAACGTATAATACGAAAAATGTTTGGAATTAGACCTCTTATGAGAGCTGTAAGCCCATATTTATTAAGAATAATATTTTAAGTTTTCCATGTATTTATATCTTCAGAATGTTACTATATGCTGTTGATAATATGCATACGTATGACAGAAATTCTAGTTTCCACAATTATTCGACGCGAGGTGGCGACTTGCTGAGTGTACCTGGTCATAGATCGAGTAAATTTGAAATGTCAGTAAAGTATATGAGCATTAGATTGTTTAACGTTTTACCAAAAAAATATAGAACAATGAATAAATATTTCTTTAAGAAATCCATTAAAAGCTTATTGCTTACCAAATGTTATTATACTGTGGAAGAGTTTGTTTCGGACAGAAATATTACCTAAAAGTTATTAATTCTATCTACCTTCAAATGTTTATAAAATTTATAAATGTATTAATTTTATTGTTTGTTTGTTTGTAAAACTAATGACATGTCCTATACATTGTATGTCTTAAAGGATGAATAAATATTATTATTATAACTGTTCCGGCGCGTAACCAACAAAATTATAATTGCCAGAATGATTTCCAATCTCCAATAGGAGCGGAACTTTAAGAAGAAGAAGTCAAAAATTCCGCAAAAAAAGATTTTACGGAAATTTGAAAAATTTTTGTGAAAAAATCGCCCATTTTTCTTTAGTTTTTCCTGGTTAAAAAACTTTTATTTTTTGGTCATATTGTGGTGAATTGTCACGTAAGAAACCTTCGTTTTTCAAATGCAGTACGATTTTTTTGTTTCAGGTATCCTAATCCTGAGATTACCTGTCCGCCATCATTCTTCGAGGCCTCGACTTTTGCGCCCTCTACAATATTAGTGTAAGTGCATAAACGAAGAAGGATATACCTATTGTTTGTACTCTCTAAGAGTTAGATATTAATATGTAAAAACTTTTATGTTTAATTTTAATAAAGTTTTTGAGAAAAAAATTATTATTTTTGGTATTCTAAAGTGTACTAGTACCTTAAAAATCCCTACAGGGAAACAAGTGATCGCGCAGTGTAGTGATAAATATCTAAAGCGCCTTGAAGTGCACTCCAACAATCTTGTAATCGGTCTCCTTGACAACAGTGTACAAAACAACCGACTAAATATTCGTAGTCCACTGGATTTACCCTATAGACAATAGACAACAAGTAAAAGTTTAGAAAAAGTTTAGATTAAGTAGTGAAGTAAATAGATATAAGTCATACCAATGTATATCCAGTTAGAAAAATAATATTCAACCAATAGAGTTATAGCTACTGGGTGATCACTCTTAATGTTAAAACTCTGTTCAACATAAATGCTTAGTGTTTATGGTTTGAAATAAACAGATGGCGTTTGTAAAAATAAAAAAAATCTCCGATGTACCGATGACATTGTTGGTATAACAGACGACGTAAGAGCAGCCAGAGTTATGCTATAACAACTACAGCAAGTAACACAGATAGTCGGTTTACAGATAAACTACGGAAAAAAAAATGATGGCGAATCTCGTCTCCAAGGAGGAATCGCCAATAGAAGTTGTGGAAAGATAATGTGAATTTGGGTTACGAAATAAGATTAATGCGAGATATTCAAAGGTTTGAACTGCTCAGAAGAATATGTTTAGGTTGGGCTGCATTCGGAAAAATGAGAGAGGTGTTTAAAAGAAGCGCGTTCTACTAGTCCTCAAATACGGAGCAGAAACATTGACCCTCACATAAACAACAGTTAAAAATTGGGAAGGACCCAAGGTAAAATGGAGAGGTCAATGCTTGGAATAAGCTTGAGAAATAGACTAAGAAACGAGGAACTAGGACTCTTGTTCGTAGACGAACATGAGTCGAAGGCATTATCGAACGTATTACAAGGCAAAAATGGAGATAAGCAGGACATGTTGCGAGAATAGAAGATTTAGATGGACAAAAAAGTTGCTTGAATGAAGACCACGGGCAGACAAGCTAAGCCGGAGAAGACAACGCTGTGGACCGACGACCTCAAAAGAATTGTGACCAATTTGATAGCTGAGGCGCAGAACAGACCAAGCTGGAAATATCTGGAGGAGGCCTATATTCAACAATGGACAAATCAGGGCTGGTTGATTATGATGAAAACTCAAAATTACACCTTGTTCGAGCATTAACATTTCCTACGCTTCAGAAACATCAACCATCAAAAAAGCCGATTTGAAGCGTATAATGGCATTTGAACTGTGGGTCTATCTAAAATCTTAAAATCTAAATCCTAAAATCTTAAAAAAATCTGTTACAATTTAATTACTTTTTAGAGTTGTAAATATTAAGCGATAACAATTAATTAATAAATTTAAAAATTACCGGTGAAAGTTGATTAGTAATCCGCCAGGAGCGACACCAGCGAAGCTCAGAGCGTATAGAGAAATTTACACCGAGAATGCAGTACGACCAAGATAGAGCAATACATTTCTAATGAGGAATAAACGCACAGCGTTGTCGGTCTTCACCAGCTGTTGATTTCTCTCTCAAGAACGTCGCACAGGAACGTGGCAACACTGAATGCGCATCCTATCTTAACCGTACTGCAATCCCAGTGTGAATTTCACGTTAGACCATAAGTTGATAAAACTAGATTAAATTAATCCATAAAAAATTAAACAGAGAAATTCAAAGAATTAAAAACGAGTCGATTAGCATCTACCTAAGTGAACTGTCAAATTTACATAATTATAAAAATACTTCAAAATGTAAAGAATAAACACTTAAAGGTAGGTAAATTAATCAAGTAAAGATCATGGATGACGGATGAGATCCTGAAACTAATGGACGAAAGAAGACAAGTCAAAACTGACCCAGACAAATATAAAACGATAAATATATCGACTGTGGACATGCATAATGTCCTATCTGCCATTTTTCGTTTTTCGCGGCATTGGAACCTAACCACTAAAATACATTATTGCAATATAGTAACAAATAACCAATCATTTAATTTGGCGCTAATTTTAACTCTTTCATTAGGTCCTAACTGCCGAGCAACAAGCATTCGGTCCTAACTGTCATAAAGAAGAGACTATGTCATGGAGAAAATTTCAAAGCCAGACCGCAAAATAAAATAGTTTTTACTCTCCAATGAAAAGTTGTCCAAGATCATATAGGACATTATGCAGGTATAGTCCTTTTCATGACCTTTTTTCAGTGCGTAACAGTTTTTCGATTTCTCTCTAACGCATTAAATTGTATGTGACAGAAAAAAACGCACGTCTCTGATTACAGACATTTATAACATTTATAGTTATTCTAGTTGTCGATAGATGGCGCCATAATCAAAAAATAATTATTTATTAAATAAAATAATATTATCAATATAATCTGTACAATTTATAAGACTATACAAATCAAAGAAAATACCATTTTATAAATGCAATAGACACAATTGATTTGTTTTTATTCCAAATTGAAAATAAAAATAAAATGTGACAACTGTCAGATTTAACTAAAATGTCATGTTAGAATAAATGTCATAAATGTGTATTATCACGGACTTACCTTTTTTTCTATAATTTGTGACGCACTGAAAAATGGTCATGAAAAGGAGAATACACAGTCGATATCAATAAGATGGAAAACCAGAGAA
This sequence comes from Diabrotica virgifera virgifera, assembly GCF_917563875.1. Lineage (NCBI taxonomy): Eukaryota > Metazoa > Arthropoda > Insecta > Coleoptera > Chrysomelidae > Diabrotica > Diabrotica virgifera. The sequence goes on from NC_065450.1 coordinate 122,826,327, forward strand.
GCGAGAGAAAAGGAAGCAATGGAAAGATACGAAGAAAATGAGACCCTACAGCCCTAGTACCATAGGCACAATGTAGGGTTATAGAGTCTATCATGCGATTCATCCTGATAATAATGCAAAAGGAGGAAGTGCAGTGATAATTAAAGAAAATTTACAACATTACGAAGAAGCCAACTACGTAACAGAAAAAGTGCAGTTAACTGCAGGAACACTTAGAACTCTTAGATACCCACTGATAGTGGCAGCAATCTATAGTCCTCCGAAACATGCAATAAGTAAGGAGGAATATATTGATCTCTTTACCGAGCTGGGAAATAGATTTATAGTAAGAGGCGATTATAATGCTAAAAATACCCACTAGGGCTCAAGGTTAACCACAACAAAAGGCAGAGAACTTTTAAAAGCTGTGAATGAATACGGAGCCATAACCTTGTCAACAGGGAAGCCAACTTATTGGCCTACTGACCCCAACAAGATACCTGACCTAATTGATTTTTTCATAACCAAAAATATATCGCAAAACTACCTGAAAATAGATGAATGTCATAAGTTATGTTCTGACCATACAGCAATAACACTAACACTAAGCGAAAACATAATGTATAAAGAAAATAACCCTTCGCTAACTAATAAGTACACCGACTGGATAAGCTTCAGACAAATGCTAGAAGAAACAATTAATTTAAACGTTTCTCTTAGAACCGTAAAAGATATTGAAAAAGAAGTTGACCAATTCAATAAAGACATCCAAAGAATATCTTGGGAATGTACTCCAGACATCAAAAGACGCCTAAAAGGATGCAACTACCCGGCAGAAATTAGAACGCTGGTATACGAAAAACGGAAAGCAAGACGAAAATGGTTCCAAAGTAGAGCTCCTCAAGATAAAACAATTGTAAATAATCTCACCCAACAACTAAAAAGAGAGATAAAAGAATTTAAAGAAGAATCCATTAGGACATACTTAAACAACCTAACGAATGAAAGATCCACAGAATACTCAATATGGAAGGCAACCAATGGATTAAAAAGACCAATGATGCAAATACCACCCATAAAAAAAGAAGACGGCACTTGGGCTAGAAGCAGCGAACAAAAAGCAGAATGCTTTGCTACACATCTAGAAAAAATATTTCAACCGCATCAACAACAACAAGAAGAAGAAGCATTACAGAGCAACCATTTGCAAGAAGAAGAGAACATAATGCCAGTAACTGTAGAAGAAGTAATAAAAGAAATCAAGTATAATTTAAACCCGAGAAAATCTCCTGGCTTTGATTTAATAACAGGACAAATATTAAAACAGCTCCCAAGAAAAGCAATTGTCAAGTTGACCTATTTAATTAATGCTGCGATCAGATTAAAATATATTCCTTCATTGTGGAAAGTGGCGGAAATAGTAATGATACCAAAACCAGGCAAACCACCACATATAACCTCTTCCTATAGACCAATATCACTGCTACCCACAATGTCTAAATTATTTGAAAAACTTCTCCTCAGAAGATTGCAACCAATTATAGTAAACAAAAAATTAATTCCAAATCACCAGTTTGGTTTTAGGCAAAAACACTCAACTATAGACCAACTCCACAGAGTCACCGATATTATAGAAAATGCACTAGAGGAAAGAAAAGTTTGTTCAGCTTTATTCTTAGATGTTGCCCAGGCATTTGACAGAGTTTGGCATGAAGGACTATTTCATAAATTAGAGACTATTCTTCCAAAATCATACACAGACATAATTAAATCGTACTTAACTGATAGATATTTCAGAATCAAGCAAGATGATGCTTATTCTGAACTTAAAGAAATAAAAGTCGGAGTCCCCCAGGGGAGCGTATTGGGCCCGGTCCTATATCTCCTTTATACATGTGATCTACCAGAATTCGATAACTACTGTTTAGCTACCTTTGCCGACGACACCGCCATATTAGCAGTAGGTAAAGATAACGTAGAAACAGCCAATAAACTACAAAATGCGATAAGCAAATTCCAAAAATGGACTAAGACGTGGAAGATTACATTGAATGAAAGCAAATCAGTACATGTTGATTTCACTAATAAAAAAATTCTGTACGCACCAATAAAAATTAATGGACAAGACATTCCGTATGCCAACACAGCCAAATACCTGGGCTTAACCCTAGACACGAAGCTTCGCTGGAAAGCCCATGTAAAGAAAAAGAAGGAAGAATTAAATATTAAATATAAAAAATTGTACTGGCTACTGGGAAGATACTCAGGGTTGTCAACGTATAACAAGATGCTAATCTACAAACAAGTTATAAAACCAGTATGGACGTATGGTATCCAACTGTGGGGATGTACAAAAAAGACAAACTTGAAAATAATACAAACTTTTCAAAACAAAGTATTAAGGGGCATAGTTAACGCACCCTGGTACATCCATAATGACGATATCCACAAGGATCTACGAATGGAGCCCGTCGACAAAGAAATCCGAAAACACGCAGAAAGTCATGAAAAAAGACTTCTTCTCCACGAAAATATTGAGGCCATCCAGCTCCTGGACAACTCAAACCAGAAAAGAAGACTGAAGAGGACCAAACCTCACGAGTTGGTGTAGTGTGCGACAAAGCTAATAGCGGAGCATTGCGCGACTAGTGTGCAAGCAACGTGTTGGTGTAGTGCGTGATAAAGTGAAAAGCAGAGCTTTGTGTGATAGTGCGCAATCAAAAAGTGCGCCAGTAATAATAAAGACAACTAAGAAGACATCAAAGGGTGACTCTTAGATATTAAGTAGTTAGTAAGATAGGATAGATAAAAAGTTACTCATTGGTCAAAGACCAGATTGTAGCACTTAGCAAATAAAAAAAAAAAAAAAAAAAAAAAAAAAAAAAATGTTAGAATAAATGTCATAAATGTGTATTATCATCACGGACTTACCTTTTTTTCTATAATTTGTGACGCACTGAAAAATGGTCATGAAAAGGAGAATACACAGTCGATATCAATAAGATGGAAAACCAGAGAAGCGAGAGAAAAGGAAGCAATGGAAAGATACGAAGAAAATGAGACCCTACAGCCCTAGTACCATAGGCACAATGTAGTAATTAGAAAACTTAAAGAACTCACAGGTGGACTAGGAGGGAGACAGAAAGGAGATCTATATATGTAATTCATTATGACGGAAAGAATGCCTAGAGAAACTATTTGAAGACCAATGAGATAACACCTTTGAGCTAGAAGAAAATGTAAATGATCTACCAAGAATATTACAGCGGGAAGTTTATTCTGCAATAACACAGCTAAAAGATGGCAAAGCTGCAGGCCCCGATAATATACAAGCAGAACTACTCAAACTAATGGACAATGAATCAATCACACTAGATAATCACAAAGATACTGAACAACATATACAACTCTGGAGAAATGCCAACAAAATGGCTGAAGTTTGACTGCATTTCCAAAAAACCTAGGAGCCAAAAAATGCGATGAATACCGTACGATAAGTCTGATGTGTCATCTCTTAAAATTGTTTTGAAAGATAATCCATAGGTACGAGTATTTGCAAGCTGTGGTAAAGTCAAATTTCTCCCAATCAGTTCGTGTTCATAAATGCTGTTAGTACGAGAGAGGCTTTGTTCTCAAAACAAGTCTTATTTTAGAGATGTCAATTGCGACGTATCCGCATGTCTGGTTGATTACGAGAAAGCGTTTGATCGAGTACAGCTCGCCAAGATAATGCAAATACTAGCAGAAATTAATAACAACCAAGACCTGACAATAATAATTAGAAACATTTACTGGAATCAGAGTTGATAAACACACAGAATATGTGAAAATTATACGTGGAGTGAGGCAAGGCTGTATTCGTCTTCTGTAATATTCAGTATCTACTCTGAAAGTATATTTATCGAAGATTTGCACGAAGCTGAAAAGGTATTATACTAAACGTATACCAGCTAGACAACACCAAGTATCCAGATGACACCATAGTATTTGCGGACAACCTAGAAGACCTACAAGTCCTGGTGATCAAAATCGCATAGTACAGTCAACAATATAGACGTAAAGCTTACGATTAGCAAGAAAAAAATAATAGTAGAAGAAACTCTACGTCAACCTAACCCTTGAAATACTGACTCAATACAACTATCTCGGCACCATAATGAATGAAGAATGGACGAACAACCAAGAGATAAGAGGGGCGCGTCGGAAAAGTTAGATCCGCCTTCAACCGAATGGGGGCCTTCTTCTTTCTTGGTATAAATGTAAGAATGTTGCGATGTTACGTTTTTTCTATGTTTTTTATTGTGTTCAATTGTGGACCTTGAACGAAGATATGTGCAGAAAATTGGAGGCATTTGAGATGTGGCTATATCAGAGAATACTTAAAAGCCCGTGGACTGACTGAGTCACAGATGAGGAGGTCGTCAGAAGAATAAAGAAGAACTGAGAGGTACTGACCACCATTAAGTCTCGAAAGTTACAATATTTCGGATACATTATGCGAGACGAGTCCAGATATCAGAAGAACATCCTGATTAAAGAACCTGTTTCAACACAACATCTGCGTGCAGCTTTTCCACGCTGCTGTTGATAAGATAAAGATTGCCATGGTGATCGCCAACATTTGTCACGCATAGGCACATCAAGAAGAAGAGTCTTACAGAATCCACTGCTTAGAAATAATAATGATAGCTGAGCAAGGAAAAACATACAAAAGGCCTTCAGATTTGCTGATCACCTAGGAAATTCTCCGAAGCTAAATGTGGAATACGAAATATACAACTAGAACTCACTGATCAAGGTAAAGTAGAGATTTGACCTGTAACTCAAAAAGAAGTTTTTACGGAAACAAAGAAAATATAAACCCAAAGAAAGCTCCCGGATTTGATCTCATCACTGGAGAAGTGTTAAAGCAACTTTCAAGGAAAGCTGTCATAAAACTAACATGCTTCCTTCAGAATGAGGTGCGTACCAAAGATATGGAAGGTGGAAGGAAATTATAATGACACCAAAAACTGGAAAACTTCCACAAGACGTTTCTTCGTTCAGGCCTATTTCATCATTACATGTCATGTCGAAATTATATAAAAAATAAAATTTAAGAGACTATAATCGGTTATAGAGGAAAAAATATGCTAATCATCAGTTTGGGTTTAGAGAAAGACACTAAACCATGATAGATCAGATACATAGAATAATAAATATCGTAGAAAAAAACTCTAGAATAGGCAAAAGTCTGTTGTTAATATTTTCTCGATGTAGGGGAAGGTTTTATTAAAGTGTGGCGTGATAGATTATATCACAAAATGAGAGTCTATTTACCAAAACTAAATTCTCAAGAACTGGAATCATATCCGACACATACCTAGTTTCGAGGTAAACATGAGGAAGCAAATACAGAATTAGGAAAAGTTAAAGCTGAAGTTCCGCAAGAACTTGCAACATTTTCAAACGACGAAATGAATTTTAGCAGTCGGAAAAAACGACAATGAAGCAGCAACGAAACTATAAACTTATGTTAAACTAACTAACATCTGGACAAAGCGTTGGCTTTTCAAATTTAATGAAACAAAATCTGTTCATGTCAATTTTACTAACAAAAGTGAACAACATATTTTAGTCTGTATAAATAGGAGCCAAATGTATGTATGTATCAGTGGCGGCTCGTGACATCTGCTATAGGGTGTGCTGCATGAACCACGGCCAATATAAAATAATAGAAATAGAATAACATACGAAAACAAAAACAATAAAATTAGCTTTAATACTAATTAATAGTAACTAATAACGACATGCTATAAAAATCTGATTAACTTACATTTATTGCATTTTTCTAAATTGGAAATTAATACGCCGGTCCTTTTTTGTCGCAAACTTTTCGATTACTTTATCGTTAAAGTTCGGTATTGAATGTTGTTCTGAAGCTATTTTCTTGTGGCATTTTTACAATTTTAACTATTTAGAATGGGAAATAAGCCACAATATTATTAAAAAATGATTTTTTATTAACGTTTCGACGCCCAAATCGGGTGCCGTTGTCAAAATACAAAATACTATTAATATAAACAAAAATGTTGTTGCTTAGTAAAAAAATTCTTCTAATAATTTATTTAATTTGACTCATTTATATCGGCAATTCAGATACATATGATACATTTTAAAGTAGAAGACTTTAAAATGATATTGCCAATATTTATGAGTTGCGTTCCTGGGACGACTTTACTGAAAGATAGTTCATTCGATTACATGAAATCAACCCCAACTCAAGAATATCCGTTACAAAAAATCATAGCATGTGATCTGTCTTTAAAAAGACAACCACATGCAACGGTGACATTAAGATTCTCGCGTTAGAGATCTCATAGTAAATCACGAGGGAAAACCAGGAAAAACCTCGTGATACTATCCCGACATCGTAAGTATTTGGTCTTACATTTAATTTACTCTCAAAATTAATACCAAATTCTGACTTTACTATAATTTTGTTTAAATTATAAATAATATCAATAATACATGGGTATATAAGTAATACTAAAATATAAAATATGTACTAACTCGACTATTGACTTACTAATTGTGGTATTTTCTTTCTATTGACTTCCTCTTTCAGTATGGGTATCCACATCCTACTGCATTCCACCGAGGAATTTGCGACACAATTGGTTTCGTTTAGCATAATTAGAGCCGCTTCTTTGATTTTTCTCTTTTTACTGTCTGTTTCTTTCAGGACTATACTTGAATCTCTCCACTGAATATAATATAAATATATATAATATAAATATATAAATATAATATAATATAAATGCGAACAGTTTTATATAGGTGAAACATCAAGACCATTAAACGTTAGAATAAGTGAACATCAATCTTATATTAAAAATAGAGAATTTGATAGATCTCAAATATGTCAACACGCATGGGATAATGAACATAGAGTTCAGTGGAGAGATTCAAGTATAGTCCTGAAAGAAACAGACAGTAAAAAGAGAAAAATCAAAGAAGCGGCTCTAATTATGCTAAACGAAACCAATTGTGTCGCAAATTCCTCGGTGGAATGCAGTAGGATGTGGATACCCATACTGAAAGAGGAAGTCAATAGAAAGAAAATACCACAATTAGTAAGTCAATAGTCGAGTTAGTACATATTTTATATTTTAGTATTACTTATATACCCATGTATTATTGATATTATTTATAATTTAAACAAAATTATAGTAAAGTCAGAATTTGGTATTAATTTTGAGAGTAAATTAAATGTAAGACCAAATACTTACGATGTCGGGATAGTATCACGAGGTTTTTCCTGGTTTTCCCTCGTGATTTACTATGAGATCTCTAACGCGAGAATTTTAATGTCACCGTTGCATGTGGTTGTCTTTTTAAAGACAGATCACATGCTATGATTTTTTGTGACGGATATTCTTGAGTTGGGGTTGATTTCATGTAATCGAATGAACTATCTTTCAGTAAAGTCGTCCCAGGAACGCAACTCATAAATATTGGCAATATCATTTTAAAGTCTTCTACTTTAAAATGTATCATATGTATCTGAATTGCCGATATAAATGAGTCAAATTAAATAAATTATTAGAAGAATTTTTTTACTAAGCAACAACATTTTTGTTTATATTAATAGTATTTTGTATTTTGACAACGGCACCCGATTTGGGCGTCGAAACGTTAATAAAAAATCATTTTTTAATAATATTGTGGCTTATTTCCCATTCTAAATAGTTAAAATTCGGTATTGAAGCGATGAACTTTTTTTCTATCGAGAGTGTGGAAAGGGCTGTTAATCTGTCTTCGCGCATTGAATTTCTTAAAAATGTTTTGATCCGTTTTAAAGTTGAAAAACTACGTTCAGCTTCTGCTGTGGTCATTGGCGTAGTCACCAGAATTTGTATCAACTTTTTGGTTTCTGTTAATGTGTCCTCTAAATTATTAGAAATTATAAATTTTAGTAAAGGCACTGCACCTTTTAATGTTCTACACTCGATATTGGAATACAAAACTGACAGTTCTGTTCGCAAACGGTTTTTATCAAAGAAGTTATAAGCTGTACAAGTTAAATCCAATTCATTTTCAGGAAACTTATTATTATATTTTTCGAAATGTTCTGAAGATAAAAGTGTTGCGGCAACTAGATGATTTGTATATGCAAACCGTTCTTTTGCATTGTTTATAATAACATCACAAACTTCTAGACAGGCAATACGGTGATCCTGTTGGCTGTTATTTGGGCGTTTCCTTTTTTGGACACTAGGCGCCGCATTTAAATTTGAAGCTTGATGTATGATAGGGTCTATTTTATTTCGGACATTGTTAATACTTTGCTCAAAAACATGTATAGCTTTCTGTGCTTCGGTTGGGTCCATGTTCTTTTTTTGAAGATTATTGTACAAAACGTCAACATGTGGCATAATATAATGAAAAACAGTCAGCCAGAAAGTAAAATTTTGATCTTCCAGAATACGTCTAAGTCCTCTTGCTTCCTTGGAAGTAATAGCATTTGACTCTTCTTCTAGTTGCTCCATACACTCAATAATAAAGTCTCTATATTCGTAAACGACATTTACTGTACGAATATTGAAATTCCAGCGTGTAGGGATTGAACGAGGAATATTTTTTCCAACTATTTGATTTAAGACAGCTATTCTTTGAGGTGAATGACTAAAAAATCCAGGTATATCATGTAAATCTCCAAAAAATACGCGTACTTGGGAATTAATAGAACATGCTCTTGACATTATTAGATTCAATTGATGGGCGTAACAGTGCACAAAATGAGCAGTTTCATATTTTCTCTTAATTATTGTTTGCACTCCGCCATGTATCCCACTCATAACAGCTGCTCCGTCATAACTTTGTGCAATGAGCTTATTTTTGTTATTCTTTAATATTGGGTCTAAAACATTCAAAATTGTGTTAGCTAAGGTTTCAGCATCATGTTTTTCTGGAAGCAAAAAAGTCCAAAACCTTTCAACTGGAGCACCGTTTTTTACATAACGAAAAACAATGACCATTTGAAATTTCATAGAAACATCCGTTGTCTCATCAGCTATCACTGCTAAAAATGGGGCTTCATTGATTTCGTTTAAAATCTCCTCAGCGTATACTTCTAGCATGCAATCCAAAATATCATTTTGTATTGTTTTTGAGGTACCTTTGAAAATTGTCGCATTTGTAAGGTGTTCACTAAGTGTTTTATCAAGTTCAGCAGAAAAATTCACTAAACCACGAAAAATTCCAGGGTTATCTGATGTTTCAGATTCATCGTGTCCTCGTAAGGCGAGCTCAAAAGCCCCACAGAATTTTATACAGTCAATTATTTTTGACAAAACATACCTGTTTTTCGTCACCTCTTCATTGTGTTTTTGTATATTTATCCAATAAGCAGAGTCAAGTTGGGCCTGTATATTAAGTTTCCCAAATAATGCAAATCGCATTTCATTGTTCATATGAGTTTGCGTGTTTTCATGCTTCTTTATTTTTTCACTTAAATGCACTAGATCCCGCACTCCTGTCTCGCGCCACAATTTTTCCTCTTTATCTGCGCCGAATAATGCACACGGAAAACAGAAAAAAGCATTTTTTTCGGAACATCCACAAATCCACTGATTTCGTAGATACATGTCTTTATTAAATTTACGCGTATATGTTTTTCCACGGCTTTTACCGGACACTTCAATATTAAGATCAGGCATAGGACGGCCACGTTCTTTTATAATCAACTGTTGTTGATAGTGAAGTTTTTGAAATTTATTTACACCTAATTTAAATTGAAACTCCATTGTTTTAAACACGCTCGAACAAAACAAATTAAACAAAATTGTAACCTAAGAATTTCTAAACACGGCACAGATGCAACGGTCACGAATAACTGTCGTGAATTGCAGCTCGCAAACACATTTCCGAGGCCGTTAATCAGCCGATTGCCGAAGCACATCGGCTAAGATCGCCGTTTGCCTAATAAATGCATTTTACCGCTGCCAGTGTTTCGGTTGTTATCGACGCGGCTTCACTGGAGCAGCAAATACGTAAAAAGATTGCTTCACTGGAGCACCAAATACGTAAAAAAATTATACGGTTTCACTAGAGGAGTAAATACGTAAAAAAAATAATATTAATCATCGTTGTTGGTGAATTATTATTAACAGTTGATGTTTAATATGATAATATGGCAGATTTGAAATAAAACTATATTAATTATTCTTTAATAATTAAGATTTGCTATGGTTGTTTGGTAGTTCTGCAGCTCAGCAGCACATAAAGAAAAGCCGCCACTGGTATGTATAGCGTTAACAGGCCTTTTAAGCCAATTGCTGGATAGATAATTTCCATCGTTTTTTGTTCTTAGCTGTCATCTTCCAATCTTTGATTCCCAACTCACTGACGTCTTCCACTACTGCATCTCTCCATTTCCTTCTTGGTCTTCCTCTCTTTTTTTGCCCTCAGGTCTCCAACCAATATTCTTGACTTATCTGCTCTCCTGCATTCTTCCGAGATGACCGAGCCATTCTAGCCTGCGTTTTCTCATTATATTTTATATCGGCGGGTTAGGATACAGATAGCATGTAAACTTGTGGCAAGTTTGATTGTTCTTTGATTTTACATTGCTGTGTCAAATATGAGGAAGCAAGTTTGTGACAAGTTTGCTGCAATATTGTTATGACAAAGATGATGTTTCAAGTTTGTAGCAACTTTGCTGCAAGCTGCAAGCTTATGTTCGGTTCGGTTCGTTTTTCGTTCGTACCCTGACTGATGTCACGCCAACGAAAGTGTTGTCACTCAGAGGGAAATTTCCGATTTTGCGAAAATTTTCAACATAAAAGGGAAAAAGTTACCTAACTCAAAAGGGAATTTTTGCTCCAGTCCAAATTGTAAAATATTTTAAAAAATCAAAATATTTGAAAATAATTCAACATATTTTCTCAGATTTTGTAAATAGGAGGGAATTTTTTCATAAAAGTGAAAATTTTTAAGGAAAGTTGAGAGAAAAGGCTTAGGTACTCGACGGCTGGCAACACGGAAAAAATAACCTGCTACGCTGCGATTGTGATAATTTGTGGTTATGTTCTATGTTGTTATATTTTTCTTCCAGTCTTTTACAAAACTTAAATTTACCGTACTCCGAGACTATTACCTTAATTATTATTCCTAAGCTGAAGCTTATTTTCTTCAGTTTTTCATACACCAACCTGCTTATAGTGATTACAGATTAGTATTCTTTTTGATTTGGTGACATTGAGGTAAGTTTTTTTAGCTTCTAGCTGTATTCACATCCTATCTAAGATATTGTTGGGTTATTACTGTACTGATTTATTTATTTGTGAACTATTACGCGAATTGACTTTTAATTATTATTAAATAAATAAAAGACTTACTTGAAATTGTTTAATTTATAACACTTACAATTTAACACTTAATTTTACAACAATATATCTAATTTATTTTACACTTACATACTAACTTATTTAATTCATTTGCAAATATTTATTTATCTACTTTAAAAATACATTTCAACCCGTTCACAAAAACGTAACAATATAATATCGCGTCGAAATTAGTAACTGACTGGCCTGCGAATGAGTTTCGGTTCTTTATATATACTTCGGCAGCGCTCGCTCCGAACGCCGTGGATAGGAATGGTATTGTCTCGTAACCCCGGGAAGCATCGAGAACAATTAGGCCGGGTTGTGAGGCGTCACATTGCCCCCTCCTTAAAAGATGGTTCCTCCTGGAACCTTGTCGGGACTGGAACTGGATGCTGGTATCTGCAACTGGACCCTCTTTTACAACTCCCAGTTGTATAAAAGTGACAGGGGACGATCTTCTCTCCGCACCAGTAACTATGCGGATTGCAACAGACTAACACCTGGACCTCGGTGTCTTGGAAAATTTCTTCTACCATATTTCGGATAACTCTCCAGTCTAATTGGCGGCATTCTAACTTTGGCATGGCTAACTTTTGCACGTCGGACTCCAGCACGTGCTCTCTCAATTGAATTAATGCATCCCATACATCTTGGTAGGTAGGTTGGTCATGGACAGTGTCTTTTGTTACCAGATAGAATAGATAACGTGATGCATCTTGGAGTTTCAATGCTTTGCCAGGAGCTGGCAGTTGGCATTGAAGTTCTGCAACTCGACCAAACTTCCTTCGGAAGGCGGATGCCAACCCTCGTGCGTCTTTGATACTGGCCGGGATGGTATGGGCCAGCGAGTAGTCATCGGGAAGTGCGAGAAGATCTTGCTTTTCTTCAGTGGTAACACCATGTCTTGCTTTACCGGTACCTCCGTAGGCACCCATGAACTCTTCAAAGGTAAGGTCAGGTATTTCTCGAACTTGGTTGACTTCCACTTCTTCATCTACGTCGTGGTCTCCCTCGTACGGCGCCAACCGGTTATGGTGGACTATCATCGGCTTTCCCCTAGGAATCTTGCTTATTCGGTAGATAACGTCATTGATTTTCTTGACAATGAGGTACGGACCTTCCCAGAACTGCTGCAACTTGGGAGAACAACCTGTTCGCTTCTTTGGATTATAAAGCCAGACTTTGTCGTTCTCCTTGAAACATCCCTTCTCAGCTTGGGTATCGTATCGTTTCTTCATTCGGTCGCTAGCGATCTGAAGATTAGAACGGACCAACTCATGTATATCGTCCATTCTTCTTCGTAATTCATTCACGTAATCCTCACCAGCAACATCTTCTCCAGGTCGACATCCAAACTCTAGATCACAGGGTAGACGCATCTCACGTCCAAATAGGACTTTTGCTGGTGTTTGGCCAGTTGATTCGTTAACAGCAGATCTATAGGCCATTGCGAAGAACGGAAGGTACTGGTCCCAGTCTCGTTGATGATTGGACACCATCTTTGTCAAATACTTGCCAACTGTCCTATTCATACGCTCCACCATTCCATCCGATTGCGGGTGATAGGCCGTGGTTCTTGTCTTCTTCATGCCTAGTTTATCACAGATTCCTTGAAATAGATCGCTCTCAAAGTTCCTTCCTTGGTCACTATGGATCTCCAGAGGTACTCCAAATCGGCTAATGCAGTCTTTGATTAACACATCTGCAATAGTGGCGGCCTTCTGGTCTGGAATTGCGTAGATCTCCACCCACTTCGTGAAGTAATCCATTACCACCAACATGTATTTGCATCCATTGTCACTTTCTGGAAATGGCCCGGCAATATCCAAAGCTATTCTTTCAAACGGACTTCCAACATTGTACTGTCTTCCAAGATAAATGAGTCCCACTGGGCCCAATACGTCTTAACTACTGAGCCTAGGCTTGATATTTCTTGCCAAGATGGTCGACGATTTTCTTCTTTCCATTTTCGAATCTTCTGTAAAACTGGATCTTTTTCTTGTTCTTCCTTGATCTTGGTAGGCGTCCACTCGTCGTTGACCACTGTTGTTCTTAGTACTGCTGCTTCCTTCGACTCTGTTTTGTTGCAATGGGAACATTCTGCTGGACACGGTCTTCTAGATAGAGAATCAGCGTTCCTGTGGCTAACTCCGGCCCGATGCTCGATCTTGAAATCGTATTCCTGAAGTCGTTCAATCCATCTGGCTATCTGACCCTCTGGATTCTTAAACTGCATTAACCATTTAAGGGCGGCATGGTCGGTTCGGATTAGAAACTTCCTTCCGTAGAGGTATTGATAGAAGTGTTCCACTGATTTTACTACTGCTAGAAGTTCTCTTCTCGTGACGCAATAATTTCGTTCAGGTTTTGAAAGCACTTTACTAAAATATCCAAGGACTCGTTCCTGTTCTCCTTGGACCTGCGACAGCACTCCTCCAATTCCCACATTGCTTGCATCCGTATCTAGGATGAACTCTCCTTCTGGCAGTGGATACCCTAATATTGGCGCTGTAATTAAATGCCTCTTCAAAGTTTCAAAGGCCGTTTGGCAGTCTCCATCCCAGCAATAATCTCTTGCTTCCTCTGTAAGTCGTGTTAATGGCTTAGCGATATCTGCAAACTTCTTAATGAACCTCCGGTAGTAAGTACATAGTCCCAGAAAACTTCTCACTAGATGTTTATCAGTTGGTTCCGGCCATTCCTTAATGGAATCGATTTTTCCTTTGTCCACGGCCACTCCTTCTTTGCTGACTATATGGCCCAGATAATTGACTTTACTTTGAAATAGCTGGCATTTCTTGGGGTTTAACATTAACTGGGCAGCTTTAAGTCGATTAAAAACGTCTTCTAAATTCTTCAGGTGGTCTTCAAACGTCTCCCCCAAAACGATTATGTCGTCTAAATACACCAGGCACGTTTTCCAAGATAACCCTCTCAACACATTTTCCATAAGCCTCTCAAATGTCGCAGGAGCATTACAGAGTCCAAACGGCATAACGTTGAATTCCCATAATCCAGATCCTGTCGTGAAGGCCGTCTTCTCCTTGTCCACTGGATCCATTTCTACCTGCCAATATCCAGACTTCAAGTCCAACGTAGAAAACAATTTACTTCCAGCTAATGTGTCCAACGTGTCGTCGATCCGAGGCAGAGGATAACTATCTTTCTTGGTAACATTGTTCAACAAACGGTAGTCCACACAAAACCTCGTAGTTCCATCTTTCTTCTTGACTAGGACCACTGGAGAGACCCATGGGCTCGTAGAAGGTTCTATCACTCCGTCTTTCTTCATTTCTTGAACAATCCTTTCAGCTTCCTCTCTCTTCGCCTGTGGTAATCGTCGAGCTGTTTGACGAATTGGCCTAGAGGTACCAGTGTTAATTTTATGTTTGACAACTGTCGTTCTTCCTGTCTTTCCTCCTTTCGGTACGAATATGTCACGATATTGCCGAAGAAATTCCCTTAATTTCCTTTTTTCCATTTGATTTAGAGATTGGACTGCAACTGCAACCATTTGGTCGAACTTATCGTTGGAATTATCTGATGTTGTCGTCTGACGGATTATGGACGTCACGGGTACACAAGTTCCTACTTTTTTCTCCTTCTTGATGGTCACCGGGTAGTCATTGATATTAATCAATCTCACGGGAATTTCTTTAGCAGAAGTAACCAATTCCTTTCCAATTATGATTCCTCGGCCAACCTCCTCGTCGTGGTTCCATGGCTCCATCATAACAGGTGTTCCTTCTTCTACAATTCCCTGTAGCCGCGCTACGATGATCGTTTCACTCCTCGCAGGCACAACTGTATCTTCTCTAATAGCTGCTAGCATAGTGCTGTCATCATGTGGATGAAGAAATACCTCCTCGTTGCCAACTTTGATTACCCTGTTCTTAAAATCCAATTGAAATCCATGCAAATTCATTACGTCCATTCCTAATATAACATCTTCTTCGATGTCTGCAACTATGACAGTATGGACGAACTTTTCTGCTCCAATCCCTAATTGTATCTGGATTTCTCCGTGGGTGTTGGCATTTTCACCTGTGGCAGTCCGCAGTCGCAACCTCGTTGGTAAGAGTTTCTTACGGCTGTTTATAACTGACGGTCGTATAATGGTCCTGGTCGCTCCGGTATCCACCAACAATGTATACTTTTTACCATTTATTTCTCCATCTACATATACACTATCTTCACGACATTTCAAAGAAGCTATTAGTATGAGATGGTCTTTAGAGTAGTTCTGAGTCGAGGCTGCCCCCCTAAGGTCTGTGCCTCTCTTATTTCCTGCTGGTGAGTTTCCTGATTTGCGTTCTTCCTTAAACTCCGTGCGTGCCCCTTTTCACCACAATTGCAGCAATTCATGGTCTTCGTTTTCTTCGATGTAAAGCCTTTCACTATATTTACCAGCTGGTCAAGTTTGTCTTCATCCTCTTCTTTCACAGTTCGAACTGCACTGTACTCACCAGAGGCCTGCGTAGCTGAGTCGAACTCGAGGGCCGCGGACAATATATCGACCCGCGTCTTGTGACGAGCTAATCGCAGTGTTCTCTGCATTTCAAAATCACGAAGACCATCGGTAAATGTTTGAACAGCTAACTTTTCCATCATGTCTTCGGGAGCTGTCGGATATGCATACCGTACTAACCTGGCAATATCGACCTCGTATTCTTGAAGAGCTTCATCTTTCTTTTGGCGTCAGCCAATCAGCCTTTTTGTCAGTAGAGTTCAGATCCCTTTCTTCCAATTCAAGCCCCAGATCTGCAGTTGTTAGCTTACACAAGGAAGACATGATCACACACTTTATTTATTACGATTTATATTTTATTTATTTTTAAAAGATTCAACACTATATTTAAGTCGAAAATTTATGTTGATTATATCCACTTCTGATCACCAGTTGTTGGGTTATTACTGTACTGATTTATTTATTTGTGAACTATTACGCGAATTGACTTTTAATTATTATTAAATAAATAAAAGACTTACTTGAAATTGTTTAATTTATAACACTTACAAT
The DNA here is from genome assembly GCF_917563875.1 of Diabrotica virgifera virgifera. NCBI lineage: Eukaryota > Metazoa > Arthropoda > Insecta > Coleoptera > Chrysomelidae > Diabrotica > Diabrotica virgifera. The sequence continues at coordinate 122,842,698 of NC_065450.1, forward strand.
TTAACACTTAATTTTACAACAATATATCTAATTTATTTTACACTTACATACTAACTTATTTAATTCATTTGCAAATATTTATTTATCTACTTTAAAAATACATTTCAACCCGTTCACAAAAACGTAACAATATAATATCGCGTCGAAATTAGTAACTGACTGGCCTGCGAATGAGTTTCGGTTCTTTATATATACTTCGGCAGCGCTCGCTCCGAACGCCGTGGATAGGAATGGTATTGTCTCGTAACCCCGGGAAGCATCGAGAACAATTAGGCCGGGTTGTGAGGCGTCACAATATGAAAATTATATATTATAATACCTACGTATATAATAAAATTATGTATAAAATTTTTTTGGGTTTTATTGTAAAATTGTTACGTTAACATATTTTTACCTCTTTTAATAGCATAGATTAATTCTGTTCACACAGCAAGAGTTTATAACAATTTCTTTTCTTTGTTTCAGAGCTGATAGACAAAACCGAGCATCGAAATCTGAAGCAAGGGGTTTAATGTAGGTTCCAATGAATAATTTTATACAATAGATTATTTGAGTGATTAATAAATAATTATATAAAATGGTATTGTGTTTTTTATTTACGATGTTTTATTCAAATTGTGGCTAGTAGGGTCATGTGTTCAACAATGAACCACACGTACACAATGAACCAATCAATCTTTCTTTAGTAATATGCATTTTAGAAAAACGCCGGCACCACTGTATGAATGAATGTACTAGATCAGGAGTCACCAATTATATTCCCTGAGAGTCCGTTTCGAAAGCCTATGACACTTCCGGGGTCCGGATTTAATAGTACCTGTGTCTGGTTGTTCTGATTCGGTTTCGGAAACAAATCAGAAGGGCCGGGCGAAATTTTTGGGCAGAAATTGTTTAAACAATTTTTTTTAAACAAATTCAAAGCAATACTTTTTTTGTCCCCGAAAATATGATTAGCATTTTTGGGTCATCTTGAACAAAAAATATCCTGTGTCATTTTTCTCAAATATTGATAGATTTCGAATTTTGAGCGATTTAAAATCTGAAAATGCGAAAAAATGCATTTTTGAAGCTTGAAAACTCATGTGCAAATTATTATTTTTGAGGTTGTCAAGTGCGTAAATTAAAGTTTAAACATTCTATTTAAAAATTCTGATGAGTAATCGGGGCTTATTTCAATTTAGACCGTTGTTTTTAATTATTAATTATGGGCGTCCACTAAACCCTTAAGCCTCACTACATGGTGCGTATTGCGTATTTAATTAGCACATTGGCAATAATTAATTATTGAATTAATAAATAAATTATTTAAAAAAGCTATGTTAATAATATATTATACAAGTAAATGTTAAGTACTTCTTGTCGGGATTTTTTCGCATAAGTTCGTATAAAACGTATACGTGCGACAGAGACGCACCATAAAGTGCGACGCGCGACGAATAACAATTTAAAAAAACAACGGTCCATATTGAAATAAGCCCCGATTACTCGTCAGAATCTTGAAACTGAAAGTATAAGCTTCAATTCAGCCACTTGTCAACCTGAACACTAATAATTTACACATGAGTTTTCATGCTCGGAAAATGCGTATACATATTTTCGCATTTTTCAGATTTTAAATCGCTTATAACTCGAAAACTATCAACTTTTGAGAAAAAATGACCAGAAACTTTTTTTTGTTTAAAATCACAAAATTACCTAAAAATATCTACATTTTTCGGGGAAAATAGGTAAGTTTGAATTTGTTTAAAAAAATTGTTTCCTATGTAAAAAAATGCACAACATATCTGAAGTTTGGAATGAATTTAGTGCAATTATCATTAGGGAGTTGAGATTCATCTGTTAGCAGAGATTTGTACCGATTTTTAATAAAGTTAATTCTTGAAAAAGCGGCTTCACACACATATTTTGAGCCAAATATTATTATAGTACACAATTTTATGGCCAAACATTTTAAAATTGCAAAACACTATATTCTGAATTTAATCGCGGTCCGCACAAAACTAGGCCACGGTCCGGATGCGGACCGCGGTCCGATAATTGGTGACCCCTGTACTAGATAACCTAGAACTAAATTCCAGTTGTTGTTTTGCCACCACGAAACGTGCACGTGTTATAACGGATTATATCGACGGCTGAAAGGCAAAAATGACCAAGCGACATTTGGCTAACTTTACACTAGAGCGGTTTAAAGATTGAAAATTTGGAAAAAAATTCATAAAACATGATTAAGTGGTTTTATTGTCATAATTCCAACGAACTTTAAATGCAGTTTAGATACTTTATAAACTACCCTTTGTAGACTATCTATTTTTTTAATACTTTATGAAATAGTGTCGGTTAGTAATATTTTCTGCTAAATCGCAACCAGGAAAAAGTTACCAACCGACTATATTTTTTTACCTTCAACTGGAAAAAAATACTGAAAGTCACTAATTTTTATTATCGGAACTGGTAAAATTGACTAAACCCCATAAATTTTTGAATGTATTTTCAGAAATATGACCTATCCGAAAATCATTCATGTTTTGTAACAGGTAAAATGGTTGAACTAGAACACTAAAAAATATAATATACAGTAATTATCATATTAATAACAAATCTTACTTTGAATCGTGTCGTCTTTATCTATACGACATGCATGATCAGTGAAATGTATAAATTTCTTATCTGAAATATTTACTGATTTCTTGGCATACCTATTGCTACACTTGCAAATGTTAAGATATTTCTATTAAGTACCAGTGACCTATTTATATAACAGTAAAGCGTTTGTAAAAATGAAAACAGTTATCTGCTACGAAGACTTTAGCTTATGTAGATACTGCAATATGGACTTGAAAGCTGGACATTAAAACAAGAACACATAAATAAGCTAAAGTCATTTGAAATGTGGTGTTACAGAAGGATGCTTAGAATAACATGGACACAGAAGAAAACGAACACGGAAGTATTGCGAGAATTGGTTAAAGAATCCGAAATAATAAACACATTAAAAATAAGAAAGTTACAATTTCTGGGGCACGCAATGAGGAGACAGCGATATAAAATGCTAAGACTGATAATACAGGGAAATATAAGAGGCGGATGGAGTATAGGAAGAAGGCAGTGACATGGTTGAAGAATTTAAGGCACTGGTTTAAAAGCAGTTCTATAGAACTATTCAGATCAGTGGTAGATAGAGTAACGATAGTGATGATGATATCCAACATCCGATTAGGAGACGGCACTTACAGAAGAAGAAGAAGTTAGTAACACCAAACACTAATATAGTATAAGAAACACTAAAATATTATAAATATGGGGACTTACCGAAGGTAAATCTTTGGTAGATGCCCCTGCTCTTGCTAGAGCTAGGTTTAGGATGTTATGTATTCGTTTTCTACTCTCCATTATATTTAGCTATTCCACAATTTCGAAGCACACTGACCGGTATTCTGTTACTAACTACAAATCAAACTATGATTTGGAGCCCTTCTAAACGGCGGAACAGGTTACGTGCAATAATGATAAAATTTCTTTTAAAATTTCCTTTTTAAAGAAATATAATATTATATCTAAGCAACAAAAACATAAAAAACGGCAGGTAAATTATAACCAAGCGACAACTTCGACCTATTTTCGGTAGAAAGAAGGACCTATTGATCCTTTTTAAGAAAGTTACATCTCGATATAATCAACTAAACAAAAATGGTATTCAATTAATGTGCGAAAAAAAGTAATAAATGACAAAAACAAAATTTTCGGGTAGGGTAAAATTTCTTAAGAATTTTAAAAACTCTAGATATTGTTTGTAAAAAATCACTACGCGCCCAAACATTTAAAATACAATCTAATAAAAACTTACTAACTGTAAATGATTAAAATGGAAGAGGTACCAAATGAAAGTTGTTCTTAAATTTACAAAATTCTAGTCGCTTGGTCGCCGAAAATTGTTAAAAATGTCAATTATTTTAAGTAACCAAGCGACAAAAACTTCATCGTAGCCGCATGAGGATACAACCAATCGACGCAGAAAAATTTTCTGATTTCAGTGATATATATATATATATATATATATATATATATATATATATATATATATATATATATATATATAAAAGTACTGAGATAACAGTTGGGAAAACCCTAGTACTGAGGAAGCAATGAAAGACTGGTGCTTCAAAGTGAGTGCCTTTTATTTTGGTCAAGCTTTCGCCTATTGTTTTTAGGCTTCTTCAGGACTTGCTACAAAGAAGAACATTCTTTACAAATATGCTTAAAGATAGAACAAGCAATTCTTACCGAAATAGGTGCACTAGTGCTCAGTGAAAATAAGGATACATCTTTTACCTTGCCTTTTTTGTGTATACATAAGTAATACAGATGTTTTTGTTGTTATTACTTAGCTAATAAAACCAGAATTGCTTGTTCTATCTTTAAGCATATTTGTAAAGAATGTTCTTCTTTGTAGCAAGTCCTGAAGAAGCCTAAAAATAATAGGCGAAAGCTTGACCAAAATAAAAGGCACTCACTTTGAAGCACCAGTCTTTCATTGCTTCCTCAGTACTAGGGTTTTCCCAACTGTTATCTCAGTACTTTTTTATTTACTAGTAACCCAATTACTCCTTGGACGTTATATATATATATATATATATATATATATATATATATATATATATATATTGATGTGATCTTGATTATTGATATGAGATAATATTCTTATATGTCATTTAATTTAATCAATGCATTAATCATAATCTAATTAATTTACCAGATCACATATCAATATGTTTTCAATCTCAGGGCGAATTATAAAATTAATTACTTACTCTCGTGGCTTCTAAGTATTTCTCAATGGTTCCTAATCGGGATAGGAAAGAAAAGAGTAAAATAATACACACATATGGGTTACAATTATAATCAAAATATTGTTTATTTTATTTAAATGGCAATCACTGCTTAATATTTGCTAGATCTTATTAGTCTTAAAAATAACATTTACAAATGGGAATCTTATTTCCTTTTGGTTTCCAATTGAAAGTTTTTATTAACATGTAACTATTAGGATTTATTAGCAACAATTCTATTTAAGTTTGATGAAGCTTTTCTGATATTTTTTATTATGTTCTTCAATTTATAATGTGGTATTTAATACGAAAAACCCATACATTCATGTCCAAACAAATGAGACTGACCTTTTTCTGGTGAACTGAGAATGTCTTCACACAAGACCCGTTTCCTGCTATCCTTGGCTGCGATCAAAACCTCGTCCTGGCTTTCAGTAATGTTCTCCTTTGAAGATTAGCTCGTATAGCTCTCGCTCCTGCTTCTGTCGTGATGCTGTGTTCTACCTTTTTCGAAACTGCAATCAGCTACCGGGACACTCTTGGCTCAAGGAGGTTCTTTACTCTCAACCTGGCCTACCTCTCATTCCACGATAGATCTCCACACTCACGGAACTACACCGGCTTTCTCACTCTCCGTACACTACCGTCTACTACTCGACTTCACTTCTCGACAGCTCAAAACATTCTGATCTATCTTTTCATTCATTCCCCTACTTTCTAAATATCCCTTCCAGATTCACAAATCAAACTTCCACCACCAACTCTCATTCGCAGTCTTCCTCAAAACCAATTTTTAATCTTTCTAAATATGCTTAATGGATTTCAAAGAAAATAGTTAATTCCCATTCTAAAATTACTTTCTACTATTTACAAAATTTAATGACCTATTATCTACTTCAACTGAGTCTTATTTAGCATAGGCTAATGATCGAACCTTCCGCGAACAACGATAATGACCTATTGTCTATTTCAACTGAGTCTTATTTAGCATAGGCTAATGATCGAACCTTCCGCGAACAACGATAATGGTACGCGCCATTCACTTTGTTTATTCTCGGCGCATTGTCCCGAGTTTCGTAAGCTTATTCTAATCACTTCTTAAAATTAAATATAACAATTTGTTGTATACAGGTTGTTCTAAATTTATATGCCCGTGGTTGAGAAAATTGAAAATATTTTATATTAAATTGAATTCTGCTTATAATTATCAAAATTTAATTTTCAGATCAAATAGAAATATAACAAATCCCCGCCTTGTATTCGATAAAATTTATCTGCATTTTTAAATAAATTTTCTCGAGGCAAAACCAACTCCCTGTATATTTCCTTACTTTAATCTACGTCTTATATCCTAACTTACTATCTACTTCATGTAATTCTGTCTTTTATTCGTGATATTTGTATACATCGTGAATATTATAAATTCCTCGGATCTTTTCCGAGTTCCTGTGCCTCAACTCATAACTATTTATCCCATTTTCATTATTTACGATGTACGGGCCTTCGAAAACAGGCATCAACTTTGCGCAAATGCCCCCAGGAAGATTTGATACTCGTAATGCCCTCACGAGTACTTTTTCACCCTTTTGGAAAGTCACTGGTCTTCTTTTTCTATTTTGTTCCTGTCTTTGGATATATTTTTCGTTGCTTCGCCGTAATCTTCTCTGTACGGTTTCAATCACCTGTTGATATTCTTTTGGCTCTTGGTCTTCCCATGGCCTTATCGGCAGTACACCCTTCATGATGTATTCTGGGGTCTCTTTTGTTACTGTGCTCGGAATTGTATTTAGATACCTTTCTATTTCCGCCATTTTCCTGTCCCAGTGGCGATGTTGACCATCTGTTACAATGCGAAGAAATTTCGTCACTTCCTGTATGAATCGTTCCGAAGGATTACTCTGTGGATGCCTGATGCTGACAAAATTTGTCTCTATTCCTCGTTCTCGAAGTTGTCCCTTGAAACGATCATTTCGGAAATACGTTGCATTGTCCAGTAGAATCTTTTTTGGTGTTCCTACTATGGCTATAAAATTGTCGATTTTTCTTAATATTTCTTCCCCCTTTGTGGTGCGGCAACTATATAATTTTACGTATTTTGAAAACACATCCACCATTACCAGAATATGTTTGTTCCTTTTAGTGGTCATAATTAGATCGCTTAACATATCTATTGCTACAATGTCTAGTTTGTTTCGGGCTTCAATATTTTTGGCAACATTTTCGTTTTTGAAATTCCGACTCTTATATTTTTGACATACATCGCACTTCTGGGTAATTTCTTTTGCAATGCGGTAATCCTGTCGGCTGATGTAATTTTCCCTAAAAACGAGCCAAACTTTTCTGCTACCGATATGCCCATTGTCCTCATGTAATTTCTTTATTATCTTTTCGGCCAATGTCTGTGTCACTAAATATAGTTCCTTTCCGTCTATTCTCTTAAAATATATGTTATTTTCTACTTCCGCTCTTCTTTTCTCTCTTTCCTCTAGGTCTTCCTGGTTTGTCCTTATCTCATTTAACGAATATATCCCTTCTTCTTGTATTAATCTATTTAGTCCCACCTGTAGAGTAATTGTTTCCTTTTTTCCGGTGTCCTCATCCCGTGTTAGAGCGTCGGCTATTATGTTGTCTTTTCCTTTTATATATCGGAACTCAAAATCATACTCCTGTAATAATAGAATGCCTCTATGTATTCTATTATTTACTAATCTATTCTTCATGATATGTACTAAAGCTGCATGGTCTGTTTCGATTGTGAATTTTGCTCCCAATAAGTAAAACCTCAATTTGTTTACGCAATATAGTACACTGGCAAACTCCAATTCTGTAACACTATATTTTCTCTCATGTGTTTTAGTCACTCGAGATATAAAACATATCGGCACTTCTTGATCGTTTTGTATTTGAGACAGAACTCCTGCAAACTTTTGTATGGACGCATCAGTTCGGAGTATAAAAGGTAAATTGTAAATGGGATGGTATATTTTCGTTCCTTTTGCGAATTCTCGTTTTAATGTTTCGAAAGCTTCCTCCTGTTCTTCTTTCCAATTCCATTTTATTCCTTTTTTAAGCAATTTTATCAGAGGGATTTCCTTTTGGCTCAAATCGGGAATCAGCTTTTTAAAATAATTAATCGTGCCAAGAAAACCTCTCAATGTTTTCAAATTCGTTGGTCTTGGGTATTCATCTATGAGCTTGACTCTGTCTTCGGCTAATCTTACTGTTTTGGTATCCAATTGAAAACCCAAATAAATGACTTCTTTTTGAAAAAATTGACATTTTTCAATGTTTAATTTCAATCCCGCTGTGTCCAATTCTTCCAGAATTATTTCTATGTGTTCCAAATGACTCTGAGTATCTTGTGAAAAAATTAATAAATCATCGATATAATGAACTATAAAATCTTCATGGCGATTCAAAATGGTATGTAGAGCTCGGACGAGTGCAGCACAAGCACTCTGCAATCCAAATGGCACTACCTTAAACCGGTAGACAATACCATCAATAGAAAAAGCGGTGTAGTTTCTACACTTTTCAGCTAACGGTATCAACCAAAAACTGTGTTTTAAGTCAATTTTTGAAAATATGTGTGACCCGGTGATTCTTCCAAAAATGGCCTCGATGTTTAGAGGTGATTCATATTGTGATACAGTGTGCTGGTTGATATTCCTGGCATCTAAACATAATCTCAATTCTCCATTGCTTTTCTTTACTATCACAATCGGGTTAACATACGGTGAATCACATCTTTCGATGATTTGATCTTCCAACATTTTATTTATTTCTTCTTTCACCTCTTGTCGATACTTGTATGGAATCGGGTAAGTCTTTGATCGAAAATTTCCCAAGTTTTTCACCTCAAATGAATGTTCGTACTTTTTAGCCACTCTGTTTTCCTCATTGATCAAATTTTCGTAGTTTCTTAACATCAACCGCAATTCTTTTTCTTTCCCTTCTCCACATATCAATGTTCTGTCTTTTTTTTCAGATTCTTCACACATGTTTACCGTGCATTCTGCATCCTCGTTTGCATATACCTCCTCTTCAAATACTACTGTTTCAAACATATTCTTTTCACTTTCATTTTTTAGCTTTATTTCTTCTTCTCCTGAGCTCGTCTCTTCTTTTGAGGAATCCCAGGTTTCCTTTGTTTCTGATACTCTCAAATTTTCTTCTTCTGGGCTCAACTCTTCTTTTGAGGAGCCACAGGTTTCATTTTCTTTTATCTTTTTCTGACCTTTTCTCCTTTTTTTTCTTTGTCCTTGCTTCGCTGCCAAATTCATTTCCACTGTTTGTTCTTTACCTGATTCGTCCGTATTTTGTTTCTCATGTTCCTTGTCCTGTTCTTTTTCTTCTTCTTCTTCTGTTAGTTTCATCGTATTATTTTTAAAATCTATCACTACATGTTTTTCTGCCAATTCGTCAACTCCTACTATCATGTCATGTGACATGTTTGGCATTATTACACATTGTAGTGCATACATATTCTTACCCAGTCGTACCATTACTCGTATGCCTTCATTTATAGTTGCCAATGGCCGTTTGTTTGCGCCCACTAAATTTACCCTAGGTATTTTGTAAATTAAATTTGTTAAGTTAACTTCTTCTATTAGTTTTCTGTTGACCAATGTTATTTCAGATCCAGTGTCTATCATAATTTTAATTGGTTTCTCGTTGATAAATCCATCCACAAATTTTAAATTAACTCCATTTCTCTTTTCGTTGTTTCCTGCCAATTTAATAAACTCCTTGGGGTGACAAAAGATTCCTGTTTGATTTTTGGTTTTTAGTGAGCGCCGTCGTGAAAAGACGCCGGTTGCTCGTCGTTGTTTATATTTTCGTCATAATGTCTCTCTCCGTCATATTCATCTGTCTGGGTATTATTTACTTCCCTTCTATTTTCTCTTGGTCTGTCGGATCTGTTTCGGTTTTCTCGATATCCCTGTTCATTTTGTCTACCATTATTTCTGTTTTCTTGATTTGAGCGTGTGGTGTTTCTATTCTGGTATTCTCGATTTCTGTCCTCATTCCATTGCCTATTTCTTTGTTCATAAATTCCTCTTCCGTTGTCTCTATTTTCGTTTTCCCTTCTGGGATTAAAATCTCGTCTTGTATAGTCCCTCCTATTTTGATTTCTATCTCTGTAATCTTGTGTTTCTCGGGGCCTGTAATCTTCTCGCGACCTTCTTGATTTTCTTTCTCTTAGACGTGATTCTCTTATTTGTAGGAATTGGCATAAACTATCTATGTCTTTGTAATTTTGCAATGTGATATGGTCTTCCAGCGTTTCCTCGAAATGTCTTGCAATCAGTTCGACTAATTGTTCCGATGAGTAATTATATTGTAAATGTTTTGCATTATTGTAAATTTGCAAAGCATATGTCCTTTCTGATACACCCATCCTATCATTGTATTTCCCATTTTGCAATTCCTTGTTAATTTCCAATTGTTGGACCTTTCCCCAGAAATAATTCAAAAATTTTTGTTCAAATTGTTGCCAATTGCCGAATTCTTCTTCTTTACTATCGAACAATAGGCTTGCTTCATATTTGAGATGGTTTCTGATAGTTTCTTTTGCTGTTTCGAAATTTCCGATGTGCTGTATTTTCTTTTTCAGGCTATTTATGAACGGCACTGGGTGTAATCTTCTTACATCCCCGCCAAACCTTATCTTCACGTCATCTGTGCTATGTATAACCATTTCTCTTCTTTCTCCTACATTTTGTTGCGTCCGATTTTCGGTGACTTGTTTTTCTATTTCTGTGATTCTTTTTTCCACTTCTTCTCTGTCTACTTGAATAGCATTTTCCAACTTATTTTCCAAATTTTCTAGTTCCTTTATTTTATCTTGAATTTTCATTTCATACTTTTCTATGCGTTCCTCCATTTTCTTGTTGTTCTCTTCTATGGCTTGTTTTGTTTCCTTCTGATTTTCTTGCATTATTCTTTTTGTTTCATCCATTTTTTGATCCATTTTTTGTTGTGTTTCATCCATTTTTTGTTGTGTTTCATCCATTTTTAGTTGTGTTTCATCCATTTTTTGTTGTGTTTCATCCATTTTTTGATCCACTTTATCCATTTTCTGTTGTGTTTCATCCATTTTTTGATCCATTTTTTGTTGTGATTCATCCATTTTTTTTTGTGATTCATCCATTTTCTTTGATGTTTCTTCCTGATTTTTATCCATTGTTCGTTTTGCTTCATCCATTTTTTGTGACTGGAGTTGCATAAGTTGTAATAGTTTATCTATTCCTGATAATTCTTGCTGTTCTGATGCCATGATTGTCGTGTCTAAAATATCTTCTTGGTCTGAATGTTCTTTTTGTTTTTTGTTGTCCTTGCTTTGGCTTCTTGTTACAGACATTTGTTTTCAAGAAGTACTGTCCCCGCCAAATATGAAATTTTACTAGTATGTTACCAAGACGACTTTTTCTCACCCAAATATTATAAATTGTCAATAAATATATCAAATGTAAATATCGTAAAAATAAAATATTAAATCAGTTATGTAAAATTTGTACCTAAAGAGATCTAAAATTTTATGTTATCAAATGTAAGTATCTCACTTTTTACCACAGGCATATAAATTTTCAAATACCGGCTTTACTCTTTCTATCCTTCAAATTTGCCACTAGAAATACTTTACAATGCTTTCCACGTTGGACGACAGTTGATGTGATCTTGATTATTGATATGAGATAATATTCTTATATGTCATTTAATTTAATCAATGCATTAATCATAATCTAATTAATTTACCAGATCACATATCAATATGTTTTCAATCTCAGGGCGAATTATAAAATTAATTACTTACTCTCGTGGCTTCTAAGTATTTCTCAATGGTTCCTAATCGGGATAGGAAAGAAAAGAGTAAAATAATACACACATATGGGTTACAATTATAATCAAAATATTGTTTATTTTATTTAAAAGGCAATCACTGCTTAATATTTGCTAGATCTTATTAGTCTTAAAAATAACATTTACAAATGGGAATCTTATTTCCTTTTGGTTTCCAATTGAAAGTTTTTATTAACATTTAACTATTAGGATTTATTAGCAACAATTCTATTTAAGTTTGATGAAGCTTTTCTGATATTTTTTATTATGTTCTTCAATTTATAATGTGGTATTTAATACGAAAAACCCATACATTCATGTCCAAACAAATGAGACTGACCTTTTTCTGGTGAACTGAGAATGTCTTCACACAAGACCCGTTTCCTGCTATCCTTGGCTGCGATCAAAACCTCGTCCTGGCTTTCAGTAATGTTCTCCTTTGAAGATTAGCTCGTATAGCTCTCGCTCCTGCTTCTGTCGTGATGCTGTGTTCTACCTTTTTCGAAACTGCAATCAGCTACCGGGACACTCTTGGCTCAAGGAGGTTCTTTACTCTCAACCTGGCCTACCTCTCGTTCCACGATAGATCTCCACACTCACGGAACTACACCGGCTTTCTCACTCTCCGTACACTACCGTCTACTACTCGACTTCACTTCTCGACAGCTCAAAACATTCTGATCTATCTTTTCATTCATTCCCCTACTTTCTAAATATCCCTTCCAGATTCACAAATCAAACTTCCACCACCAACTCTCATTCGCAGTCTTCCTCAAAACCAATTTTTAATCTTTCTAAATATGCTTAATGGATTTCAAAGAAAATAGTTAATTCCCATTCTAAAATTACTTTCTACTATTTACAAAATTTAATGACCTATTATCTACTTCAACTGAGTCTTATTTAGCATAGGCTAATGATCGAACCTTCCGCGAACAACGATAATGACCTATTGTCTATTTCAACTGAGTCTTATTTAGCATAGGCTAATGATCGAACCTTCCGCGAACAACGATAATGGTACGCGCCATTCACTTTGTTTATTCTCGGCGCATTGTCCCGAGTTTCGTAAGCTTATTCTAATCACTTCTTAAAATTAAATATAACAATTTGTTGTATACAGGTTGTTCTAAATTTATATGCCCGTGGTTGAGAAAATTGAAAATATTTTATATTAAATTGAATTCTGCTTATAATTATCAAAATTTAATTTTCAGATCAAATAGAAATATAACAATATATATATATATATATATATATATATATATATATATATATATATATATATATATATATATATATACGTACGAGTACGATTTCGTACGAGTGGTCGTTAAACCAATAACCTTGGATCTTTGGTTCACTGAGTGTGTTTCAAAGATCTACATCTTATGTTTTTAAACATATATTTTACTTACTTTAAGTAATTAGGGAATTAAAACTTGAGACTGTCATTGTCGGATTTGCCGTAGACTTACGCACCTTCTATGTCTAGGTCTCGAATGTTGTTTTTTGATTAGAATGTGTCTAAAGATATTCAACCTCTTGTCTTTACCGACGAGCCCAGAGAGGTTGAAGAGGGCGAAACACATTTCTAAGAACTGGTGTTTGGATCTTTGATTCTATTCGAAAAAATTTTTCCCAGCCCGAAATGGTGGATGTGTGAATTGTTCGTAAGGGGATTTTTCCACATTCTCTATTTCATCTATTTGATTTCGTACGAGTGGTCGTTAAACCAATAACCTTGGATCTTTGGTTCACTGAGTGTGTTTCAAAGATCTACATCTTATGTTTTTAAACATATATTTTACTTACTTTAAGTAATTAGGGAATTAAAACTTGAGACTGTCATTGTCGGATTTGCCGTAGACTTACGCACCTTCTATGTCTAGGTCTCGAATGTTGTTTTTTGATTAGAATGTGTCTAAAGATATTCAACCTCTTGTCTTTACCGACGAGCCCAGAGAGGTTGAAGAGGGCGAAACACATTTCTAAGAACTGGTGTTTGGATCTTTGATTCTATTCGAAAAATTTTTCCCAGCCCGAAATGGTGGATGTGTGAATTGTTCGTAAGGGGATTTTTCCACATTCTCTATTTCATCTATTTGATTTCGTACGAGTGGTCGTTAAACCAATAACCTTGGATCTTTGGTTCACTGAGTGTGTTTCAAAGATCTACATCTTATGTTTTTAAACATATATTTTACTTACTTTAAGTAATTAGGGAATTAAAACTTGAGACTGTCATTGTCGGATTTGCCGTAGACTTACGCACCTTCTATGTCTAGGTCTCGAATGTTGTTTTTTGATTAGAATGTGTCTAAAGATATTCAACCTCTTGTCTTTACCGACGAGCCCAGAGAGGTTGAAGAGGGCGAAACACATTTCTAAGAACTGGTGTTTGGATCTTTGATTCTATTCGAAAAATTTTTCCCAGCCCGAAATGGTGGATGTGTGAATTGTTCGTAAGGGGATTTTTCCACATTCTCTATTTCATCTATTTATATATATATATATATATATATATATATATATATATACATCCCGCTATTAAATTGGCATCTTTTCACGTTGCAGTCATTTGGCATCACCTAGAAATGCTATCATTTTCTAGGTATAATCCGTGAATGTTCGCTTAGTACACTTCTTTAAGCTTGGCACCGTTGTCGGATTTTCAGTAATCCGATTTATTTATATATTTTATTCCTTACACTATAACGACAATTTGACCCCCGTAGGTCAAAAACATTGCTTAAACATCACTTTGGCAACAACAGGATGTTGCCAAGATATACATTTTTACGGAAAAGACAGTACCTAGTTAGATACATAATATCGATCGCTTCACGTTACAAGTCTTCCACTCGCACTCAGGTAAAAACCAGTTGTAGGCTCTTTTGTCTGAACGGGTCCCTGAATGAGTTTAATAATTCACTTTTATTGTGTATTTTGTTTCGTTTAGTTGAAATATCAGATTTTGTTTGTAACGAATTTCATAATAGATATTTAAATTATTTTTTTGTTAACAAAAACAAATTTTAAAGTTTGACATTTGAAAAATTAATTTTATATTGCCATTTTCATGACATGGTCAATGGTTAATTGCATTTATAATAATTTAATGGGTCATTGCGAAACAATATACAGTGCGTCCATAAAGTAACGCATAAATTCATTATTTCACAAACCGGACACTTTCAGGAAAAATACCGAAACAGGTCGATTTTTATTTTTAAATTACAATTTATTGGCATACATATCATACTAGTGACGTCATCCATCTGGGCGTGATGACGTAATCGTTGATTTTTTTAAATAAGAATAAAGGGCATGTAATAGCTCATTTGAAAGGGTATGTAATTCTCTATTCAATAATATAATTGTTAATATAATTATTTATACAGGGTGTCCAAAAAATGTTATTTAAATTAAATTAATTGGTATAAAAAGATGAATGTATGTAATTTGTTTAATTCTAAATATATTTTATTGGTGCCAGCAAACATAAAAATGTTTTATTTAAAACCTAAATATTGATTTTCGCTTAAGCGTAATCTTAAACTTCCAAGAGGCAGGTGGATGGCAGCTCTAACATTTAATTTTCTGACAAAAGTAAAACGAATTTTGAATTAAATAAGTTACATACATTTTTCTTTTTGTCTCAATTAATTTAATTAAAGAATTCTTTTTGGACACCCTGTATATATAATTATGTTATTGTTTGTATTAGTAAATAGAGAATTAAATACCCTTTCAAATGAGCTATCACATGACCCCTATTCTCATTTAAAAAATTCATCGATTACGTTATCAAGCCCAGATGGATGACATCACTAGTATGATATGTAATATGCCAAAAAATTGTAATTTAAAAATAAAAATCGACCTGTTTCGAAAATTTTCCTTAAAGTCGCCGGTTTACGAAATAATGAAATTATGCGTTACTTTATGGAAGCACTGTATGTTACAATGTGTAAATTTTTCAGGAAACGTAAAAATCTTTCCATTAGTAGTTAGAGATTCTGATAGTAATACTATATTTTATATAAGTATTATGGGTTATAAATGCATCTATTAGGTCTGGATCCCGCGTATGAAAAAAAAGTTGATTAATAGCAAGCTGAAAATTTGTTAATAGCTTAAGGGTGTTTAGTCGGATAAACTTTTATATATGGGAACACTGGAACAGGGGCAGTTTTAATTGTGAAACAGGTTGAAAATTTGGAACGGTCACACCACGAAAACGGCACATTTATTTTGTCCGACATAACAGACTTAAACTCTCCGAATAGAGATTAAACTCTCATGCAAAAATTAGACTGCTATTTATCACCTGTCATAATTCCTGTCATTTGACATATTCTACATGCTCTACTCATTAAAAGGCCCATTTGGTGATAAATAGCAGTCTAATTTTTGCATGAGAGTTTAATCTGTGTTCGAAGAGTTTAAGTCTGTTCTGTCGGACAAAATACATGTGCCGTTTTCGTGGTGTGACCGTTTCAAATTTTTAACCTGTTCCAAAATTAAAACTGCCCCTGTTCCAGTGTTCCCATATATCAAAGTTTATCCGACTAGACACCCTTAAGCTATTAACAAATTTTCAGCTTGCTATTAATCAACTTTTTTTTCATACGCGGGATCCAGACCTATATCTGAAAGACCAAAAAAGTTTAAATGTTGCTTATTTTTTTGATATTATGTTTTAAAGTTTGTGGACTTATGTTGTTTTCGAAATGAAACCATAATTGGTAAAGTTTTTTCTTTATTCTCAACAAGAAACAGTCATAATACGGACAACGCACACATCTTATGGAAAATATAATGTCACTCAAATTCAATAAAATTTATACGAATAGATCCGTTTTAATTTACCGATCAAATCTTATCATTGCGCCAACTCTTAATTATGATTAGTTACGGCGCAAATTGCAATTAAAGTTTATCGAAATCACATTTTTGGAGTCCATAAAGTGTTAAAAGTGTTAAAGTTACAATCATTATTGCTCCGAGTGCTATTCATAAGAGCTTAAATCCCGCTGGGCCTAAGCGGATTAGTGAAACTAATCCGCTGATTTATGGAGTACCGAAAATCTGGGTAGTTTAAAATATTTTTTCTCTCTGTAACTTATGTACCTACCCATTTGATTTCAGATTTATTTGTATCAATTTCTGCTCTTATTTTTGAAAATAGAGAGTTGGCGCAATGATAAGATTTGATCGGTAAATTAAAACGGATCTATTCGTATAAATTTTATTGAATTTGAGTGACATTATATTTTCCATAAGATGTGTGCGTTGTTTTCGAAATGAAACCATAATTGGTGAAGTTTTTTCTTTATTCTCAACAAGAAACAGTCATAATACGTAGAAATTTATACTAAATTTAAAATCCAGATTCAGTAGAAATAAACAAACCAAGACACGTTAAATGCTACTAGGAGCACTCCCGAATCATAATTATTTACAATGTATTGTTATATTTCTATTTGATATGAAAATTAAATTTTGATGGTTGTAAACAGGATTCAATTTAATATAAAATATTTTCAATTTTCTCAACCACGGGCATATAAATTTAGAACACCCTGTATACAACAAATTGTTATATTTAATTTTAAGAAGTGATTAGACGGAACTCGGGACAGTGCGCTTAAAATAAACAAAGTGAATGACGCGTACCATTATCGTTCTTCTCGGAAGGTCGATCATTAGCCTATGCTAAATAAAACTCAGTGAAATAGATGATAGTTCATTATCGTTTTTCGCGGAAGGTTTCGATCATTAGCCTATGCTAAATAAGACTCATTTGAAAGAGAGAATAGGTCATTAAAATTTGTAAATAGTAGAAAGTGATTTTAGAATGGGAATTAAATATTTTCTTTTGAAATCCATTAAGCATATTTAGAAAGATTAAAAATTGGTTTTTGAGGAATACTGAGAATGAGAGTTGGTGGTGGAAGGTTGATTTGTGAATCTGGAAGGGATATTGAGAAAGTAGGTGAATGAATGACAAAGTGGGATCAGAATGTTTTGAGCTGTCGAGAAGTGAAGTCGAGTAGTAGACGGTAGTGTTCGAGGAGTGAGAAAGCCGGTAGTTCCGTGAGTGTGGAGTATCTATCGTGGAACGAGAAGTAGGCCAGGTCGAGAGTAAAAGAACCTCCTTGAGCCCAGAGTGTCCCGGTAGCTGATAGCAGTTTCGAAAAAGGTAGAACACAGCATCACGACAAAAGCAGGAACGAGAGCTATTCGAGCTAGTTTTTCAAAGGAGAACATCACTGGAAGCCAGGACGAGGTTTGATCGCAGCCAAGGATAGCAGGAAAGGGTTTTGTGTGAGGACATTTTCAGTTCACCAGGAAAAGGTCAGTCTCATTTGTTTGGACATGAATGTATGGGTTTTTCGTATTAAATTCCACATAAAAAATTGAATAACATAATCAATAATATCAGAAAAGCTTCATCAAACTTAAATAGAGTTGTCCCTAATAACTCCTAATAGTTAAATGTTAATAAAAACTTTCAATAGAAAACCAAAAGGAAATAAAATTCCCAGTTGTAAATGTTATATTTAAGAATAATAAGAAATAGCAAATATTAAGCATTGATTGCCTTTTGAATAAAATAAAAAATATTTTGATTATAATTGTAACCCATATTTGTATTTTTTTTACTCTTTTCTTTTCTATCCCGATTAGGAACCATTAAGAAATATTCAGAAGCCACGAAAGTAAGTAATTAATTTATAATTCGCCCTGAGATTGAAAACATATTGATATGTGATCTGGTTAATTAATTAGATTAGTATTAATACATTGATTAAATTAAGTGACATATAAGAATATTATCTCATATCAATAATCAAGATCACATCAGTATATACATTGTAAATTCCAAGTCATGATTTCCAAAGTTTACACATTGTAAATTATGATTCGGGAGTGCTCCTAGTATCATTTAACGTGTCTTGGTTTGTTTATTTCTACTGCATCTTTACTGTTTCTGTTAACTAATCTAAACGTAGAGATATTTTTTGAGATTCTTTAACTCTTTCAATGCTGGGGTTTGTCACATCCCACCTGTCTGTTAGTGGCAAAAAAGTTCACCTGTCGGATGCCGGGTTAAAACATGACAAATTAGATGTGGAATGAAAGCTTATAACCCAAAGATGGTACTAAAGGTGAGAAATTTGGCCTCCGACTTCAGGATAAAGAGTTGCAACCCGAAGTATTGTTCTAAATTCGCAGAAATAGTACAAACTATGTATTACTCGACGCGCCTTAGAAAGACGAGAACAAATATTTATGCCTGTCCGGTTTTATGCCTGTCTGTCCGTCCGTCTGTCAGATATAATCACAGAGGTTGAATGAAAGATTATAACCCATAGATGGTACTAGCGATTAGAAATTTGACGCGCATTAGAAAAATGAGAACAAAGAAATACTTTTTTTAGTTTTACACCACTTCCGGTTAAAATGGTGTACCCGGAAGTGACACACATAGTCACAGAAAAATATACTTGATCAATTTACGTGTATTAAGAGGTCGAAACCGAATTTTTTTAATTCTGGTTTTGATGTCATATGCGGTTAAAAAATTGTCTGGAAGTGGAAGAAACCAGTTTAATAGTTGTCCCCTTCGAGTAGCGAAAAATAAACAATACTTTGTAAAAACATTCAACATTGGTTGATATTCCGCTGTTTTCATATTATTTATTGACCTAAGTTTTTGTAAAATGCACTAGTCTTTTTTAAAGATATCATTGGACAATTTACTCACTGTTTTTGGATTTTACAAAATCGCTTGGATTGGCATGAAATTTGACATAAGCATAGCTAACATGTCAAAGAAAAAAGTGATATTGTGCCAGTGTGTGCTTTTTTCTGGGGATGAGTACCACCCCCTTCTCGAGTGTGAAAAAATATAGGTAAAAATATGTCCGTAAGTGGATAAACTAATTAAATTCCTTGTATTTTTTGTTTTTAGATGGTTTTTCGTAAATAAATCAAAAAGTAAGTATTTGATCGAAAAAACTATTCTTAGCAAATATAAAGCTTATAAAACAGTAAAAAAAATTATGTATGTATGAAGTCTGGACACACAATAAAAACAGAGTTGGAGCTGAACAACAGTTGGTTCTTATTCGTCGAATTCCAAATCGACTAGTTCAACGTAAAATATCCAAAAAATAACGCACTTTTCGGGGAAAACTCGCCACAAATTTTTTAAAGTGTTTAAAAAAGTTTTATTTTTGTTATTTAAAAAGTATCTATTCTATCACCATCAGCATCAAAAGTAAGTTACGCTTTAAATAAAATATGTCCCTTTTTTTGCTAAAAGAAATCGTGAAAATCACCACCTAATTAGCATTCCATATGAAATTAATAGTTACCGCCCTAGTTAATTTACTTATATTATACTGTTTATATGATCTATAAGATTTATTGGCAAGAAATGCTTATTAAAAAAAATTGGTTTTAAAATAAAAAAATTTTAATTTTGAAAAAAAATGCCTTGGTTTAAAATAACTTAAACATTAGTGATACTAAATATCTCAAAGAGTAAAAAATGTACATATCACATAAACAATACATAAGTAAATTAGGCGGTGATTTTTACATTTTTTTAACAAAAAAGAGACTTCATTTTGATGCTAACTAACTTTTGATGCTAGAAACGTTTATAAAAATACAAATAAAACTTTTTAGACATTTTATAACAGTTGTAAGTCATGAGTTTTTCCCGAAAAGTGCTTCGTTTTATGGTTATTTCATGTTAAAATATTCGATTTGTATTTTGACGAAGTAGAACCTGCTTTTCATTAAGGTGATACAGTAGCGATCAACAGGTAGCCAAAACGCGTTCCAAGATTGCGGCTGTAATTTTGAATATTTTTCGAGATATTTGGCACACGTATTCGTAATATAATAAAGAATGGCGGTACAGAGCCGAATTTGAAAAATATATTAATATGTGGAAATTACTCTGTAATTAAATATAATATTAAAAAAACGAGCCTGTACCGCCATTAAGAAGAACAAAAAAATACACTTTCTTCAAATAAACTTTTTATCCGATGCCTAGATTTTGTGTCATTTTGGAACTACTAATGAAATACAAAATTTTAGTAGTTCCAAAATGACACAAAATCTAGGCATCGGATAAAAAAGTTCATTTGAAGAAAGTGTATTTTTTTGTTCTTCTTAATGGCGGTACAGGCTCGTTTTTTAAATATTGTATTTAATTACAGAGTAATTTCCACATATTCATATATTTTTCAAATTGGGCTCTGTACCGCCATTCTTTATTATATTACGAATACGTGTGCCAAATATCTCGAAAAAATATTCAAAATTACAGCCGCAATCTTGGAACGCGTTTTCGCTACCTGTTGATCGCTACTGTTTCCTCTTAACTACAACTCTACTTTTACAGGGTCTACAGACTTCATACATACACCATTGTTTTCACTTTTTTATACGCTATATTTTTGCTAAGAATATTTTTCGTTAAAATACTTTTTGAGTTTTTTTCTAAAACCGTCTAAAAACGTGACTTTTTTGTTGAAAAACGAACATAATATATTCACTTGCAAATAACTCAAACAGTATGTTAAGAAAAAATCTATAGAACAAAAACTAGCTTAGAATTACTCAGTTTATCCACTTTAGGACTTATTTTGAATGTATGTCTTTTCACATTATAAAAGTGGTTGTACTAACTCCCAAGGCAAAAGCACACGTCGGCACAATATCACTTTTTCTTTGACCTGTCAGCTATGTGCATACCCAATTTCATGTCAATCCAAGCGGTTGTTTAAAATTCGGAGGTTTTGCAATATTTACCGTGAGTGGATGGACTACAGATATATGTATATTAGATAAAAATTATAGTCTCAGCGAATCTTTGAAATATCTCCATTCCTTTGAAATGTTACATTTTTTAAGCCTTGAGGGAGTAGGCGCAAAATTATGACCAATGCTATTTAAATGCATTCAGTTTATTCGAATCCTGAGAAAACTAATAAGAATTTTGGAAAAATTTAAACGCAGAATGAAAGATTACATTATAACCGAGGGCGAAACTCTCTAAAAACTTTTATGTTTATAAGTGAAAGGGTGAAAAAAAAAAGAAAATTTAGTGTGATTTTTTATTTCAAATATTTAATTCAAAAGAAATTTTTGTTTATTCTATTCTTTTTGACATGAGGCTGTATTTGATTTCTCTATGTCATTGTATGCTATTGGTTAGTTCCTATCATTTCAGCCGACGTACGTCACGATTGGATCAATAGGGCCGAACATACATAACTAAGGCCCTTTTGGCATGATGCTGTATTATTTTGAAGTCGATACAGCCTGAATATTTTTTTTTTATTTTTTTACGTTCTATGTGATTAAAAAAATTAAGAATCACCGCAATTTTAGCCCACCACCCCCTTCCCCTTTCCCCACATCAAAAAATGTCAATTTTTCGATTTTATTTTTTTTTAAGTTGGTTTGCAATTAAATTATAAATTACAAAAAATTCACACGCACAGCTGAGGCTTTTACAAAACATATATTTTTATGGACCCGAAGGTCGAGTGTACATAACCTCAATGTTTTTTGTTTTTTTAATAGGTACGTATAACTTTTTTTGGCGATGGCTGCATGTCTAATTTTTTTGCGTTTTGTGAATTTTATCAAAATCTGTATTTCTGACTTTTTTCAGATTTATTCGTAAGGTGCGCCATCTTCAAAAATCCGGAAAACTGGTTTTTTTGGTAGTTTTTTGGGATTTTCTCCATTTTATATACTTCAAAATAGACTAACTCAAGGTTTTTTATAGGTTACGTATATATAATTTGAAATAACTGAGTTTTTAGGGATATTCAAAAATTGTGTAAAACACCTAAACCCCCCAAAAACTATGTTTTTTCAAATTCTTAAAAGTTTCTTAATTCTTTCGTACCCCATGAAGTTAAATTACAAAGCCATTAAAATATAACTAGAGGTGATTCATACCTACTTACCATCTCAATTGAATGCAATCATCGGCAAAGCCATCTTTTAGTGTCATTGTGTCATCCCCAAAAATCTACCTGGGTCTTAAAATGCAGGTATGCATACTTGTTCCGTTATAACTCTTATCTTTTAAAATTTTGTAGTAAAAGCATTTCTATAGCTATAGTGAGTTTATTGCCCTACCTCTTTATGTGGCTTAATGATTTGGATTGTAAACACAGATAAGAAAGGGTGTGATAGACCAGAGAAATTAGCAAATAAATGGCCTCTTTCGTGACATCCGTTGATACAGGTATCTAAGAACTGCTTATGGCATTAGGGTAAATTTAGTTACAACAGTATCCAATATAAAAATTATGCAAAAAATCAAACGTACTTTTTAACTTATAAACAATATATAAACAATTAAAGATCGCTATTTGATTGTAAATATTAAAGGTGGAGACCGGTATGCTGTATGGAAAGGTGATACAATTTTACTGAAGAGCATAGAAAATTCTTTAAAATGAGTGTTTGGAAAGTTCTTTTTGTTAATTTGTTGCTTAGTTATTGGGAAAATAGCTTCAAAAGTCGATTTTTTGAAAATAATTAATAACTTTTCTAAAAATACACTAAAAGCTTTATTTTCGCGTAAGTAAAGGAACAATATTAGAAGTATTCAGCCGTTAAAATTTCAAGAAGTTTTACCTAATAGTTATTGCAAAATTGAAATTGTTTATCCCAAAAAGCTTCTATCTACAGCGTTATTATGCATAAACTATTAGGTCAACATAAATTCTAAAGACATCAAACCAAAGAGAAAGGTTCAATTTATCAAATTAGATCAAGTCTTGAATAAAAAGTTTATAATAAATATTATAAATAATTATAAAATAATTTTGAAAAAGTAGTGTTATTTTAAGCTTATTCGCGAACTCAAGCGAGGGTGCTGCCGCTTATTTTGAACTAGAGGAATTGGGATGAAGATTTAAACAAAACATCCGTTAACCTATATATCAATGTCGATTGAATGCTTGTCTGGTGTGTTCATTTAATGAATGATTTATTTATATTAATTAATTACATCAATAAAAATATTAATTATATCAAAATGCATTATCCCAATTACATCGGCCATTTTCATGCAACTGCACTGCCACCTATAGTCGATTGAGTTCGCGAATAAACAATTAAAATAACAACCGCATTAACATGTGGGAATTAACTAATTTTGATGGGAAATAAGCCACAATTTTACTAAAAAAAATGGTTTTATTTTGACAACGACACCCGATTTGAGCGTCGAAACGTTAATAAAATCAGTTTTTTTAGTAAAATTGTGGCTTATTTCCCATCAAAACTAGTTAATTCCAAAAATGCCACAAGAAAATAGCTTCAGAACAACAACACGTAGGAAGTTAATTTTTTTTATTCGACATGTTGGTATTCTTATAGAAACTGAAACAAAAATTTAATGCCCTACAACCCTTAAAACCCGAGTTAGCCACTTTTTTCAAAAATTCACCGGGGCTTTGTTTATAAATATTAGAAAATTTGAAAAGCAACATTTAAACGAATGAAAGAGCATGTTTATACAAAAAAAAATTAAAACGATTCTTTTAAAAACGAGCCGTCCATGATGCGCCAAAAGTGAAGAGTTTAAAAGTAAAGCGATTCTTACCCTCTTGATTTTATTATCAAAAACTTAATTCACAACTACACATTTATAAAAGGCGCAATACCTCCGGTAAGATTTAGGTACAAAATTAACAAAACCCAAAAAAAAATATATAATACAATATTCCAGTTACCCGTCGTTTGTCACCATTAATCCCTTTATCCTAAAGATAAATAACAGTTTGTCGACGAAAATTCCATTCGATCAAATGTTCGTCGATGAATTGTCCATTCGATGAATTGTGCATTCGACCAACTGTTTGTCGACCAACTGTTGTCGACCAATTTTCCGTCGACGAAGTGTTCTCGACCAGCTTTCCGACACCGGATTTGGGTGTCATTGTATTCTGTTGGTTAATTCCTACCATTTTAGCCACCGTACGTCATGATTGGAAAAATAGCAGCGAATATACGTAACTAAGGCCCTTTCAATATTTTACTGTAATTGATTTTTCTGTGTCATTGTATTCTGTTGACTGATTCCTATCATTTGAGCCGCCGTACGACACGTTTGGACCAATGGGAGTGAAGATACGTAACTAATACCTAACAAGAGGTTTACTCAAACTTCTTTTTTGTACTTATACCACTCGGTAAAAGTACAAAAAAAAGTTTGGGTAAACTTTTGCACAACTGTGTAAATACTAACGAAAAATCTAAAATATTAAAAAAAATTAGTGGAATCCGTTAATCTGTTCTCGAAAAAATTAGCTATGAAAATGAGCATAATTTTCTATATCCCTAACTTTTGACGAGCAGTTTAGCTTAAATGGGGAAAAGCGGTAAGCTTAGACCAAACACCAGTAGGAGGCATTCAATTAATTGAGGAAAAAAATTAAATGGATAACAATATTTATTTCAGTTACACAAAAGGCATTGTCCCGCTAGAATGTTTGAAATCACAATTAATAGTCCTACAAAAAAGACAGGCGTTTAAAAGTGATAAGACCATTGAACAATAAGCCTGTGAGCTACCTTTTAAACACATTCTTAAAAATAATCCATAACACAATTAAAAAAAGGTTTGTTAAGAAATTCTTTTATAGACTTCAGAAATTCAACAACTTCTCCTGATTATGTTTAAAAAACGTACGGAATGCACTAAATGAAAAAAAAAAAAAAAGAAAAAGATTTATCATACCGTTATACTATAATATATCCTTACGTTGAATATTTGATGCTTCCCTGTGGAGTATAAAACGGACAGTTGTGTTTTTCCCGTGATCTGCCTTGTTTAGTCTTCTTTGTCGTTTTATTCGTTAAATCCTATCCTCTTAAGTCACAGCGTCAGAAAGCAGTGGGTATATGCAGTGAACGGGAGGCCTATGTCGAACAGTGAACGTTGGGGCCCTTTCGCGTTTATCATATGTAGAGAAGTCGCTTGTCAAAAACTGGACGTATGTAATCGTATTCTATTTGTTAAATACTCTCACATAATATGTCATACCATGTGCGTTAATCCATTTTATTTCTACAATTTTAAAGTGTTATTACATGCCGTCATTTTCATTTGTCTACACCATCGTATTCTGCCAGTTAAATCCCATCGTTTCAGGCGCTGTACGTCACGATTGAACCAATAGGACCGAAGATACATAACTAAGGCCCTTTTGATCTGCTGCTTGTTTG
Organism: Diabrotica virgifera virgifera; assembly: GCF_917563875.1. Classification (NCBI taxonomy): domain Eukaryota; kingdom Metazoa; phylum Arthropoda; class Insecta; order Coleoptera; family Chrysomelidae; genus Diabrotica; species Diabrotica virgifera. Next base: position 122,868,656 of record NC_065450.1, read on the forward strand.
ATTTTTCTGTGTCATTGTCTTCTATGATGCCTAAGGCATATTTATGACATGTCTTATTTTTAAAGAAAACAAGTAATTGGACTTCGTAAGTCCTAGGTTTTCACCCAAAGTAATCGAAAGTAGAATTGGAAGTCGATATTTGAATTCTTCGTGTAACTTTGCGTGGATTGATATACAAATTTACTAATTTTGAGTCATTTTTACTAAACTGTTTACACAGAAATAACTCTAAAGATTCAAACCTTTCAATACGCTTCGATTTATGTGTTCGTATACTATTTCTGAGTCTATTGGGACCGTGCAAGTTCGGCAAAACGACACCTGGTTTCTACGCTCTGCAACTTTATTCGCACTTTTAATTATATTGGCCAATTATATTAGTCCTGGTTACTGGATAATTGTCAAGGCCATAATCCAAAAAAATAATAAGAAGAAAAAATAAGATTCAGGTTATGTTATTAAAACGTAAACAATTGTATGTAGTAAATAAAATTAGTTATTAAAATGCAGTACTGCAAGCAAAATACAATTAATTTAATTTGCCTTCATATAATAATTGCATATAATATCAATATTGCAGAGCAACATATAATTTTTCTTCTTCAATGACAGTAGGTATGAAATGTACGTCAATTTGACAATTTCAATGGACAATATGAATTATTTAAGAAAGTTGCAATATTTCTCCGCTATTCGCGCACGATCGTTTCTCGTATCCGTTCCAAGTACTTGCACACCGCGAATAATGGCATTTCCGGTTATAACTTTTTAAGCGGAAATTACGTAAAAACCAAAATTTTACATTTGTTCTCATCTTGCTAAGCCACGTTGAATAATATATCACTTATTCTCTTTCGGCAACTTTAAAATAGTAAATACTTACGGTTGCAACTCTAAAACCGGAACTCCGACGTCAAATTTCTCATCTTTAATAATACCATCCTTAAGTTAAAAGCTTTCATTCGACACCCGATTTGTCATTCTATCTGTATTAATAACGGAGGAGTTGTATTCGCGGATGGACAGACATACGGACAGACAGCCTAGGTAAAATTTTTCATCTTTAATACCATGCTTGAACTATAAGCTATCATTTGGCACCTCATTTGCCATTATACCTGGTATAATGACGGAGGATTTATACTCGCGGTCGGAGGGATCGACGGACAGACAGCCTAGGTCAAATTTTTCACCTTTAGTATCATCCTTGGATTATAAGCTTTCATTTGACACCTCATTTGTCATTCTACCTGGTATATTGACGGAGGAGCTATATTCGCGGTCGGACGGACCGACGGTCAGACAGCGTAAGTCAAATTTCTCACCTTTAGTACCATCCTTGGATTATAAGCTTTCATTTGACACCTCTTTTGTCATTCTACCTGGTATAGTAGAGGAGTTATATTCGCGGTCGGACGGACCGACGGACAGACAGCCCAAGTCAAATTTCTCACCTTTAATACCATCCTTGGATTATAAGCTTTCATTTGACATCTCATTTGTCATTCTACCTGGTATAATGACGGAGGAGCTATATTCGCGGTCGGACGGACAAACGGACAGACAGCCTAAGTCAAATTTCTCACTTTTAGTACCATCCTTGGATTATAAGCTTTCTTTTGACACCTCATTTTTCATTCTACCTGGTATAATGACGGAGGAGTTATATTCGCGGTCGGACGGACCGACGTCTCACCTTTAGTACCATACTTCGATTATAAGCTTTCATTTGACATCTCATTTGTCATTCTACCTGGTATAATGACGGAGGAGCTATATTCGGGGTCGGACTGACCGACGCGACGGACAGACAGCCTAAGTCAAATTTCTCACCTTTAGTACCATCTTTGGATTATAAGCTTTCATTTGACACCTCATTTGTCATTCTACCTGGTATATGGACGGAGGAGCTATATTCGCGGTCGGACGGACCGACGGTCAGACAGCGTAAGTCAAATTTCTCACCTTTAGTACCATCCTTGGATTATAAGCTTTCATTTGACACCTCTTTTGTCATTCTACCTGGTATAGTAGAGGAGTTATATTCGCGGTCGGACGGACCGACGGACAGACAGCCCAAGTTAAATTTCTCACCTTTAATACCATCCTTGGATTATAAGCTTTCATTTGACATCTCATTTGTCATTCTACCTGGTATAATGACGGAGGAGCTATATTCGGGGTCGGACTGACCGACGCGACGGACAGACAGCCTAAGTCAAATTTCTCACCTTTAGTACCATCTTTGGTTATAAGCTTTCATTTGACACCTCATTTGTCATTCTACCTGGTATAATGACGGAGGAGTTATATTCGCGGTCGGACGGACCGACAGCCTAAGTCAAATGTCTCACCTTTAGTACCATCCTTGGATTAAAAGCTTCTATTTGACACCTCATTTGTCATTCTACCTGGTATAATGACGGAGGAGCTATATTCGCGGTCGGTCGGACCGACGGACAGACAGCCTAAGTCAAATTTCTCACCTTTAGTACCATCCTTGGATTATAAGCTTTCATTTGACACCTCATTTGTCATTCTACCTGGTATAATGACGGAGGAGTTATATTTGCGGTCGGACAGACCGAAGGACAGAAAGTTTAAGTCAAATATCTCACCTTTAGTACCATCCTTGGATTATACGCTTTCATTTGACACCTCATTTGTCATTCTACCTGGTATAATGACGTAAGAGTTATATTCGCGGTCGGACAGACCGACGGACAGATAGTTTAGGTCAAATTTCTCACCTTTAGTACCATCCTTGGATTATAAGCTTTCACATTTTTTCAAAATTGGGTGAAAACAACTTGATGCCAGAATGATTTGTTGATGAAAATAATATATACATTCTCAAATTGCCTATTTTTCGTTGTGGATAATATTGTATTCAACAGTGATGCCAAATTTCTGATGCCAAAATGATTGATAATGAAAGTGGGATATACGTTTTCATGTATATAGCGGCAGCGACAAAACGGTAAAACACTGAACTAAATGTATATAATATTTTCACTGTGCCATCATTTTGAACTCAAACATTTTATGGAATAAACTTATATAAGTCAGTAAGGAATAAACAAAGAAAGCTGATATATTAAAGTAACATCAAGGAATCAAATCTCTAACTACAGAGTTGATTAGACTTCTGCTAACAAGTACAGGAAAAAGTTATTAAGGTAGTGTAAAGTGGCATCGATATACAGATGCCACTTTGCAAGACGATGCCAAATTGATGGTAAATGCATAATGTATCGATGCCAAATTGATAGTAGGATTTATATATATATATATATATATATATATATATATATATATAAAATCTTGTTAATTTTGAGGTTGCAGTCATAAATTTCAGGGGGCAGGATAAGTAAAACTCTTAGTTATTATCAAGCTTTCGCAAAATTTATTTGCTTCTTCAAGATATGCTAAAAAAGTTTTAGTAAATACAATGAAATTAAGACGATAAAAAATATTGTACATAAAAGCATAAAAAACTTACAACGTGAGGTTAATCCATTAAATTTTTGGCGTATATAACAAAAAAATATATAAAATTCTTAATCTAATTTCTAATCTTCTACAATGCCTTAATTTTAGATAATTTAAAAAGAGAAAAATAATTTGACAATTTAATTTGAAATTTAGTATGTCAGAAAAATTTTACTTATCCTGCCCCCTGAAATTTATGACTGCAACCTCAAAATTAACAAGATTTTACATAGTGTCAGTCAATATTACCTAACTGCTTTATATATATATATATATATATATATATATATATATATATATATATATATATATGTCAATATCGCCAAATTGGCGTTTGGTAACTTTTGCCTTTCAACCGTCGATATGAATTTGAACTGAATTTGAACCCATCGAGTAAAATTTTGAAGGTAAACACTTTCGCTTTTATTTCTTACATTCGTGAATTATTTTAATTTATTTTCTGTGGTACGGTACATTGATACATTAGTTAGTGTTTGGGTATGTAACTCTAAAATATACTGTTGTAGATAATGAATTATTGGTTTTTGTTTGTTACAAGGTGCGGTACGTACACAATAAACCAAACTATGTTGGGACACAATGAACCATGGTTCACTGTGTACCCTTCCAATTTTTTAGATTTATTTTTATTTTCAGGGTGGGTCGCGTTAAGAAAGTAGAAAGAAAGAAAGGCGCACATACTGTTGATCAAATGAGGGCAGCATTGGACTTAGTAACCATAGGGGTATGAGTATTCGAACAGCAGCTGTAGAAAGTAATTTAGCATATCCTACATTAAGGCGATACGTTGAAAAAAGAAAGTGTGCTCCAAACGAAGACATACGATTTGTTCCTAACTACGAGGCGAACATGATTTTCACAAGTGAACAAGAAGATGCTCTTAAGATGCCAAATGAAAATGACAGTTCTGCAACTAATAACATTCAATCAGAAAACCCCGAACATACAGAAAGTCGAGCGGGACCATCATTTATTCCACCACAATAATTTATGCCTGCATTGAAAGCCCAACCTCGTCAAAATAATAGAAAGAACAGAAAAGTAAAAAAAGTATTATTGCCACAGATACACCGGAAAAAAACATTATTGAAGAAGAAAGGATGGAAGCTAAAAGAAAGAAGCAAATAAATGAAAATAGGCAAGCTAAGAAGAGAGTGCAATTTGTTAATGACGATAATACAGATTCAGAGGGGATGGAATTTAGAGATATTTCCCTTGAGAGTGACAGTGATAGTGGAGAGTATGAACAAGATCTTCCAGTTTTAAATCCAAATTTGTTTAGTACCCAAGGTTTTAACCCTAACTAGAAGATTATGTTCTGGTAGAATTTCATCCACCAAGGTCAATAGTATATTATGTGGTGAAAATATTACAGATAGAACAAGATGGGGAATATCGCATATCATTTTTAAGACATTTAAGACTTAAAGATGTGAAATATATTATGCCGAGACCAAAACTATGTGGCAGCACAAAACGACAACAATCTTATTTTGCGTTTACAGTGTCTTTTTCTTTATTAAATATCAGATAGGAATAATTATACCTATCTTCAATTTTATTGTTTTTTCACCTATTATTTTGCTTTTAAACAATAAAACTTTGAAATCTTACTGTAGTTTCTGTAAACCTAATTTTTATTAGCTATGTTTAAAATAAATTAGTTTGGTTCACTGTGTACGCAGCACTAGTTGGGACACAATGAACCAACGACACTTAAAGGAAAAAACCAATATTAACTCAAAAACGTTAATCTTTATTTATAACCAAATTATGTGTAATATATTACTAATATGTGTTTCTTATACTCGTACAATTTCGTGCTTCTAGGTTAAAAGGAGGCTGATATAGACAATTTTAAATTTTGAGTGGTTCATTGTTGAACACATGACACTATGTCAAAATAAACCTTAAGCAAGTTTGTTATATCAAGTTTGTATGAAGTTGAAAAAACAAACTTCATACAAAAAAACAAAACAAACCTTCAGCAAGTTTATTATATCAAGTTTTGATCTAGTTTGAAACAAACAAACTTCATGCAAGTTTGTCACACTGTAACTAGAAAGTTTTATTTAAATTTGCTGCAAGTTTGCCATGGCAAACTTACAGTAAGCTTACAAGTTTGATGTATCAAACTTGTTGCAAAACGTTTGCAAAACTTTGAAACAAATTTATATTGTTATCTGACGTGGTACACGTCTTCGTTCGTTCGTCTTCTCCATTCTCCCTCCACTACTCTTCCGTCAAATATTCTGCGAAGTATATTTCTTTCCCAGGCTTCCAATATATCCTTTATGGTTTTATTCATCGTGTCGGCCCCGTATAGCATTGTGGGTCTAATTATGGTTTTGTAAACTTTTATTTTGAATTACGCGATATTTCTTATGCCTTAATTATTTTGTTCATAGCCCTAGCGCATCTATTACTCTTGGTCAGTCTTAACTGAATTTCAGTTTCTTCTGATCTATAAGTATGTATACCCAAATAATTACATATATTCGTCCACGCTCCCAAATTCTACCTCTGATCCATCCTACACCTCTAACTAAAAGTGTCCCATATGCTATTTATTTCTTTTTTCCTCGCAATTTCCATGTACTTGGATTTATTTATATTCACTTTCAGTCCAATCTTAGCGCTAGATCGAAACAGTCTTTTTGCCGAAGTGTCATTTTTACTAATCTTATAATTTTTGCTGGTACTTGGAAGGAACTTGCTTAGCATTTCTGTTACTTTATTTCTGTCTATTGTATCATAAGCAGCCTTATCAGTAAACAGTACTTTTGCTGGAATGTTGTATTCATAGCAATTGATCAGGATTTGTTTTAACATAAAAATTTGGTTGCTGATCTTCCCTTACGAAATCCTCCCTGGTATTCTCCTAGACTCGTCTCCACATATTTTTCTAGTCGTTTTTTATTAATATGGCGAGCTACTTGTATAGTACCTCTAACATTCTTCTATAGTTTGCGCACTCAGTTCTATCTTCCTTTTTGTGTATGGGCATTAAAATGGACTTGTTCCCATCTTGGGGCATACCGGGTGGTGAATCGTCAAACGGGCCATAGGAAACTGAATGGAAAATTCTAAATTGTTGAATTCCTGCTTCCCTAATTATTTTACAGATAAATATCAAAAGTTATGAAAAACTATTTATAGAGAACTGAAATCTCCATTAAAAAAAAAACAAATGTTAGATTTGTTTTACGAATTAAATTCATTTCAAAATTTTGCAAAAATATACAATATATTTGCCAGAGTATTATTAGTCCAATCGCGAGAGATTTGACCTCTAAAAATCATAAGAATAAGCTGAATTTTGCTGAGAATATCAATTTCGGGAACCCAAAAAGATGGTTAAATACTACCCTAAAACTTACAACTAAAATCTTACAAGACGTAATGAATCAGAGGATAAGTTTAGCAGATGAACAACAGGGTTTTCGTACTGGAAGATCGTGTACAGATGCAATATTCGTCATAAAGCAAATTACTGAGAAATCACTAGAGTATAATAGACCAGCATTTCTATGTCTGATTGACTTAAAGAAAGCATTTGACAGAGTAAGACTCAGGGATGTAATCCACCTTCTGTATAATAGAGAAATCCCTCTAGATATCATAAAAACTATTGAGAACATCTACCAAAATAACAAGATGGAAGTCAGAATAGATGGACAACTTACAGAACCTGTAGATATAGGCAGCGGAATAAGACAGGGAGACTCATTGAGTCCTCTGCTTTTCAATTTAATCATGGATGAAATCATCAAAAACGTCAACAAAGGAAGAGGATATAGAATGGGAAACAAAGAAGTAAAAATACTCTGCTACGCAGACGACGCAATATTGATAGCCCAAGATGAAGATAGTCTGCAAAGATTAGTCCACAGATTTAACATAAGAGCAAAAGAATTCAATATGACAATTTCATCTCAAAAAACTAAAACTTTAGTAATCAGTAAAGAACCAATCAGATGCAAAATAGAAATTGATGGTATCAGTATTGAACAAGTAATGGAAGTATAATACCTTGGAATTACATTGTCAAGTTACGGAGACCTAGACAAAGAAGTGAGAAATCAAGTACAAAAAGCAAATAGATTGGCAGGATGCCTTAATAACACTATATGGCGAAACCGACATATTAACACTGAGATGAAGTCAAGAATTTATAAAGCCAGTGTAAGACCAATAATGACATATGCATCAGAAACAAGACCCGATACAGCCACAACACAAAGACTACTGGAAACGGCAGAGATGAGAGTACTGAGAAGAATTACAGGAAATACACTGAGAGATCGAAAGAGGAACGAAGATATTAGAAGACAATGTAACGTACAGTGTATAAACGAATGGACACTAAATAGAAAAAAAGAATGGAACAACCATATAACCAGAATGGGGGAGACACGTGTGGTCAAAATAGCACGAGATAAATCACCAATCGGCAGAAGAAGTATCGGCCGACCGCGCAAAAGATGGAGCGACAACCTTCCATAGAGGTATCAATCCGCCAATGAACAAGCAGAATTGCTTATAAAGAGGAAGAAGAAGAAGAAGAAGAAAAAGATGGAAAAAAAGTTTGTTACTCCTACCCCCGGGCTTCCCCGTAAAACCCCCATAAGAATCGTAAAATATGGCAAAATTCGCCCAATTTTTATTTATTTAACAGCTGTATAAAAACTAACTTCATTTGCGACAAAAGACAAAAATATTTACGAAAGCTGCCCTTTTCACCTTTAAAACGCATTTGGATTTTTGTCGATAGGACACTAATCAAAATATATCGAATTTTTACCGTCGAGTTGATACACGTTTTATTTAAAAAATTGATTTAGAGTGCGTAGATGACGTTCCAAATCATCAGTCGCTTCCGGCGTTGTTTCAGAAAGAACGGTACTTTCTACAAAAAAGTGCTAATAAACATTTTTGGTCAAAATTATCTACACTAAACGCAAAAGGTATCGCATAATTTTTGAAACAGAAAAAAAGTTTAAAAATAATTGTTAATTTTTAGCAGAATGTTATAATACCCGTCTATCGTCTTCTTTATGTGTCTACAAACCCATAACATTTCAAGTTAAAGCTTGTTTTTGCGGAAAAAAAAACAAGAAACAAAATGTTGTTAAAACAGAATATTTATTTTGGACATTTGTGTTCGAGGTTTTGATCTGTGCACTAAAATCTGCTTGAGTTTTCAATAAGGAGGTGCGTTCTTACAAAAAATGAGTAATATAACGTCAGAACAAGCAGCCCAAATTGTAGGTTTAATTGGAGATGGCCGATCGTAGCAATATCTTGCTGAAGTTATGGGAATCCACCAATTCAGCGTTTCAAGAGCTTTAAAAAGGTATAGAGAAAGTGGAGGATACACAAAAAGACCAGTTCCAGGACTCTCCAGGTGCACGAACCCAGCAGATGAACGTTATTTACATCTGCAGACTTTGCGTACACATCATGTTACAGCTAGACAACTGCAAAATGATCTTTCCACAGCTCGTGGCCCGTAATGTTCGGTTCGTTAAGTGCCAATTCGGTTAGAAACAGATTCAGGGAATTTGGAATCAGAGTCAAAATGACTGCTACTGCTCCACTGTTAAATAGGGCACACCGTATGTCACGTTTAAGTTTTGCACCAGAACATGTCGATTGGGATATTAACGACTTTACTAATATTCTTTTTATTGATGAGTCAAAATTTTTACTTTTTGGATCCGATAGCCACTTTGCACTGTTAGTGGAGTCACTGAAGGTGGATATGAGCTATTACCTCCGATTTCGTTGAACCTCCGTCGATTTGGATGAAATTTGGTAAGTGGTTAGAGGATATCTCAAGGAACAAAGGTGACATGGTGCCAACTTGCGCTTTTACCCTGGGGGTGGATGCCACCCCTTCTCGAGGGTGAAAATTATTTTATTAAAAATAACCCCATAATGCGGTAGAGGGACAAATTATAAGCAAAATTTGTTATAATATAAAATTATTAATATAAATTAAAACTTTTTGAGTTATTAAAGATCAAAGATTTTAATTATTCGTGAGAAAAATGCATGTTTTTAAACGATTTTTCATAAATAACTCAAAAACTATGTTTTTACAAAAAAGTTATTATTACCAAAATTGAAGATATTAAAAAACGAAATAAATCCCTTGCTAGAAAAACCCTTTAGTGTTAACTAAAAGTGAGTTATAGGTAATTGAGTGTATATTTCTTTAGGCGACTACCCAAATCTAAGTACATATTCAAGCTTAAATAACGGGAAAATTATGTATTTTATAACACAAAATTATTAAACATTTGTCTAAGTATTTAAAAATATCTATCAGATGAGCCTACGAACAAGTTGATAGCATTAAAATTTATGCTCCAAAAATTTTTCAAAAGATATCTTTTAAAAATTTTTCCAAAAACTGTTATTGTTTTTTTTTTAAATAACTCCGTTAATTTTGAGACATGAGATGCACCTAAAAACCATTTGAAAGCGGAAACTAAGGGCTTTTAAACCACGTTAAATATAATCTTTTAGACCCCTTACTTTTTTAATAATAAAAGGTTAAATTGCACAGTTACATGGTTCTTGCAGGCAAAATTTAAGATTAAAACGTTTCTATCTCGGTTATTTTGTACCCTACAGAAATACTAAAAAAGGTAAAATATTTGATACAGAAAGAACTAAAGTTTGATTATATATCATTTTTTTCGTATATTGAGTATTTTGGAGTTATTATTAAAAGAAAATAATAATAACGATAATCTGAAAAATTCTGATTTTTTTAAATTAGATCTTTTTTCAAAAATATGTATTCTAAACCGGTCAAAATTGTCAAAGTCATTACTTATGCTAATATAAAGAATACTTACTCTTGTAAGGATTTCTATAAATTTTAATTTTTGTGGAAATGGCGATGTTTTATTTTTCACTTTTTCCAAAAAAATTCCAAAAAGTTCTCTTATTTTCATCATAACTTGCGTAATTTTGATGCTATTAACGTCTTATGGAGCTCATTTGATAGGTATTCCAAAGTACTTTGACAAGTGTTTAGTAGGTATATTTTATAAAATGCATAGTTTTCCCGTTATTTAAGCTTGAATACTTAGATTTGAGTACTCGTCGAAAAAAATATACCTTCAATTACCCATAACTTATTTTTAATTAACATGAGTGTAGTTCTTTAAATGAGAAATGTATTCAAGTTTTTATTATCTTTAATTTTGGTAATAATAACTTTTTTGTAAAAGCTTATAGTTTGTGAGTTATACGGGAAAAACTGCTTTAAAACATGCATTTTTTACGAAAAAATAAAATCTTTGATCTTTAATAACTGAAAAAGTATTGATTTATATTAATAACTTTATATAACAAATTTTGCTTAGAATTTGTCCCTCTATCGATTTATGGTATTATTTTTAATGAAATAATTTTCACCACCCCATGGGAGATGGGGTGGCATCCAGCCCCAGGGTAAAAGCGCAAGTTAGCATCATGTCACCTTTGTTCCTTGAGGTATCCTCTAACTACTCACCAATTTTCATAAAAATCGATGGAGGTTCAACGAAATCGGAGGTGAAAACCTTCAGTGACTGCACTATGTCTGATCCACAAAGTGCACATTTTGACCCCTTAGTAAAGAGAATATTAGTCCAGTCGCTAATATCCCAATCGACATGTTCTGGTGCAAAATTTAAACGTGCCATATGGTGTGCCTTCGTTAACAGTGGAGCAGTACCTAGCGGACATTCTGACTCTGATTACAAATTCCCTTAATCTGTTTCTAACCGAAGTGGCACTTTACGAACCGAACATTACGGGCCACGGGCTATGGAGAGATCATTTCGCAGTTGTCTAGCTGTAACATGATGTGTACGCAAAGTCTGCAGATGTAAATAACGTTCATCTGCTGGGTTCGTGTACCTGGGAAGTCCTGGTGACGAAACTCCGAGAGCTTATCCCCGCATTGCAACTGACGTTTATGGAGTAGGTGTCTAGCGACATCTGGCAACTGAAAGTCAAAGTTTTCAACCTAATAGAAATATTAAAAATATTGAAAAATATTAATATTTAATATTTCCATTAGATTGAAAACTTTGACTTTCAGTTGCCAGATGACGCTAGTCACCTACTCCATAAACGTCAGTTGCAATGCGGGGATAAGCTCTCGGAGTTTCGTTACTTGGGCAGAGAGCAGCAAACCCACGCCTCTCTGATGATGACTCCAAATAGAGTCGAAAATCGTCTATTTAGAGTGCTGGTTTGCGCTCTCTGTTCTAAGTGAAAAATAAGACAGTTTTGCCTTCGCATTGTAACTGAATAAAAATGGTATACATTTTTATTTTACTCCTTTGAGTAAATAGGTCCATTTTCCGTTGGAATTTACCAGCTGAACAGACGGGGTCGTGAGTTGTAAATTTTTTGAATTCCCTCTTGACTTCTTCGCTTCAGCATCCATCTGGCTTGCAATTTTTAGAAGCAATGGAGGTGGACGGATGAGATTGAAGGTCTACGGGAGAGATGCCTCAGAGCTCGCAGGAATTATACGAGAAGCCAGGGCAGCCTAGAGCTCAAAGAAATATACAAGGAATTAAAGAAAGAATTAAATAAACAAATAAAACAGGAAAAAAAGGAAAAGTGGCAGGCCCTTATAAAAGCATTAGACGAAGATATATGGGGCGATGCCTACAAGATAACTATGAAGGCCCTGAAAAAAATCGCTTCATATAAATTGGATGAGGACCAGCGGATGGAATCGGCTGAACTCCTCTTCCCCACCAAAGACATCCAGAATTTTATAAAAATATTTCCAAATATGGTGGAGGAGTTTACAGCAGAGGAAATAAAAACCGCTGGTCAAGAGATGAAGACAGGGAAAGCTCCCGGCCCTGACGGGCTGCCACCAGAGGCAATCAAGATAGTAGCAACGGAGAAACCAGGTTTGATCAGAAGAATATGCAACGACCTACTGCAGAAACAAGAGTTTCCCAGAGACCTAAAGGAAGCGAACATGTCGGTAAAGTCAGCAGCACCACTTCATAAGACCAAATTCAGACTAAGACTATATTTTATTGCTAATTTATTGCTAATTTATTACGCAAAGGAAAAATTTATTGCTGTAGCCGTTTCCGAGAAACAGTGGGTGCAGCTAGCTTTACGGTAAAGCTAGCAGCACCCACTCTATATCTCGGCAATGAAAAGGAGTACAGGGATCATTTTAACGGCATATTTTATTGCTATTTAATTGCTCTTGATTGGTATATTAACCAATCCTGAAAAGCTACCCCATCATCCCCTAGCGTAAAACTCACCCCCAAAAAGATGATGAAAATCGAAAATTCAACCCCAAGGAATTAATTGCTAATTTATTACGGAAAGAAAAAATTTATTGCTGTAGCCGTTTCCGAGAAACAGTGGGTGCAATATATCTCGGCAATGAAAAGGAGTACAGGAATCATTTTAACGGCATATTTTATTGCTATTTAATTGCTCTTGATTGGTATATTAACCAATCCTAAAAAGCTACCCCATCATCCCCTAGCGTAAAACTCACCCCCAAAAAGATGATGAAAATCGAAAATTCAACCCCAAGGAATTAATTGCTAATTTATTGCTAATTTATCACGGAAAGAAAAAATTTATTGCTGTAGCCGTTTCCGAGAAACAGTGGGTGCTGCTAGCTTTACGGTAAAGCTAGCAGCACCCACTCTATATCTCGGCCATGAAAAGGAGTACAGGGATCATTTTAACTACATATTTTATTGCTATTTAATTGCTCTTGATTGGTATATTGTAGGTCAGACCATGGAGTTTAGGGTGTCTACATTGTAAAAATTACGTGAACCTTATCCTCCATGCTATGGCATGCTGGACGAGCCATACAGTCTGTAGTCAACACCCCGAAGTATGAGCGGGAACACAAAGCGTACCAATACTCATACGCTTATGAAACGCTCCTGGCGGATCATAAGGGCCTTTACATTTTACTCTTCTTCAACTTGTCTTGAGTGAAATGTCTTTAATCTTTTCTATCAGCCTCTCTTGGCTAACTCTTGTTTTTTTCCGACCCCGAATTTTTTCCTAGGTTTCCGAAGGCAGACGGGTCACTATATTTCTTTCTACTACAGATTCTTCCCATATACACCTTTTTCCCTCCCCATCTTACCCAACAAAATATGGAGAAAACCAGATGCAAAAAATCCGTAAGTTAAGGTGGAAGCTATCGTGCTAAAAACTGAATGGTCGCACGTCACGCGGCCGCTAACGATGCTCTTGGGACACCGGGCGAAATCCCATTGAAAATTAGCCTTGTTCCTGTACGCGGGCCTCTACAGGAATCGACAACGATCCCCAGCTACTCGTGGGAATAAATATGAATACTCACCAACATGCAAGGCAAGCACGGTGTTTAAATGCCACAAACCCGACCAGTGTAAACCAACCCTATTCAAAGTGCGTCAAAAATATAAACCTCAACATCGCCACATATAATGCTCGGTCGCTCTCTACCGAAGAAAGGTTCGAAGAAATGGAGGAAGAACTTTCAAAAGTGAATTGGGATATTGTGGGTATCAGCGAAGTTAGAAAAAAAGGAGAGAATCTTATCTCACTCCCATCAGGCCATCTGTGGTACTACAAAGGAGAAAAGGAATCGACAGTCGGAGGAGTCGGCTTCTTTGTTCACAAAAGAATTGCGAACAGAATTGTGTCAATAAACCAAATATCAACAAGGGTGGTCTACTTAAACATCAAAATGAGCACCAGATATATCCTAAAGTTCATTCAAGTATACGCACCTACTACAGGCCATTCAGATGAAGAAGTCCAAATATTCTACGACCAAATATCCTGTGCAATCAAGGAAAAGCCTGGCCACTTCTTAATAATAGGCGGTGATTTCAACGCCAAAATAGGTACCAAGGAAGACCCCTCTGAAATAATATTGGGAAATTTTGGAAGCGAAGGCAGAAATGATAGAGGCAAACAACTGTTAAGTTTTCTTTTGGAAAACAATCTCTATCAAATGAACAGCTTCTTTAAAAAGAAAAAACACAGAAGATGGACCTGGGAAAGTCCAGATGGAAAAACAAGGAACGAAATCGACTATTTCTTAACAAATAAAAAAGAATTATTTAAAGACGTAAATGTATTAAACCAGTTCAGCACGAGCAGTGATCACAGGTTAGTAAGAGCTAAAATAACGATATCGATCGAAAAGGAAAGACTCAAAATGATAAATAAGAAACACCCAAAGAAATGGGTAAAACCAACTAATATTCAGGAGTTCGAAAAATATATTAATGATACATTGAAAGATACAACAACAACAGACATTAATATACTGAACAAGCAAATAATCACCACAATACAACAGGCTCAAACTAAATACTGTCCAACAAACCAAAAAGATGAAAAACTAAGTCAACCTAGTAAAACCTTTATAGAACTAAGACGACAGATGAAAGGAGATACAAGTTCCAGCAAAGAAGAGCTAAATCAAATAAATAAGACTATCACAAAGTCAATAAGAAAAGACATAAGAAACTACAATGTAGAAAAAACAAAACAAGCAATAGAGCAAAATAAGAACATGAAAGTTTTGAAGAAAGTAAGCGTACAAAAAGGAAAAATAGAAATCAACAAACTGAGAAACAGAACTGGAAAAGAAACTACAAACAGAGATGAAATATTAACAATAGTCGAAGAGTTCTACACAGAGTTATACAAATCAAGAAAAAAAGATGACAATGCGCAACCTCCAATTACAGTAAAAACTGGGGTATTAAACCAAGGATCGGATTTAATGCCCGATATAACAAAATCAGAAATCAAAGAGGCTCTGAAGAAAATGAAAAATAATCGAACCCCAGGTGAAGATGGAATAGTATCAGAAGCACTAAAAATTGGAGGAAATGTACTACTTGAAAAAATTAAACAACTTTTCAATATCTGCCTTCACAACGCCAATATTCCAACAGACTGGAACAACGCTACTATGATTCTATTACACGAAGCAGGAGGCAAAGCCAATTTAGAGAATTACAGACCGATTAGCCTCCTCAGCCATTTATATAAGTTATTTACCCGAATAATAGTTAAGAGAATGGAAAGAAAGTTAGAGACTTTTCAACCAAGAGAACAGGCAGGATTCCGAAAAAATTACGGAACAAATGACCATCTACAAAGTATAAAAACCCTGATAGAGAAAGTAGTGGAATACAATAAACCCCTAGTTTTAGTTTTTATCGATTTTCATAAAGCCTTTGACACAGTTGAACTTAGCAAAATATTACAGGCGCTTAAAGAATGCAGGCTAGATTATAGGTATACAAAATTATTACACAAAATATACTTACAGGCAACAACCACTGTCAAATTACATACTAACAGTAATCGCATAAAAATAGAACGGGGGGTTAGACAAAGAGACCCAATGTCACCTAAACTTTTTAATACGGTCTTAGAACATGCTTTCAAGAGTTTGGATTGGATGACAAAGGGAATAAAAATAGATGGAGAATACCTAAACAACTTACGTTTCGCCGATGATATAGTCATAGTAGCTGAGGATCTTGGTATGGCAAGAGAGATGGTACAAGAACTCGTTGTAGCTACAGAAAATGTAGGTTTAAATATAAACATCTCAAAAACAAAAATAATGACAAATTTGGTACCCAACCAGAACATCAGTATTGGTGGGAAGGAAATAGAACTCGTAGATAGATATAAATACCTGGAACATGAAATTACGATTGGCAGGGATAACCAGACTCATGAGCTGAAGAGAAGAATCGGTCTTGGGTGGGCAGCATTTGGAAAACTGAGAGAAACTTTTAAAAGTGAGTTACCCACATGTCTAAAGAGAAAGGTATTCGATCAGTGCGTCCTCCCAGTCTTGACGTACGGATCAGAAACACTTACCCTAACTAAAGCCTCGGCTACCAAACTAAGAGTCACGCAGAGAAGAATGGAGCGGTCAATGTTAGGAATAACTCTGCGAGACAAAATCAGAAACGAAGAAATCAGGAGAAGAACAAAGGTGACTGACGTCATCGAGAGGATAGCCAGGTTGAAGTGGAGATGGGCAGGACACGTAGCCAGAATGACAGATGGGCGATGGACGAAGAGGTTATTGGAATGGAGGCCAAGAGAAGACAAGAGAAGCGTCGGTCGACCGCCTACAAGATGGACTGACGACTTAAGAAAGGTAAATAAAAACTGGATGAGGGCGGCGCAGGATAGATGGGGTTGGAAACGAGGGGAGGAGGCCTATGTCTAGCAGTGGACTTTTGAGGCTGGATGATGATGATGATGATTGGTATATTTACCAATTCTGAAAAGCTACCCCATCATCCCCTAGCGTAAAACTCACCCCCAAAAAGATGATGAAAATCGAAAATTCAACCCCAAGGAATTAATTGCTAATTTATTGCTAATTTATTACGGAAAGAAAAAATTTATTGCTGTAGCCGTTTCCGAGAAACAGTGGGTGCTGCTAGCTTTACGGTAAAGCTAGCAGCACCCACTCTATATCTCGGCCATAAAAAGGAGTACAGGGATCATTTTAACTACATATTTGATTGCTATTTAATTGCTCTTGATTGGTATATTAACCAATTCTGAAAAGCTACCCCATCATCCCCTAGCGTAAAACTCACCCTCAAAAAGATTATGAAAATCGAAAATTCAACCCCAAGGAATTAATTGCTAATTTATTGCTAATTTATTACGAAAAAAAAAATATTGCTGTAGCCGTTTCCGAGAAACAGTGGATGCTGCTAGCTTTACGGTAAAGCTAGAAGCACTAAAGCTAGCAGTACCCAAGCTATATCTCGGTAAGGGAAAGGGTGCAAGACCCATCTTAGCGGCATATTTTATTGCTAATTAATTGCTCTTGTTATACATTAACCCGAAAAACTAACCTATCATTCCCTAGCGCAGAATTCACCCCCGAAAAAATGATGAAACTAGAATATTCAACCCCACGGAATTAGTTGCTAAGTTATTACGGAAAGAAAAACTTTATTGCTGTATCCGTTTCTAAGAAGCAATAGTTATGCCAACTTTACGGTAAAAACAATCATAGGTATATCTCGACTATTCTCGACAATGATAAGGACTATTAAAGGGCCCATCTTAGCGGCATATATTATATTAGTAAAAGTACCCTATTAATCCTCACCCTAGCAAAAAACTCACTCCAAAAGTCGAGATATCGGTCAAAACTACAAAGCCTGAAAAGTGAAATGCGAGGTATTAATTACCTACTAATAGTAGGGGAGGAAAGTATGCTAAATGTGCAGTCACTCGAGCGCTTTAATGATCTAATGGGTTGTGAAGAGGAGGTCCTAAAACCAAAAAAATTTAAGTAAAGTTTTCCATTTTAGTGGTGACTTTCCATTTTTTATTTAATTTTCCATTTCCAACAATCGTTTTGCATGTACTTAACTTATCTGATGATTTGGGGTTTTTCTAAGGATAGATTGTTTTTCGCCCCCCCCCTTTACGAGCTACCCTGTATTAAGAGCCAATATATGGTAGAGGTACATTTACAGGGTACAAGGTTTCTCCCCATATGATAATATGACGCGCTCGAGTAACTGCAAAAACCCCCGCTTGGGCTCCCCTACCATAATTTATTTCTGAAGTTTTATACCAAGAAACAATTTATTGTTGCAACTTGCAAGTGTTTACTGTTTACATAATAGTATTATATAGTATAGTATATTATAAAATTAATAATAATGACAATTATTAAATAATGACAAATATTTTTATTATAGATGATTGGTGATTACTAACTCAGTAGTATTAATGTAGTATGTATCTCAGGTCTTGCTGGATACTGATACCGCATATACAACGTTCCATTATGCAAAAATTATGTATTTAGTAATTAAGACCAGTTGATACAGGGTTTCTATTAATCATTGGTGCAGTCAGTAGAAAGGTGAATAATGCAATTTATTGCTCTACCCTTTTCCAAAAAAAAAAACAAAAAATATTTTAGCTTCATACTTGCTACAAGGTATTACAATTACATACCAGGGCCGTAACTACCATTGGGGCAACCGGGGCAGTGCCCCGGGGCCCCTGGCCAAGGGGGGCCCCACAGAGGCCTCCTTTTGGTTGGCCGTGCATAGATTTTAACGAGGAAAATAAAAATACGTAATTTAAAAGCCGATATCAACGAAATATTTTCAAATGACATAATTTTAAAAAGACAGCAACATAAAGTCAGAATTTTTCACTGGGGAAATTAGTCTTTTCGACTAAAATGCAATTGGAATAGAACAGGGGCCCTGAGGCCTGAGCTAAGCTGGGACCCCCGAGGACTTAACATAAAAATTTAATTTATTAGTTAGGAAATTAGTTATTTCGGCGTAACAAAACCAAAAGTGCCATTGGAAGAGGGGACAATGATCGCATTTTATGATTCACGGACGCCGGACGTGCCGTTAACTAAATAATAATTAGACTCCCACGTTCATGGGATCATATTATACATAAGCAAATTACATTGAATGTGCCTTGTCATCCCAAAAGTATCAATACTTTTGGGAAATCTATTATTTCGGTAGATATTATATCTTAGTTTGATTTATTACTGATTTATTAAGCTTAGCCGTTTATTTCAGTTTTGATAATGGACCTATAAAAATACAAGAATAAAGAAAGAAAAATAAAGACAAGAATACCAAAATGCTCTCTAAATAAAACTCAACGGAATCAGAGAGGAATGTAACTGTAGAGGAGGAATAGACAATAATTAATAAAAACAATAATAATGGAATCTTCAGAAGAAACTGTCGTAAAAGCCAAAAGGCAAAGAAACGTGGAATGAAATAATGATGAATTCAGAACTGCAGTAGAGGAAAAAAAGCAAGCTAGGCTTAACCAACTTCAAAGAAAGACAAGAAATGTCAGAGAAATTTATAACAAAACGAGAATACAAGCGACTAGAATATGCAGAAGAAAAAAAAGAGAGGCTTTGAAAAAACAAGTACAGGAAATCCTAGAGCTTAACAACAGACACGAAAGCAGAAAATTCTAGAAAAGAATAAAAGAAAGCACACAGTCATTTAGCCAAAAATTGGCGATATCCAAAGACAACGACGGAGAACTATTAATAGAGAACCAAAAAATTATAATGAAAGAATACTTCGAGGAAAACCTAATGCAGACAATGAAAATGATCAAAACGAGACAATATAATACGGCGGAGCAGCAAATTGAAAATCCGGGCTATGAAGAAGTACTTCAAATAGTAAAGAAACTAAAAAACAATAAAGCGCAAGGAACAGACGGAATTTTCTTCTTCTTCTTCTTCTTCTTTTTACTTGATAAATAGGCTCAATGTCTGTTTTACTTTGGTTTTTAGCCTCAATTAACGTTGTCTGACCATCTTTTCCTCGATAGTCCCAATGATCTTTTTCCATTTGGCGATTTGTCTCTTGCTATTCGCACTATTCTATTTTCTGTCATTCTTCCTATGTTGTGTTTCTACATGTTTATTTCTTCTATGCCACATCTCGTTCGCATTTCTTCACTTCTTACTCTGTCTTTTAGAGTATGGTTTGTTATTTTCCGTAAGACTTTCATTTCTGCTGTTTCCAGAAGTCTTTGTGTTTTTGCCGTATCTGCTCTTGTTTCCGCTGTGTACGTCATTATCGGTCTTATTGGTGATTTATATATTCTGGTTTTTGTTTCCGTTGTGAGTGTGAGGCATTTGTTTCTCCAGATTGTGTTGTTGGGACATCTTGGCTGTGTTTGCCATGTTCACTTGTTTTTGTACTTATTTTTCCACTTTTCCGTAGCTTGACAGTTTTATTCCCAAGTATTCCGTTTCCATCGCTTGTTCTATTATTTTGTTATTTACGACCAGTTTACATCGTCTCGGTTCCGCTGATATCACTATCGATTTAGTTTTCTCTGTTGAGATCACCATTTTGTATATGAGCGCCATGTCTTCGAATTATTTAATTAATCTTTGTAGGTTATCTTCATTTTCGGCTGTTATTATGGCGTCGTCGGCGTAGCATATTATCTTTATTTCCTTTTCTCCCATTCTATATCCTCTTCTTTTTTAACTTTCTTTATTATTTCATCCATTATCAGATTAAATATTAATGGGCTCAGCGACTTTCGTTGTCCAATGCCAGTTTCATACTTGATAGGTTGCGTTAGTTTTCATTTACGCCTTACTATCGCTATGCTATCTTCATATATATTATATTCTCAATGGTTTTTACTAAATCCAGTGATATTACCTTTTCATATAATAAATGTGTCGCGTTCCGAATTCTCACTCTATCAAGCGCTTTCTCCAAATCTCTTAGCCACATAATATATGCTGATTTATTATATTCCAGCGACTTTTCTTTTATTTGTCATTACAAAAACTGCATCCTTGCATCATGATCTTCCTGTCCGAAATCCTTGCTGTTCCTCTTGCAGAGTTATTCGTTCTTTCACCTTTGTCGCTATAATTCTTGTTGTCAATTTGAGTGTTGTATTTAAAAGATTTATTGCTCGATAGTTATTGGGGTCTTTCTTATCTCCTTTCTTGAAGAACCTCAGCATGATCGCTCTTCTCCGTTCATCTGGTATTCTGTTCGTGGCGATTATTTTATGAATAAGAAGTTGCAGTTGGTTTACACCACCATACTATAAGAGTTCATTTGGTATTTGATTTTATTTGGTGTTTCTGGTAAAGATTTTTCGTTTTCTTTTTTAAAAATTTCTGTCAGGAAGGCCACCCATGTATCCTCTTTTATGTGTTCTATTTCAACTAGCTCTTTCATTTCGCTTCTTTGTTGTCTTATTGTCTTGTTTCTGTTGTCCATAGAAATCCATCTCTAGTCCTTTTGTGAATCTTTCCCAGTATAATCTGTTACTGTTTTTCTTACCAATTGATGAGTTTCAGTTCTTACTCTTTTATAGTTTTCATATGATTCATTCGTTTTTTCTGACCTATATTTTAGGAAAGCTTTCTTTTTTTGGTGACAGTTTTATTTAACCTCTAGTGTAAACCATGGTGTTTTCGTTGACCACTTTTGGTTTTTGTTTATTATTTTCGTTCCAGAGGCTTCTCCGGTAGCGTCCAGGATATTTACAGAATTGACAGGACGGAATTTTGACAGAATTATTAAAAATAATTAGCAATAAAATTGGTCGCTAAGATGGACCCTGTACCCATTTTTCTTGCCGAGATATAGCTTTTACCGTAAATCTAGCAGAACTCACTGTTTCTCGGAAACGGCTACAGCAATAAATTTTTTCTTTTCGTATTAAATTAGCAATAAATTAGTAATTAATTCCTTGGGGTTGAATTTTCGATTTTCATCATTTTTTCGGGGGTGAATTTTGCGCTAGGGGATGATGGGGTAGTTGTTCAGGATTGGTTAATATTCCAATCAAGAGCAATTAAATAGCAATAAAATATGCCGTTAAAATGATCCCTGTACTCTCCTTTTCACTGCCGAGATATAGAGTGGGTGCTGCTAGCTTTACCGTAAACCTGGCAGCACCCACTGTTTTTCGGAAACGGCTACAGCAATAAATTTTTTCTTTCCGTAATAGATTAGCAATAAATTAGCAATTAATTCCTTGGGGTTGAATTTTCGATTTTCATCATCTTTTGGGGGTGAGTTTTACGCTAGGGGATGATGGGGTAGTTTTTTGGGATTGGTTAATATACCAATCAAGAGCAATTAAATATCAATAAAATATGCCGTTAAAATGATCCCTGTACTCCTTTTCATTGCCGAGATATAGAGTGGGTGCTGCTACCTTTACCGTAAAGCTAGCAGCACCCACTGTTTCTCGGAAACGGCTACAGCAATAAATTTTTTCTTTCCGTAATAAATTAGCAATAAATTAGCAATTAATTCCTTGGGGTTGAATTTTCGATTTTCATCATCTTTTTGGGGGTGAGTTTTACGCTAGGGGATGATGGGTAGCTTTTCAGGATTGGTTAATATACCACTCAAGAGCAATTAAATAGCAATAAAATATGCCGTTAAAATGATCCCTGTACTCCTTTTCATTGCCGAGATATAGAGTGGGTGCTGCTAGCTTTACCGTAAAGCTAGCAGCACCCACTGTTTCTCGGAAACGGCTACAGCAATAAATTTTTTCTCTCCGTAATAAATTAGCAATAAATTAGCAATTAATTCCGTGGGGTTGAATTTTCGATTTTCGTCATCTTTTTGGGGGTGAGTTTTACGCTAGGGGATGATGGGGTAGCTTTTCAGGATTGGTTAATATACCAATCAAGAGCAATTAAATAGCAATAAGATATGCCGTTAAAATGATCCCTGTACTCCTTTTCATTGCCGAGATATAGAGTGGGTGCTGCTAGCTGTACCGTAAAGCTAGCAGCACCCACTGTTTCTCGGAAACGGCTTAAGCAATAAATTTTTTCTTTCCGTAATAAATTAGCAATAAATTAGCAATTAATTCCTTGGGGTTTAATTTTCGATTTTCATCATCTTTTTGGGGGTTAGTTTTACGCTAGGGGATGATGGGGTAGCTTTTCAGGATTGGTTAATATACCAATCAAGAGCAATTAAATAGCAATAAAATATGCCGTTAAAATGATCCCTGTACTCCTTTTCATTGCCGAGATATAGAGTAGGTGCTGCTAGCTTTACCGTAAAGCTAGCAGCACCCACTGTTTCTCTGAAACGGCTACAGCAATAAATTTTTTCTTTCCGTAATAAATTAGCAATAAATTAGCAAATAATTCCTTGGGGTTGAATTTTCGATTTTCATCATCTTTTTGGGGGTGAGTTTTATGCTAGGGGATGATGGGGTAGCTTTTCAGGATTGGTTAATATACCAATCAAGAGCAATTAAATAGCAATAAAATATGCCGTTAAAATGATCCCTGTACTCCTTTTCATTGCCAAGATATAGAGTGGGTGCTGCTAGCTTTACCGTAAAGCTAGCAGCACCCAGTGTTTCTTGGAAACGGCTACAGCAATAAATTTTTCCTTTGCGTAATAAATTAGCAATAAATTAGCAATAAACTAGCAATAAAATATAGTCTTAGTCTGAATTTGGTCTTATGAAGTGGTGCTGCTGACTTTACCGACATGAAGCGAACCTAGTTCTGCTCCTAAAACCTGGGAAACCCCCCGATTCGGCATCCTCTTATCGGCCAATATGCTTCCTAGTATGCCTTGGTAAGTTCTATGAGGCGCTTATCAAGAAGAGGCTGGAAGGCGTGTTGGAGGATGAGAGAGTGCTATCAAACCAGCAATATGGATTTAGAAAAGGCCGATCGGCAGTCGATGCCGCGGCCTGGATAAGGGACACGACTAGAGTAAGCAAAAAAAAGTGGGTGGTCCTTGTTCTGTTGCACATTAAAAACGTTTTCAACTCAGCAAACTGGGGCCTCATTATAGACAGAATAGTCGAAAGTGGGGCTCCGGAATATGTGTCCAACATACTAAAAGACTACCTATCTGAAAGAACCGTATGCATATCCAAGAAAAAGAACATGAAAATGACCGCGGGAGTACCCTAGGGGTCAGTCCTGGGACCCTCACTATGGAATATATTATATAACGGGGTACGGGGTATTAGAAGTAAACACGGGGAGAGGAGTCAGAGCGATTGCATACGCGGACGACCTGGCCTTACTAGTCGAAAATGATTGGGGCATAATAGAAAAAGTAAACCGAGCAATAAAAAGAACCGCGGAATGAATAGAAGAAAATGATTTAAAACTAGCAGTAGAGAAAAGGGAAGCGATAATCTTGAGGGGACCGAGATATAGAGAAAACATAATATTTGAGTACAAAGACTCCGTAATAAGACCCCAGAAAACTGTTAAATACTTAGGAATAACTTTCGATGACAAAATGAAATTCGGACCACACATACAAGAGGCATGTCGGAAGGCGGAAGAAAGGACCTCCACACTAAACAAATTAATGCCAAATATAGGAGGTCCGGGATCACAAAAAAGAGTTGTAATGTTGCAATCAATCATGTCCATCTTACTATACGGGGCCCCAGTGTGGCACGACGTTCTAGAGATGGCAAAATACAGAGACATGCTTCTTAGAGCACAGAGGAAACCTCTGATCAGGGTGTGCAGCGCGTACAGAACCGTTTCAACCATTGCTTTACAAGTGGTGGCTGGGTCTGTACCGGTGCACATTCTGGCCAGAGAAAGGGTCCGAATGCATCAGAGGGGCAACGGGGCAATTGGTTCAGGGACACAAGAAAGAAAGAGGAGCTTGGAGATGTGGCAGAGGGAATGGGCAACTGAAGTCGGAAAGGCTGCCTGGACGAGATGCCTGATTCCGGATGTAGTGAGGTGGTACGAGTGCCGACATCGTCGCGTTAACTACTACTTCACACAGTTCTTGACGGGGCATGGATCGTTCAGGAACTACACCTTCCGTATAAGGAAAACGACGGACGATCTATGTCCCGAGTGTGGGGTCTGGGGTCTCCTCTAGGTGAGCCACAAGAGCTCATGGATAGAATTATCGGAAGCAGGAGGGACTTTGACTTGTTCATTGCTTTTGTCACAAAAACCATGAAGCACAAAGAAGAAAAAGAGAGACGACTACAGGCGGGATGACCCATATTACATATATTATTTATTTATAAAAAAAATCGTTTGTGTTGTGGTTGGTAGTCAGCGGGGGGAGGACCCTATACACCCTAACCACGCTGACTGCCTATTTAATTTGATCTATTTTACTTTTTAGCTGATTTTATCTGTTATTTATTATTTTATCGGATTTTATTAATTAACCTATTTAATTTTATTTTTAATTCTTACCGTTCTTTTATTTTCACTTTCTGCTTTGTCCTGTTCATGTTCTCTATCTTTTCTTTCTATTCTCTGTTTCTCTCCCTTTTATTTTCTCTTCTTTTCTCTCCCTCATACCTTCTCTGCTCTTTTCTTTTTTTCATCTCTTTTATTCTTGTTTCTTCTTCTTATGTTACATTTGTCCGTATCGTTGTGGGGCAGTCGGTGAGGAAGGACCTTTTACATCCGACCTACATAGACTGCCCCATATTAATATCAGAGTGAGTGAGTGAATGGGTGGATGAGAAGGCGTGCATAGATGAAAGCGTTAATGATTGGAGTTACTCGTAACTGTCAACTGGCATTCTTTGGTTGGTTCCATCTTGGTTTGGGTGGCGTCCTGGCTGCCCTACTACCACGCGCGCGGCGACCGGTTTGGTGCGGCGCGCGGGGGCGGGGGGCGGCCGGGTGGCCGGCTAATCCGTGGAATACACGCTGGGAGTGCCGGAGGGGAGTATGAGTAAGGTCGACGGGTCAGATATGCTCGCTAAGAGTGGTTCCGGACCCGTCGGCTGGAGAAAGAGGAGGTGGGTTTAGTCGGTAGGCGGCCCGGCAAGATAGAGATAGGACGGACTGAATCCGACACACCTGGGACACCTTCCCAGACGGTCTTAAGAAGATTCCCACCTCCCAAAAAAAAATGGAGGTGTTACCAGGAGAATGGTCCAATAACTTTTCAGTTGAATATCTTTTAGGAATATTTTTAATATTTTTAATATATCTATGGGACCGTTCAAGTATTACGTAACACAGGTTGGGGGGGGTCAGAAATCTTCAAAAATTGCGTTACGCAATTGTTAAACTCCTATAAGAGTGCGTTACGTGGGGTGGGGGGGGGGTTAAAATCTTCAAAAATCGCGTTACGTAATACTTGAACGCTCCCTATTAGGTTGAAAACTTTGACCTTTAAAATTTGTTTAATTTATTAATATTTTGTATTTCGATAACGATTTCCGAGGTGGAAGTCGAAACGTCAATAAATTTAATTTCCAACTTAAATTGTGGCTTATTTCCCAAGTAAAAAAGTAAAATGTCTTAATAACACTAGATGGCGCAACTGACACATTAACTGTTAGATGAACTCAAGAATCTATAAGGCCAGTATAAGACCAATAATGACTAACGCATCAGAAACAAGAAAAAACAGCCAAAACACAGAGAATGCTGAAAACTGCAGAAATGAGAGTGCTCAGAAGAATTACAGGAAACACGCTGAAAAACCGAATAAGGAGTACCGAGATCAGAACAAAATCTAATGTGCAGGTTTTAACCGAGTGGACACTAAATAGAAGAAAGAATAGAACGACCACATCAGTAGAATGGCGCTCACGAGAATCATGAAAATAGCTGTTGGGAAAAATAATCAATTGGTAGAAGTATCAGCCAACCGCGCATCTGATGGAGTGACAGTCTTCCATAGAGGCAACAGCCCTCTAATAAACAAATAAAATTGCTTATATAAAGGGAGACGACGAAATATAAGATCGCTTAATATTCTCAAACAGTTCTTTCTGTATTAAATCTTAGCCGCTCTAGATAAAGCAAAAGTCGTTATAATAAAATAAAACAGTAATTCCTTCTTTATCTTAAGCTATTGTACATTTATGAGTAGGCGTCCACCGTACGTTGTCTTGTCAGGTCAGCTGTTAGATCATCATTATCATTCAATTTTCGCTTGTCCACTGCTGGACATAGATCTCTCTCATAATTTTCCCTCTATTTCGATCTTGTGCCTCTTCCATACAATTCCTATGACAACGTTTTAGATCATCAGTATAACGTGTTGGTGGACGACCTCTGCTTCGGTAGGCATCATCTCTTGGTCTCGATTCCAGTATCCGCTTTGTCCATCTATTATCTGTCATTCGTGCCACGTGACCTGCCCAGTTCCATTTCAGTGTTGCTACTCTCTCTACTGCATCGGTCACTCCTGATCTTTGTCGTAGCTGGCGGTTTGTGATCTTGTCTCGTATTGAAACGCCCAACATAGCACGCTCCATCGCCCTTTGAGACACACTGATCTTTTACACTGTTCTCCTTGTCATGGTCAACGTTTCGGCACCGTAACAACACTGGCAAAACACACTGATTAAAGGTTTCTCTTTTAAGGCATATTGGTATGTGAGACGATTTGAAAATATGGTTCAGCTTGCCGAAGGAGCTGTTAGATAGTCAGGATTAAATTATTCTGTATAAACATTTTCAATTTCTTTGTAACACGAAAATGCAGCAGCTGCATAATACTCTGGTTAAATCGGAGAGTGCAGGAAGAGTCTATACCGGTTTCGGAGGATTTTTCCTCCTCATCAGTAGTCCCATATCCTCTTCTCTCCGATTTCCCCAGGCATCATACTTTGGGCCCTTCCGAATTGCAAAGAACGAAATGTCACGGATGTACTAGAGCCATCTACCGAAAAACAAAGTAAGTCATCAATCGAAGTAGCACAGAAAACGATAATAAATATCGTTCCCATACCACCAGATTGACAACAGGTGGAAGACTTTCGTTGGTTACAACCTCCCGAGATTTTCAAAAATTATAAATCATACAGGATGCCGAGGAAATTAAGATGAGAGAATTTTAACTAATTCACAACCCATCTGCTCAGCGTGGTAAAAGTTCCAACAAGAAAGATTCCTTAGTACTCAACAAAAGAGTAAATGAATTAAAATGTATAAACACTTTAAATTTCTTTGCAACACAAAAATGCAGCAGCTGCATAATACTCTGGTTAAATCGAAGAGTGCAGGAAGAGTCTACAGGGTGATTGATTAGTGGGGTAAAGCTCAATAGCTCCGCTATAGTAATAGATAGCAATAAAAGTTAATAACAAAAATTTTAGCCACCTTTGATCTTCACATTACAAAATTAGTTAGAATGTTACGGTGTTCGATAACACAGTGGCAGACCTAACTTATGTTTTTTTAAATGAAACACCCTATATTTTAGTTTATATTCGAAATCCTGTTAACTTCTCCATCACAAAAATATAAAGGTTTGTACTGTTATACAGGGTATTTACAAAGTTATAACCAATTTTGTATGAAAATCGTAACAAGTTCAACCCCCTGTATAAATAAAAATAAGCACAACAGCAATGGTTTATTAATGCCATATTTTTTTATTTATTGTCAAAATTTTTAAGAATTATTGATATTGCTAATTTTCTTTATATTAAATACCAGTCATATATAGGGTGAGTCAAAACGCAAGTACATTATTTTCTCAGTAATGTTAAATGGAACACCCTGTATTTTATATCATTATTGAAAAGTAACATTAACTTACTTTAATTTTTATATATCATTCCCTATGCCCAAATTTATTAGTTTTCGAGATATTTTCATTTTTCAGAGCAAATTATTTTAGGTGTTTAAATTTATCTAAATTTTAAGTAAGCCATGACTGAATTGACAATTGAAGATTACCGATTATCAATCCGGTAATCAATGTAACACTGTAGCAAATAAAGAAATAAAAATAATTTATTAGTAATACATTTTACAAACAAAAACACAACCACTACATGCAACATTTTTGAAACAATTAAAAACTATCTTTTTATGTAAATGTAACAAATAACCAAAGAAAATTAGTAATAAATTTTACAAAAAACACACAAACAAAAAATACAATATTTTGTGAAGACAATTAAACACTACTTTTGTATGTAAATGTAACAATGTAACAAATAAAGAACGAAACATCAGTAATACATTTTGCAAAAAACATGTTTGAAAAAATTAGAAGCTACTTTTAATAAAATATTTTTAATATTTAATTACATAAGCTGTTCAAAATTATCTCCTAACACATTTATGTACGCCTAAAAACGATCATTGAATGAGTTACTTACTCTACGGAGCATTTGTAAATTAACACATCGAAATACACTTTGTATTCAATTTTTCATCTCTTCCCATTATTTTTTAAGGTATTTTATAAACTTCATTATTAACGTAACCCCAAAAAAATCAGTCCAGTTTATTAAATTATGGTGATTTGGGTGGCCACGCTACTGGTCCATTGAAAAATGAAAATATCTCGAAAACTAATAAATTTAGACATAGGGAATGTTATCTAAAAATTAAGTACGGTAATGGTACTTTTCAATAGTGATATAAAATACAGGGTGTTCCATTTAAAATTACTGAGAAAATAATGTACTTGCGCTTTGACTCACCCTGTATTTGATATAAAGAAAATTAGCAATATCGACCATTCTTGAAAATTTTGACAATACGTTAAAAAATATGGCATTAATAAACCATTGTTGTTTTGCTTATTTTTATTTATACAGGGAGTTGAACTTGTTACGATTTTCATATAAAATTGGTTATAACTTTGTAAATACCCTGTATAACAAAACAAAACTTTATATTTTTGTGATGGAGAAGTTAACAGGATTTCGAATTTAGAATAAAATATAGGGTGTTCCATTTAAAAAAAACATAAGTTTGGTCTGCCACTGTGTTATCGAACACCCTATAACATTCTTACTAATTTTGTAATGTGAAGCTCAAAGGTGGCTAAAATTTTTGTTATTAACTTTTATTGCTATCTATTACTATAGCGGAGCTATTGAGCTTTACCCTACTAATCAATCACCCTGTATACTGGTTTCGGAGGGTTTTTTTCCTCCTCATCAGTAGTCCCATCAGTAGTGAGAAATTGAAAATGTTTATACATTTTAATTCATATACTCTTTTTTTGAGTACTAAGGAATCTTTCTTGTTGGAACTTTTATCACGCTGAGTAGATGGGTTGTGAATTGTGTAAAATTCCCTCATCTTAATTTCCTCGGCACCCTGTATGATTTATAATTTTTGAAAATTACGGGAGGTTGTAACCACAGAAAATGTCCACCTGTTGTCAATCTGGTGGTATGGAGACGATATTTATTGTCGTTTTCTGTGCTACTTCGATTGATGACTTACTTTGTTTAAATTAGAAAAAGTGCCTTTAAAGTGATTTTATTCACAAAATGTTTCATTAAGTCATTGCTTCACAGGGTTGCCATATTACACGAATTATCGTGTAATTACACGATTTGTTCCTATTTTTCACGATTACACGAATCATGTACGAAATCTTACGATTTTTACCATTAAACATTTTCAGTAGTGTTTAATACTTTTGTATTAAAATTGACTTAATACTTCCCTGTATTGCTTAAAAATTACTTTGCAAAGAAAGAGAAATCTGTGGAAATTTGTAATCTATACTCTCATAACTAATCATAACATACCATAATGATAACATAAACATTATTGGAAGAGTCTTGGAAGTTAAGTGCTCTAAAAGTGTAAAATAACATAATAAAAGATAATTTATTGTTGTGTGATGGGTTTTCTTTGGCTGGGAACTTAATCCATTTAGCCACTCAGGGAACTAAATAAAAAGATCAGGTTCTCAAGGTTGTCTTATCTAAATATTTCAAACAGCAGATGACTTTTTTAATATGACCTAGATAGGTAATAAATATGTATGTACCTATTCCCCGAAATTTAATTGTTTCTTAATGGTTGAGGTGGCACTTTGTTCCTGATCATTTTGGCTGGCTCTATATTTATTAAATAAAATTTGAATTGTTTGGAATAATTATATTACTTCGGCATAATTATTTTATATTAAGTCGGCATAAGTCCTTATTCGGCATAAGTCCTTAACTTTTGAACATGGAAAAGTCAAATATAGGGAAATCCAATGGAAATATTAGGAGGGTATAAATATTAGCCAGTCACCATTTCCGATTCATGGTTCACTTTTTGTTCTCATTGTTGTTTCTAAAATATCTGCATGATAATAGTGAAACACCCGTGTTAAGCTGCCCCCCCCCCAATTGCAAAAATCAAAAAACAAATAGCCCTGATTTATGAGCTATTTATGAGCTCTCATATTCCGCAAACTAAAAATTTTGAGCTCGTTCCACTGAGAAGGAATTTGATACTTTAGTGGAGGGGGCTGAGTCAGCCCCCCCCCCCCCCACTACTTAAACATAGGAATATTGAATCGGTTTTTGCGGCAGAATTACGAGCTATTTATGAGCTCTTGAAATTATATAGTTTCGATTTTTGAGCTCATCCCCTTCACCCCCAAACAACCCTTTAATTGATTTAACTTAAGAGAAAAATGCTGAGAAAACTTAAAATATATCGTATTGCGGATATAATTCCTATAGCTTATATACTCTAAGAATAAACTATTAAATCACGTGCATTTCGATTATTGAGCTACAACCCCTTCGCAAGTAAACCACCCTATCTTCCCGGCTTAAGAGAAAGTTGTACTTAAAATGCATTAAACTAATTATTTGGCGACAACATAATCATTGAATAATTTATAAGCTTCCAAATTACGCGCATTTAGATCAGTAAATTGCAATTTATTTTGTATAGTGCAGTCACTGAAAGTGAAAATCAACGATAATCTTCAATTTCGGTGAACCTTTATCGATTTTCACGAAAATTGGTCAGTGGCTAGAGGATACGTCAAGAAACAAAGGTGACATAATACTACCTTGCGCCTTTACCCTGAGGGTGCATACCGCCCCTTCTCGGGGGTGAAAATTATTTTATCAAAAATAACCGCACAAATTAATAAAAGAACAAATTAAAAGTAAAATTTATTATATAAAGTTAATAAAATAAGTCAATACTTTTTAAGTTATTAAAGATTAAAGATTTTAATTATTCGTGAAAAAAATGCATGTTATGAAGCGATTTTTCGTAAATCACTGAAAAACTGTAAGTTTTTACAAAAAAGTTAATAGTATTTTAATTCGTATAGCTTATATTCTAAGAATAAACTCTTAAATCACGCGCCTTTCGATTATAGAGCTACAACCCCTTCGCAAGAAAACCATCCCATATTCCCGGCTTAAGAGAGAGTTGTACTTAAAATAATTTAAATTAATTATTTGGCGACTACATATCGTTTAATAATTTATGAGATTGCAAAATATACGCATCTCAATTATTGAATTGCCATTTTCTTGCTATAGTGAAAGTAAAAATCAACTATGACCTTCGATTTCGGTAAATCTCCATTCATTTTCACGAATTAACAATAACAATTTGAGGTTTTAACCTGGGGTATATGTCACCCCTTCTCGGGGGTGAAAATTACTTTATTAAAAATAACCCCACAAATCGAGAGAGGGACAAATTGTAAGCAAAATTTGTTATATAATGTGATTAAAATAAATCAATACTTTTTGAGTTATTAAAGATCAAATATTTTAATATTTGTGAAAGAAAATGCATGCTTTAAAGCGATTTTTCATAAATAACTCAAAAACTGTAAGTTTTTACAAAAAAGTGTTTATCACTAAAATTGAAGCTAATAAAAAATATAATAAATTGTTTACTTGAAAAACCCTTTAATGTTAATTTAAAGTTAGTTATTGGTAATTAACATTTTTTTCTGTGACTCTTCAAATATAAGGATTCAAGCTTAAATAACGGGAAAGAGATGCATTTTATAACACTTAGGTACTAAATACTTGTCAAAGTACTTAGAAATACCTATCAAAAATGAGCTCTAGAAAAAGTTAATAGCATCAAAATCCGCTCACCAATTTTCGTGAAAATGAATGGAGATTTACCGAAATCGAAGGTCATAGTTGATTTTTACCTTCAGTGACTGCACTATAGAAAGAAAATGGCAATTCAATAATTGAGATGCGTATATTTAGCGAGCTCATAAATTATTAAACGATATATAGTCGCCAAATAATTAATTTAAATTATTTTAAGTACAACTCTCTCTTAAGCCGGGAATATGGGATGGTTTTCTTGCGAAGGGGTTGTAGCTCAATAATCGAAAGGCGCGTGATTTAAGAGTTTATTCTTAGAATATAAGCTATACGAATAAAACTACTATTAACTTTTTTGTAAAAACTTACAGTTTTTCAGTGATTTACGAAAAACCGCTTCAAAGCATGCATTTTTTTCACGAATAATTAAAATTTTTGATCTTTAATAACTTAATAAGTATTGACTTATTTTAATAACTTTATATAATAAATTTGCTTATAATTTGTTCTTTTATAGATTTGTGCAGTTATTTTTTATAAAATAATTTTCACCCCCGAGAAGGGGCGGTATCCACCCTCAGGGTAAAGGCGCAAGGTGGTACCATGTCACC
Source organism: Diabrotica virgifera virgifera (assembly GCF_917563875.1). Lineage (NCBI taxonomy): Eukaryota > Metazoa > Arthropoda > Insecta > Coleoptera > Chrysomelidae > Diabrotica > Diabrotica virgifera. The sequence continues at coordinate 122,902,150 of NC_065450.1, forward strand.
TTTGTTTCTTGAGGCATCCTCTAACCACTGACCAATTTTCGTAAAAATCTATGAAGGTTCACCGAAATTGAAGGTAATCGTTGATTTTTACTTTCAGTGACTGCACTATACAAAATAAATGGCAATTTTCTGATTTAAATGCGCGTAATTTGGAACCTTATAAATTATTAAATGATATGTAGTCGCCAAATAATTAATTTAATGCATTTGAAGTACAACTTTCTCTTAAGCCGGGAAGATAGGGTGGTTTTCTTGCGAAGGGGTTGTAGCTCAATAATCGAAATACACGTGATTTAATAGTTTATTCTTAGAGTATATACGCCATAGGAATTATATCCGCAATACGATATATTTTAAGTTTTCTCAGCATTTTTCTCGTAAGTTAAATCAATTAAAGGGTTGTTTGGGGTGAAGGGGATGAGCTCAAAAATCGAAACTATATAATTTCAAGAGCTCATAAATAGCTCGTAATTGTGCCGCAAAAATCGATTCAATATTCCTATTTTTAAGTAGTGGGGGGGGGCTGACTCAGCCCCCCCCCCCACTAAAGTATCAAATTCCTGCTCAGTGGAACGAGCTCAAAATTTTTAGTTTGCGGAATATGAGAGCTCATAAATAGCTCATAAATCAGGGCTATTTGTTTTTTGATTTTTTTAAGTGGGGGGGGGGGGGGCAGCTCAACACGGGTTAGTGAAACTGATACTGATGTGCAAATGCAAGATTTAGATGACGTAGGCAGTGTGAGTGGAGTGCCCATGAAAAGGAACTAAAAGGTGTTAATAGTTAATTATAAACAGATATATCAAAAATACTGGAAAAAAGAGTGGAAGTGGCTCCACCCAAGTAAAAAAGGTCCGAATTTTGCATGGTATGTAAATTTGCTGATTGGTATAGATGATGACAAGAGTTATGGATGTACTATTTTTGTAATAAAAAATTGTTTGTATCTCTCTTTTCAAAATAAGAATAAAGTTTCTTTCTTGGATTTGGTCTTTATTACATTTTTATGGTTTTTAAAAGGTTTGTTCCAACTCCAACCGCAACCAGTCACATTACCGTTCTTGAGTGGTTATGCGCATGTGCAATAACGAATAATTATGCGCAGTAACACATTTTTTGTTTACCATTCGTAAACCGTACTACTCGTAACCATTCAAAGACGGTTTATTGGCATTTTCCGACCTTACACGATTTTTAGTAGTCGAGTTTCACGATTTTTGCTTCACTTCATCTGGCAAGTGGCAACTGGCAACCCTCAGTCCTGATTTGTCCATTGCTTAACATAGGCATTCTGTAGATATTTCCATTTATTTCTGTTCTGCACCGCTGCTATCCAATTGGCAATTTTTTTGAGGTCGTCGGTCCATCGTGTTGGGAGTGCTCCTGTTCCCCGGCTTCACTTGTTTGCCTGTGGTTCCTCGTTTCTTAGTTTATTTTTCGAGCTTGTTTCACGCATTGATCTCTCCATTTTACATTGTGTCCTGCTAAAGTTTTCCGCCGATATTTTTGTGAGAGATAAGGTTTCTGCTGCAGATGTGAGGACTGGTAGAATACACTGGTTGGAAGCTTTCTTTTTAAAATGAATTGGGATATTTGTTTTAAACACGTCTCCCATTTTTTCGAATGCAGTCCAACCTAAGCTTACTTTTCTTAGTTGCTCAGATGTCTAAGTGTTATTTCGTGGCCCAACGAAGAGATTTGACATAATTTTTGTTGTCCCAAAACTTATTCCTTTGTGAGTGTTCGCCCCGAATAGTACCTAAATTGACCAGGTCGGCGGAGTGTGCCTTTCATGATACAGTCTATCCCAGTGGTAGGCAAACTTTTTAGCCAAAGAGCCAAATATGAACATTATACAACAATTTAAAAAAATTGGGAGCCAAATCTGCTTATTCAGCAAACTTTTATTGCACTAAATAAAGCTAAAGAGTCTAGTAGTCTAATCGGTTATCATCATCATCATCATCTTGGTGCTACAGCCCTTAGAGGGTATCGACCTTCTCAAGCATTCTACGTCATTCTGTTCTGTCCCTTGCTTGCTTTCTAAGTCTAGTCGGTTAAGATAGTGAAAAATGCTCCCAGCATTATTCCAAAAATAAAAAAACCACATCAAAAAGTATTCGACCAAGAAAATTTTTAAACCCCATCCATAACCTGTCCAAAAAATTAAAACGTGTTTTTTCGTTTTTGGCGATATCTTTTCTAATCATCGTAGAAACTTCTATTTTATTTCGTTTTGTAAGGTTTTATTTCCTACAACAATGTATTTTTTACAAAAATTTTGGCGCAAAATCCATTTTTTTAATGTTGATATGTAGAACTGAAAAGGGAAAGAACAGCAAACGTGAGTGAGCATTTTCAGCTGATGTTAAGAATCAGGAATACTATTCCAAACGTTGAAAATGATCATGTCTTCCTTCTCCAGGTCATTCAAAGCAGGCCACTTGTGTTGTGAACATCTTTTTCTTCTCCAATATTTCCAATTTAACACAAAGACATTCCAATTTAGAGCGCCAGAAATTGTAGCCAGCGTGTTCTTAAAACCAGAAATTGTATTGCAAAGCTATTAATGCCAATTTCAAAAGGGTCTATGTAGTCGGAATCCAGAAATTGTATTTCAAAGCTATCTACTTATTAATGCCAATTTCAAAAGGAGAAAATTGCAACTCGGTTATCGTAGCATCAAGAGGATTTTTGACAAATGCTAAAGTTTTAAGTTTGATAAAAGATAATTCATGAGAATAAGATGTAGGTTCCGTGGATATTTCTGCCAGAGCCGCACTTAAGGAGCCAAAGAGCCACATGCGGCTCCGGAGCCGCACTTTGCTGACCACTGGTCTATCCAGATGGACGACCTTCGACTTACTCCGTGGCGTCACTTTCATCCAATATACAAGGTGGTTTTCTTTTCTTAGTGAGCAGGTACAGTCCCTCCCACGGTCACTGCAACTTGGTACTCAGACCTTTTCTTGTCGCTAACGGTAGTAAACGATCATTTTTGATCGGAATCTAACCTTTATCCGGTGTTTATTCCTTGTAAAATCGTGGACCTTAACTAGTCAATTCCAAGTTACGCTTCTAATAGGATTCTGTTTTTTAGGATATGCCAGGATTGGATTCGTTGTCAATTTATGCTTGAGCTGAGTGTTGCGAAAGCAAGCTAACAATCAAATGTCCAGTCAAATGACAGATTCCTCTAAATCAGGATATGAAGAAGTTTGACAATCTTTCCATAATCTGTCCGAAGCGACCGTATTAACTGCAAACGCAAAAAAGCTTCGTACATCGTATTTGTTTCTTAGTGTGAGCCCGTCTTATACTGCTTTTATTTTTGCTGGGTTTGCTGCAACTCGTCAGTATGAAATACACAAAATAGGAAACTAACTTTTTATTGGCAATGTATTCATCGGAATCCCTTCTTATGACCATGATGTTGTCGAGCTATACCAGAACAGATTTTCCATGTGAGTCCCCTAAGTACTAGCTCCATTAATCGTTCAAACGTGGCAAGCACATTACACAATCCGAACGGCATCGCTTTGAATTGATATTGATCCAGCCCATTTCCAGCAGAAAATGCTGTCTTCCCTTTGTCTTCAGGGTGGACTGCAACTTGCCAATAGCCGCGTTTGAGATCCACTGTGGAAAACCATTTCGATCCAGCCAAGGTGCTAAGGGTATCGTCAATGCGTGGCAGTGGGTAGCTGTCTTTCTTTAATGACGGTATTCAATCTTCTGTAGTCGAGTAAGAACTTTGTGGTGACGTCTTTTTTAGTTACCAAAACCACTGGCAAAAACCAGGGGATACTCTTCGATAACATTATCTTTCCTCATATGTTCAAGAATGACAAAAGTTTTTTTTGTTTCGCAAATGGCAGACGTCTTGGTGCCTGGCTTATGGGGCTGGTGTTGTCGGTGTTTATTCTATGTTGGATTAAGAAAGTGCAGCCAGTTATTTTTCCTTAAACGAAGATGCCACTTTTACTTTTAATAAATTTTTCTACATTTTGGTATTCATCTTCAGATAGATGGCCCCATGACTTCTTTAGATTTTCCAACACTTCGGTGGAGAGTTGGTGTGTACTGCTTGGCTCTCATATTCCACCCACTTGGCTCCTTTTGAAGGTGATCTTGTTGTCATTTGGGTTGGCCACTCTTACCGGAACGCTCTTCTTCACACCTATCAAACATCTAGCCAACATGACACCCTCGTGAACCTGCTTTTCTGGTACTAATAAAATGGTTCCCAAGCCACCAGATCTATCAGTTTGTGCGATCAAGATCTTTTCGAGGAGGAATTCTCGTGCGTTCTGCCCCTAACATTTTTATTTTATTTGGTTAATTTCTACAGGTGGAGAATAGAATTTATTTATCGCCGACAACCAAGATCCCGTTTCTGTCAACAACAATACATCCATTATCGGACATAATGTCGACGCCCAGGATGAAATCATCTGCCATGTCGACTATAAGGACTAATACTTCAAACTTCTAAACAGTTATGTTTTTGCCTGTCGCTTTCTCCAGTAAGCGCGGTCTCGATAGTGTGCTCGTAAATGACTGGCCCAGAAAAGTTTATTAATCACTGACTGACCTTGTTGCCCCAGGTATCGATGGTAAAATTGTACCTGTAGCCATTGAGAAGTTCATTGGCTACTAAGTTGTCATTACTTCGTCTTGTGGATATTGTCAATCTGGGGCTGATCTTGCACTTCAATCTACAATCACGTTGAAGGTGGCCTACCAATTCACGATTGTAACACTTTGACCGCCCTTGACGTTTTTATTTCAATAATCAGCTCTTGGGTCGAGATATTTCTCAAATTAGGCTACGAAGATCCAGGGCAGCGTATTTATATCGTCTTCGAAAGCACCAACTCCTCTTACTTGATGGACTTTGCGTTAACAGCGGTACACTTTCTTCGCGGCTTTATACTCTAACGTTTCGATAATGGCATCCCTTAATATTTGATACCGTCCTGTCCTTAGTCGTGATGTCTGCTAAAGGTCTACATCGCGCAGCCCATCGATGAAACATTGAATGGTGAATTGGTAGAAAGGGGGGCTTCGGGCCAAGCGAGTCATGCCATATTTTCTGACCTCCTCCGTGTTCTTGCACAGATTCGTTGGAGCCTTGGATACCCACTTTCAGTTGACTCTGATAGATTTGTTTCAAATATTGGCTGCCGTATCTTAGTTCGGAAAAGTGTACGAAAAAGCTTTCGACACTATAGAACACAGGGCCGTAATAAACGCAGTGCAAAATTGTAGAATGGACAGCAATATATTAACTTCATAAAAGAAACTATGAACCAAGCTACTGCTACATACTACCTAAATGAAAATGAATACACGAACCCTGTACCATTAAACAGGGGAGTCAAACAGGGAGACACTCTATCACCCAAACTGTTCACCTTAGTTTTGGAGGACGTGTTTAAAAATCTAAATTGGAAATATAAGGGAATAAACATCAATGGCCGCTTCCTCAGTAATATACGTTTTGCGGATGACATAATCCTGATAGCTACTGACCTAAAAGAACTACAAACCATGTTTTCAGAACTACACACAGAATCTTCTAAAATGGGACTGAAAATGAATTTAAACAAAACAAAAGTCATGCACTCCAAAGAAACCGTGACAATAATAAACGACAAAGTTATAGAAAAAGTTGAAGAATATATTGTGTATCAATCTATCAATCAATGATAGAATAAAAATTTTATTTTTTTAATATAACGCGGGCACATAAATTTGATACACCCTGTATATTGATTTGTAAATATTTATTAGAAGTTAGCTGTCACGCAAGGTGGTTTTTCCTTAATGAAATTTTCCATGAAGAATTAAAAACATTTTTGTAAATAAAAAGTGAAGTGAAAGTTATTTAGGATTATAATTTTAAACCGATTGTTTATTACGGAAAAGGTAAAACCACAGGTAGATGTAATTATTAGTTTTTAGAAAAATAGAGGTAAAGAGAATTGGAATTTTAAATATGTTTGTTTAATGATAGGAATATTTAGATAATTTCCGAGAAGTCATTAGTTTTGAGTAGAAGTATTGTTTGAAAGAATGACTGGGTTTTTCGATTGAAACAGGGAGGTGGAGAGAGAAATGTTTCTGATTGGCTTGGAAATTTGGAATGGGGAAAGTTTTGTTTGAATGTTGAGATAGTTTTGGAAAGAGGAAATTATTGTGTTACCGGGATCCGAAAAGAGCAGTCAAAAGTTTTCGTGAGTAGTTCAGCAGCAAGTACTAGTGTTTTGTTTTGATAGTGGGAGTAGCCGAAAAGTGGTACGAGAGACAAATCAAATCAAGAAGAAATACCTCTTTGATTATGTACAGTCCAAGAGAGTAAGTTACAAGAATTATCATTAAAAAAATTATTTGTGACACCAATTAAAAAAGATACTTGGGTCTCAGGAGATTATTGTTGAGAGAAAGAGAGGAGAGAGCTTTGGAGTTTATTGAACGAGTACTGGCAAAAAGGAGGCCTGGCTTGTGTTTTGGAGAAATAGTTGCTGGTATCCTGCTGGATTGTTTGCTGAGAACGGAGAGGGTTTTGATTGGTACCCTAACATAATCAACAAGGAGGAACTGTTTGGGTCAAGAGAAGACATCACTGTGTGAATCAAAAAGGTCAGTCAATAACCTATGTGATAGATTTTTTTTTATAATCAGAAGTTAAATTTTTTTACGTAAAAGCATATGCAAAGTGATAAATAATTCCAATAATACCAAATAATTCCAAATAATACCAAAGAAATGGTATACATTTTTATTTGATAAATAATTGTTTGAATTAGATTATTTTATATGGTAAAAGTGTCTTTTGGACAGTTATGCCCACAGGATTTAATTAATAAATTTACAGAGCATTGCTTTTGATAATAAAGGTATTTGTATGTGTTTATTTATGATTTTCTATTTATTTCCTATTCCTATTTTATCCCGATAAGGATCAACTAAGAGATACTGAAGCCACGAGAAAGGATAAGTATAACCTAAGAGAATTTAATTATTTTTTTTGACAAAAGGCACCCTGAGATTTTTTCTTAATAAATTTTTATGTATGATTTGCGTTAATTAAATAATTGATCAAATAAATAATAATTAATATAAAAGTAATCGAGAGCAGATCACAACAATATATATATATATATATATATATATATATATATATATTTAGGACAAAAAATAATACTAAATAGGGAAATTCAAACGGAAGGAATAAAAAGAAGAAGAAAGTTAGCATGGGCAGCATTCGGCAAACTGAACTATTTATATACTCCGAAATCAGCAAATTCAACTATCAAGAGCTTAGATCTAAAGTTTTTGATGCATGCATTATTCCGATATTAACATATGGGGCACAAACATGGACAATCGCAAAAAAGAATATGAACATACTCAGAGTCACTCAACACGCGATGGAAAGAGCAATGCTTGGCATATCACTTAAGGACAGGAAAACAAACACATGGATAAGCCAGAAAACCAAAGTCACCGATGTGGTACAAAAATCATTAAAATTAAAATGGGAATACGCTGGACATGTAGCTAGGAGCGATCTAAACAAATGGCACAGAACAATTCTAACCTGGGGACCATACCAACACAAAAGCCCCAGAGACAGATCTCCTGTGAGATGGACAGATGATCTGAAACGAACTGCCGGGAATAATTGGCTACAAGAAGCATACAACAAAAAACAATGGAAAGGAAGACTTGAAGAGGCTTATGTTTAGATGTGGACGTGAATGGCTAGACGAAGAAGAAGAAGATCTTAGTTCTATGGCCGATACGATGGTCTTGTATGAGGGGCAGTATGGTAACAACTAATTTGAGAGCTGTTGCCTTCTGTTCATGTACCCATCCATTATTTTGTGCTTCGAACTGTCTTCTGTACACTGGCCAGGAGGTCTCGCCGTCAAAATGTAGGAGGCTTAAGTATTCCATTGACAGGGGAACATGTCACTTCTCATTTACCTTCAACTCTCAGTTGCTTTAACTTTATAATTTCTAGGCGGATATGATATTTTCAAGAGTTATCGTTACCTCATCATATCTTTTCTCTGCCAGTCCTCTTCTTACTTCAATTTCTTTAATAATGTATTCTTTTGTCTCTTAGATTTCTCTTTTCATATCTTCTTTTGTTTCTTTGATTTCTTTTTTCATATCTTCTTTATTTATTTATTAAGCGCAACAGGCCTTGTAGGCCTAGGGCTAAAATGTTTACATTTATGATTACATAAATAATATAGTAAATAACTTACATAACTTATAAATTTTATTTAAATACACTTCAGTCTTTTTATACACTCCTTCACAACCTCTCTCCATCTCCTTCTGTCCAATGCTAGTTCTTTCCATCTCTCAATGTTACTTTTCTTCAAGTCTTCATATACACTGTCCTTCCATCTTTTCCTTGGCCTGCCTTTCCTCCTCTTTTGTATTGGTCTTCGTAAAAGTACCATTTTTGGCATTCGTTTACTTCCCATTCTCTCTATGTGCCCCAAGTATCGTATTCTCTGTGCTTTGATCGTCGTCGTAATCGTTGGCTCTTGATATAGTTCTTCCAATTCTTTATTGGTTCTTCTTCTCCACTGACCTTCTATTTTCACACCTCCATATATTGCTCTTTGCATTTTTCTCTCCCATCTTTCTAACAGGTCTGTTTCTGACTTTTTGAGCACCCATGTTTCGCTTGCGTATGTTACTGTAGGTCTGATAACAGTCTTATAAATTCTTATTTTTGTTTTTCTTGATACGTATTTGGATTTCAATAATGTGCGTAATGCTCCATATTTTTTATTTCCTTTAGCTATTCTTGCCTTTATCTCCCCTTCTTCATGACCATTTTCATCTATTTTGGCTCCCAGGTAAATAATTTCTTTGGCTCTTTTAAACGAGTATGTTTTTTCTCCATCTATTTGTACTATGATGTTATTCTCTTTTTCTTTTGGATCTCTCCCATTATCATATATTTTGTCTTTTCTTCATTTATTTTAAGTCCGAATTTTTTGGCTTCTGTTATTATGTTTTTCATTAACTTTTGTAGTTCTTTTTTGCTTGTTGCTAATAGCGTCAGATCATCTGCAAATGCTATGCATTGGTGGCCGTTTTTAAATATCGTTTCTTTCATGTTTATTCTGCTTTTCCTGATTATTCCTTCCAATGTTAGATTGAATGCCATTGTTGATAGTGGGTCTCCTTGTCGTAATCCTTCCTTGGTTTCAAACTTTTTGGATGTATACCCTTTCCAAGCTATTTCGTTTGTTGTGTTTTCCATCGTCATCTTTATCATCCTGACAATTTTACTTGGTATCCCCAATTCTTTCATCAGTTCGTACATCTGCTGTCTATTTACTGTGTCGTAAGCTTGCTTAAAGTCTATGAACAAAGCATATAGTACTGTTTTATGTTCGTAACAGGTAGTCTGTATTTCTTTTAAGGCAAATATTTGGTCAGTCGTTGATCTGTTGTTTCTAAAACCTGCCTGGTATTCCCCCAGTATTTTTTCCGAATAATGACTTAGCTTTTTTCTTATACTTTGTGCCAAGATTTTGTAAACTATTTCTAATAGTGCGATGCCTCTGTAGTTTTCGCATCGCATTCTATCACCTTTTTTATGTATAGGGCATATTCTTGCTATGGTCCACTCTTCTGGCATTTTTTCTACTTCCCATATTCTTTTTATCAGGTCATATATCTCTTTCTGTAGTCTTTTCCCTTCTGATTTTATCATTTCGGCCGATATTTCTGTTATTCCTGGGCTTTTGTTATTTTTCAAGCTCTTTATTTCGTTCTTTATTTCTTGTTCTGTGGGTATTTCTATTGCTATCTGATCATCTTCAATTTCATGGTTTGTTTCCTTTTGTACTTCGCTCTTATTTAGCAGTTCTGTGAAATAGTTTTGCCAGTTTTCCATTATTTTTTCAGGCTCATTTAGCAACATCCCTTTATCATCTCTCATATATGGGTTGTTTTTTTGATATCCTCTTTCCATTTTTTTTGCTTCCTGGTAGAATGATCTTATTTCTTTTTTTTTTAATTTTTCTTCTATTTCTTTCAGTTTGTTCTCGTTGTATTTTCTCTTTTTGCTTCTACATTTTCTTTTCATGATTTTTCTCAATTCACTGTATTCTTCTCTAGTGCTTTCTTCGTCATTTGTGAGATTTTTGAGTCTTACTTTTCTTATTGCTTCTGATACTTCTTGACATTCTTCATCATACCAATCTTTTGTTTTGTGTTTTCTTTTGGTTTTCGCTAGGATTGCTTTACTTGTGTCCAAGATTGCTTCTTTGATATTTGGCCATTGTTTGTCTGGGCTTGACGTTTCTTGTTCCCTGATTAGTCTGTTGGTTATTCCCTGTTCATACTTCTTCTGTGTGTTGTTATCTTTTAGTAGTCCTATGTTAAATTGTTTTCCAATTTTTTCTGTTGTTTTATTGTTTCGCTTTATGTTATGCTCGATTTTATATTCTGCTCTCACCAGGTAGTGGTCAGAGTTACAGTCCGCTCCTCTCATGCTCTTTACATTTATTACATTGTTTGCATGCTTCTTCTCTATTAAAATATGGTCTATCTGATTTACTGTCGTCTTATCAGGGGAAATCCACGTTCCTTTATATATATCTTTTCGGCGTAATTGTGTGCTTCGTATCACCATTTGCCTTTCTGTTGCAAAGCCTATTATTCTTTGGCCATTATCGTTCGACACCTCATGCTTACTATATTTCCCTATTATGTGTTCGTATATATTCTCTCTTCCTACTTTGGCGTTGCAGTCTCCCATTATTATTTTGATGTCAAACCCTGGTAATTTATCATATTCTCTTTCCAATTGCTCGCATATCTTCTTTACCTACTCATTTTTGAGTTCAGAATTTGTTATTTTTTATACATATGTATATCGTTTCTGAGTACGCCATAGATTATTCCTCTGCAAAAGTGTAAAAGTAAAATATTGCCTCTAAGAATATACATAAATAAAATTTATCTCTGGTTTAATTGTTAATTTTTCCTATTAAACACTTAATGTAGCTACATTCAGTGTTAATAATAATTGTTTTTGGAAGTAAAAGAATATTAATATTCAACTTATAGCAGTATTCATTAAATTTACCCATAAATTTGCATGTTTTAAATATAAATGTAATGTAATAACAATGAATGTATTAACATTCAAAAATCCCAGTCCTGGGGATAAAAGTCCTTCAAACTATATTTGCGATGACCAAACACCGTTTTTATTTTAATAAGCTGTTTTGCATATAAAATGGTCAGGTTTAAAATTTCCCAACAAGTAAATAATATTATATACTAATTAGGATAAATGTTTTGTATAAATATAGCGATTGTCTCCATGCACCTTATATTTAGATATTAAAAAGGTATTTATAATATAAATGGCTTCTTCATGTTTCGTAAAAGGAAGTGATATTTTTTTACGAAATCTTATAGGGTGTTTCATTGGGAAACGGAAATACTTGAATGGTGAATAGAGGTCACTGAGGCGGTTCTAGATATACTACATTTACCTACTGCCCAACTGATTTTTATAACCGAGTTACATAGAGTTTTATCGATTTTGCTTATTTCTTTCTTGATCCATAACTTTAGAACCACCTTGTATATTTTTTGATATTTGGGGCACATGTGTTTCACTCACATGGGACACTCATCACAATTAAACGTTTTTTCCTTTAAAAGAAGCGGCCTGCCGCTTTTTTTCCAATACCGTCTTCATGATTTAATTTAATTTAATATTTCTCGAGATATTCTATTTGTTTATAAGCCAAAAAATTGTTTATAATTTTAAAATATTCCTGAGGCCGCTTAAATAGTCCAATTTCAATTCTGTAAAGTACATTAGATAGGTACAGTGTATTTTTATACAAAAATCATAGTTATTCTTATGTATCATAATTATTGTGTTTATTATAGCGACCGTAAATTTTTAATTAACAATTCAATTGTTGCTAAACTGTTCACTCAATTTCCATTGGCTTCTGGAATTATAATCTATACGAAAATAGTTTTTATAATACCAAGTTATTTAATTAATGATAAACAACTACTTATCTAAAATTTTAGTTGAAAGTTAAAGATTTTTTTGGAAAAGCCCTCATTTTCCGGGGAAAATTTTCGTCGAAGTAAATCGGGAAAAACACGTTTCTATGCAGAATTTAATTACGGTGAATTTTTATTTGAGTGTTTTTGGTGTAAAGTTAAAATCTTTGGAGTTATAGAGCAAAAATTGAAAAAAACACGATTTTCGGGCGCCATGTTGTTTATAAAAAAGTAGCACGCTATCTGCGGACTTTGCATACCTAAATTATTAACATAAACTATCATAAGATTCGATTCCAGCAATAAAATTGCTGGTAAATAACTTTTCCCACAAATGGCCTATTCTCCGATAATCTGCCCAGGCTAAATAGTCTAGTAAAATAAAATTACACTACATGTAAATCAAAATGTAAATTCGTACAGGTTGAAACAAATTTTATATCAAAGTTTAGGTGGGTACAAAAGATATTTTCAAGAAAGTATCCAAATCATGTAAGGGGATCATTGTTTAAATAATTAAAAAGGGGTCATTTTTGAAAAAAAATTTCTTTTTTAACTGCTGAGGTCATTCAATTACTAATGAAGGTATATAGGATTGTTTTCTGCAAAGTTAAATGGTAAATCTTTCACATAAGACTTACTAAATTAAATTTGATCCCCTATTTATTTAAATAATTATACATAAAACTTTAAAAACAAATTTGCAAAAAATTATTTTTAGCGTTTTAAGTAAGCACTATAAAATATCTTATTTTACAGGAGAAGTTGGGCTATATTATCAGTATTAATCAAAAAAAAATTGGTCCAAAAATATGTAATATTTTTTGGGATATTGAATTTGTTTATTAAATGTTACTCTATTTTCAATTGCAAAAACGCGGTTGTTGCCAAAGAAATATTCACCTTTATTAAATCTTATTATTTTTATTTTTATGTATATTTTCGATAAATGTATTGATAAATTCAAATTTAAATTAAACTTCCCCCTAAAATGGCATTTGAAAATTATTTAAATTTGTTTATAATTTGTTTTTTTAATAACGTCGCGGGGATTAACTATTTTGAAATGCCGTTTCGATAATTGGGTTCCTGGGAATTTTTCACTAATTAACAAATTTTTTTGTCTTTTTCTCCTCTTCTTTTTTTTTCTTGGAGTTATATTACTACGGGCCCTTTTAGGGTTAAGTTTCATTAAGAATGTCGAATCTCTAAGTTGCAGATTCTAGACCTAAAAATATTAAGATTGGTCTAAATTCACTTATATAAAATGTGGCTACTTACTGAGTTACAGGGTGTTTTATTTAAAAATTTAAAAATTATTTTTACCAAGTACTTTCAAACTATTTGACGTATCCTTATCATACTTGGCAAAAAGTGTGGGTACTATACAGTCTACTAAATTGTGATAAATAAAAGTTTCTAGCTACTACCAGAGGCGTACAACAGGAGATGGTTAATGGTTGACCCTTCCAAAATTCTACGCCACTGAGGGAATTACTATTTTACCGAAATTTTTAGATTCTCCAATACATTCTATATAAATGATATACTCTTTACTGGTAACGATTAAGTCATTAGTTTTCGAGATATTGGACGTTAAAAATGAAACGGCATAGTTATTTTGATTCATTCATTCATTCATTTTAAACTTCCAATATCTCTCAAACTTATGACTTTATCGATACCACTAAAGTTATTTACATACAAAGTATTGGAGAATCGAAAAATTTCGCTAAAATAGTAATTCACTCAGTGGCGTAGAATTTGGGAAGGTTCAATCATTCAATATCCCCTGTCGTACGCCTCTGGTACTAGCTAGAAACGTTTATTAATCACAATTTAGTAGGGTGTATAAAAGCCACACTTTCTGCCAAGTATGATAAGGATACGTCAGATAGTTTTAAAGTACTTGGTAACAATAATTTTTAAATTTTTAAATAAAACACCCTGTAACTCAGTAGCCACATTTTATTTAAAAGATTTTAGTTGAATTCTAATATTTTTAGGTCTAGAATCTACAACTCAGAGATTCGACATTCTTAATAAAATTTAACCCTAAAAGGGCCCGTAGTAATATAACTCCAAGAAAAAAAGAAGAAGAAAAAAAGACAAAAAAATTTTGTTAATTAGTAAAAAATTCCCAGGAACCTAATTATCGAAACGGCATTTCAAAATACTTAATCCCCGCGACGGTATTAATAAAACAAATTATAAACAAATTTGAATAATTTTCAAATGCCATTTTAGGGGGAGTTTAATGAAAATTTGAATTTATCAACACATTTATCGAAAATATACATAAAAATAAAAATAATGAGATGTTAAGCAGATGAATATTTCTTTGGCAACAACCGCGTTTTTGCAATTGAAAATATAGTAACATTTAATAAACAAATTCAATATCTCAAAAAATATTTAATATTTTTCGACCAATTTTTTTTTGCTTAATACTGGTAACATAGCGCAACTTACTATGTAAAATAAGATATTTTATAGTGATTATTTAAAACGCTAAAAATAATTTTTTTAAAATTTAATTTTAAAGATTTATATACAATTATTTAAATAAATAGAGGTCAAATTTAATTTAGTAAGTCTTATGTGAAAGATTTACCCTTCAACTTTGCAGAAAAAATCCCATAGACCTTTATTAATAAGTGAATTACCTCAGCAGTTAAAAAAGTATTTTTTTTGCAAAAATGACCCCTTTTTAATTATTTAAACAATGATCCCCTTGTATGATTTGGATACTTTCTTGAAAATATCTTTTGTACCCACCTAAACTTTGACATAAAATTTGTTTTAACCTGTACGAATTTACATTTTGACTTTTTTTTTATTTTATTAGGCTAAAATGAGTTATTAGTTAATGCATAAACTCAGTTTAAAAATAATCAATACTTATTTACAAAATTGGAATGACCCATTTAATAATCATAAGAAAAATCCAAGTCCGGATTAACAAAAAAAAAATAGTATAAAGTAATTGTTACTTTGACACAACACCCTGTATATTGAAATGTTTTAATATCCGTTTGCACATTTGAAGAGAGCACAAAAAACTAAGTTTAATAGTTTGCTTCCATTTTTTGTTCAGACAAATGACTTTAATTTTGAAATTGTGTCGAAATGTTTAAGAACTCTGAGAATTTTAACGAAAATTTCCATATAGTTTCAAAATTAATGTAATTAAATTGTCTAAACGGATTTTGAAAATTTCAATATATAGGGTGTTGTTTCAACGTCACAATTACTTTATGTTATTTTGTTAACCCGGACCTGGATTTTTCTTGAGATTTCTTAGTGGGTCGTTCCAATGTAGTAAATAAGTAATGATTATTTTTAAAGTCCCAAGACTTCAAAAAAAATAACCGATTAGAAGAACGAGGTATTTAGGACCATGCAACAACGGAAAACTAGGACAACAATAGATAGATACAAAAACTTAAGGAGAGAGGAAAAACGCATACACCGAAAAAAGAAACGAGACTCTGAAAATGTCATATTAGAACGGCTCGAAATCCGTATGAGTCACGGAGAAACAAGAAAGTTCTATCATCAAAATAAATATTATTAGAAAAGAATTCAAACCGAGAATTAAATATTGTAATGATAAGGAAGGTAACTTACTTACCAACAAAGAGGATATCCTGTTATGATGGGTAGGGCACTTTCGAGAGTTGCTGGAAGGGGAACCTACTAAGAACATAGAGCTGTAATACCGAAATGAGGAACTCGTGGAACCCCCTCGGTAGAAGAAGTGAAAATATCTATAGAAAAACTAAGGAACCACAAATCCCCAGGCAGCGATGGCATCCCAGCAGAGTTATTTAAGCACGGTGGATAGCAGATCACCAAGGTGATGCGAGAAATTGTTTGTAAAATTTGGTCTGAGGAGCAAATGCCTGAAGAATTGAGTTTAGGCTTAATATGCCCGTTACACAAAAAGGGAAACCAACTGGAATACAATAATTACCGCGGAATAACTCTCCTAAATACAGCATACAAGATATTTCAAACATTTTACACGAGAGATTGAAGCGTTATACCGAAACGTTTCTAGGAGAAGATCAGGTAGGATTCAGGCATGGACGTTCAACCATTAACCAGATCATTACACTACGACAGATCCTCGAAAAGGCGCAAGCGTTTAACATATATATGTACCATATCTTTGTCGATTTTAAAGCGGCATATGACAGTGTCTTAAGATCAAGTCTTTACAACGCTATGAATGAGTTAGGAATTCCAAAAAAACTCATATGTTTGATAAAAGTGACAATGGCGAAGATGCTATCAGCAGCAAAAATTCAAAACGACTCGTCAATCCCATTTGAAATGCATTCCAGTTACGGCAGGGAGATACGCTGGCGTGTCAGCTTTTTAATGTAGCCTTAGAAAAAGTTGTACCAGACGCTAATTTAGATAGCAGGGGAACAGTATTTAATAGATCAGTCCAAATTCTAGCATATGCAGACGACGTGGACATTATAACAAGAACCAGGGCGAGAACTGCGGAAATCCAAACGGATCTAGTAGCAGCAGCAGAACAAATGGGGTTACATATAAATCAAAATAAAATCAAATTCATGGCGACTAACACAAACACAAGAGCTGGAAATGTTGACGCAGATCCAATTATCAATGACCAAAACTTCGAAGCGGTCAAAGAGTTCATATATCTAGGGACATCGGTTAACCCCAATAATAACACATCTGAGGAAATAAAAAGGCGAATAATGATTGCAAACAGGTGTTATCATGGTCTATCGAAGTACTTATCTAACAAACGTCTGTCTCAAAAAACTCGTATAAGGCTGTATAGAACATTGACAGTCCCCGTTATCACATATAGATCAGAGGCATGGACGCTAACTAAAACAGATGAATCCGCTCTATCGATTTGTGAAAGAAAAGTGCTACGCAAGATATTCGGAGCAGTCTGTGAGAACGGAATATGGAGGCGTAGATATAACTTTGAACTGCAGAATATCTACAAGCATACGTTTGGTGGAAAAGACATTATCACTGTTATTAAGCGAAACCGCCTGCAGTGGACAGGACATGTAGCTCGGACTCTTGAATCGAACATGATAAAAAATATTCTAACAGCTCAACCCGTAGAAATGAGAAGACGGGGTAGACCAAAGTTGAGGTGGATGGACGGGGTAACACAAGATGCCGAGAAGATCGGAGTTGGCAACTGGAAAATGCAAGCAAGGGACAGAACAGAATGGCGTAGAAAGCTTGAGAAGGTTGAGGCCCTCTAAGGGCTGTAGCACCAAGATGATAATGATATTTTTAAAGTGAGTATTTATTCATTAACTTTAATAATTTAGTATTAAAAGTTAATAATACGTTTGCTTTTTAATTACAGAGTTCTTAAATATTTCAATATAATTTCAAAATTAAAAATTGAATTGGCTCGCAAAAAATTGAAGCGAATCTATAAAATCAGCTTTTGGTACTCTTTTTAAATATGCAAACGGATTTTAATATACAGGGTGTTGTTTACAGGTCATAATTACTTTATATTTTTTGTTAATCTGGACTTGAATTTTTTTGTGATTAGAAGTTGAGTGGCTTGGGTTCTAACTGAGACATATGTGTACCAAATATCAAAAAAATATACAAGGTTGTTCTAAAGATATGGATCCAAAAAGAAATGGGCAAAATCGATAAAACACCCAGTAACTCAGGTATAAAAATTGGTGGGGCAATATATATCTGTTTATTTACCATTCAAGTATTTGCGTTTCCCAATGAAACACCCTGTATAATATTCCTACTAAAACAAAGTAAAAGGAGAACGAGTCTTGAACATTTTAGAATGAAAATTGTTTATTCTTTATTAAATATTCCACAAGAAGGATAAAGTTCTGGAAAACTCAAATTAGCAAAATACAGGGTGTCCCGGAAAATAGTGCGTTCCTTTAAGGTATGGATAGAAACACAATTTAGAACAAAAAAGTCCTATACCATTTTTTTCTAAAGTTAACCGTTTCCAAAAAAAATATTACATTGGTTTCCATATACCTGAATTTTAATCTTCAGAAAATTAAATAATCTGGCTACATGTTACGCACTGGTGAATAAGAACTCGTTTGTGTCTTACAGTATTTAAAATAATCCAACCTTACTTACTACTTTTGTTTACTATAATTTTTTTTAAATGTAGTTGAAATATGGCATAATTTTAAACGAATTATACTTACATAATATTTTAACATGACAACACATTTTAACTGAACCACCACTTTTGCAAACACATGAATTCATAGAGTATCATACACTCATACGACGAGAAATTCCAGCAAAACATTTTGAAAGAAATTATAGTAGGTATTATGCCTCTCCATTTATTGATCTGCCATAAATAATCAACATATCATAATGTTACTCATGAACACACGATTCAAAAACATTTTCGGCGTTGACACTAAACAGGATTCTTCCAAATTATCTGTTTACTAAACATGGGACTATTTACGTTTAGATTTTTGTACTTCACAGAGTTGCCAGATTTGAATTTACATTCCAAAATGTTTTATAGTTTTTTGGTCAAACGGTTGAATTTAGAAAAAAATGTTATAAGAGTTTTTTGTTCTACATGGTGCCTTCTACCTATACCTTTAAGGAACGCACTATTTTCCGGGACACCCTGTATACCTACCAACCATTATCTACAAAAATCTGAATTGGCCTAATCTGGTAAAGCGAGAAGGTGGTTAGCACTTTTTGGAATAAACGCCCAGATAAACCACTTTTATGTTCTGAATGATTTGAAAATATTCATAACCCAAATAACTAAATAATATTTTGAAATTAGCTACATTTGTTTGTTTACCCACTTGAATGGACATTGATTTTGTATTTTACTGAAAAACTATGATGGCCAGCCACTTGGGCGGCCAAGTTTTAATGTACTAATATTATGTATCTTGGTTTTCCCACCAGAAACCGAAAAGTATTTGTAAAATTGTTCTACAATCATAAATAAAGAAAATATTGCTCCGGCACTACTGAGCAGTTCACAAGATTTTTTCTTTGCACCAGCGAGGAGTACTCGTGTCCACCCAATTGGGTGAAAGCTGGCGGAGCCACATGAGCTGAATCCTATTTAACGAACGCAATATTTTTTCATCCGGGCCCGGATAGCTCAGGCCCGGCGGTAGTATACGAGGGACATCCATATGGGCAAGGTCGTGCGGCGCACGACGGCGCCAAGGCGTTAAAGGCGCCCTTGGAGTCGGCAAAGTTAAATAAATATCCAAATAAACAACTTTTTGCTGAAAATTTTAGAAAATTTATAATATGAGAATTTAGAAATAATTTAGAAATTTATACGAACAATGGTTCGAATATGAAATGTAAACATCAAGGTGTACAAAAAAGAGTTTTAGATATTAATCCACGTGCAATATTTATTCCTTGCTGTAACCACAGCTTAAATCTTGTCATTAACGATGCTGTAAAATCAAATAGGTATATTTAGTATACATTTTTTCTCAACCGTTGAGTTTTTTAACTTTTGTTCTGCCTCAATCAATCGGTGGTCTGTTCTGATTCTGAAACATTTCAAATTTAACGTTAAAACCTTTGTCAGAGACCAGATGGTCTAGCAGAATTGATGCGATAACCCCTCTAAGATTTCAGTTGGGCGAAATTTATGACGCTCTATATGAAATTTTTTCTGAGAATAATTTTGATAAAAAAAAAGAAAAATGATGAAAATGTATAAACATTTTCAATTTCTTTTTTTTCTGTGATACTTCGATTGATAACTTACTTTGTTTCTTAAAAATGATGACTTTGTATGTTAAGTCTTGTGGTACAAGTACCTATTACTTTGATCCCCTAAGTGTACGAACCGTTATTTCTTTCAAAGGTCAACGGGGCAAAATGAAAAAATTTTGACGCATGTCAAAATTTTCAATGTGTTTTAAATGTATTCATTTTTTTTTTCGAATCCTGAGAAAATTAATAAATATTTTTGAAAAATTTAAACGCTGAATGAAAGATTACATTATTACCAAGTGCCGAAAGTCCGTGAAAATTTCTATAATTTTTATTTTAATAAGTTACAGGGGTGAAAATAAAAGGAAAAATTTAGTGTGATTTTTAATTGCAAATATTTCATTCAAAAGAAACTTTTTATTTATTCTAAGAGACTCTCGGCCCTCGGTAATAAAGTAGTCTTTCATTCTGCATTTAATTTTTTCAAAAATACTTATTAGTTTTCTCAGGATTCGAAAAACATGAATACATTTAAAACACATTGAAAATTTTGACATGCGTCAAAATTTCGCATTTTGCTCCGTTCCCCTTAAACTGAACTATTACTCCATTCACTCACGGTAAAATATTGCAAAACCTCTGAATTTTAAAGAACAGCTTGGATTAACATGAAATTTGGCATACACATAGCTAACAAGTCAAAGAAGAAAATGTTAGCTTACGTTAAAAATAAGTACGGAAGTGGATAAACTGACGAATTGTAAGTATGTAACTATAAAGTTAAGTTGTTCTATAAAGATTTTATATTACTTAAGTCAATATCTACTTTTCGAGTTAGTTGCGAGTGAATATGTTCATTTTTCCACAAAAATAAACACGTTTTTAGACAGTTTTTCGTCTTCCACCGTTTTCCACCAACAAATTACTTAATAAGTATTTTACCGAAAATATATTCTTGGGAAAAATTAAAAAAAAGGCATTTTCTTCAAAATTTCAAATTTTTTTTTATTTAAAACCAATTTTTTTTAAATAAGCACTTTTAAATGGTGAAACTTTCAGATCATATAAATATACATAAGTAAAGTAAATTGTAATAGTAGGGGAGAGAAGTATGCTAAATGTGTAGTCACTCAAGCGCTTTGGGGACCTATTGGGTTGTGAAGAGTAGGTCCTAAAACCAAAAAAAATTAAGTAAAGTTTTCCATTTTAGTGGGGTTTTTTCCGATTATAACGCCATCTATCCATAATTCGAAAAAATGTTTCTAATAAAAGTTACTTATTTTTACGTAAGGAATCCAAATCTGCAATAAAAAATGGGGGCTCCTATTTAAGATTTTAAAGTAACGCCCCACCCCACCTCCGTGGGTGTTCGTATTTGGTACCATTCGATAGATTTTTCAAAAATATTGATTAAGTGTATTTTGCAGTTTTTCGATCTAATATTTATTTTGCGAAATATCACGGTATTTGTATTTAAAACTTTTAATTTTTCTCCATCCCTCTCCGTGGGGGTCATGTTTGGTATCATTCGATAGATTTTTGAAAAATATTGAACACGTATTTTTTAGTTTTTCGATCTAACGTTCATTTCGCGAATTATTCGTTTTTTTTTTGTGAAACTTTTTAACTCGCCCATTTCCTTACGCCCTATATACACTGTTTTGCATGTCCTTAACTTACCTTATCCTAATCTGACCATTTCGATTATTTTTAAGGATAGATTTTTTTCGGGCCCCCCTTAACGAACTCCCCTGTGTTAAGAGCCAATATATGATAGTGGTATGGTTTGTTCAACAGTAAATAGTTTGAATTCAATTAGTGCGGTCGTAAATATTATTAAATTTATCTGACCTGGCTCATTGTTAAGACCCACCCGGAGCGATAAGCCACCGAGGTAGACAGAGTTGGTCTTTTGCAATTAACACTGACTAGACGGTACTCCCATAATAAAGCCTAAAATAAATTTTACCTGAAACCGGGCCTTTTATACTATTATCGGTTAATCCGGGCTGTTTATAGTGGTAACTAATTGAACTTAACCATTTACTGTTTAACATACCATACATCTGCAGTTCACCAGGTTTCTCCCCATATGATCATCTGACGCGCTCGAGTAACTGCAAAAATCCCCGCTTGGGCTCCCCTACCATAAAGCTGTAACGATTAATTTCACTTGGGATGCTAATTAAGCGGAGATTTTTACGATGTTTTTTACTAAAAAAAGGACCAACTTAATTTTCAGTGTTACCGGCTTACTTTTGCTACTAGAAATTTTTTAAAAACAAAAATAAAGCTTTTTCTAAATACTTTAAAAAAGTTGTAATGATTTTTGCCCGAAAAGTTCTTCATTTTTTGGTTATTTCACGTTGAAGTGTTCGATTTCTAATTTGACGAATAAGAACCCACTTTTCTCGAGCTACAACTCTTCCTCTACTAGATCTACTGACTTCATGAGTGCACAAGTTTTTGAAATTCTTTTATAAGCTCTATTTGTGCTAAGAACATTTTGTTCAATAAAATACACACTTTTGTGTTATTTGCGAAAATCGGTCTAAAACCGTGGTTTTTATGTTGAAAAATGAACATACTCATGCGCAACATACTCACTCTCAAATAAATGGAAAAATATTGACGTAGAAAAAACTGTATATTATTATGGAACAAAAGTTGCTTAGAATTAGTCAGTTTATCAACTTACGGACTTAATTTTAAAGTATATTTTTTCATCCTCGACGATGCAATATCAATTTTTTTCTTTGTTATAAATTAGCTATGCGTACCTATGTCAAATTTCATGTCAATCCAAGCGGTTCTTGAAAATACGGAGCAAAAACCGTGAGCAAATGGACTATAATAATACGTAATTATATATTTATTATTTGTTCTATGATAATGTAATCGTTGTTTTTTGTAAATATTTATACCTTTTCATAATAACTTATCAGTATATTACTTTCCTGCTGCTGAAAATCTAAGAGCAGAAAATAAGGGTTAACTACGTCACTACTTTGCACTATTAATTTGTATGAGACTGATTCCGACATCTAACTTCAATTGCTGTCCGGCAGAACGTCAGTTGCTAATAATTATTTAAAATGAATAGTGCAAAGTAAATACGTAGGTATGTACTGTAACTGTAGTTTGCAGTTGCCCTCTGCCGCCTGCCGTCGATGTCGGAATCGTACCTTTACCCAGAGGGCCATGTTAAGAATCACAAGGAGACAGAATACCAAATAATATCAGACAAAGAACAAAAATCAAAGACATAGTAGAACATGTAGCAAAAAAGAAACGGAGATGTGCAGATCACGTGGCAAGAACACCGAACAACAGCTAGACTAGAAGATTATTGGAATAGCGACCGCGGGCGGACAATCGGATAAACGAAGCAGAGATCGACCACCAACGCGCTGGAGTGACGATGTAAAGAGAACTGTCGGGAACTGGATAGCTGGTAGCTCAAGATAGGGAGACACGGAGAAACTTAGAGGAGACCTATGTTCAGCAGTGGACGATAACGGTTAGATTATGATGATGATGATACTTTCCTAACACATAAAAAATAGTTTGTAGGTATACCCTATAACGATTCACTAAGCTACAAAAAACTACTTAAAAAGGAAGGAGGAAAGGGGCGCCTAAAATTACTTGCCCCGGGGCGCTTGAAAGCCTTGGCGCGGCCCTGATCGTTCAGATAAAGGCTTCAGTGACATGCTAGTAGATGCCAAAGAATCAGCAACTGCCTTGGACGTAGATGCGAAATTCAAAAGTGCAGAAACCTTTACGGCCACGAAGAATAAAAAACAATTTTCCTATGAAAGTGAAGATCAATCAATTGAAAACCAAGAATTAAAATTCAAAGTTAACTGTTTTTTTGGAATGCTAGATATTACTCTTTCATCTGTAAATGAGAGATTTGAGCTGTTATTCTCCCATGCCGATGTTTTCAAATTTTTGTGGAATACTGAGGATTCTCGGCAAGTTTTGGCTGAAAGACTTCGGTCGATGGCCTTTTGGTACATTGTATCAATAAAGTATGTCTCTCTCTCTCTCTCTCTCTCTCTCTCTCTCTCTCTCTATCTCTCTCTCTCTCTCTCTCTCTCTCTCTCTCTCTTTCTTTCGGCAAGTATTCTGATTGAAGATCAATTTAATTTTTGTAAAAAACTTGAAGAAGCGTTAACTGACAAAAATCTTAAACGAGAGAGATATAGACGGAACAGAACTTTTAACCAAATTACAATTTCTACAAATTTACGATGGAAAAGTAACAAACTTACATTGCAAAAAATAACAGCCCACTCTTTTCCAAACATTACTATTTTGTTACTATTATTAACTATACCGATTTCTGTAGCTTCAGCCGAGAAATCATTTTCTAAACTAAAACTAATTAAGAATTACTTAAGATTTAGAATGGGTCAGGAGCGGCTAGAAAATCTTGCTATTATTTGTATAGAATCTGAGTTTTTAAAGATCCTGAATATTGAAAATCTAATTAATGGATTTGCCAAAGGTAATACAAGAAATGCTCAATTTCTATAAGAAATTTCCGTTGTATTGGTTTTCATCATAATAAGTGTATTTGTTTAAAAAAAATCGCAATATAAATATGTTTTATTTGACCTTCAGTTTTTTAATAATTTTAAGTAATGTTTTATAACTTTAACTTAGTTTTTATTCTGTTCTGTTTTATTGTGCAATACTTATAGTATTTAATATATTATTTTTTATAAGTATACTGTGTACCTACTTATTGTTTCTTTCAAAACAAATCTAGGTAGATGTAGAAAAAATTTCATAATTTTCCACGTTGAAATGTGAAGGAGTGATTGATTATAATATTTCTACCACGGTCAGTTTGATAAAGGCGCTTATCAATATTTCGCACGATGGCGTCGAAGTTACTTGGCGCGTCCCTGAGTATGATTGACTTCCACGCAGGTAGGCCGGGGTTCGAAACCCAGCGCCGGCGAGAAAATGTAGATATTTTTAAATGTCTATAGCCCCAGGTCGAATCAGCCTGAATAAAAATGAGCACCTTGGGTAAAATCAGGGGTAATAATAGGCGGTTGAAGCGTAGCACTGGCCCTGTTACCTTCCTTGTATGCCGTAGGCCCTAGATATAGCAGATATTCCCATTTCACATGCATCGCTCTCTAAGGAGCACGTCCAGGGATATTCCGTGTCGGAAGAGGGAGTGGTTTTACTTGGTAGGCGGCTGGTCATGGAGGGCACGAGAGACGTATGGGTCATACTGAGGTTGGTGCACCCTAGCGTGTTCTCCTTTCCTGTCCGAGTCCAACAGTACTAGGGACTCCTTCTCTAGTCTTCTAAGAGCGTTCCACCTCAGTCCAAAAAAAAAAGATATAACAGATTACCCTGCTATAATCCTAAAGTCGCATTAGCGCTATAAAACGGGAGACTATTATATTATTATATTTTTTCATCAATTTTTTACTAATTTATTACCACCCTAATAATTTTTCACCCCTTAAGCCTTAACCACTCTTAAGGGAGATATTTTGCTAGCTTAGTATGCAAGCTAGCAGAATTAAAAAAAATTGTTTTTGCTATACCACAGTGTTCTGCTAGGTTTTTACAAATCTATTACTACTTTAATTACTATTTAATTTATTACTACCCAATTGGGTACTCGTATCCCAATTGGGTGTAGAAAATACAAATATACCTTGTTGCCACTGAACATTTTACAATTCTATGGACAAAGCTTACATATTATAGTCAAAAAAAATAACAATAACGAATACAATTTACTGGAATTAGATAAATCGTCACTAATAAAAAGTACAAGTTATTAAAGTTAAAGCAAAAACAGAATATTGCAAAATTTATATAAATTGTAAATTGAACATACTACAAATAAAATACAACCATAGGAACTAATAAGTTTACGCTTAAGCTGCTGCATATGATACCCACATAGATATATACTTTAATTACTTGTACGTTGAGGTACTGTAATATCGTTATTCAAAGAATCTCTTTTACTGAATAATATATGGTCTTTTAGATAGATAGGGATTTGTCATATTACGGAACTTGGGGTAAGATGTTGCAGATTTAACGTCCATCAAGTTAGCAGAACAAAGTCAACAGAACACAATTTTTCTTATACCATAATTAAGTGGACGTGCAGATTTAAGTTGTAAAGGGAGATAGTTGTATAGTTTTTTTGCGAAATATAATATATATTTCTTTACTGAGTGGACGGAATCGGTAAATAGACATCAAAGGTTGAATTTTTGATGGAGTAGCCATGATGAGGCCTAGTTGGAAAGACATGTAGGTGTTTACGAATTAAGTAAACAGTTTCTAAAATATATAAAGATGCAAGGGTTAAAGTTCCGTGATCTTTGAAGTAACTTCTGCAATGTGTTGTTCTTCTGGGGGCCAAAAAGATATCGTATTGCTCTTTTTTGTAACTTAAAAATAACATCAGATTGGGCAGCATTCTAGCTGTACTAGAACCCCAAAAAGGAAGACCATATCGAAGATGAGACTTATTTCTCTTATGTTATGAACATATTTCTCTTTGTTCGTTATTTTAGAAGATGCTAAATTAAATTGATTCCCTTCGAAACTGATATTATAGCGTACTAAGCTGAGGCGAGTTTCTTACTTAACAAATCAATATGAAGGGATCATTTGAGGCTGTCGTCTAAAAAAAATACAAAGAAATTTTACGGAATGAACGGTAGTGATCTGGCTGTTAGAAGCAAGGGTTGAAGAGCACATTTACAGGATGATACTACTGTCTTATTCACATAAAAGAGAGTACATTAGAGTCAGACCAGGTTTTTATCGTAAGCAGATCAGAAGTGCCATTTGTAAGTGTTCTGCTAAATTTGTTCTATAAAAAGTAAGATGTGACGTTCCTCGAAACGTTGATATTGTGTTGGTTATATTATTTGTATTTGTATAATTTTGATTGTATTATTTGATATTGTATTGTGCTGATAGTATGTTGTTGATAATTTTCTTCTGCTACAATTGACTAAAATAATCAGTAATTCAATATTATTTCATCTTAAATGATTAATAAATCTTATAAATTGGTACGGATGTTCGAGCAGCCTATATATCACTGTTGGTTACATTGTTCATGGGCAGGTTTTTATACATTACTGTTATTATTTAATGTGTCCAATTTTATGTAGCAGATGTTTTAAAAATAGGTACACTATGAAATTCTAATTAAACTGTATAACGTGTTCAGATTTAAATATATGTTATGTCATCTTATCGCGACATTTCAAGTGCTGTGTGTAATCGTACTGATGTCTGTTAATGTTAATAATTTGTCTCATGAATTATATAGCTTTATATCCTTTTGTATACACCGAAAATAGATTCGTAGAACCATTTTAGTGTCTGTGTTTTTAAATCACATACTAAATTTTTGGATTTACTAATTAGTTACAACCGAACATCCAAAGCTTAAA
Source organism: Diabrotica virgifera virgifera (assembly GCF_917563875.1). Lineage (NCBI taxonomy): Eukaryota > Metazoa > Arthropoda > Insecta > Coleoptera > Chrysomelidae > Diabrotica > Diabrotica virgifera. The sequence continues at coordinate 122,929,431 of NC_065450.1, forward strand.
TTTCATTTTTTTTTTGAGGGTAATCGATTTTTGAGACAAATACCGAAACGGGCCGATTTTAATAAATTATGATTTTTTTGGCATATATATCATACTGATGATGTCATCCATGTGGGCGTGATGACGTTATCGATAAGTTTTTTTAATAAGAATAGAATTCGTGTGCTAGCTCATTTGAAAGGGTATTCAATTCTCTATTCAGTAATATAAACATTAACATAATTATTGATACAGGATGGCCAAAAAATATTAAATTATTAAAAAAATATTAAATTTTAATATTTGAATTATGTACTGAATTTGTTTAATAAAAAATACATTCTACTACTGATAGAAAACAAAAAAAAATATTTATTTGACTACCTAAAATTTGTTTTGGCTTAAACTAAATACTCAAATTGCCTCCCACTTGCCTATTAGCGTAATTGATCCGAGCATGACAATCTTCTTGTACGTTATGAATTATTTCTGGAGTTATATTACTTTACTTTGCATATTTCTGGAATTTACAATCTAATTATACTTTTTAAATCTTGTAAATTTTGTGGTCGATCGATGTTAACTTTTGATTTTACGTGACTCCTTCGGAACAAATCAAGTGGTGTAAGATCTGGAGATCTTGGGGAGAGGATCCAACATCTGCAGTTTTGCCGACTTACTGTTCCAAGCAAACAGAAAGTTGCTTCATAATAAAAAAGATTTGGCTGCATTCGGTGATCTGGATCATCTACATTGATACCCTAGACCAGGGGTTCCCAACCTTTTAGCAACTGCGTACCACCTGAAATATTTTGAAGATTTTGGCGTACCACTAAACACCGAGGGCATGGAATTTAAGGAAGCCCCCCCCCCCCAATTCCTAATTTTTTTAGTAAGCTATTTACACTGGTCTATTACTATATTTATTTTTATTTACAATAGTTCAGAAAAACCAGTCTCACATAAGTACTTTTACTTACTTTTACTTAGTCCTAAGCCTTTCTACCTTTAGGTGTAAGGCTGGTGGAGTTGGGTTTGGCATTGTAGTCTCCATGCTTTCCGATCTTGCGTTAGGTTTCTTGCACTTTCCAATGTCAATCCCTTCTTCTCGACTTCTTTCCTGATTTCATCTACCCACATAACTCTTGGTCTTCCTCTTTTGTTTTTCCCCTGCACTCTCGTTTCGAACACTCGTTTTGTATGCCTCTCGTTTGACATTCTACACACGTGCCCGAACCATCTAAGTTGTCTCTTCACTATTTTTTCATTAATTGGTTCCAGTTTTAGGTTTTGTCTAATTGTTTCGTTTCGTATTTTGTCTGTCCTCTTTCTGTTTGCTATTTTTCTCAGGAACCTCATTTCCATAGCATTGACTCTGGATTTTTGTCTCCCGGTCCATGTCCATGTCCATGTCTCGCTGCTATACATGATTGTTGGTCTAACTACTGATTTAACGACTGCCGTTTTTACTTTCTCCGGTATCTCTTTTTTCCCCAAAAATGTTGTTTTCATAGCGTTAAATAAGCTTCCTGTTCGTCCCATTCTCTCGTTTATTTCCATGTCTTGTTTACCATTTGCTTCGATTATTACTCCTAGGTATTTAAAATATTCCATTTGCTCTAGTTGTTTCCCATCTAATTCTATTGCGTGTGTCTTCCTCGTATTTGAAATTATCATTGTTTTTGTTTTCTCTGTATTAATTTTCATATTCATGTTTGATAGTTCTTCTTCTAGGATTTCAAGATTGTTCTGTAGGTCTTCTCTGTTTTCTGCTATCAATACCATGTCGTCTGCGAATAGTAGCTCCGATAGTTGAGTCCGTTTCATTTGCCAGTATCCTAATGTTAGTTTTCTTATTCTTCTCTTGGCTTTCTTTATCGCTTCATCCAGTACCACTGAAAATAGCAGTGGACTCAGCACGCATCCCTGTTTGACGCCTTGGCTTGTAGTAAATTCTCTGGATTCTTCGTTATTGGTTCTTATTGTATTTGCATTATTTTTGTACATATTCTTTATTACTTCTATTATGTGTCGGTCGACTCCCATTTCTTTTAGTGTCTTCCATACGTCCTTTCTTCGGATTCGGTCAAACGCCTTTTCCAGGTCAATGAAGCACATATGTATCTCTCTATTCTTCTTGATTACCTTCTCACTTACTTGTCTTAATGTGAATATTAGGTCTTGCGTGCTTCTGTCATTCCTGAATCCACACTGTGTGTCTTCCATAGTTGTTTCTATTTGGGTTTTTATTCTTGTCTCTATTATTCTTGCAAATGCCTTCCCAGGGATACTTGATATGATGATACCTCGGTAGTTATTACAGTTTCTCTTGTCTCCTTTTTTGTGTATTGGTAGTATAATGTCTTTCTTCCAGTCCTTTGGTAATTCTGCTCTATTTATGATATCATTCATTAGTTCTTTCATGCTATCCATTCCCTCTGTCCCCATGAATTTTATCATTTACGGGGTGATATGATCCTTGCCTGGTGCTCTGCCCAATTTTACTCTTTCTATTGCTTTCTCTAATTCCTCTCTTGTTATGGATTCCACTTGTTGTTCTGCATTCCTTTCTTGTATCTCCCCTATGTTGTCCGTGTCTGCATGAGTTAGCTCTTTGAAATGTTCTCTCCATCTTTCCATTATTTGTTTTTCTTCTGTTAGTACGTTTCCATTTTTGTCTTTTATATTCGGCATCGTGTGCTCTTTCTTTTGTCTGAGTCTCACATAAGTAACTAGTGACAAATGGCATTAAAAACAGCGTAACTTGCCAGAAGAGCATTGGATACTCGGATTTGCACCTGATCCAGAAGTCACTTAAGGATTCCTCTTTAAAATTGTCCTTCATAGAATTGTCTTCTCTTAGATCGATGAATATTTCCTCTAATTCCAACTCATTTGGTGAGGTTCCCGCAAAAGGATTTTTGATCCTGTCAAGTTTGAAATAATCTTCAGAGAAACATTTATTACAACTTTCTTGAAAAGATTTCAAGTGAAGAATTATATCAGCAACCAAATCTGGCATTGCAGATATTTTGTTTTCTTCAAAAAACGATGACAGCCTAGGAAATTCAGAAACATTATTTCCCTGTATTTAAGAACATAAAAGAACCAAGTTTTTCTTGAAAGTTTATTTCCTCATTGGCTGTGAAGGGTGTTGCGTTTGCTCCCTAAAGACCCATGTTCAACGTGTTAAGTCTGTCAAAACTGTCAGCTAGATACGCCAATCTTGACAATCGTTCTTCATCACAGAACAAGTTTTTCATGCCATTATTTTTTTCAGTTCAAAGCATTAAAACTTCTGATGTCAGTTGGAAGAGACACACAATGTGTACTTCGGCATTCAGGAGCAACTTTTTTTATTTTTGCTGCTAGCCCTGTCAATTTTTCTGACAGCTTTTGCTCCATCTGTACATACACCAATACACTTTGACCAAGGAACGCCTATTTTGATCATATATACTCATTTATTGTATTAAAAATTAGTTCCGCTGTAGTGTTTGATTGAAGTGGTTTGCAGAACAAAAACTCTTCTATCATTCATGAAAATCAAATCGTACAAATACGAGTAGTTGCGTAGCAGCGTAATCGCTTGTTTAACCCATGTGACACGTACCACCTGAAACCTTCCAGCATACCACCAGTGGTACGCGTACCACCGGTTGGGAACCCCTGCCCTAGACAATATAAATTTTAGATATGTTTATATCAGCTGCAATTTGCCTTGAATTAATTTGAGGATTCTCAAACTTTGTGACTCACCCATTTCCTTACGCCCGCTCAAATCCTCAGATTTTTTAAATATACACTGTTCCAGTGGCGGCTTTTCTTTATGTGCTGCTGAGCTGCAGAACTACCAAACAACCATAGCAAATCTTAATTATTAAAGAATAATTAATATAGTTTTATTTCAAATCTGCCATATTATCATATTAAACATCAACTGTTAATAATAATTCACCAACAACGATGATTAATATTATTTTTTTTACGTATTTACTCCTCTAGTGAAACCGTATAATTTTTTTACGTATTTGGTGCTCCAGTGAAGCAATCTTTTTACGTATTTGCTGCTCCAGTGAAGCCGCGTCGATAACAACCGAAACACTGGCAGCGGTAAAATGCATTTATTAGGCAAACGGCGATCTTAGCCGATGTGCTTCGGCAATCGGCTGATTAACGGCCTCGGAAATGTGTTTGCGAGCTGCAATTCACGACAGTTATTCGTGACCGTTGCATCTGTGCCGTGTTTAGAAATTCTTAGGTTACAATTTTGTTTAATTTGTTTTGTTCGAGCGTGTTTAAAACAATGGAGTTTCAATTTAAATTAGGTGTAAATAAATTTCAAAAACTTCACTATCAACAACAGTTGATTATAAAAGAACGTGGCCGTCCTATGCCTGATCTTAATATTGAAGTGTCCGGTAAAAGCCGTGGAAAAACATATACGCGTAAATTTAATAAAGACATGTATCTACGAAATCAGTGGATTTGTGGATGTTCCGAAAAAAATGCTTTTTTCTGTTTTCCGTGTGCATTATTCGGCGCAGATAAAGAGGAAAAATTGTGGCGCGAGACAGGAGTGCGGGATCTAGTGCATTTAAGTGAAAAAATAAAGAAGCATGAAAACACGCAAACTCATATGAACAATGAAATGCGATTTGCATTATTTGGGAAACTTAATATACAGGCCCAACTTGACTCTGCTTATTGGATAAATATACAAAAACACAATGAAGAGGTGACGAAAAACAGGTATGTTTTGTCAAAAATAATTGACTGTATAAAATTCTGTGGGGCTTTTGAGCTCGCCTTACGAGGACACGATGAATCTGAAACATCAGATAACCCTGGAATTTTTCGTGGTTTAGTGAATTTTTCTGCTGAACTTGATAAAACACTTAGTGAACACCTTACAAATGCGACAATTTTCAAAGGTACCTCAAAAACAATACAAAATGATATTTTGGATTGCATGCTAGAAGTATACGCTGAGGAGATTTTAAACGAAATCAATGAAGCCCCATTTTTAGCAGTGATAGCTGATGAGACAACGGATGTTTCTATGAAATTTCAAATGGTCATTGTTTTTCGTTATGTAAAAAACGGTGCTCCAGTTGAAAGGTTTTGGACTTTTTTGCTTCCAGAAAAACATGATGCTGAAACCTTAGCTAACACAATTTTGAATGTTTTAGACCCAATATTAAAGAATAACAAAAATAAGCTCATTGCACAAAGTTATGACGGAGCAGCTGTTATGAGTGGGATACATGGCGGAGTGCAAACAATAATTAAGAGAAAATATGAAACTGCTCATTTTGTGCACTGTTACGCCCATCAATTGAATCTAATAATGTCAAGAGCATGTTCTATTAATTCCCAAGTACGCGTATTTTTTGGAGATTTACATGATATACCTGGATTTTTTAGTCATTCACCTCAAAGAATAGCTGTCTTAAATCAAATAGTTGGAAAAAATATTCCTCGTTCAATCCCTACACGCTGGAATTTCAATATTCGTACAGTAAATGTCGTTTACGAATATAGAGACTTTATTATTGAGTGTATGGAGCAACTAGAAGAAGAGTCAAATGCTATTACTTCCAAGGAAGCAAGAGGACTTAGACGTATTCTGGAAGATCAAAATTTTACTTTCTGGCTGACTGTTTTTCATTATATTATGCCACATGTTGACGTTTTGTACAATAATCTTCAAAAAAAGAACATGGACCCAACCGAAGCACAGAAAGCTATACATGTTTTTGAGCAAAGTATTAACAATGTCCGAAATAAAATAGACCCTATCATACATCAAGCTTCAAATTTAAATGCGGCGCCTAGTGTCCAAAAAAGGAAACGCCCAAATAACAGCCAACAGGATCACCGTATTGCCTGTCTAGAAGTTTGTGATGTTATTATAAACAATGCAAAAGAACGGTTTGCATATACAAATCATCTAGTTGCCGCAACACTTTTATCTTCAGAACATTTCGAAAAATATAATAATAAGTTTCCTGAAAATGAATTGGATTTAACTTGTACAGCTTATAACTTCTTTGATAAAAACCGTTTGCGAACAGAACTGTCAGTTTTGTATTCCAATATCGAGTGTAGAACATTAAAAGGTGCAGTGCCTTTACTAAAATTTATAATTTCTAATAATTTAGAGGACACATTAACAGAAACCAAAAAGTTGATACAAATTCTGGTGACTACGCCAATGACCACAGCAGAAGCTGAACGTAGTTTTTCAACTTTAAAACGGATCAAAACATTTTTAAGAAATTCAATGCGCGAAGACAGATTAACAGCCCTTTCCACACTCTCGATAGAAAAAAAGTTCATCGCTTCAATACCGAACTTTAACGATAAAGTAATCGAAAAGTTTGCGACAAAAAAGGACCGGCGTATTAATTTCCAATTTAGGAAAATGCAATAAATGTAAGTTAATCAGATTTTTATAGCATGTCGTTATTAGTTACTATTAATTAGTATTAAAGCTAATTTTATTGTTTTTGTTTTCGTATGTTATTCTATTTCTATTATTTTATATTGGCCGTGGTTCATGCAGCACACCCTATAGCAGATGTCACGAGCCGCCACTGCACTCTTCTGTATCTACTAGGGCAGTCCGATAAGTACTTAGCCTCTCTGCCCGATGGCGCCACTATCGGAAACGAAGTGTACTGTCATTTAATGCGATCTCGTAGACGGCTAATGTTAAAATTTCAGCCAAATCGAAATTATAGTATTGTTGTGATTGCGTGTGAAAGTCAGCGTGTCCGCGGATGTTAATAAAATGGAAAAAGAACAATATTGGTCGGTGATTCGATTCTTGTTTTTGGAAGGGAAATCACGCAGCGAAAACAAAGAGCGCGTGTATTCTGTGTACGGTGACTCTTTTCCTTCGATGGCAACTGTCAAAAATTGGTTTAATGAGTTTCAACGTGGAAGAACGTCGCTTTTTGATGAGCCACGCGTAGGTGCCCCCAAAATGGCTGCCACGGAGAATAACATGACAAAAATCCACGATCTTGTATTGGCAGACCATCGACTGAAGGTGCGCGAGATAGCTGACACAGTAGGTATCTCGAAAGACCGCGTAGGTCATATCCTGCATGAAATTTCGGACTTGAGAAAGCTGTCAGCGCGATGGGTGCCGCGTTTGCTCACTTCAGACAATAAGCGCAACCGTGTGACCACTTCAGAGCAGTGTTTGGCGCTATTTAAGTGTGATCCAAAGTAGTTTTTACGTCGTTTCATAACCGTCGACGAAATATGGATTCACTGGTATTCACCAGAAATCAAGGAACAGTCGAAAGAGTAGACAGCACCTGGCGAACGTGCTCCGAAGAAGGCGAAGACTGTCTAATCTGCCGGAAAAGTGATGGCCAGAATTTTCTGGGATTCACAAGGTGTGATCTATATCGGCTACTTGGAGAAGGGCAAAACGATCACAGGGCCCTATTATACCGAATTATTGGGCCGACTCGACGCCGAATTGAAGAAAAGACGACCCATTTGGCAAAGAAAAAAGTACTCTTCCACCATTACAACGCACCGGCTCACACCTCCGCCGTTGCCATGGCCAAATTGATCGAATTGGGCTACGAACTGTTGCCCCATCCACCGTATTCTCCAGATTTGGCCCCGTGCGACTACTATTTGTTTCCAAACTTGAAAAAGACACTCTCTGGGCAGAAATTTAAGTCGAATGAGGAGGTCATCGCCGCCACGGAAGCCTATTTTGCAGACCTCGAGAAAAGGTATTTTTCAGACGGGGGAAAGAAGTTGGAGCATCGCTGGGTCAAGTGTATCGAGGGAAAAGGAGACTATGTAGAGAAATAAATTGCCACTTTTAAAAAAAATTTCCTTTTTCTTAGGCTAAGTACTTATCGGACTGAGCACTATTTAACTTACTGCACGTATTTAACTTACCTTATATTAATCTGACGATTTCGAGTTTTTCTAAGGATAGATTTTGTTTTCGGACCACCCTTAACGAACTCCCATGTATTAGGAGTCCACATATAGTAGGTGCACATTTACAGGGTACAAGGTTTCTCCCCATGTGATTTTCTGACGCGCTCGAGTAACTGCAAAAATTCCCGCTTGGGCTCCCCTACCATTACTACTTCCGGTTATACCGGAAGTTGTTAATAACTTCGTTTTTTTTTAAATGGGACACCCTGTGTATTTTTATATTTTTGGATTTTACTCGATATGTTCTTTCTTAAAATATGAGGTTTTGTAATTACGCTTTATGAGTTATGTAGTTTAAAAGATAATTAGGCATTTTTAAAAATTTCGTAGCACATTCACACCCTGTAGAATTGTAGTAGTTTGACATCAAAAACTCCATTTACGTTCAAATGATTTGTTAAAAATTATTAGTATACCGGTATTCCGGTATAACCGGAAGTAGCAAATAGATGAAAATATTTTCGTTAAATATTTCACTTTTCAAAATTCCTTAATTCCAATTTTAATGATTCAGTTACCTTCGAGATATCTCTAATTAGCCGTTTATCTGCCTCATCTTGTATACGATAGTAATTATTTGTAATTAATGTATTTGAAGTACATTATGTACATTATTAACAATGACCATAAGAGACGAGAGGCGAAACAAAAAAACATTGTATATCTGGACATCTGTTTGTAGTATAAGAACAAGGTTCTTCATATAAAAATGGATCGTTTTATGACAAAAGGATGTGCGAATAAGTTTCAGAATGTAAATTAGGCAGATTATTATATTCTCGTGAATAAGTGATGCTGATTTGCTGATGCTAACTAAGGAGCGTTCAACATAAAAAAGAGAATCGCCAAATAAAAAAAAAGATTAAAAACTAGTCCCATTCAATAAGGCACATTTAAATTAAATTAAATTAATTAATTTACCTAAATTTAATTTTCCCCACAATATTTCAATAATTCATTTGGTATTACGTCTTTACCTGCAATTTTTATGTACTTCAGCTTTTCAAGTGTTTTTCTAACTTTCTGTGTAATTATATTCACGTCTTCATTTGTGGTGATTTCTGGTGTTTCCGGTTCTAGCCTCATTTGTTCTTCATCTAGATAGTCAATGCATATATCCTTTTCTATGTGTCTTGGTTCTATTAGTTCCTCTACTCCGTTCATTGACCACTTAATAAAGCGCCATATTTACTTTTGCAGACTATAAAAATCATGTTCCATTTCTTTCGAAAAACGTTCCTAATGATGATTTTTTATTCTCTTTACTACGTGAATTCGTTTCTTGTAATTATTGTATGCCCCTTTTGTCTTGGTTGACATGTACATAATTCAGGAAAGCTTTTTCTTTTCTTTACATTTTTCCTTCACTTCTTTACAAAATTATGGAGTTCTTCCCCTTGGGAGCGATTTATTTTTATTAATATTTATTTCACCAAAAACTTCCTTCCTTGGCTGAGGCTAAGATATTAGACTTAATTTTTGCCCTGATTTCTTCGACTCCCTCACTTTCTGTGATATATATGTTTCTGTTATTCTTTTTGGAATAGAAATCTTGTGGAGTCATCCTGAAGTTTTCGACTTTAACCTTGGTGGTGTATTCTGGTGTTTTGTTATCACACATATGTGTTTTCATTCTGATTTTGCTCAACACCAATTTATAATGGATTCCTATGTCTGCTGATGTTAGTACCCTTACATGTGTAACTCTCTGTTCGATAAAATATCATAGATCTTTGTCGTGTAGTGTTTTCAAAACAGTAGGTATTTGTATTACTCTTTGTGAGGGAAAAATGTATTATTAATACCTATTTCGCTTATGTTGCAAAGCTCCATCAAAAGGCCTCCGTTTTCATTGCTGATATTTTCATTATATCACTGTTTTAGTCCTGGAATTGTACCTACCATTGACAACAGGGGCGTTAAAATCACCCATAATGATTCTTCTTCTTTTTTAAGTTCCATCTTCTATCGAAGGTTGGAAATCATCATGGCAATGCGGACCCTGTTGTCTGCCGCTCTAAATAGCTCTGCACTACTGCATTCGAATCATTCCCGTAAGTTCTTAAGCCAGGATGTTCTTCGTCTTCCCACATTTCGCGTTCCTCGGGTTTTGCCTTGCATAATAAGTTGTAATGGTGTGCACATTGTTAAAATGGCGTGCACCCTATACTACATGCTATGGCATGCTGGACGAGCCATACAGTCTGTAGTCAACACCCCGAAGTATGAGCGGGAATACAAGGTGTATCAATACTCATACGCTTATGAAACGCACCTGGCGGATCATCAGGGCCTTCACATTTTGCTCTTTTTCAACTTGTCTTGAGTGAAATGTCTTTAATATTTCCTATCAGCCTCTCTTGGCTAACTCTTGTTTCTTCCGACCCCGAATGGCGATTAGGTTTCCGAAGGCAGACGGGTCGCTATATTTCTTTCTACTACATATTCTTCACCGAAAGATTGCCGGTATAAGCAATCCCCCACTTACTGACCAACGGCTTCGGGCGGATGAGTTGGTAAGTGGTAGGGCACCCTTTTGTCCTGAGGTTGTGAAATCGGCCCCGAAGGCGGATGAACCAAATATTTTGGTCAACGGTATAAGGATGGGGAAGCACAAGTAGGGCAAACACCCCATTAATGATCCAGAGCGATACGCCCTAGTCAATCAATCATGGTAATGCTCAACACTAAAATAAATTCCGGAGTAAGTCCTCCGATCGGTTCTCCGGGGAGGACAGTTTTGAGTTCACCACAAGATAATAAATTGAAGTGCAGAAAGAATATCAAGATTTGTACGTGGAATGTCAAAACCTTATATAAAGCAGGAAAAATCCACAATGCAATACAGGAGATGAAGAGAATGCATATTGAAATCATGGGAATAGCAGAAATGAGATGGTCAGATTCTGGGGAAATACAAGTGGAAAATCACAAGGTATACTACTCGGGAAAAAGTGATGGATCACATGAATATGGAGTCAGATTTATCGTATCCCCCAAAGTTGCCAAATGCGTTACTAACTTTACGCCAATATCAGAGAGATTGATGTTACTACAAGTACAAGCCAACCCCATCAATATAAATATTATCCAAGTTTATGCTCCCACTGCAGACAAAGAAGAGGAAGAAGCTATTGTGTTTTATGAGAATATCAACAGAATTATACAGAAAATTCCACGACAGGAAGTTCTTATCATTATGGGAGACTTTAATGCCAAGATTGGAGCTGGAGATAAGACGCAGTACATCGGCGCACATGGGCTTGGAGTCAGAAACGACAAAGGAGACCTCCTAGAAAAATTCGCAGAAGACTCAGAACTCGTTGTCACTAACACATTTTTCCAATTACCACCTCGAAAGCTGTACACATGGAAATCCCCTCAAGACAAACCCGGGAGAATTATTAGAAATCAAATAGATTACATTTTAGTAAACAAAAGATTCCGAAACAGCTTTACATCTGTCAAGACTTATCCTGGAGCAGACTTAGAGACGGACCACGTTCCACTGGTGGGAGTATTTCGCGTCAAACTCAAAATAGTGCAGAAAAAGAAATCACAATCATACGACCTACGTATGCTAAAAGACCCTGACACGAAAATGAGGGTCCAAGCCACGTTAAACGAGCAAGTGACTGTAAGTAGAGACGCATCGAACGAAGAACAAATGATCAAACAGATGACCGAAATAGTTCAAAATGTAAAGGATAGACACTTAAAGGCAGATAAATTAACCAAGAAGAAATCATGGATGACAGATGAGATCCTGAAACTAATGGACGAAAGAAGAAATGCAAAATATGATCCCGATACATACAAAACAATCAATATATCAATAAGAAGGAAAATTAGAGAAGCGAAAGAAAAAGAAGCAATGGAGAGATGCCAAGAAATTGAGATTCTACAATCAAAGTACGATAGTCATAATGTACATAGGAAAGTTAAAGAACTCACAGGTGGACTAAGACGGAGACAGGGAGGAAATATAACTGATTCTGACGGAAACATCATCTTAGATAAACAGAGTAAAATTAGAACGTGGAAAGAATATCTAGAAAAACTGTTTGAAGACCAAAGAGATAACACCTTTGAGCTAGAAGAAGAGGTAAATGATGGACCAAGAATATTACAGCAGGAAGTTTATTCTGCCATAAACAGCTAAAGTACAGCTAAAGCAAAAACATATACAACTCTGGACAAGTACCAACAGAATGGCTGAAGTCTAAGTTTATTGCACTTCCAAAAAAAAAACAGGAGCCAAAAAGTGCGAAGAATACCGTACGATAAGCCTGATGAGTCATCTCCTAAAATTGTTCCTAAAGGTAATCCATACGAGAATTTACAAGCTATGTGAAAGTCAAATTTCGCCCAACCAGTTCGGGTTCATAAATGCTGTTGGTACGAGAGAGGCTTTGTTTTCAATACAAGTCTTATTCCAGAGATGCAGAGACGTAAACTGCGACGTATACGCATGTCTGGTTGATTACGAGAAGGCGTTTGATCGAGTACAATACGCCAAGATGATGCAAATACTAAAAGAAGCAGGAATTAACAACCAAGATCTGAAAATAATTAGAAACCTTTACTGGAATCAGACTGCAAACCTCAGAGTTGACGGTGAACTCACCGAATATGTCAAAATCATGCGTGGAGTGAGGCAAGGCTGCATTTTGTCCCCCCCCCCCAACTTTCAATCTTTACTCTGAAAGAATATTTATCGAAGCTTTGCACGAAACTGAAAAAGGTATTCTACTAAACGGGTAACGGCTAAATAATATCAGGTATGCAGATGACACCATAGTATTTGCGGACAACCTAGAAGACCTACAAGTACTCATGGACAAAATCACGTATTACAGTCAGCAATAGGGACTTAATATAAACGTAAAGAAAACAAAGCTTATGATCGTCAGCAAGAAAAAGATAACAGAAGGTCAACTCTATATCAACCAAACCCCTGTAGAAAGAGTGAGGCACTACAACTACCTCGGCACCATAATAAATGAAGAATGGACCAATAACCAAGAAATAAGAGCGCGCATCGGAAAAGCTAGATCAATCTTCAACCGTATGGGGGCGTTTTTTAAGAGTCACAACCTTTCTCTTGGTATAAAAGTAAGAATGCTGAGATGTTACGTCTTCTCTGTCCTTTTTTATGGTGTTGAATCATGGACCTTGAACGAGGATATGTGCCGAAAGTTGGAAGCATTTGAGATGTGGCTATATCGGAGAATTCTTAAAATCCCATGGACTGATAGGGTCACAAATGAGGAGGTTCTTAGAAGAATGGGGAAGAACCGAAAAATACTAACCACCATCAAATCTCGAAAGTTGGAATACTTTGGACACATTATGCGAAATGAATCCAGATATGCCCTCCTACAAGTCATCCTGCAAGGAAAAATATTTGGAAAGCGAGGTCCAGGAAGAAGAAGAACATCCTGGTTAAAAAACCTCAGAACCTGGTTCAACATAACATCTGTGCAGCTTTTCCGCGTTGCTGCAGATAAGGTAAAGATTGCCATGATGATCGCCAACATTCGTCACGGATAGGCACATCAAGAAGAAGAATAAGTTGTAATAATGAGTATTTTTGCCCTCTCATCAAATGTCCCAAGTACTCAAGTTTTCGTCTTTTGATAGTTAGTATTATTTCCGGTTATTTCCTATCCTCCTAGTTACTTCCACGTTTCACATTCTTTGAATCCATGATATTCGTATGATTCTTCTGTAACACCAAAATTCAAAGCGGCCAACTTATTCAAATGGACTTGTTTCAATGTCCACGCTTCCAAGCCACAAAGAAGAGTAGAGAACACGTAACATTGAAGATCGAAGCATCCTTAGGCGTAGTTCTAACCTTATATCCCGACAACAAAGAAACTTTTTAAGTTTAATGAATGATGCACCTGCTATTTCAATACGTGTCTTAATTTCTTTGGTTTGGTCTACATTTGATGTTATTCCTCATGTTCCTAAGTATTTGTAGTTATCCACACTCTCAATTACAGATCTTCAATAGTTAATTGGATGTTTTCGTGTGCTGATTTAGTCATGATCATACATTTAGTTTCTTTAAATTCATCTTCAGTCCGTACTCATGACAGCGTTCATTAAGGCGTTGCATTACGGTCTGTAACTCATTGTTGTTATCCGTTATTATTACTGTATCGTCTGCAAACGTAAGTTGTTCAAAACTTCTCCATTAATAGATCGTCATCGTCACGGCAAAACTCGCTAAGTCCATTTTTGTCAAAATTGAGTTAACTGTACTGATCGATTCACAATATCAATTTTCATAGTCTGGCAGATACAACGAAGTCCTACAAAGCACGTAGAGTTGGCTGCCTAAAGCACTGAATATACTTAAGTCCAAAATTACCATTTTGTTATCAGGCAGAAGTCACTAACTGGACGTAATGATGTTTGCCTGATTACGATGCGACAGATACTAGTAAAGAGTATCAGTTAATGAACGATAATATCAATCAGTTATTTTGTATTTGCTGTCTCTTTCTATAACAAACGTTTATTATTTATAAAAAAAAGACAGCAGATACAAAATAAGTGATTGATATGATCGTTAATGGGTAATCTTTCATTTTTACGACTGTAGTGTGAGCACATGTTGATTTGTGTAGATCGTAATTGTTGTGTTTTTTAGGAGTAAAAAATATTTTGTAAATTATTTTTTACGAATTGTTTTATAGAGAAGTGCTAATAAACAAATCGAAAATGCAATCTAGAAGAGGAAGATTCTACAGATGATAACGGTAGTTATATGAATCTTTATGAAATGAAAGATTCTTAACTTGACTTTTTTGTAGAAGTGCAAGAGACATGCAGGAAAAGAAGTCGATGGAGTAAAGGAGATAAGTCTCAGTGGAAGCGTCATTTAATAAAAAAACGTAGGAACCTGGGTAAATTGTATGTTACAAAAGAAGGAGAATTCCCACCAAAAACTCCGAAACGTGTAAACTGTTCTCGTTGCAGATTTCACTGCACAGACAATTTTAGTAAAGAAGAAAGGATGCAATTGTGTTCCACGTACTGGGAACTTGAATCGTATAATCGAAAAAAAGATTTCATTTTACAGAATGTAAAATTACATACACCAAGAAGACAACGGCCTCGACACGAATGTGGCAAATGTGGCTACAAGTAGTGATGCACCCTTATACTACAGTAGAAAATTATCTGCCTTTAATTTTTGTTTTCATTTCTATAAATGTGTTTATTTTAGTGAGTTACTTTAAAGTAATAAATAATGTTCATAATGTGTTTAACTAATTCACCAAATTTACCTTTTACCAACTTGCCAGAAATCACTAAGTCCATTAAATATTGTTTTTGACCAAATAACATTGATTTCAAATAACATGTGTATTCACATCTCAAAGTATTATTCGACTTGTACAGCTGGTTCCTAAAAAAACTGATATGACTCTTAGTAAGATTTGATCATTTTGAGCAGTGTACATTATATAGGGTCTGACATTATATTATATTTATTATGACAGACAAATAATAAAATAAACAAACAAACAGCCATTTTTTGGGGTTGAAGTTATTTGACAAATTGTAAGATTTGGCAGTGACAGTGACAGTATGTAAATAATAAGTATTTATCCTTCAAAATATAATAAATTAAATATAATTAAACTCATATTCATTATATCACACCTCATCAAAAGCTTTTTACAAGAACATAGTCAGCGATTTTGATATGGCTTAGAGCCAGACTACATCAAGATTGCCTATAAATCGTGCTGGTAATTGCCTTGCAGCGAGACCAAAAACAAAAAGAAGAACAAGAAGAAAGTACACTGCTCAATTTTCTACAAAATACACTTTAAGAGTCGTATCAGTTTTTTTTTGGAACCAGCTGTACAATTGCATCGGTAATTCCTTGACTTTTATAATGATGAATTTTATATAACAATTAGGTACAACTAAAATGTTCGTTTTCTCAGATCTCTTATTTTGGACTTAATGACTTTTGCCGCGACGACGACGAGATATACCTTCTATTGAATCTGAGAGCGCTTCTTGAAATACCGCTTCACTGTAGACATTGAAAAGTAGTGGAGACAGCACGCAACCCTGACGGACTCCTTTCTGTATTTTGATATCTTGAGTGTCCTGGTTGTCAACTTTTACCTTGGCAGTTTGATTCCAATATACAGGGTGCCCCAGACTAATTTATCCAGGCTATATCTCTTGAACGAATAGAGATTTTCGAATGGGACAAAAACTGATCTATTTCATTCGTAATACACTTTAATATGGCGTAGAAAGAATCATCCTCTAAGTATTCATCCCTTAGTTACAACCCCTACCTTTAATTTTTTTAATAGCACCCTGTACATTTTTTTTAATTTTGGATGTGGTCTTCTATCGTCTCTTCAACAGATTTTATAAAAATAAAATCCTTTTGTAAATAATCAAGAAAATATCAGTTTACTTTTGTTAAAATTATGTGTCCCAGACTAATTTATACAGGCTATATTTCTTAAACGAATAGAGATTTTCGAATGGGACAAGAACTGATATATTCCATTCGTAATACACTTTAATATGGCAAAGAAAAATCATCCCCTAAATATTCATCCCTTAGTTACAACTAATTAATTAACATCCCTAACTTTATTTTTTTAATAGCACCCTGGACTTTTTTCATAGTTTTGTAAGTATATGGTCTTATATCGTATATTTAACAGATTTTTTTTAAAATAAAATGGTTTCGTTAGGTATCAAGAAAATATCAGTTTATTTTTTATTTTTGTTAACAACATAGTTAAAAAATAGAATAGAAAGGAAATATGTTAGGGGTTGTAACTAAGGGATGAATATTTAGGGGATGATTTTTCTACGCCCATAATAAAGTGTATTTCAAATGGAATAGATCAGTGTTTGTCCCATTCGAAAATCTCTATTCGTTTAAGAAATATAGCCTGGATAAATTAGTCTGGGTCACATAATTAACAAAAATAAACTGATATTTTCCTGATTACTTACAAACCGATTTTATTTTTAAAAAAATCTGTTGAATAGATGATAGAAGACCACATCCAAAACTATGAAAAAATGTACAGGTTGCTATTAAAAAATTAAAGTTAGGGGTTGTAACTAAGGGATGATTTTTTTCTACGCCATATTAAAATGTATTACAAATGGAATAGAGCAGTTTTTGTCCCATTTGAAAATCTCTATTCGTTTAAGAGATATAGCCTGGATAAATTTGTCTGGGACACCCTGTATATTAGAAATAATTTTCATATCATGACTGTCAATATTTTTGCTTTTTAATATATCTACAAGCTTTTTATGTTGAACTTTATCAAATGCCTTTTCAAGGTCTACAAAACATAAGTACATATCCTGATTCATGTCCATGCATCTCTGAGCCAGCACATTCAAGCCGAACAAAGCAACTCGTGTGCTCATACCATTTCTAAAGCCAAATTGTGTGTCACTGATTTCATATTAGAGAGTTTTAACAATTCTGCTGTGTATTATTTTCAAAGTGTGTGACTCATTAAAGATATTGTTCTGTGATCCGAGCAGGTTGTTGCACTTGACTTTTTGGGAATTGCTACAAAGGTCGATTGCAGCCATTGTCTGGGGATTGTGGCAGTCTGATATATTAGATTAAAGAGTTCAACCATTACATCATTACCATCTTCATCAATAAGTTTTAATAATTAGATGGGGACATCATCTGGTCCAGTAGCTTTACCCTCTTTCGTGTTTTTAATGGCATAGATGACTTCTTCTCTTAATATTGGTGGTCCGGTATCCTCTGTGATTTCTAAACCCGTGTTGAGCTGCCCCCCCTCCCACTTGCAAAAATTAAAAAACAAATAGCGCTGATTGATGAGCTATTTATGAGCTTTTATATTCCGCACATCAAAAATTTTGAGCTCGTTACACTGAGCAGGAAGGAATTTAATATTTTAGTGGAGGGGGGGCTGACTCAGACCCCCACTACTTAAAAATAGGGATATTGAATCGATCTTTGCGGCAGAATTACGAGATATTTATGAGCTCTTGAAATGATATAGTTTCGATTTTTGAGCTCATCCCCTTCACCCCCAAACAACCCTTTAATTTATTTAACTTAATAGAAACATGCTGAAAAAAATTAAAATATATCGTATCGCGGGTATAATTCGTTTAGCTTATATATTCTAAGAATAAACTCTTAAATCACGCGCATTTCGATTATTGAACTACAACCCCTTCGCAAGAAAACCACCCCATCTTCCCGGCTTAAGAGAGAGTTGTACTTAAAATGCAATAAATTAATTATTTGGTGACTACATAATATCATTTAATAATTTATGAGCTCCCAAAATACGCGCATTTAGATCATTAAATTGCAATTCCTTTTGTATAGTGCAGTCACTGAAGGTAAAAATCAACTATTATCTTCAATTTCGGTGAACCTTCATCGATTTGCACAAAAATTGGTGAGTGGTTATAGGATACCTCAAGAAACAAAGGTGACATGGTGCTACCTTGCGCTTTTACCCTGAGGGTGGATACCACCCCTTCTCGTGGGTGAAAATTATTTTATTAAAAATAACTCCGCAGATCGATAGAAGGACAAATTATAAGCATAATTTGTTATATAAAGCTATTAAAATAAGTCAATACTTTTTGAGTTATTAAAGTTCAAAGATTTTAATTATTCGTGAAAAAAATGCATGTTTTAAAGCGGTTTTTCGTAAATCACTGAAGAACTGTATGTTTTTCCAAAAAAGTTAATAGTAGTTTAATTCTTATAGCTTATATTCTAATAATAAACTCTTAAATCATGCGCATTTCGATTATTAAGCTGCAACCCCTTCGCAAGAAAATCACAACATTTTCTAGGCTTAATAGAGAATTGTACTTAAAATGAGTTAAATTAATTATTTGGTTACTACATATCGTTTAATAATTTATGATCTCGCAAAATACACGCATTTAAATTATTGAATTGCAATTTTCTTTCTATAGTGCAGTCACTGAAAGTAAAAATCAACTGCGACCTTCGATTTCGGTGAACCTCCATTAATTTTCACGAAAATTGGTGAGTGGATAGAGGATACCTCAAGGAACCAAAATAACATTGTATTAACTTGCAGTTTTTGCCTAGGCTAGATGTCACCCCTTGTCGGGGGTGAAAATTATTTTATTAAAAATAACTCCACAAATCGATAGAGGGACAAATTCTAAGCAAAATTTGTTATATAATATAATTTGTTATTAAAATAAATCAATACTTTTTGAGTAATTTAAGATCAAATATTTTAATTTTTGTTAAAAAAATGCATGCTTTAAAATACTGATAAATTCCTAACTTGTAAAACCATTTAATGTTAATTTAAAGTAAGTTATAGGTAATTGAATATATATTTTTTTTCTGCGAGTATTCAAATCTAAGGATCCAAGCTTAAATAACGGAACACGATGCATTTTATAACACTTACTAAATACTTGTCAAAGTACTTAGAAATACTTATGAAATGAGCTCCAGAAAAAGTTGATAGCATCAAAATTTATACTCCAAAAATGTTTCCAAAAAAATAATATTGTTTTTCTCTTTCGAATAACTCTGTTAATTTGTATTGTATCAGGCACATCCAACTATTTGAAAGGTAATTTCAAGAGCTATAAAACTGTATTACAGTTTTAATCTTTCAAATACCTACTTTATTTTTTTATGATATGTTAAAGGGCTCCAGTTACATTGTTCTTGCAGTAAAATTTAGACTTAAACGTTTCTATCTTGGTTATTTTGATTCATACAGAAATAAAAAGACAAGTAAAATCTTTGCTAATAAAAAACTCAAATTTCATTGCCTATCTAGAATTTGTTACGTGTATCGAGTATTGTTGGAGTTATTATCAAAAGCAAATAATTTGATGATATTAACTTTGGGTGCTCATTTAATAGGTATTTCTGAGTACTTTGACAAATGTATATATTTTATAAAATGCATCGGTTTCCTGTTAATTAGGCTTAAATAATTAGATTTGAGTACTCGCCGAAAAAAAAAAATAGATTTAATTAACTATAACTCACTTTGAATTACTAATAACAAAAGGTTTTGCAAAGATTTAATTTTGGTAATGATAACTTTTTTGTAAAAACTTACAATTTTTAAGTGATGTATGAAAAACCGCTATAAAAAATGCATTTCTTCACGAAAAATTAAAATCTTTGATCTTTAATAACTCAAAAAGTATTGATTTATTTTAATAACTTTATATAACAAATTCTACTTATAATTTGTCGTTCTATCGATTTGTGGAGTTATTTTTAATAAAATAATTTTCACCCCCCGAGAACCGGCGGTATCCACCCTTAGGGTAAAGGCGCAAGGTAGCAACATGTCACCTTTGTTTCTTGAGGTATCCTATAACCACTCACCAATTTTCGTGAAAATCGATGAAGGTTCGCCGAAATTGAAGGTAATAGTTGATTTTTACCTTCAGTGACTGCACTATACAAAAGGAATTGCAATTTAATGATCTTAATGCTCGTATTTTGGGAGCTCATAAATTATTAAATGATATGTAGTCGCCAAATAATTAATTTATTGCATTTTAAGTACAACTGTCTCTTAAGCCGGAAAGATGGGGTGGTTTTCTTGCGAAGGGGTTGTAGCTCAATAATCGAAATGCGCGTGAGTTAAGAGTTTATTCTTAGAATATACAGGGTGTCCAGAAACTCTACCGACAAACGAAGACAGGAGATTCCTCAGATAATTTTAAGACAATTTAATCAAATTCACCTAGTCCGAAAATGCTTCCTAAGGGAGCTAGAGCTCTTTGAAGATGGCGTCCTGTAATTAGTTTTTTTTAAATACCGCCAAAACGCTTTTAGTTAAAAAAACGAAAATTGGTACACATATTTATCTTTCAGAGATAAATCGATTCCATCCATGGTGAATTTCTAGTACCAGTCATAGGCGTCCGTTTTGGGTGGGGCAACGGTTATTTTATCGTATACTTTTTTGTCTTTAACTTTTAAGCAGTTTTTATACTGGATTATTAAATTGTGAGGTATTCTAGTACTAAAAGGTACTCTTGCTTAAAGTCGGTAGGACGCACCGTTTTCTAGAAAAATCGATTTGAAAATTTTTCGTTTCCTGAATTTGAAAAAAAATTTAAAATTGTTTAAAAAAAAACGATGTATTTTACCAACTTCAAGTAAGAGTAACTTTTAGTACTAGAATACCTCATAATTTAATAATCTAATGTCAAAAATTCTTAAAAATTAAAGACAAAAAATGGTATGCGATAAAATAACCGTTGACCTACCCAAAACAGACGCATATGACCGGTACTAGAAACTCACAATAAAATCGATTCGTCTCTGGAATATAAATAAATGTACCAATTTTCGTTTTTCTAAATAGTTTTTTTATTGATTTTTTTTTTGATATTCAAACAACGAAACATTTTCAAATGGATTTTTCTAGAAAACGGTGTATTCTATCGACTTAAGGTAAGAGTACCTTTTAGTACTACAATACCTCACATTTTAATAATCCAGACTCAAAAATGCTTAAAAAGTAAAAACAAAAAAGTTATGCCATAATGTAACTGTTGCCCTACCCAAAACGGACGCCTATGAGCGGTACTAAAAATTTGCAATTAATGGAATCGATTTATCCCTGGAAGATAAATATGTGTACCAATGTTTGTTCTTCTAAATAGAAGCGTTCTGGAGATATTTAAGAAAAACTAATTACCAAACGCCATCTTCAAATAGCTCTAGCTCCATTAGGAAGCATTTTCGGACTAGATGAATTGAGTTAAATTCTCTTAAAATTATCTGAAGAATCTCCTGTCTTCGTTTGTCGTTAGAGTTTCTAGTTTCTGGACACCCTGTATAAGCTATAGGAATTATATCCGCGATACGATATATTTTAATTTTTTTCAGCATGTTTCTCTTAAGTTAAATCAATTAAAGGGTTTGGGGGTGAAGGGGATGAGCTCAAAAATCGAAGCTAGATCATTTCAAGAGCTCCTAAATAGCTCGTAATTCTGCCCCAAAGATCGATTCAATATCCCTATTTTTAAGTAGTGGGGGGGGGCTGAGTCAGTCCCACCACTAAAATATGAAATTCCTGCTCAGTGTAACGAGCTCAAAATTTTTAATTTGTGGAATATGAAAGCTCATAAATAGCTCATAAATCAGCGCTATTAGTTTTTTAATTTTTGCAAGTGGGGGGGGGCTAGCTCAACAGGGGTGATTTCTAATGACAGTTCTCCTCTTTCATCATTAAAGAGTTGTTGGATGTAATTGGTCCAGTGACACAATATCTCCTTCACATCAATAATAATATCCCCTTTATAATTTTTAAGGGTATTCGTTCTTGTGCTTTTTCTAGAACCTGTCATTTCTTTGATTTTTTTTGTGTAAATTAAAGCTGTCATACTTTTTATCCAGGTCTTCTATTTCTTTGCATCTGTCGGAGAGCCACCTCTCTTTTGAATCTCAAATGTTCTTTCTGATGTTTCTCTGAATTTCTGTCATCGAAGGTTTTGTTTTTTCTCCAAGTGGTTTGAGGGTTTCTTTTCCAACTGACACTAAGGCATGTTGAATTTTTCCCCATTTTTGTTCAACGCACTATCTTCTTTGACTTTCCTTAAGTTCTCGTTTATTTTAAATTTCGTTTCCGCATATGTGTTGTCTTGTTTTAGCCGCCTTGTATTCATGATTTTATTGGAGCTAGGGCTCTTTACCTTTTTTAGTTTCACTCTCATAGACAAAACAACAGGGTTGTAATCGGAGGATATGTCCGCTCCTTGATAAGTTTTAGATGATATTATAGAATTTCTATATCTTCTGTTGACGATAATATAATCTATTGATCCCTAATGATTGTATCTTCGTTATTTGGGAGTTCGTTTATTACAGTCTGAAAGTGTTAATAAAAGTTTTCTTTTTGTGGTGATATCTCTTAGGTCTGGATCCCGCATATGAAAAAAAAGTTGATTAATAGCAAGCTGGAAATTTGTTAATAGCTTAAGGGTGTCTCGTCGAACAAAATTTGATATATGGGAACACTGGAACAGGGGCAGTTTTAATTGTGGAACAGGTTAAAAATTTGGAACGGTCAGACCACGAAAACGGCACATTTATTTTGTCCGACAGAACAGACTTAAACTCTCCGAACAGAGCTTAAACTCTCATGGAAAAATCAGACTACTATTTATCACCAAATGGGCGTTTTAATGAGTGGAACATATAGAATATGTCAAATGACAGGAATTATGACAGGTGATAAATAGCAGTCTGATTTTTGCATGAGAGTTTAATCTCTGTTCGGAGAGTTTAAGTCTGTTCTGTCGGACAAAATAAATGTGCCGTTTTCGTGATCTGACCGTTCCAAATTTTTAACCTGTTCCACAATTAAAACTGCCCCTGTTCCAGTGTTCCCATATATCAAAGTTTATCCGACTAGACACCCTTAAGCTATTAACAAATTTTCAGCTTGCTATTAATCTCAACTTTTTTTCATACGCGGGATCAAAAACTATCTCTGTTATTGTCGAGTGCATACATCGCTATCATATTCAGAGATTTGACATTCAGTTTGACTTTTACAATAACGTCACTAACTACTCTTTCAGAGATATATTTCCATTCTTGTACTTGGCGTAAATATTTTCTGTGTACTAACATGCGACTTCCTCTTTGGATCTGGTTTCTTTTTTAACATCACTGTAAATCGTCAAATAGACACCCAACATAATTTGAGCCTTTCTTTTTTTCTTCGTCTCTTATAGTACATATTTTTTTCTACAAGCCCGTAAGTTTTTGCCCTCTTTTGTTTAGTGACTTTACGTTCCAATTACCGACGTGAAGTATATTTCTCGTTTTCCATAAATTCCTTGTCCTCTTTCTCGCGTTGGTGGTCGTAATGAAATCGTTCCTGTTCCGAGGCATAATCCTGTTTCTATGAGCTGTGTAGTTTTGAAGTCTATCAATATGATGCTTACCTGGTTGTAGACTTAAACGCCCTCCTTTATCCGGGATTGGGATCGGCAACAGTTCTGTCGAGCTACTCGATCCAACCAACAAAACTGCAAGCGGAGAAAAGGCGTTTGATCCAGCAAAATACACCAAACTCATTGACCTAGTCACTAGACAATGGTTAGACAAACGAGATATCAATTTTAATAAAAATCTGTATTGTAAACAGACTGCTTCAATCAAAAAAAGCGAAAACGTGTCTAATAGTATGGTGTCTCCATAACATAAGAGTTCACCAGGTGTATGTTCTGTCACCCCTTCTCTTCAATCTTTATTCTGAAGAAATGTTCCAAAAAGCGCAATGGAAAATATCCAAGACATTAAAATGACTGATCAACAACATAAGATATGCCGACGATACTATCACCTGGCAGACATCTCGGAAGGTGTGTAGTAGAAGGTATAAGGTTAAAGGTGGTAATACAAAATCAACGGTAGCAAGGTTCTTCTTCTTCTTCTTGTGTAGACGTGATTCTATCTGTTGTTTCAATGTGCCTTCAATAAGTAGTCGTTCCATCGTTTTCGTTGTCATCCCAATGATCGTCTTCCTATTGGGGAACTGCCTCTCGCCGTCTTTACGACCCTATTTGTTGTCATTCGGCTTATGTGGTCGTTCCATTCTACTCTTCTGTTTCTTACTCGGTTCTTAAGGTTCTCCACATATTGCATCCACGTCGTATATAATGTACTTCTATATCTGTTCCATAGTGTCTTACCATCGATTCTTCGAATGGTTTTCATGTCTGCTGTTTCCAGTATTCTTTTTGTCCTCTCTGTGTCAGGTCATGTTTCTGCCGCGTATGTCATTATTGGTCTGGTGACTGTTTTGTAAATTCTGTCTTTTATTTCTTTCCAGATTTATTTTTATTTCTCCATATCGTTTCACTCAGAACTAGTGGTTCTGTTTGCTCTCTTTACTTGATCTTCCACTTCTGTTTCGAGCTTTACGTAGCTAGATAGTGTGATGCCTAGATATTTAAACTCCATCACTTGCTCTATTATTTGACCCTCCAGCTCTAATTTACATCTTAGTAGATTTGCTGTTATAACTATGCACTTTGTCTTTTTTTTTGTGGAAATAACATGTTACAAGTTACAATTGCTGTCGGTTAGGTACATTAAATTGATATAACATACGCTGCAAATCACCTTCACTTTGAAAAATTAGTATTGCATCGTCTGGACAAAGGACTCAGGGAATCCCTCTGTCTTATCCCATTGTCAGCTTCAATTGGGTCAGTTAGTTCTTCTACTTTTACTTTTATTGTGTTGTTGTGGTAGGTATTTCTATCGTTTTAATTATTCCTAGAGTTAGGTATCTCCCTTGCGTACAAAAAATAGATAACATCCTTTAATTTGACCCTATCAAATGCCTTCTTTACGAAATATAAATATGCCGGTTTGTTGTAATGGTAGTAAGTAAACATCCAAATCTACAAGCTGACATTTAATTTATCCCCCATAAAAGACGTCAATGAATTTAAATACTTTGGCTTATGGATAACCATAGATATAGACCCGAAGGTTAAAATCAGAGTTCGAATTGAATTCTCAACAATCTGGATTCCTTAAAATGAAACACCTTTTGATTAATACAACTCTTCCACTGAATGCTAGTTATCTATTCGTGAAAACAAATAATATATTTAGTGCAGTCACTGAAGGTTTTCACCTCCAATTTCGTTGAACCTCCATCGATTTTCATGAATATTGGTGAGTAGATAGAGGATACCTCAAGGAACAAAGATGACATGATGCCAACTTGCGCTTTTACCCTGGGGGTGAAGGCCACCCCTTCTCGGGAGTGAAAATTATTTTATTAAAAATAATACCATAAATCGATAGAGGGACAAATTCTAAGCAAAATTTGTTATATAAAGTTATTAATATAAATCAACACTTTTTGAGATATTAAAGATCAAAGATTCTATTTTTTCGTAAAAAAAAAACATGTTTTAAAGCTGTTTTTCACGTACTGCTCAAAAACAACTATAAGCTTTTACAAAAAAGTTATGATTACCAAAATTGAAGATAATAAAAAATTTAATACACTCCTCACTTAAAGAGCTAAACTAAGGTGAATTCAAATGAGTTATGGGCAAATCTATGTATTCAAGCTGAAATAACGGGAAAACGGTGCATTTTATAAAATATACCTGCTAAACACTTGTCAAAGTACTTCGAAATACGTATCAAATGAGCTCCAGAAAAAGTTAATGGCATCAAAATTAAGCAAGTTATGATGAAAATAAGAGACCCCTTTTGAATTTTTTAGGAAAAAGTGAAAAATAAAACACACGCCATTTCCACAAAAATTTCAATTTATAGTAATCCTTACAAGAATTTCTTTATATTAGCGTAAGTAATAATTTCAACAATCTTGACCTGTATTTTAACATATATTTTTGAAAAAAAGATATAATTTAAAAAAATCAGAATTTTTAAAATTATCGTAATTTTCATGTTCTTTTGATAATAACTCCAAAAATACTCAATATACGTAAAAAATTATATACAACTAAATGTTAGTTTTTTCTGTATCAAATATTTTACCTGTTTTACTATTTATGTAAGGTAAAAAATAACCGAGATATGTAGAAAAGTTTAAAATTTAAATTTTGCTGCGAGAATCATGTAACCGGGGCCATTTAACCTTATACTTTTAAAAAAGTAAGGGGTTTAAAAGATTAAATTTAACGTAGTTTAATAACCGTTAGAATTTACTTTCAATGGTTTTTAGGTGAATCTAATAACGTAAAAATTAACGGAGTTATTTGAAAAAACAGTAACATTTTTTGGAAAAATTTTTAAAATATAAATTTTCAAAAATTTTTGGAACATAAATTTTAACGCTATTAACTTTTTCGGGTGCTCATTTGATAGATATTTCTAGGTACTTTGACAAATGTTTAATAAGTTTATGTTATAAAATGCTTCATTTTGCCGTTATTTAAGCTTGAATACCTAAATTTGACTACTCGTCGAAAAAAATATACATTCAATTACCTATAACTCACTTTTAGTTAAAACTAAAAGATTTTTCTAGTAAAGAGTGTATTTCATTTTTATTAGCTTCCATTTTGGTAATGATAAGTTTTTTGTGAAAGCGTATAGATTTTGAGTTATTTATAAAAGATCGGCTAAAAACATGCATTTTTCTCACGAAAAGATTAAAATTTTTGATCTTTAATAACTCAAAAACTTTTGATTTAGTTGAATAACTTTATATAACAAATTTTGCTTCGAATTTGTCCCTCTATCGAATTATGGGGTTATTTTTAATAAAATAATTTTCACCCACGAGAAGGGGTGGCATCCACCCTCAGGGTAAAAGCGCAAGTTGGAACCATGTCACCTTTGTTCTTTGAGATATTCTCTAACTACTCACCAATTTTCATGCAAATCGATGGAAGTTCAACGAAATCGGAGGTAATAGCTCATATCCACCTTCAGTGACTGCACTAATTATTATATCATTATTCTATATAAACGAAAATAAATAAATTCTATTCTCTCATAATATGTGGGTATTCTCTCGTATCATCGAGATGTGGGTGCCTAGAAGACTCCTGAAAATAACACGGACATACCACGCCACTAACAAGGCAGTATTGAGTAAAATGGGTCAGAGCAGAGAACTTCTTAACATGATCAATAAGCGCAAAACTAGTTATCTAGGACATGTATACCGGGGAAGACATAATGAGCTGTTGAAATTGTTGATATAGGCATAGGGGAAAATTGAAGGAAGCAGAGGTAGGAGAAAAAAAATGGTTGGATGGTTGAAAAAAAATCAGAGAGCCAACGGTACTCAATCCTTATTGAAAGTGACAGGATAGAGAAAGCTTTGTCTGAATTGTTTCCGACCTTCAGGTATAAGGAGGGCACTCTAAAAAAAATAATAAAAAAAATACACATGTTTGTATGTATGTCACATTTATTGGCTTTAACATGGTAAAATTTATATTACAAATTTCAGCTTCTCCCAGCTGAGGGAAACTCATTTTCATCTCGAACTGAAATGTCTCATCAAAAGCAGTCCCCCCAGTAACAAACCATGATCTGAAAAATAAATAATTTAGAGTTAGCAAATCTGGATAAAGAGAATCACGAATGAAAATTAAATGTTGAAAGTACATTTTGCTGTACATGTTTAGAAAAAATTGTTTTAAGTTTAATGATTAAGATATATAATAACAGCTGTTGTAGCTTAGACAAATTATGATAGTTGTGTGTATGTTTTAGATTTTGGCTTGAATACAACTAATTTGCCACATGTATTTTTTAATTCTAAAAAGTTACAAATTTATGTTACTACTTGTAAGAAAACGTGCTAGTAAGTATAAAGTAAGGATTTCTATTTAACTATTGATATTTTCATTAAAGTTGTCACAATTAAAAAATGCATTAGGTAAGTGATCAATAACTTAATGGTGGCATTGACTTTTTAGCCTGATCAAATCAAATAAAATCAGTAGGAATCCATCTACATCGCAGCAATATATTGGCCCTAGACCTACGTCAAGCCCGCACCAACCAAAAACTGGATTAACATATCGCCTAGTGAGAACAATAGTGGCGAAACCCGAAAATCAACGTTTTT
Source organism: Diabrotica virgifera virgifera (assembly GCF_917563875.1). NCBI lineage: Eukaryota > Metazoa > Arthropoda > Insecta > Coleoptera > Chrysomelidae > Diabrotica > Diabrotica virgifera. Next base: position 122,958,032 of record NC_065450.1, read on the forward strand.
GAGTTAAGTCCATCAACCGACATCTAAATATGCCCTCTTTTATTTGCAATATTGGCGAACAATTATTTTATTTCCTTATTACTAGAGGGTGCCGACATGTCTTTAGGGTATTGTGAATTTGTCAAATATTTTGATGCATTAACCAAGAAATGCCAGTTCTTAAATTGTCTTCTTTGGGAACGTAACGAAACTTTATTTCAACACAGGCGAATCTGCAATTACGCCGTGCTTCCACGTATTTGAACATTGAACTGTTATCTTTAAAAATGGTAGTGTAATGTGCAATAGTGGCGAATGTGCACTTTTGTCTGTGTGGTCTTTTTTGTTTGTGTGGTTTTTTTAACAACTTCTTACACAGAAACTCAGTTTCAACTGGTCTTACTTAGAAATAGAAAATCAAGAAAGCGACTATGCCCTTTGGATCAGTATTCTTTGGTTCCACTCTATCGAGAACCAATATCCATTTTTAAAAAGAAGTTTGATGACTTGCAAAGTCTCTTACAAAATAAATCAATTCCTTCCGCCCACAATCAGTTCTTCAGTACCTTGAAATATGAAACATAAGTGAAATAATTAATTTTATTTTACTATTCATAGTTCTGTTTACTTTTCATTCTTTATCATGTTTATCGTTTTCTTGTTAACATAGATAATGTTAATAATTATTACTTAAGATCTTATTTTGTTATTTTTCTATGTACTTCTATTGTACTTTAGTTTCATTTTGTGAATAAGTTTTTGGTTTGTACAATAAAATATATGTTATTTGATGCAAAAACCAAACTGTTGTAGCGTAGTAGTAGCAAAGTATAGTGGCGAAACATCCAATTAAACATCCTCGATAATCCAATAATGACGTAACGCAAAAAAAAATCTAAAATAAACACAATGTTTATCTTTTCTTCAAATAAAATTACTTCAACTAATTCAACTACTAAACAATTCAACTAATTGGTTTAAATACCTAGAAAGGATATTATTAATTTAAACGCAGAATGAAAGACTACCTTATTGCCGAGGGTAGAAAATCTCTTAATCTCTTAAAACAAAAAGTTTCTTGTGAGTGAGATATTTGAAATTTAAAAGTCACACTCAATGTTCTCTTCTTTTTGACTCTTGTAACTTAAAATAAACATTATAGAAGTTTTCAGGGACTTTCTACCGTAATAACGTAATTTTTCATTCTGCGTTTAAATTTTTCAAAAATACTTATTAGTTTTCTCAGGATTCGAGAAAAATGAATGAATGCATTTTAATATAATTTGAGCAAAATTTTGCGCCTAAAATGAAAGCTTTTTGCCTGAAAAGTCGCGAGGGAGAAATTGCTAGAATTTCATAATTTGCAACATCTCCGTAAATAATGGACCAATTTTAATGTTTTTTAATTTGGAGTAGCATATAAAATTTTTATTATTTATTATTAATTTATACGTAGAACGAAAGAAGTGTGCAAATATGACCTATTGTTCATTATTTAAACAACGATCCCCTTATATAAATTATACACTTTCTTGAAAATATCTTTTGTTTTGATAAAAACTTTGATATAAAATTTGTTCCAACTTCGATATAAAATTTGTTCCACACATAAAATTAAATTTTATGTGTGGAATTATATGTTAAAATTAAATTTTAACATTAAATTTTTATTTACGTGCAGATATTATAATTTTATTTGATTAGAATACAGTATGACGCAAAAGTGTGGAATAAATTCGTTATTTCTTAAGCCGGCAACTTTAGGAAAAAATCCTACCTGAACGTCATTTATCTGGGCGTATGACGTAATCTATGAAATGAGAATATGGGTCGTATGCTAGCTCATTTGAAAGGTTATTAAATTCTCTATTTAATAATATAAAAATTAACATAATTATTTATACAGAGCATCCAAAAACCCTGGAATTTTTGAATGTTGTGACGTCTCTCGTTGATATACACTCACAACTTAATATGTTTCCCGTATTTTACGTAATTTTGCCGGTTATTAGCGAACTCATCTCTGTATAGATAAAAAAATTATAAGTTAAAAATAAAAATCCCCGTGTTTCGGTATTTTTTCTTAAAGTTGCCTTTAAGGCGAAATATAACTAACGAAATAATTTATGTATTCTACACTTTTGTGACTAACTGTATAGTAATTATATTAGACAAAATTCTTCCTCTATAATTGCCAGATTGATCAATACATTAACAAAAACAGGTCTTTGTTTTTTGATGTTTGAAGCACGAAAGTTAGAAAAAAAATATGTAGCTAATAAAATACAACGTACATCAAAGTCTTTCATGATACTAGTCGAAAGTGTTAAGCCATTAGCACTGATATTTTTATGAGCCATTAAACACATAATATGTTGTATTACTGTTTACTTTCTATCTATAATACTCATTTAACAACTTCTATCATCTATATATAATTTTATAATATAAACTAAACGTACAAATTTTCCATTATATCATATTATTTTTATTGCACTTTTAGAATATCCGTTAAAACTTATTTTATACTAAGAAAATTATAACATTGGCATGTTGCTTCTTGGTGTTTTACCCAGTTTGAAGGTCGTCAACTTCTTGGGTTGTAATAATTATTGTTACAATTACTGTATCAATAAATGTTTGTTCAAGACCAAGAGCGTATGACTAAATCATTATCATAAACATAGTGCCTTGTATTCATTTCAAAAGGAAACATATTAAGTAGATACTTTACTTTCACGACCATGCGAAAACCAATGAAAAGGCCAACGGTGCTTTATCTTTGCCTTTGATTTTCTTCACATAAAAGAAAAAGAAAACTAATTTATGAAAACCAGCAAAACAAAATCAAGTTTAAAAAAAATATATTAATAAATAAGTCATAAAAGAATACGAGGTATGGGAATAAAGTACCGGCATTGATCTTTTTACAAACACTGTCTAGCTAGTGAGAAGAATGAAAGGAGCGTGCTTTAGATCTATAGATATTCCTTGAACTTAGCTAACAATTTGAAGAAGCTGCAACAAACACACTCGTATAATTATAAGTCTGTATGATTATAGTTCCTAATAGACAAATAACAAAGGTGGAAAAATTGCTCGCGACAAACAAATGGATAAAAAATTGAGAAAAACTAAATTTTTTGTTAAAACTCGGGAGTTTACGGAAATAATCGCCTGTCCCGCGCCATACATTTTAAGTGGTATACAAACATTTTTACAAACCTTTTAGAATGGAGTTTTCGACTGAGTATGAAGGCAATTGCTGAAGATGTGGACACTAATCAATAAACTATGACACATTTTGTATGAGAATCTAAACATGAGGAAAGTGTGTGCCCAGACTTCTAACGGCGGAAGAGATGTATCACAAAGACATTTGCCCTGACACTTTGTAAAACACCGAAAAGGACTCAAACTTCTTATCAAGGGTTGTAACTTGTAACTTATGAAGAAACATAAATTTTTCAATGTGACCTTGAAACCAAGCGGTAATTCATACAATCGTGAAAGAAGCCAAACTCTCTTCAGAGTAAAAAAGCGATGATCAGCAAGTCTCAATTCAACAAGATGTTTTCTTTGATACGCAGGTATAGTTCACATGGAATGGGTACAACGAGGTCAAACAATTGCTTAATCAATATTCCCAGAGAATTCTCCTAGGAAAATTGAATTTTGTTTGTAAAGAAAATCGAATGTGCTGCGACGATTTTCGTTCTTATGCCATTTTACGACTCCATAGAGGTGCATTGATTATATTTTTTCTTTAAATCTTGGTATGCGGGCTACCTACTAGTGCCCTAAGGGTGTTAGTTATTACCTAAACATGTAATGTTTATTGGTTAGTGTCCTTTTTTGCCACTTGGAAGTTTGTTAGTTTTCCCGACAAGGAACCTGCAAAAAGGCATAACGGTAGGTCATGGAAAAAGGTATCCAATTTTTGGCACTCGCATGCGTATAAGTTGAGAATTCCCCAATCTCATCTTGATATTTTGTGAGATAGATGTGCCTTTCCAAACTTAATTTAGGCGAATCATCGCATTTTTGCCATACCAATACGTCTCCGAACTTCTGCTTCACAGAAGAGAACCTAATTCTATGTAAAAACTGTTCTATGGTGTATTTCACGAATATACGACTGTTTTGGATTATCGCGACAACGAATATTTTAGTGTGCAAAATAAGAAGTACGAAAGTATTTTGCTCTAATAATTTCTCCAATAAACAACAATATAATTTGCAATTTACTTTCGTTTTTCATATTTTGCACAGTAAAATGTTCGTTGTCGCGATAATCCAAGAGGGTCGTATATTCGTGGAATGGGGTATATAATTTTTTTTGAAAACTCAATACTTTTTGAGTTATTCGGTTGGCAATTGGTCATTGGCCTTTTCGAACGGTTTTTTGCGAATACCTTAAAAACTATGCATCTAATTAAAAAAATTATATAAAAGATTTTTGTAGCTTATACAAAAAGAGATTCGTTCCTTCATAAATCTTCTAGTTACAATACAAAAAGAGATACGGTAGGTGGAAAGAGTTTGTTTTTTGGGTGCATCCTCGAATCGGTGTATTTAACTGGAAATAACAGAGAAACGGTCGATTTTAGGTGTATCATGCTACCAATACATTTTGTAGTGGAAAAGACCTTTAAAATGAGAGATATTAAATGTCGATCACATTTAAACTAAGCGAGATATGTATGCTTATTTTTATGTTTAGAAAGTTGGACGGGTTTAAAATAAATGGCTTTTGAAAAAAATAAGATCAAATTATAGAGCGCATTTTTAAATTTTCTTAAAAATCTTCCTTTTTCTCCATGAAACTTGAAAATGATAAGAGATACAGTAATAAAAAACAAAAACAAAATTTATATCTAGAAAAACCCTACAGTTTTGTACAGTATCTTTTTTCGTATCTCTTATCATTTTCGAGTTACATGGAGAAAAAGAAAGATTTTTAAGAAAATTTAAAAATGCGCTCTATAATTTGATCTTATATTTTTCAAAAACCATTCATTTTAAACCCGTCCAACTTTTTGAACATAGAAATAACACTATAATAAAGGGTATTGTAGAAGGAAAACGATGCATTTAAATTCTGGTGGATGTGGGGTTAAACATACTTCTCATTTTTTCTTAAAATATATTAGTCATCAATTTTTTTGCAGCATATGTCGCTTAGTTTGAATGTAATTAATCGACATTTAATATTGATCATTTTAAAGGTCTTCTCAAGTACTACAAAAAGTATTGATAGGATTATACATCTAAAATCGACCGTTTTCTGTTATTTCAAGTTGAATACACCGATTTGAGCATGCACCAAAAAAACAAACTTTTTCACCTACCATATCTCTTTTTGTATACGGTGAAAAGGTGTCATTTTTCAATGAAAATGGCCAATTTCCTACCACAAATAACTCAAAAAGTATTGAGTTTAAAAAAAAATATGAAACAGTTTTTGCTTAGAATTAGGTTCTATAGCCCCTTCAGTGGTTATTTTAACCAAACAATTTTCCACCCCCTTGAAGGGGTGGGAACTATTGCGCCAGGGTTTCATATTCAAATCACGGGATATTCCTACACAGAAAAATAAAAATCCATTTCTAGAAAACAATAATCAGGCCCATAATAAGCTACGATGTGTGTGTAACATGGGTCATAACATAAAAAGCTGCCAATGTATTAGACATGTTTGAAAGTGCGGAGGATACTGAAGGTAATCAGTGAGAATAACAACTGGCGAAGGGTCGGTATGCATGAGCACAGATTTCCCAGAAAATTACTTAAAGCAATAATGCAAGGAAAATACATGTTGAAAGACCAAAGAATATATGGGAGAACGAAGTGTATGAGGATGCCAAAATCCTCCTAAAAAGACGTCCTAAAAAGTACAGCACTAGATCGAGATCTTTGGAGAAGCCTACTGAAAGAGACGAAGGCCCGACTTAGGCTGTAGTGCCAATGTATGGATTATATTATAAACGTGAAATATATTATAGTGTCTTATACGGGCCCATTTTATAAAGATTATTGTATATTATGTTTATTTTGATTATAGAGCCACAACGACAATTATATAACTTATTAACCACTGATTAACTGTAAAACCACTATAGTCCAGAGAAATAAGATTTTTCTCGTGACACATCCCCCTCCAGGCCGAAACCAAATTTTTTAAGTAGTATGGACATCTACATTATTAACCTATATGTTTCCTGCAGCCGATTTTGATGATATACATAGTTATAAACAAATGAAGATCAAAAAACGCTAAATTTTCGCTTTTTTCGTCTATTACCAAAAAGTTAAGCACTTTAAACCAATTTGAGAGTAAGGCACTCATAAATCGTATAAAAAACTTCAATATGGCGTTCGCTGATTATGTCCATCCCTATTACTTGCTTAGAAAATTGCAAAAAAAATCATAAATTTTTAGTTTTTAAAAATATTCATAACTTATGTAAAAATTAACGTAGAACCTTCCTATTACACGAAATGCTGATACTTCTTGTACTTAAATTATATTTTAAGTTTCAAAGCAATTGGTCAAATAGTTTAAAAGTTATTTAATTTGTTTATTCCAAATTCATTTTTTTTTGCAACACTATAAGTCAGAAAATTATGAGGCTACAATAATACTTCGGGCAGTTTATGAAAGAAGAACATTTATACTATTACCTCAATTAAAAATAAATGACAAAAAGTAATTTTAAACACTGTAAAATTATTTTGCAAAAACATGTCGATTTTTTGCTTACTTATAAACAATTAGAATAACTTTTTAACCGTTACCCGTAGAAAAATTATTTTTTCATATTTTGAAAGACTGAATTTTTATACACATTTAGAAAGAAAAACAACTGTCCTAGGACAATTAGGGAGAAAGTTAGCCCCCCCATTTATTTAATTCACATGTTTTGGCAAAATAATTTTGCAATATTTATAATTATTTTTTTGTAATTTTTTTAATTAAATTAATACTGTAATTTTTTTTCTTTCATAAACTATCCAAAGTATTACTGTAGCTTCATTATTTTCTGACTTACAGTGTTGCAAAAAAATGAATTTGGGATAAACAAATAAAATAACTTTTAAACTATTTGACCAATTGCTTTGAAATTTAGGGTATGAATTAAGCACCATAAGTCTCATCATTCCGTTTAATAAAAAGGTTATAAGTTAATTTTTACATAAGTTATGAATATTTATAAAAACTCAAAATTTATGATTTATTTTGCAATTTTCTAAGCAACCGATAAGGATATACATATTAAGCGAACGCCATATTGAAGTTTTTTATACGGTTTATGAGTTTATTACTCTTAACTTTGTTTAAAGTGCCTATTTTTTTAGTAATAGACGAAAAAAGCGGAAATTTACCGTTTTTTGATCTTAATTTGTTTATAACTATGTATATCATCAAAATCGGCTGCAGGAAACATATAGGTTATTATTATAGATGTCCATACTACTCAAAAAATTTGGTTTCGGCCTGGAGGGGGTTGTGTCACCAACAGGCTATTTTTTTTTCCTTATTTCTTTGAACTACTAATAATTTATTATTCATGTAGTATATCGTATATCTCAAAACAAAAACTAAAAACAACCAAGTTTTCATGGAAAGGATAGAAATTGAATTGTCAAAGCTTTATTAGTCAAACGAAGGATTGTTTTAAGACCCTCGTCATCTATTTTTGGGATGTCGTACTTATTGCTTAATTTTAGTTTTTAGTAACGTGAATAACAAATTATGATTGCAGAAGATAGGATAAAATTTAAAGAGGTGGTTGCCTTAATAAACCAAATTTATTCTCCGATATTGCTGTGCAAAAGGAAATAAAATAAATCTTCTTCAGCTTGATTTGCCTATCCGTGAAGAATGTTGGCGATCATCATGGCAATCTTTATCTTATCTGCAGCAGCGCCGAAAAGCTGTACAGATCTCATGTTGAACCAGGTTCGGAGGTTCTTCAACCAGAATGTTCTTCTTCATCTTGGACCCCGCTTTACAAATATTTATCCTTGCGGGATGGCTTATAGGAGGGCATATGTGTCCGAAGTATTGTAACTTTCGAGATTTGATGCTGGTCAGAGATTTGATGGTGGTTTTTCTTCATTCTTCTTAGAACCTCCTCATTTGTGACTCGGTCAGTCTACGGGATTTTAAGAATTTTCCGATAGAGCCACATCTCAAATGCTTCCAATTTTATGCGCATATCTTCGTTCAAGGTCCACGATTCAACACCATAAAAAAAGGACAGAGAAAACGTAACATCGCAGCATCCTTACTTTTATACCAACAGAGAGGTTGTGGCTCTTGAAGAATGCCACAATCTTGAATATCCAGTTGAAGGTTGATCTAAATAGCTTTTCCGATGCGCGCTCTTATCCCTTGGTTGTTGGTCCATACTTCATTTATTATGGTGCCGAGGTAGTTGTACAACTACAACTACTTCGACACTAAAAAAAGATGGAGACTACTTAAACAGAATCACTCTCGAAAGAGTTACCACCAGCAGTGGCGCACCCAGGGGGGGTTTGGGGGTTAAAACCCCTCCCAGGGCAAAATGAATTTTCCAAAGTGCATCTCAAAGTGTTCACAAAATAAAAATTCACAACTCGGAAAATAATCATGGGAATGAGTTCAATTTGCATATTTGGGGGTTTTTGAGGTCGCCAAACAGGAATATAGGGTCGGCGAAGCTGTAAGAGGTACAAGGTGCCCGGTATCCCAGTATGCACGTCGACTCCTGGAGTTTTATGGAAATTCATTACGAAAATCGTTGAAACTTGTTATTCCGAAGATTTTGAGGTAGCTGAACACTTCGGCGATGCTGTACGAGGTACCTGGTGCCCGGTATCTACGTCATTTCCTGGAGCTTTATGGAAATTTGTTATGAAAATAGTTGAAATTTATTATCTTGGGGTTTCCATATCGCTGAACACGAATAGTGCAACGAAGATGCTGTACGAGGTACTGGTGCGCTGTATCTACGTCGTCTCCGGGAATTTTATGAAAATTCGTAATAAAATTTGTTGAAATTTGTTATTTCAGGGTTTTTAAGACAACTGACAGTAGTGACAGTTTTAATCATATAGGTAGGTACTCGAGGTTCTGACATCTTTATATCAAATAATATTATTATTACCGCTGAAAAAATTTCGAATTATTTTTTTTCTTAATTTTCGCTCTGCATTAAAATAACTTACTGTTATTTTTACTCACTGTTGAATTTTATAACGAATTTCCATAAAATTCCAAGAGACAACGTAGATACCAGGCACCAGGTACCTCGTACAGCATCTTCCATGTAATATTCGTGTTCAGCGGCCTTGAAAACCTCGAGGTAATAAATTTCAACTATTTTCATAAAATTAACGAATTTTTATAAAACTCCAGGATATGACGTATATACCGGGCAACAGGTGCCTCGTACAGCATCTTCGATGCAATATTTGTGTTCAGCGATCTCAAAAACCGCCAGAAAATTAATTTAAACTATTTTCATAACGAATTTGCATGAAGGTCCAGGAGATGACATAGATACCGGACACCAGGTATCTCGTACATCATCACCCAAGCAATATTGTTGTTCATCGACCCTAAAAACCTCGGAATAACAAGTTTCAACGATTTTCATAATATATTTCCATAAAACCCAAGAGACGACGTGCCTACCGGAATACCGGACACCAGGTACCTCTTACAACTTTGCCCACCCCATATTCCTGTTTAGCTACCTCACAACTCCCGAGTATGAAAATTGCACTAATTTCCATGTAGTATAGTATAGTTGATCCAAAAGATGGCATAACCCAGACATCCAAAGTGAAAGTTATCCTTCTACACCAAATTGTTCTATATGATACACACAATGTCCAGAAAAAAGTCACACCATTTTGATTGGCGGGTTTGGGGAGGAGAGGGGGGAGAAATCGGTAAATTCGTAGTTTTTTAAGTTTTTCGTCAATATTTCTAAAACTATGCGGTTTAGCATGAATAACCTTCTATACAAAATTGTTCTACATTAAATTTGGAATAAAAAAGGCCCTACGCATAATCTTTCTAAAATGCATGGTTCCAAAGTTACGGAGGTAGTATAGTATAACTGGTCCAAAAAAAGGCCTAACCCAGACATCCAAAGTAAAAGTTTTCCACCAACACCAAATTGTTCTGTATGGTCTACATATTGTTCAGTAAAAAGTTACACCATTTTGAGCGTCCGGTTTAGGGGGCAGATGGGGGAGAAGTCGGTAAATTAGTAGTTTTTTTTAAGTTTTTCGTCAATATTTCTAAAACTATGCTTTAGCGTAAACAATGTTATATACAAAAATGTTCTACATGAAATTTAAAACAAAAAATCTAGAATTCATAATTGTTTTAACATCAACGGTTCCAGAGTTACGGAGGGTGAAAAGTCGAGGTTTTCGATACTTTTTATATTTTTTGGGCAATGTATGGTATAACTATACCAAAAACCCAGACATCCAAAGTGAAAGTTATCCTCCAACACCAAATTGTTCTATATGGTCCACATAATGTTCAGAAAAAAGTCACACTATTTTGAGCGTCGGGTTTGGGGGGGGGGGGAGAGGGGGGAGAAATCAGTAAATATAAAAAGTATCGAACACCTCCACTTTTCACCCTCCGTAACTTTGGAACCGTTGATTTTATAACAATTATGTATATAACCTTTTTTGTTTTAAATTTTATGTAGAACATTTTTCTATAGAGCATTCCTTACGCTAAAGCACAGTTTTAGAAATATTGACGAAAAACGTAAAAAAACTACTAATTTACCGACTTCTCCCCCATCTCCCCCCCCAAACCGGACGCTCAAAATGATGTAACTTTTTACTGGACAATATGTGGACCATATAGAACAATTTGGTGTTGAAGGAAAACTTTTACTTTGGATGTCTGGGTTAGGCCTTTTTTTGGACCAATTATACTATACTACCTCCGTAACTTCGAAACAGTTCATTTTAGAAGGGTTATGCATACGGCCTTTTTATTTCAAATTTAATGTAGAACAATTTTGTATAGAGGGTTGTTCATGCTAAACCGCATAGTTTTAGAAATATTGACGAAAAACGTAAAAAACGACGAATTTACAGATTTCTCCCCCCTCTCCTCCCAAACCCGACGCTCAAAATGGTGTGACTTTTTTCTGAACATTATATGGACCGTATAGAACAATTTGGTGTTGGAGGATAACTTTCACTTTGGATGTCTGGGTTTGGGTCTAACTATACTATACTAATGATTAGTTTTACAGTAGTTGTGAATTTGTATTTTTTAACACTTTGAGAAACAATTTATATAATGCATTTTCCACTTAAAACAACGCAATTTTCATTTGTCCCGCATGCCATGTCTTCAAGAATTTTCCTAAAGCTCTTCCTAATTGAATGCAAAAGGTTTCATGATGATCCGTCTTACTTTAAAAAAGGTAGAAGTGTAATGCTTTTTCCTCGCCTATAGGAAAATGTAACTTGTCTTTCACAAACAATACAAAAAATTTCGATACCTAAGCTAACCCCACCCAGAGGAAAATTCTAGGTGCGCTACTGCACCAGGTGATAAATGTTTGATAAAAATTTAAAAATAAGACGAATGTTTCAGCTGAAGAATATAAAAAGACAGTGATACAATTTATTAAATTATATTTTCTTATATTTTACTGAATGTACCCGGGATACCCTAATGTAATATTTTACTTACTTTAAAAACGTACCCGGGATCCGACATAAAATCGGATCACAATCCACTTATCGCCAAAATGAAACTTAGTTTAAAGAAAATTCAAAGACCAAAAATTCGGAAATACGATATTAATCAACTGAAAAATAAATCATTAAAAGAAAAGGTACAAAAACGTCTAAAAGAAGAAACGTGGGTTCATACAGAAATAAATAGCCCAGAGGTAGAACTAGAAAAGATACACAAAGTAAGTCAAGAAATGTCAGAGAAATATTTAAGACCTGAAAGAACAAAGAAAAAAGAATGGATGACAGATGGAATATATATGTATGATGGAAGACAGAAGAAAGGCTAAAAATAATAAGAATAACTACAACAAAATAAATAACGAAATAAAAAGGGCTATTAAAATAGCAAAAGAAAATTGGTTAAGCTCGAAATGTACAGAGATAGAGTCATTACAACAAAAACATGATTCGTTTAACCTCCATAAAAAGATCAAAGAGGCTGCAGGCTTATATAAACACAAGAACACTGGATTTCTGACAGATAATCAGGGAAACATAGTATTGGAAATAGAACAGGAAAGGGATATTTGGATTAAATACGTGGAAAAAACTTTTCAAGATATACGAAGTAACACTGGCATCACAACAAACACCAATTGCGAATCTGGACCTCCACTTACAGTCGAAGAAGTAAAGTATGCCATCAAAAGATGGTAAAGAGGGTAAAGATGGTAAAGCAGTAGGCCCTGATAATTTTCATTCCGAATTCTTAAAACATATGGACTACGACGGCATAAAATGGTTGACAAATATATTTAACAATATATAATATATGACACAGGCATAATTCCCCAAAAATGGCTAGAAACAACTTTTATAAATCTTCCAAAAAAAACCCAATTCGAGAAAGTGCGAAGACTATAGAATTATAAGCCTTATGAGCAATTTACTTAAAACATTTCTAAAGGTCATTCACAAAAGAATATATAATATACAAAGTGCGAGGAACAACTAACAAGAACACAATTCGTATTTCGTGATACTCTGGGAACACGGGAAGCACTTTTTGCTATACAAGTGCTAATTCAGAGATGCAGGGATGTAAATTGTGATATATACGTATGCGTTATAGATTACCAGAAAGCATTTGACCGAGTAAAACATGACAAATTAATAACTCTAATGCAAGAAATTGGAATTGACAACAAAGATCTGAGAATTAGCAGAAACATTTATTACAATCAACCGGCCAAAATCAAAATAAAAGACCAGTTGACTGATAAAATTGCAATAGAACGAGGAGTAGGACAATGCTGTATTTTATCTCCACTACTATTCAATATTTACTCTGAATGGGAATTTAGGGGAGCTTTAGACGGTTGTGCGAAGGGAGTGTTAATAAATGGTGAATGGTTGAATAACATTAGATATGCAGATGACACCATAGTTTTTGCCGATAATCTGAATGATTTACAGATATTAACAAATCGTATAACAGAAGTCAGCAACAGATACGGACTAGCTCTAAACATAAAGAAGACCAAATTTATGACAATTAGTAAAGAACCAATACTAAACGCTCAACTTACAATCAACCAACAGAATATCGAAAGAGTTGAGCAATATACATATCTGGGCACGAATTTAAATAGCCAATGGAACCACTCGACAGAAATTAAACAGCGAATAATAAAAGCAAAAGCAGCATACGTTAGAATGAGACCCATTTTCAACAGTCGAGACATATCATTAAAAACAAAATACCGTCTGTTGAAATGCTACATATTCACAGTTCTGCTCTACGGAATGGAAGCGTGGACACTAACTGTTGCATCTATGAATCGGCTCGAAGCTTTCGAAATGTGGTGTTATAGGCGCATCTTACGTATATCCTGGGTTGACAGAATTACTAATGTGGAAGTCCTGCATAGAATGGGGAAAGAGTGTGAAATTCTCATAACCATCAAAACAAAAAAATTAGAATATCTAGGACATGTAATGAGAAATCAAGAACGTTACGACCTTATTCAACTGATTCCCCAAGGGAAGGTAAATGGTAAATGAGGACCGGGAAGAAGACGCATTTCCTGGCTTCAAAATTTACGAAAGTGGTATAACACGACTACCACTGAACTGTTCCGCGCTGCGGTAAACAAAGTCAAGATAGCCATGATGATCGCCAACACCCGGAGCGGATAGCCACTTTAAGAAGAAGAAGATATTTTAGTTAGTTTGTTGAGGATGTATACTAACATATTTAAATGAAAATGAATTATAATTTCAGAAGCCAATAATTAGTCATTTACAAAGAACGTAGTACGTCATAATTATTATAAGAAACCCACTGAAACGATGCTGGAAAAAAACCGAAAGAATAAATCTAGGCAAGAAATGGTAGCGTATTGTTGATATTTAATGCAACATTCTCGTTACGGTATTCCGCATGTTATTACAGTATACGGCATCAATATTCGAATTAACTGGTTTTATTAATTAAAGTTATGTAAGATTATTGAATAATAATTTGTCTACTGGTTAAGGTGTGGTTAGTTTTCATGTGAATAGAAAATTGAATTTTTTAATTCCTAACGTATTAAATAGATATTGTAGATTAGATCCGATCAGCAAATGATCAACTGGTGGACATTCGCAAATAGTATATAAAAAGTGTATAAAGAAAGACGTAAATTTGTTGTTAATGACCATGTATTATTATGTATTACATCTCTTTGAATTTATAATTTCAAACGCATTAGAAATCATAAAAGGTTCTTTTCATATATTATAATATATTCTAATTTACCAGAAGCGGCTCGTCATGCCAGTTGAGTTCTTCTTTTAATTTCAACACCCTCATTTGGTTTTCTCAATTTGCTGACATGGTCCATCTATACATCAATGTTTAACATTTTCTATGGTATGTGCGGGTGGCCGTACATCACTTCGCTGTGATGAAAGCGAGTTCAATCCCCAGCCCGGTGAACGAAAACGCGTCAGCATAAAATTCATAAGAATCTGAAGATTAGACTGGAATATGCGGGCGTCTCTTCGGCCTGTGAGGGAGCAGTAGGGCAAGGGATAAGGGCTTGCGGCTCAGTGATACTCCCCCATAGATCCCTATCGGAAGGGCGTTGACGCCTAAATACCGGTGTATATGTTATAGTCAAAGCCCGAATTTCACGCACTCCTAGGTTTGACTAGGCAATCCTCAGGTCTGACTGACGGTCTTAGTCAAAGCCCGAAATAAATTACAGTTTCGGCCTTTGACTAGTCAAACCTAGGAGAGACTAAGTTGGTCAGGCAAAGGCCGAAATTTAATTTTATGAAATCGGGGTTTAACTAGTCATACCCCGAACAGCTATTAAAATATCATAATTTGTTAGATAGGGCCGGTTGTTCGAACGCTAATCAAAAGTGATCATTATCAAATATTTAATTACTGTCACAACTGTCAATGCCAACTTTGATTGGGTTGCTGAAAACATAATTATTGATTACAATTATGAAATTAGTTTATCAATTATGTTAATAATTGATATGTTAATAATTAACTAATCTCATAATTATAATCAATTATGTTTTCAGCAATCCAACCAAAGTTGACATTGACAGTTGGTGACAGTAATTATATATTTGATAGTGATCATTGTTGATTAGTGTTCGAACAACCGGCCCTTAGTTTAATAAAACGTATTTTTTTTAATTTTAATGTTTATATTTTTTGTATTGTCGTAATTAAAATACTAAAATTAGCGTTTATTATCACATGTTGAGGCATTGTGGCATTTAGAGTTGCACAATACGTTAGACCTTTTACAATTACATAAATTTGAAGAGATTTTCTTATTGCAGTAGCATTTTATAAAGCCTTGTATTCCAATTTTAGAATCTTTTGTACTAATTTCTCTTATGCTGGGGTCACAGTAACGTCTAATGCCGTTAATTAACGAATTATTTGCCATCTCTGTAATGCAAATAATGCATTAATTAACGGCATTAGACGTTACTGTGGCCCCAGTATTAGAGACCACTTAACGTCTGGAACATCTTCGAAATTAAGAAAATTGTCTTTGCATTCTTTTATTTGATTTCTTAAAAAAAGTGTGTTTAGCGCAAACAGATGGAATGGGAATGTCATTGTCAACTATGAAAGAAGATATTGCAATCGGAGAAAAACTAAGGATCACCATAATACTAACGAAGCCCCTTGACCGTTGTCACTAGGAGAGGAAGAAAATTGTCAAACAATTCAGATTACTTCTTCAGATGTGGTTTGTTGTATTTGCCAAAAAGAGAGCTCTGACGCACACACGTGCATATCAAGTGGTACACGTTGTGTGCGCTGACAGCACACTTGGTGCATACTGTGAAGGTTTTAAAAGAAAAGTTACATGCACGCGTTGTGCACAGACAGAAAAGATTAAAATAAATAAAGGAAAGGCGATTAAAGGTGTCCCCGGCTAATGTTATGAAACAATTAAGTTAAAAAAAAGTTTCCCAAAGAGCCAAAGATAAAATAATTGACAGTTTATATAGAGTTGGTTCGAAATACGGAACAATAAACACACTTTTTTCAAGAAATCAAATCAGAGAGTGCAAAGAGAATTTTCTAATTTCGAAGATGTTCCAGACGTTAAGCTGCCTCTAAGAGAAATTAGTACAAAAGATTCTAAATTTGGAGGACAAGTCTTTATAAAATGCTAATCAGTGGCGGCTGGTGCGGTAAAATGTTGGGTAGGCCAAGCCAGCAAATTACATATTATAGCTATGTGTAATCAGTGGCGGATCCAGAGGGAGGAGTCACGGGGTCATGACCCCCCCCCCAAATATTTGAAAACCCACTTATCCTATTGGTAGTAAGACTAAAAGTGACCTTGCATCAGAGAAAAGTAATCACCCTCAAGATCCATGACCCCCCAAAAAAATAGCCGCCAGTGTGTCTAATACATATTTTTTTTTGTGTGAGAGTGGGAATCTTCTAAAGACCGTACCAGATGAATCGTACCTGACGCGTGTTGGATTCAGAGTAAACGGAGTACATCCGAACGCAGTTCCCCGTGCCCCCGGATGAATCCGTGTTACAATGCCTACCAACTAAACCCACTCTCGGTTTACACGCGTGGCACGTCTTTCCAGACCGTTCTCACACGCGCACAGCCGCTCTTTTTCTGTTCTTTTCTTTTTCTCTCTGTTGCTTATATTGCTCTTGTTTACCCCTGTTGTCTCTCTCTTTCTATAATCTCTCTTTCTACAATCAGTACACAGTGATGAAAGCCAATTTTGCGTCATTGTATTTCGAAGAGACACCGAAAAGAGATGACTTTATATTCGCTGTAAAGTGGAGAAGGTTCTTTCAACTGAAGCGCTTGTTGCATGTATTGTAGCAAGTAAACAAAATAACTTATAGCTTTCAGGAAGAATTTCATTGGTTTCGTTGTCAAACATACTTTTAATTAGTTCTAACAAACTCTTATCGTGAAAATTTTCACTATGAATAGCAGAGAAAATCATTTCCAGTTCAGTTTTTAATAAGGATCTATTAAAAAGTAGTTCATATGTATCCATCAATGAGTCCAAAGCTTTTTGTGGAAATTTAGCGCCATATTCTGTGTGAATCTTTTATTATCGCCCAATTCCAGAAATAAATTCCGTCTGTTTAAAAATATGTTACAATTATAGATTATGTTACAGTTACATATTTTTTTTATCAT
Source organism: Diabrotica virgifera virgifera (assembly GCF_917563875.1). Lineage (NCBI taxonomy): Eukaryota > Metazoa > Arthropoda > Insecta > Coleoptera > Chrysomelidae > Diabrotica > Diabrotica virgifera. The sequence continues at coordinate 122,975,440 of NC_065450.1, forward strand.
AATCTAAAAGAAAATTTATATTACAATTCGATAATTACGTTACAAGTGGCAACGATGGTCGGCGAAGGCCCTATTGTCTGGTGCCTAAACAGCAAGCATAACACGACAATATAAATCGTTGTCCGGCAAGCGACTTAACTTCAAACGCTTTTTGTACGGAGATCTTATGTGAGCGGGGTCGGCCGGCTCCGAACGGGCCTATTAATGAGTACAATATTTAAAATGCCTGGATACGATTCAATGCTTTCTGTGATAAGTGATAATATATAACATAGTTGTTTTAACGGAAGCTAATGTATTGAGTGATTTAGTACATTTAACAGTTATTTACATGCATTAACATAATTTTTAAATATATGTTTTTCAATTTTAAAGCTGTTAAAATTATTGGGTAGGCCCGGCCTATCCTGCCTACCCCCAAAAGCCGCCACTGATGCTAATGCAATAAGATATTCTCTTCAAAATTATGTAAGTGTAAAAGGTCTAACGCATTGTGCAACTCTAAATGCCATAATGCCTCAACATGTGAGAATAAACTCTAATTTTAGTATTTTAATACGACGATACAAAAATAATGAACATTAGAATCAAAAAAGCACGTTTTATTAGACATAGGGCCGGTTGTTCGAACGCTAATCAACAATGATCATTATCAAATAATTAATTACTGTCAATGTCAACTTTGTTTGGGTTGTTAAAAAGTCTGTGGAGTCTATAATCAATTAATATAACAATAATTATTAACATAATTAATAATAAATCTCATAATTGTAATTAATTATGTTTTCAGCAACCCAAACAAAGTTGACATTGACAGTTTTGGTGACAGTAATTAAATATTTGATAATGATCATTGTTGATTAGCGTTCGAACAACCGGCCCCTAATCTAACAAATTACGACATTTTAATAGCTGATCGGGGTTTGACTAATCAAACCCCGATTTCATAAAATTAAATTTCGGCCTTTGCCTGACCAACTTAGTCTCTCCTAGGTTTGACTAGTCAAAGGCCGAAACTGTAATTTATGTTCATATATAACATATATATGTTATAGTCAAAGCCCGAATTTCAGGCACTCCTAGGTTTGACTAGGCAATCCTCAGGTCTGACTGACGGTCTTAGTCAAAGCCCAAAATAAATTACAGTTTCGGTCGTTGACTAGTCAAACCTAGGAGTGACTAAGTTGGTCAGGCAAAGGTCGAAATTTAATTTTATGAAATCGGGGTTTGACTAGTTAAACCCCGATCAGCTATTTTATAATGTTGTAATTTGTTAGATTAGGTTTAATAAAACGTCATTTTTTAATTTTAATGTTAATTATTTTTATACTGTCGTAATTAAAATAAAAAAAATTGTGTTTATTCTCACATGTTGAGGCATTATGGCATTTAGAGAGTTGCACAATACGTTAGACCTTTTACACTTACATAATTTTGAAGAGCGTTTTTTATTGCAGTAGCATTTTATAAAGCCTTGTCCTCCTAATTTATAATCTTTCGTACCTACTAATTTCTCTTAGAGACATCTTAACGTCTGGAGCATCTTCGAAATTAAGAAAATTCTCTTTGCATTCTCTTATTTGATTTCTTGAAGTAAGTGTGTTTATTATTTCGTATTTCGTATCAACTCTATATAAACCGTCAATAATTATTTTATCTTGTATGATACCTAAAATATTTCGAGCATCTCCTTTGGCTCTATCAAAGCTGGGGAAAAATAGGTATTGTTACAGCTTTTTCGATCGAAATTGGAGGAAATTTTTTTCACTTAATTGTTTCATAGCATTAGCCTGGACATGAAGATGTTCAATCGCCTTTCCTTTATTTATTTAGGCAGAACCAAAGGAGATGCTCGAAATATTTTGGGTATTTTGGGTACAAGATAAAAAAATTGACGGTTTATTTAGAGTTGGTACGAAATACGGAACAATACTTACAACTTTTTTCAAGAAATTAAATAAGAGAATGCAAAGAGAAATTTCTTAATTTCGAAGATGTTCCAGACGTTAAGCTGTCTCTAAGAGAAATTAGTACAAAAGATCCTAAATTTCGAGGTCAAGGTGTTATAAAACGCTACTGCAATAAGAAATGCTCTTCAAAATTATGTAAGTGTAAAAGGTCTAACGTATTGAGCAACTCTAAATGCCATAATGCCTCAACATGTGAGAATAAACAATAATTTTTTAATTTTAATTACAACAATATAAAAATAATAACCACTAAAATTAAAAAATGACGTTTAATTAAACATAATCTAACAAATTACGACATTTTAATAGCTGATCGGGGTTTGACTAGTCAAACCCCGATTTCATAAAATTAAATTTCGACCTTTGCCTGACCAACTTAGTCTCTCCTAGGTTTGACTAGTCAAAGGCCGAAACTGTAATTTATTTCGGGCTTTGACTAAGACCGTCAGTCAGACCTGAGGATTGCCTAGTCAAACCTAGGAGTGCCTGAAATTCGGGCTTTGACTATGACTATAACATATATATTATTTGTCTGTTCCTGACTCATTATTTTTGTTTTACTGCAGTTTATTTTTAAGCTTACCGTTCCTGAAACTTAATTTAATTGTTGTAACATTTAGGGCCGGTTGTTCGAACGCTGATCAACAATGATCACTATCAAATATTTAATTACTGTCACCAACTGTCAATGTCAACTTTTATTGGGTTGCTGAAAACATAATTATTGATTACAATTATGAAATTAGTTAATCAATTATGTTAATAATTGTTATGTTAATTGATTAACTAATCTCATAATTATAATCAATTATGTTTTCAGCAATCCAACCAAAGTTGACATTGACTGTTGGTGACAGTAATTATATATTTGATAGTGATCATTGTTGATTAGCGTTCGAACAATCGGCCCTTAATTTAGTTCTAGGAGGATATCAATTTGAACATTTAATTAAATAATCATAGCTGATGAGTAAACTATTTTGAATTATGAATTTAATTTAAAACGTAGTTCATTTTTTTTATGTTACATTTAACAAAAGTTTCGTATTAATGTTGCAAACTTCGTTTTAATGTACTTGTATGCCGTTTTAATGTAATTTTTAATGGAAAGCACACCCATTGGTGTTTTAGGTTAACAATAACCAAGTTCCCTACTGATCCCAACAAAATTCTAGACCTAATTGATTTCTTAACACGTTTAGTGCTACTCTTATATTAGTAACATTGCTGTCGGCCTGATACATATTTATGAAATTTTTGGCTCCCCATTATTGTTAATATGTGTGTTATTATAGGAGTTAAAAACAAGACAAAATAAGTACACACATTACCACAAGTGCTATCACTATTACGATACACACTACAAGTGCTATGCATTAACTAAACATTATATTCGATATGGTATATGACGCACCGGTGCGTCATCCGTCCCTCTACAAGAATTAGTTTGACGCACCGGTGCGTCATCAGAACTGAAGGTGTTAATACATAACTTGAAATATTTCTGTTAATTATTTACATATTGAGGAAACATATGTTATGAACTCCGACCATTCTTCTATACTTCTTAAAGTGAGTGATACTATTATTCAAAGTCAGTCACCTCCTAAACTAACCAGTAGACATAGACTAACAAATTGGATGTTGGGAAACGCTGTGCTAGAATATTCCACAAGGTGTTACGAACTTTAAGGAAAAAAACACAGTATGGTTGTTATATCCGGTATAAAATGATATTTACCTGTCTAGCAACAATATTATTACATGTATTTTATTAAATGATCGAAAATCGAATTTTCTTTAATTTTCTTGTAGGTTTCGTACAGTAAAGACTAAAAAAAAATTTAGGTGGCATAAAGGAAAAAATAACGGACACTGGCCTATTATCATTACACGTTTAGGTCATATTAATTATTAATACCCTTAGTGTACTATAGTCCGTTTTTAAACCAGGAGGAGTAATCAAAATTTACCGCGCCGTAATGCTTGTTTGTAGAGATGCATCAAGTCAAACTAGTTTGACTTTACTCAACAAACTTGACTTGAAAATCAAACTTTTTGTATAAAAAAAGTTTGACTTGACTTGATTTCGATATCGTTAGGTTTGACTTGAATTCAAACATCTTCAAACAGTTTGAAAAGTTTGAATATTACGCAACGTGTTTATTTTCAATTTTAAATGAGACCGCCTACGCCTTTAATTGTTCACTGGCGAATCAACGGGGGGTGGGGGGAGGCCAAAATATTAAGTTTGAGCCCGTGATACAAATACTAAACTGTACTTTGATTACTTTATTACGAAATATCTAATACAGAGATGAGAAGAGAGCTGGCTTCCATTTTCTGGTTACCTGTAATAGCAGTCTGATTTTGGCATGGGAGTTTAATGAAAGGGTAACAAATCAATTGGATGTTCTGACCGACAAAATACATGGGACGTTTTCGTATTCTGACGTTCCACATTTTTAAACTGTTCCACAATTAAAACTTCACCTGTTCCAGTGTTCCCGTACATCAAAGTTTGTCCGATTAGACACCGTTAAGCTATTAACAAATTTTCAGCTTGCTATTAATCAACTTTTTTGGTACGCGGGATCCAGGTCTAATAACCCTATGGTTAGTTTTGAATTTTAAAGAAATACCAACGAATATACAGCAAATCTTTTGTATTGTGGTACATATTTTCAAGTGATCTAGCAGCTTGGTACCACATGTTTTTTCGAACTGGCCCTATAAATGCCTTTTTAATAAAAGAAAATCATAAAAATTCCAAATCATTTTATTTTGAGCTGTCCATTGAAAAACCAAATAGTCTTAATTTATTGTAACCCTTAAGGGCATAGGCGTAACATGTCCCTTATCAAAATATTCAATGTGTTTTAAATGTATAAATTTTTTTCAAATCCTGAGAAAACTAATAAGAATTTAAAAAAAATTTTAAACGCAGCATGAAAGATTACACTATTTCTGAGGGACGAACAACCCTGAAAACTTCTATAATGTTTATTTTAATAAGTTACAGGGGTGAACATAAAAAGGAAAATTTAGTGTTGTTATTAATTGCAAATATTTCATTCAAAACAAACTTTTTATTTATTCTAAGAGACTTTCGGCCCTCGGTAATAATGCAATCTTTCATTCTGCGTTTAAATTTTTCAAAAATACTTATTAGTTTTCTCAGGATTCGAAAAAAAAAATAAATATCTACATTTAAAAGTTTTAAATTAAAACACATTGAAAATTTTGACTTGTATATGGCACTCATTGTATTATTAATTTTCTTATCTTAATTGGCAACTAACATGTCTATCTCGAAAAAAAAGTATATCTACTAAATAAATTATTTTTCAAACTCTTTCAAACTAGTTTGACAAACAGTTTGAATTTTCAAACCTGTACGATTGATCAGTTTGACTTGACTTGAATTATTTGTCAGAAGGATTGATTTGAGTTTGACTTGAAATTAAGTCAAACTCAAGTCAAGTTCAAACATTCAAGTCAAACTTGTGCAACTCTACTTGTTTGTAAGTGGTCCAACCTTACTCTGGGCTAATTAGCAAAATACAAGGAAAAGTTATTTACCAGCAATTTTATTGCTGGAATTGAATCTTATGATTCTATATATTAATAATATATGTATGCAAAGTCCGCAGACAGTGTGCTACTTTTTTTTATAAACAAAATGGCGCACGAAAATCGTGTTTTTTTCAATTTTTGCTCTATACCTCCAAAGATTTTAACTTTACATCAAAAACAGCCAAATAAAAATTCACCGTAATTAAAAATTAAATTCTGCATAAAGACGTGTTTTCCCGATTTACTTCGACGAAGATTTTCCCCGGAAAATGCAGGGTTTTCCAACAAAATCTTTAATTTTCAACTAAAATTTTAGATAAGTAATTGGTTCTCAATAATTAAATAACTTGGTATTATAAAAGCTCTTTTCATACAGATTATAATTTCAGAAGTCGATCGAAATTGAATGAGCAGTTTAGCAACAATTTAATTGTTAATTAAAAATTTATGGTCGCTATAATAACCACAATAATTATGATACATAAGAATAACTATGATTTTTGTATAAAAAGAAACTGTACCTATCTAATGGACAACCCTATCAATTGGACAACCCTGAAGAGGACGAAATCCTAAACGGGGACACTCAATGTTAGCATTTCTACAAAGCACACAAAATCTTTACACGCAAATCTATACATTGATGATCTAATGGACTTTACAGAATTGAAATTGGACTATTTAAGCGGCCTTAGGAATATTTTAAAATTATAAACAATTTTTTGGCTTATAAACAAATAGAATATCTCGGGAAATACTTACTTAAGCCGTCCTCTTGTACCTTACGGTGTCGAGGTGATATTAAATATCTCGGGAAATATTAAATTAAATTAAATCATGAAAAAGGCATTGGAAAAAAACGGCAGGACGCTTCTTTTAAAAGAAAAAAAGTTTAATTGTGGTGAGTGGTTCTTGAGATACAACCGGTCAAAGTTGACCGGCATTTACGGCAAAGATATAAACAATACGATCATAATTTTCGAAAAATCGCCTTTTTATTTTTATCCTCTTTCTTCACACCAATTTTCGTATCTTTAAAATAATCATAACGTACATTATTATAATAAAAACTATCGATATTACGAGTAAAAATTGCCAAAAATAGCAAAATTCCAATCAAAAATCAGGTTAGAGAAAATGTAATCTCAAAGTTCAAAATCGGTATACGTTAAAAAAATGCATTTTCTTGGCTTCCCATGGAGCAATTTTTTTCATTCTTTTTTGTTCCCAAGTAACTCGAGTAGAGCCATCTATCTAACTCATTACTAAATGTCAAACTTGCTTTTGTTTTGTTATAATAGATTAATTTATTTTAAAGAAGAAAAAACTACATATTTTTTCCAGTTGTAGACTTTTTTTAGATGAACTTACTACACGTGTACCTTTTAACGTTGAAAAGACAAATATTCTCATTTGAAAGCAGTATAATTATTTAAACAATCTTTATTTAAACAAATTAAAAATTTTGTTATAATTAAAAAATTAATTTATTATAACAGAACAAAAGCAAATTTGACATTTAATAATGCGTTAGTTAGATGGCTCTACTCGAGTTACTTGGGAACAAAAAAATAATGAAGAAAATTGCTCCATGAGAAACAGAAAAAATGCATTTTTTTTAACGTATACCGATTTTGAACTTTGAGATTACATTTTCTCCAACCTAATGTCGATAGTTTTTATTATAATAATATATGTTATGATTATTTTAATGATATGAAAATTGGTGTGAAGAAAGAGGATAAAAATAAAAAGGTGATGGTTCGAAACTTATGATCGTATTGTTTATAGCTTTGCCGTAAATGCTGGTCAACTTTGACCGGTTGTATCTCAGGAAGCACTCATCACAATTAAAAGTTTTTTCTTTTGAAACAAGCGTCCTGCGGCTTTTTTTCTAACACCGTTTTCAGGATTTAATTTAATTTAATATTTCCCGAGATATTATATTTGTTTATATAATACGCCAAAAAATTGTTTATAATTTTAAAATATTCCTGAGGCCGCTTAAATAGTCCAATTTCAATTCTGTAAAGTACATTAGATAGGTGCAGTGTCTTTTTATACAAAAATCATAGTTATTCTTATGTATCATAATTATTGTGGTTATTATAGCGACCGTAAATTTTTAATTAACGATTCAATTGTTGCTAAACTGTTCATTGAATTTTCATCGGCTTCTGGAACTATAATCTATGCAAAAAGAGCTTTTATGCTACCAGTTATTTAATTATTGATAAACAATTACTTATCTAAAATTTTAGTTGAAAATTAAAGATTTTGTTGGAAAAACCGGCATTTTCCGGGGAAAATGTTCGTCGAAGTAAATCTGGAAAACACGTCTCTATGCAGAATTTAATTACGGTTAATTTTTATTAGGGTGTTTTGGGTGTAAAGTTAAAATCTTTGAAGTTATAGAGCAAAAATTGAAAAACACGATTTTCGGGCCCCATTTTGTTTATAAAAAAAGTAGCACACTATCTGCAGACTTTGCATACCTATATTATTAATATATACAATCATAAGAATCGATTCCAGCAATAAAATTGCTGGTAAATAACTTTTCCCAAATATGGCCTATTCTCCGATAATCTGCCCAGGCTACCTCTGGCAACTTTACTCCACTGTTATAAAATTTTGACACTAATGACATTTATGAAATTTTGATACTGTTGGCATTTCATAGGTTAATTAAGTTATATCAGCGTTTCTTGAATTTTCTGCATTATTCCTTAAATTTTTAGATTTTTAATCTGCATTTATATAAAAAAAAAACAGTTGTTTTTAGAACACTTTAGCGACATATCAGTATAATATAATATTTATGGATTACCATCGAAGGCTAATATTTATGATCAACCAAAAAAGAAAATGTATTTGGTGATTTTTCTAGTGACTTTCTTAGGTGTAAATCTGTCTTTTTAGTTTACTCCTCTTGCTTTAAAAACAAACCATAATAACCCTTAAGCGAAAATAATATAAAATAGAATCAATACCTTTCTATCGATTCGTAAAAAAGGCATAAGGTAGAAAATCGTTACAGTATATGCAGTGATCTTTACAAAAGAAAATTCAATTTTCCTAGGAAATTTCTTTAGAAAGCACGACAGTTTTCATAAATTTTTCTTTCCTTGATTTCAGCCTTCAGTACTCTCAAAACGGCATAAGGGAGAAAATCGTGGTTGGATTTGTATTGAAATCAGACGGTCCTATGATCGTATAATTATCATAAATTTTTAGTTTATTGTCTAATAAAGCTAACATTATTTTATTTGAATAATTATTATGAATTAGTTTAATCATAAACAATACCGCACAGATAAATAAATTCCCTAATGATCTTTTAATTGCTATTATTTTTAATAATTAATAAGGAATGAAGGAAAACATTTAAATATAAGTTTTATTGTGAAGTTGGAAAGAAATTATGTACCTATTATTAATCATTATAATAATACATTATTATATTACATTAGTATTAAGGGGATAGGCGCAAAATCTCGGCCCAATGCATTTTAAATATATTTATTTTTTTCGAATCCTGTGGAAACTAATGAGTATTTTTTTTTAAATTTAAACGCAGAATGAATGGACCAAGAGCTAGTAGAAACGTCGGAAAAAAAGTATTTTAAGACAACTGGTTCTTTAATATATTATTCCCTGTGCTTCCTCGAACACCGTACCGGCCATCTGGCTACTGATACATGTTGCGTTTATTACTGCGCAGCACACCTGTATAGGTAAATATATCGAATTTAAAATCATTTTAAGACGAAAACTCTTTTTGGCATTACTTTTTAAACATTATTAGAAATATGAATTATAATTGCCAGATATTTCTGTGGTTTAAAAAGTAAGGACAAAAAAATTTTTCGTCTTAAAATAATTTTAAATTTAATATACAGGGTGATTGATTAGTGTGATAAAGCTCAGTAGATCTGCTATAGTAATAAGATAGCAATAAAAGTTAATAACAAAAATTGTACCCAACTTTGAGCTTCACATTACAAAATTAGTTACAATGTTACAGGGTGTTCGATAACACAGTGGCAGACCTAACTTATGTTTTTTTAAAAGGAACACCCTATATTTTATTTTATATTTCGAAATCTTCTTAACTTCCCCATCACGAAAATATAAAGGTTTATTATTTTATATAGAGGTTTTACAAAGTTATAACCAATTTTTATGAAAATCGTAACAAGTTCAGCTCCCTGATAAGCACAACAGCAATGGTTTATTGGTGCCATATTTTTTTGTTGATTGTGAATTAAAAATTGTTGATATTGCTACTTTTCTTTATATCGAATACAGGGTGAGTCAAAACGCAAGTACATTCTTTTCTTAGAAATTTTAAATGGAATACCCTGTATCTTATATCACTATCGAAAAATACCATTCTTCTTCTTCAAGTGCCGTCTCCTAATCGGAGGTTGGATATCATCATCACTATCTTTACTCTATCCACCGCTGCTCTAAAGAGTTCTATAGAACTGCATCTAAACCAGTCCCTTAAATTCTTTAACCATGACACTCTCCTTCTTCCTATACTCCTTCCGCCTCTTATCTTTCCCTGTATTATCAGTCTTAGCATTTCATATCGCGGTCCCCTCATTACGTGTCCCAGATATTGTAACTTTCTTATTTTTATTGTGTTTATTATTTCGCATTCTTTACCCATTTCTCGCAGTACTTCCGTGTTCGTTTTCCTCTGTGTCCATGCCAAATACCATTACCGTACCTAAATTTTTGTATAATATTCCCTATGTCTAAATTTGTCAGTTTTCGAGATATTTTCATTTCTCAGAGCAAGTTATTAATTAGGTGTCCATCCTAATAATAAAGTTATACCTATTAACTGAACCGTTTTTATGAAACGTAGCTTCATCTCCAAATAGTACATTACCGAAGAACTCTCTCTCAATTGATTTTATCTAAGGCCCATTCACAAAATAATAGTCTGTTTTCAGAATATTCCTGAATTAATTCTGTGTACAATTAAATGCGGTAAAAGGGTGCATTCTGTTTTTTGCAAGAATTCTTTGCACAAAGTAGCAAGTTAGTTCGTTTGCTTTAGAAATATTTCGTATACTTATATGTTGATTTTCAGTAACTGCCAGCAACACAGTTATTTTATTTTCCTCTGTTACAGTACTTTTTGTTCGCCCGTGTTTTTTATGCATAACTGAACCAGTGCGGTTAAAAACCAATCCTTAAGTTTTCAAAGCTGGCTGTTGTATGTTGTCGTCTTTCAGGGAACCGTTCATGATAAATTCTTACTGATAATAACGCATTTTTATTGCACTCCCCCAATTCCAGATCATATCTACCATTTCATCAACAGTAAAATTCACCTTGACTATTTAATAACACAATAGGGCTTTTCATTTACAGTCATTTGTTTCGAGCTTCTGTCATGTGTCACATAATATTAATATATCTACGTCATACGTTATTGGTATATACCAATGATACAAACTAAAGACGTATGACGTAGATATAGTAATATTATGTGACACATGACAGAAGCTCGAAACAAATGACAATCGATGAAAAGCCCTATACACAAACGATTATGGGGAGCCATCAGTTTTCGACAATTCAGTCATGGCTTACTTACAATTTGGAAAAATTTAGACACCTTATTAATATTTAGACACCTTATTAATAGTTAGCTCTGAAAAATGAAAATATCTCGAAAACTAATAAATTTTGACATAGGGAATATTATACAAAAATTAAAGTAGGTACCTAATGGTACTTTTCGACAGTGACATAAAATACAGGGATATTTAAAATTACTGAGAAAATACTGTAGGTACTTGCGATTTGACTCACCTGTATTCGATGTAAAGAAAATTAGCAATATCAACCATTTTTATAAATTTTGACCATCAACAAAAAAATATGGCACCTATAAACTATTGCTGTTGTGCTTATTTTTATTTATACAGGGAGCTGAACTTATTACGATTTTCATAGAACATTGGTTATAACTTTGTAAATACGCTATATAACATAACAAACCTTTATATTTGTGTGATGGGGAAGTTAAGAAGATTTCGAATATAACATTTAAAAAAAACAAAAGTTTGGTCTGCCACTATGTTATCGAACACCCTGTAACATTCTAACTAATTTTGTAATGGGAAGCTCAAAGTTGGCTACAATTTTTGTTATTAACTTTGTTATAGCGGATCTACTAAGCTTTATCACACTAATCAATCACCCTGATTTTATATTTACCTGTACAGGTGTGCTGCGCAGTAATGAGCGCAATGTATCAGCAGCCAGATGGCCGGTACGGTCTTCGAGGAAGCATAGGGAACAATATATTAAAGAATCAGCTGTCTTAAAATACTTTCTCGAAAACCACAGCACACACGTTGCTAGCTCTTAGACTAGAAAGACTGCATTATTACCGAGGGCCGAAAGTCCCTGAAAATTTCTATAATGTTTATTTTAATAGGTTACAGGGTTGAAAAAAAAAAGAGAAAATTTAGCGTGACTTTTAATTTCAAATATATCATTCAAAAGAAACTTTTTGTATATTCTAAGGGACTTTCGGCCCACGGTAATAATGTAATCTTTCGTTCTGCGTTTAAATTTTTCAAAAATATTTAGTTTTTCCAGGATTTGAAAAAAATTAATACATTAAAATTCATTGCTCCGAGATTTTGCGTCTACGCTCTTAAGTTGTTGATAAAAGAAATAGCTTACGAATTGTCATATGAATAATGTATGTATGTATAATATTAAATAAGTATGTATGAATATTCTATCAACGCAACGTATGCGTTTAGCTACCTCTAATGAGAAAAGATGAAGTGACTAATTTTTAATAGTTAAATAAATTTTAATTCAGAAAAATAAAACTATGTTCCATATTGATTTTGGCCCAATTCATATGCCTCTGGGCTCTTATTTATGTATTACAACTTTACTTAAATTCTTTCAGTCATGTTGTACAATTGTACCCATTAATTTGAATGCATATATAATTCTACAGGAATCTGTAACTTAAACCAATTTAAAGAAATTGAAATTCTATAAGTACTATACTTCTGCGTTTTGTACTCAGCGCATTGGTCGTTTTATTCTTAAAGAAAATTAATGTCAAAAGCATTATGGAGGCAATTCCATTGATGGTAAGAGGTAATTGTACTTGTTTCTTCAAATATCAGTTTGAATTAAACTTAATCGGGGTTTATACTTCAGTGCAATGTTGAGTACCTATTGTTACTTCTTACAAATTGTGAATATATTTTATCGAAATTTTACTTTTTCAAATAGAGAGAAGTGTAGCTCAAATTCGATGGGCACAATTGTACCCAAAGTTGTTACTAAGTGTTACTTTTATTTTAAGAGTAAAATGCCTCCAAAAAATATTTAACGGAGAAGCAAATGCTAGAAGATCTAGAAAAACTGTTCGACATACAAAGGATGTGTTAGTGATGATAGTGACTGCTAAGAAGAAATACCAGCAAGACAGAGAAGTAGGAATTCCACAAAAAGATATGGACCTTCTACACTTCAGGATGAAAGTTGGTGAAGCCCTCGTGAAAGTCAACTCTTTCAATAACCGAAAACGGGGAGGACCTTCAAGCGATACATCTAATCCAGTATAGTAGCTGCAAAACGCTAAAACATTGAAATTACTCTTACTGAGGTGCAATTTGATAATATTGAACATTTTCCAGAGCACCCACATCTACCTTTACCTTTAAGCTGCAAAAACCCTGGTTGTATAGGAAAATCAAGATGGAAATGCCAGAAGTGCAATGTCCATCTGTGCCTTCAAAGGGAAAGAAATTGCATTCTTATGTTTCATATGCGCTAGTTTTTTAGATTTGTTAAGTACTTTTGGGTACAAATGAACCCATAATAATTTTTTTTATATATGTATACATGCTATATTTTTATTAATGGTAAAAAAGTGTTATATATGAACTGTCTTAAGTACATTTTAGACCAAAATTATTTTTTCGTTTGCTGAAAAAAAAAATGGTACTGAAAGGGTTAAATTATGAACCCATGACTGTGTATTAATATGCCAATCCTGTGCCAATAAATGGGTAAAATAGCAACTTCCTTTTTTTCATCTCCAACTTTAGTTTGCCGATTATCCACTCACAAGTACTTCTCGATTTATTTTTGATATTTTTTAAAAAGCATATTCCAAAAATAATTGGAAAAATAGCATGAATTTTGTAAAATTGCATTAAGACCATCTAGTATCTATTATCGGTATCTATTATCTATAGCCGGTAAATGTGTATTCACAAAAAATTGTTTACTCACATTAGGTAAAAAACCTGCTACATAATAACTAACGTTAACTAATTGCTGACGTAGATTGTTCAAGGTACTCAATATTTCTCAAAATAGCGATGGTAGCAGAGTACATATTCTTAAAACTGCATATCCAATTAATTATTCGGCGAATTCATCAACTCTTACTAACAATAACAATATGTTGAATAATAAAAGCCAGAAAAACATGGTACAATACAAAAGATTCCAATTATATAATTACAGGTGCGGTATTAGTATGAATGTAAAGTCCCATCATTAGACAAACATTGTTAAAAACCAATACAGTGTAAAACAGCCAAATGGAATAAATTAGTTATTTCAATAATAGTGCATAATTCTACCGTTTTTAAAATCCAAAAAGCCTCGACTTGACCCAGAATCATACAAGCTCATCTCTCTAACATGTGCCATGGCTAAATTAGTGGAAAAAATAGTCAATGCCCGGCTTATATGGGCACTGGAAAACTCTCATTTTTTTCTTACCAGAGCAAAACGGCGTCAGACGTAACCTGTCAGCAATCGACAATATTGTAGACTTACAAAGTGATTTCCACGAAGCATTTAGCAATTAATCAAATGTGCATAGATATTTTATATTTTCTTCGATCTAAAAGAGCCTTCAATACGTGTTGGAGACAAAACATCATTGAAAAACTGCGCGCATCCAATATTCGAGGACACTACTTAGCGTATATCGAAAATTTCTTAAAAGACTTTTCCGTCTAAGTAAGAGTCAACAACGTTTATTCAGATTTTCGTACTGCAGAAAACGGTACTCCACAAGGCTCAGTACTCAGTACTCAGTCCTACCCTATTCCTAGTTGCCATAAATAACATATTAAATAAATTACCTAAACCTCTCAAAGTGCGCCTCTATGCAGACGATTTAGTGGTGTACATTAAAGGAGCCTAAAAAGACTCTATATGCAGAATAGTACAGTCATTTTTAACACAGGTAGAAGAATGGACAGCTAGTACAGGAATCGAATTCTCCGTTAGAAAGACAACTGGCATGCTTTTTTCGAAAAAATCACCTGTTGCACCAGTTTTTTTATCTTCACAACAGCGTCATTCCCTTCGAAAACTCGTGAAATTCCTCGGCATGTGGTTGGATCAAAAGCTTTACTGGAAAAAGCACCTACAACACTTGGCACTAACATGCAACAAAAGACTCAATTTGCTTAAAACCGTATCAAATCGTTTCTGGGGGTCCGACTTCTTTACACTGCTGCTTCTGTACAAAACACTAATTAGATCCAAAATCGATTACGGTGCAATTGTTTATGCCTCCGCAACTAAGACCACTAAAACCACTAGATTCAATCCACACTTCGGATCGTTCTTGGATCTTTTCACCCATAGAAAGCTTATATTCCTACACTGGAGAACCTTCATTGTAGTATTGTCGGACACTTCTAACACTTTCACATGCTTCTTTTGTAGCTGCCAATAAGGATCATCCACTATTTGAAAATATATTTTCCGAAAATAATCTCGACATTTTCTCTAATAGGCCTCGTACAGAAAAACCTTATTACATGCGAATAAGATCAATTTTGAATGAATTTGATGCAACAATTTCACACGTGTTTCAGTGTAACATCCAACTCCATGATTAATAGACATTCCAAATTGCAACACCTCCGTACTAGAGTTCTCCAAAAAATACACCAACTCCTTACTAATAAAAACAAACTGAACGAGATTCTTGAACGAGACTACCTAAACTGCACAAACATCTTCACCGATGCCTCTAAATCTGATGATGGCATTGGTTGTGCATTTATTACTTCAACGTCTACTTTCCAATTTAAACTACCGCCTAGTTCAAGCGTTTTCACCGCTGAACTATTTGCTCTGTATCGCGATCAAAACACGCAAACCTCTCAAATATTTCAAAACCTCTGTTTCTCACCGACTCGCTCAGCTCTCTTCTTGCAATGCAGCAACTGTATCCTAAAAATCGTTTAGAGAAACTAATAAAAACTGAACTATAAATTGCCAAAGAGGACAGAACGACTCCGAAATTTATATGGATCCCATCTCATATAGGAATTATCGGCAATGAAGAGGAAGACAGAAGTGCTCGTAATGAAGCAACAAGTTCGGAATCTGATTTAGTGCGCGAGTGTGTAAGTAAAGATCTCAAAATGTTTGACTGGTCAAAACAAAAAGTGATTGGTCAGTGGCAACGCGAATGGGTTCTGTCGCAATCCAAACTAAGATCGATAAGACCAGATACACGCTAGTGGAAAACAAGTACTAGTTCACGGTTTATTCAAATGTTCTAACGCTCCTACGTATAGGACACACCCAGCAAGATTACACACGCATATTTACTTTCGGCCAGTGAACGTCCCATGTCCCATGTGCGACCTATGTGCTACGCCTCTTACCGTCACCCATCTGTTAATTGAGTGTCCAAAATATCAAATTGAACGTCCAATAAACAATCTACCAAACACTCTACCAGCTTTATTAGGAGAAAACTGTCCAGTAAAAGAATTATTAAACTATCTAATTTCAATCAATATTTTGTACCAAATCTAAACTCATTGTTAACCTTTATTTCCTAAGTAATGCCGATAATAACCTATTGGTGGATGCGGTAACTTTTCTTTAATAAAAAAAAATAATAATAAATAATAGTCCATATTAAAAAAATTTGAAAAGTAGGTCAAAACAAGAATTTTTAAATTGCATACCCGCCTGAGGGACCGCAGACGTTCGGATACAATTAGCGTCTCTTTGTCAGACAATGAAGTCGACTTTACTAAGTAACAAGACGTTTACTCAACACACACTACACATTACGCCCTGAGTTAGTGATAGTGATAAGCTATAACCTGATTGTAACTGAGTGAACGGCGAATGTTTATGCCATTAAAAAAATTACATACCATTGCGTAAAGATTTCATTCCTAATTTTAATACTTTTACAGGGGGCTCGTAATATCAGTGCCGGCGCTAGAGTATAAGGTGCCCGCCAAAAAATAGCACAGGCGCCCCTCTCTCCACACACACACACACACACACACACACACACACACACACACACACACACACACACACACACACACACACACACACACACACATACATACACATACTCGTACAACCTCCGCCTCGGGGACAGTACAGTCGGAAAAATGAAAGAATACCCATGAACGAACATATAAAACACGCTGTATTTTCCTGTCACCATGTCACACAAAAAATTGGCCAGTGCAA
Source organism: Diabrotica virgifera virgifera (assembly GCF_917563875.1). Classification (NCBI taxonomy): domain Eukaryota; kingdom Metazoa; phylum Arthropoda; class Insecta; order Coleoptera; family Chrysomelidae; genus Diabrotica; species Diabrotica virgifera. The sequence continues at coordinate 122,992,530 of NC_065450.1, forward strand.
GTACATGTAATAATTATTGTAACATGTACTTGCACTGGAAAATTTTCTTTGTGACACGGTGACAGGAAATTACAGTGTGTTTTATATGTTCGTTCATGGGTATTCTTTAATTTTTCCGACTGTATGTGTGTTCTAATGGAACAGTGAGAGTGAAACCCACATGTCCGAAGATCAAACTGGTCACTGATCACACTGCGTAACCTGGAGTGGTAAATACCTATCCGACCCCCAAGCTATAACACCACCCCTCCCCATCGCAGCACGTAACGAATGAGGCTTTATTTGTTCTGAACGTTACCTTGGATGCCCTGGGTGTTACTATATGGTGTTAAACTACCTGATTTTAGGGGTAGCTGGAAGAGCTTGTGCCCTAAAAATGTGTGTTCCGCGCAGCGCAATCCGCAAATATCCCCGGTAAATATAGTTCGGTTACAGTTTTATTGGACCCATCATCTGACAAAACAACTTCACTTTAACTTTTTTAAGAAATTGGCTAAGAGAACTAAGATTGTTTTTTTTTGTCATTTCTTCTTTTTCGGCTTTTCTTTTTCGACTTGTGCCCCCGGCCCCAGATAATTGTTTTTTGAATCCATTTTTATTGAACTAAATAAAAATAATAACTTTAAAACCTCAAGATTATGCTTCTGGAATAATGTAAAACAGTAATTTAATAATACCTAGTACTGAGTACTTAACAAATTTAATTTTATATTAAGTGAATGCAACACTATTTAGATACTTTAATTGCAGAGTACAACTGACAAACTGTTCTGTATTATAATCACATGAAATAATACTAAACCTAAAGAACTCTAAACTAAATTTTATGTAAAATGTTTATTTTAAGTATTATGTTTTTATGGGATTAATACTTGACTTGATACCTAAATATTAATAAATTAGAAAGGCGGCAAGAAAACAGTATCACAATCTTTTTTATTTTACTAGAAATCATTCATCCTCTCCTAACTGCTGATACAAAACTAACAACTTGCAAGAAATTTAAAGAAAATAAACAAAGCATTCTCATTAAGAGCAAAGTTGTTTGGTTGAAATATGATATCTTTGGTTAATAAATTATATTACTACCGGCATTGCATATTTTTGTATATTTTACATGTGTGATATGCAAAACTAACATTATGACGAATTTAAACCACATTTAAAAAATTAATTTTTCTATTTTAGTATTTTGCATACCACCAGCAGAAAAAAGCTCATTCTGGCGCCCCCCAAACAGGGGCGCCCGCTTGCAGTGCATCCCTTGCAGCATAGGCGTAACCAGGCTAATCCTAAGGGGGGGTTACAACTACTGGAAGGTCTCCGAGGGGTATGGTGTTAAACGTATAGAGCTCAAAGTACATCCCAATGGGGGGGTTATAACCCCCAAAACCCCCTGGTTACGCCTATGCCTTGCAGGACCGTTATCGCCGGCCCTGCGTAATATCTAAATTTTAAATGGGAAACGAGAGCTTGTAACCTATCATTAAAAACGCGTTTTTGATCATGATTCAATAATGGTATTGTTTTCAAACGTAATACAGAAGTTAACAAAATAAAATCATATTATGTGTAATACAACGAAATTTGCTACAGTACAGTAGGAGCTCAAATGGATTTAGTACCGTTTAGTTCTTGGTAATAAAAATATAAATAAAAACTGTATCACTGCCATTTTTCTACAGTATCAATAAAGAGAAACAAACTTTTGTCATGGTAATGTTAGTTTCAGAAGAATATAGAAAGTGGGGACTAGAAATTAATACAGAAAAAACAAAATACCTGCCAATAGGTACCGAACTATCGAACATCACATTAGAAAATAATGAAATCATCATGCCCTGCGACCATTACACATATCTAGGAATCGTTTTTGACACAACGGGAAAAGATGATGAAGAAATAAAGAGAAGAATAACACAATCCAGAAAAACAATAGGTTGTCTAAACAGCGTACTGTGGAATCATGAAATAGGAAAAAGAAGAAAACACAATATCTACGAATCTCTTATTAAAAGCAGTCTATTGTACGGAGCAGAAACTTGGCGGATAACCGAAAACAACAGAAGAAAACTGGAGGCAGTAGAAATGGACGCTTTAAGAAGATCAGTAGGAGTGTCACGCAGAGAGAGAATACGTAATGATGAGATAAGACAGCGAATGGGGGTTGACGGCTCTCTAACAACAGACATAGAAAGAAAACAGCTGATATGGTACGGACACGTCCAGAGGATGGATAACTCAAGACTCCCTAAAATAATTATGCAATGGGTACCACCAAACCGCAGAAAGAGAGGAAGACCCAAGAAATCTTGGAGAGAGGGAGTAACGAAGGCGATGAGCGCAAGAGATCTTAGAGAGGGCCAATGGGATGATAGAGTGGCATGGAAATTAGGCATCGGACAACGTCTCAAGACGTTTTAAAACCGATTGATATATATATAATGTTAGTTTCATTTAAAAGCTACAGGCTCAGCTACATGTTTTGTCATTAAAACTGAATGATGATAGTTGCCAGTATTATTCCTTGTCATACTAACAAAGTATGAATTGGAGTCAAAGCTTATGCTTTGAATTGGATTCAAAGTGCCCAGGATAGAAGATGCAGTGGACGGAAATAGGAGAGGCCTATATCCAACAGTGGATGCAAAGGGCTGATTGATGATGATGACTAACAAGCATGGATGGTAGGGTCTGACAATATTAGAAGAAATAAACGACGAATGGAAAAGATATATACACAATCTATCCTCAAACAACATCAGAAGCATTCAAAAATATGAAAACTGGAACAGCATGCAATAACATGCACTAACACAGTGCAATTGTAAAGCTTTTAGAAGAAGAAAACTAAGACTGCCTTGTAAAACATTCAACATCTACTTTTGTAAAGCTCCCTAAATACAACAACGCTAAAAAATGTAACGAATTTAGACTGAAGTCTCATGTCCCATATGTTAGTTATTTCTGAAAATAATTCATGGCTGAATTTACAAGAAGTGTGATAAGTATAATGTATGGGCCCAGAACAATTCGGCTTCAAGAACGGTATGGGAACCCGAGAGGCCTTGTTTAGTTTAAGCAGATCATATCAGTAAATGAGGTTAATATTGGTATGATATAAACTTGGTGCAAACGAAAGGAATAAATTCATTATTCCGTGAATAGGCGATCTTGGAAATAAATCCCGAAACAGATCAATTTTTATTTTTAAATTATGATTCTTCGGCGTATATATCATACTAGTAGTAACGTCGTCCATCTGGGCGTGATGACGTAATCGATGTTTTTTAATGAGAATAGGGATCGAGAGCTAGCTCATTTGAAAGGTTATTCAATTCTCTATTCAGTAAAATAAACATTTACATCATTATTTATACAGGAGTCCAAAATTTTTTTGAATTAGATTAATTGATAAAAAAAGAATGTAATTTATTTAATTCAAAATTCACCATACTACTCACAGAAAAAAATATTGTTTTAAAAAATAAACATTGCTAATCGCTTAAATTAAATGTTCAAACTGCCAAGAGGCAGGTGGGTGGCAGTTTAAACATTTAACTTAAGCGAAAAGCGACGTTTATTTGTGAAATAAACATTTTTTATGACAGCAGTAAAATTTACTTTGAATTAAATAAATTACATACATTCTTCTTTTTGTGTCAATTAATTTAATTGAAAAAATACTTTGTATAAATGATTATGTTAATGTTAATGTTTATTGTACTGAATGGATAATTTGAATAACCTTTCAAATGAGCTAGCACACGACCTCTATTCTCTTAAAAAAATATCGATTACGTAATTATCACGCTCAGATGAATGACGTCACTATGCTTTGTTTTTACACCAGGGGGGGTAAACTAAAAGGACAGATTCACTCCCAAGCAAGTCACTAGAAAAATCACCAAGTACATCTTCTTTTTTGGTTGATCATGTCGGCATTAGAAAGTAATCCAAAAATATTATATTATACTAATAGGTCGCTAAAAAGTTCTAAAACAACTGTTTTTTAAATAAATGCAGACTAAAAATCTAAAAATTAAACGAATAACGCAGAAAACACAAAAAATCGCCGATATAACTTAATTATTTTATGAAATGTCAATAATGTCAAAATTTCATAAATGTCAATAGTGTCAAAATTTGATAACAGTGAAGTAAACTGGTTGGGTTGGACCCATTGCGGTTGGACCAATTAAAACCAGAATGGTTTAAGAACAGAGCATAGTATCTATATGCGTATGCTAAAAAATCATAATTTAAAAAGAAAATTCGGAATTTATTTCCAAAATCGCTCCTTCGCGAAAAAATGAATTTATTCCTTTCATTTTCAACATATTATATAATTTAATCTATTTACCTTACGTATTACGACAATGCCCGACGAGTAGTTTGGACTAATTCATTTTAAATGAACATGTCTTATTCTAATTTGTAATAATAGTCCCCAACATATTGTATAATTTAATCTATTTACCTTACGTATTACGACAATGCCCGACGAGTAGTTTGGACTAATTCATTTTAAATGAACATGTCTTATTCTAATTTGTAATAATAGTCCCACCCTCGTAACATTTAATAAAATAACAATAGAGTTTAACATAAACTTGGTAATTTGGAATAGCTAATTAGCATCATTTACCTTGTATTCGCAATGATGATTTTTACTAACCAAGTAGCAAAAATATCTATAAATTTATGTTAACTAGATAAATAAGTGCTTTGTTTATTAAAAGAAGCTAAGTATTTTTCTTTCCAAACAATGATTAACTTACAATTATTAAGATCTAAGATAAAGACGGAAATTAGTAGTTATTTTTTAATACACCAGCTACTACGGTATTATAGTACACTGGAATTTTCCTTGTCACAAAAGGACTATTGTGGATCGGAATAAAATCTGAAAATAATCTATCCCAGTGGTCGGCAAACTTATTAGCCAAAGAGCCAAATATGAAATTATAACAATTAAACAAAAATTGGGAACCAAATCTGTTTGTTTAGTAACTTTTATTACACTACTCATAAATAAGTAGTACACTAAATAAAACTAGTAACTAGTTTAGATCTAGATAGTGAAAAATTTCACCAGCGATATTCCAAAAATGAAATACAATTTTGTGTTACATCAAAAAGTATCCGACCGAAAATGTTTTTGACCCTAGCACTACCCATAACCGCCCAAAAAATTAAAGTGTTTTTTTCGTTTTTTGGCGATATCTTCCTTTCGAATCATCGTAGAAACGTCTATTTTCTTTCATTTTGTAGGGTTTTTATTTCCTATAACATTATATTTTTACTAAATTTTTGACGCAAAACTTAATGTTTTTGAAATTTTGATATGTAGAACCAGAAAGGGAAAGAATATCAAACGCGACATTTTTCAGCCGATCCTGAGAATCAGGAATACTATTCCAAGAGTTGAAAATGACCATGTCTTCCATCTCCAATATCACATTTTTTCTTCTCCTATATTTCCAATTCAACACAAATATGTTCTAATTTAGAGCGTGATACTTCCTTGTTTTTTAAATCCAGCAAATATATTTCAAAGCTACCAATGTTATCTTCAAAAGGAGAACGTACGATATACAGACACAGAACGCGTGGATCGTATTATTTTATAGTAACGTGATCGTTACATGACGGTTCTCGTTGTGTTGGAATAAACCTTATGTTAGTGTGACCAACTCCAATTCAGTCGAATCCGGGACAATGCTGAAAAAAATACCTAAAATCCGGGACTTTTGAATGACAATCGGGCCATTTGTTATTTTTTTAAATATAGGACTCTAATATCATCATTTTATTGGTTATTTAACATTTTTATGTTGACAATGATATTTTTGATGGGCTTAATCAAATGATACGCCCAAACACCTTCCCGAGCTGCTGTCTCTAAATCAATGCTCGATGAAGCTGTTGGCTTGAAAAATTGAGCCAATTTTTTGCTGCTGGACGTGGAGCAGATACCTCTTCGGTGTTTTTCACTTTTGATGTGACTTAGTATATCCGCTCTACCACTGTGGGCGATCGAAAATTCCGATCCACAAGTATCACACTTCATGTCACTGTTAGAGTTATTTTGCTTTTTCAAAAATAGAAATTCTTTTTCCAATATTTTATTGAAAGTTCAATATCGTTTTCTGTTTTTACTTTCTTGGGTTGGTTCCATATTCATATTAACAATAATAATATATTGGAATGAAAAAGTCAGGTCAAAAACAATAATTCCGAGATGGTCACTAATCGATTTTCGGATTCAAACTGATTACTGTACTGACAATAAAATAAATGTTTAGATAAAAAATCATATTGCAACGCAGCAGATTTGAATTTTCACAGCATGCAACGGTTTGGAAATTAATCATATTTCGCGAACGAACTCAAGAGGTTTATCTACTTAAAGTGGTTGACAAAACCGAAAAAAAAAGATGCATCAGCAATCATTACATTACATCGTTCGATGCGGCATGCGTGCCTAGGCATGATTCATTGTGACATTAATTATTAATGTTTTTGAATGGTCTTTTCGGTCTTTTGAAGACGATAATTAAAACACACAAATAAAAAAAAATCCACAGTTTTCGTTTTCTTTCATAGAACTATTAAAATTTATACCACGATCAAAATTTTTTTTTGCGTCTCAACAATTTAATTTTATGTAAATTCTTAAAATAAAAACGAAAATATAGATTTTTACCAAAAAGTTGAAAATTCGGATGGCCCGGAAGCCTTGTCCGGGACGCCGGGACACAACTTCGTAATTCGGGCCATGTCCCGGATTTTTCGGGCTAGTTTTTATTGAAAATTTTCCACGGCAACCATTTATTTATAACACTTTTTAAACAAATTATAAAAAAATGCTATTTTCGCTTCGAATTTTCTTGTGATTTTTTCGTAAAATGCTTGATTTAATAGAAGCCAATTTTAGAGTTTTTTGAGGCTATTTTTCAATAGGTTGGATATTCAACTTAACAAAAAAACATATGAGATGAAAGCAGAAGTCAAATAGTTTCAAAACATGCAACCCATACAAAATTGGTATACCGTTGCGTTTCGAGATATATAGCCCTGATGAACGTCTGATCTTAACGTTCCAAACACATTGTGTATTTCTTACCCACAAGCTGAATCTTCTTTTAATCGAAAGAATATGATGCGACAATGTTACAGTAAAAAGTGAACCCAAAATTTACAAATGGAATCTGTTGATTACAAACAAAAAAAAATTAAACAAAGTAAGTTATCAATCGAAGTAGCACAGAAAACGACAATAAATATCGTTCCCATAGCACCAGATTGACAACAGGTGGAATACTTTCTTTGGTTACAACCTCCCGAGATTTTCAAAATTTATAAATCAAACAGGATGTCGAGGAAATTAAGATGAGAGAATTTTAAATAATTCACAACTCACCTGCTCAGCGTGGTAAGTTCCAACAAGAAAGATTCCTTTTTTTCTTTTGCATCAAATTTCTTTGCAACACGAAAATGCAGCAGCTGCATAATACTCTGGTTAAATCTGAGAGTGCAGGAAGAGTCTATACCGGTTTCGGAGGTCTTTTCCCCTCATCAGTAGTCCCATATCCTCTTCTCTCCGACTCATCAACGTAGTGGATGGGCCTAGGAAAGGCCCAAAGTATGCTACGTGGATGAGTCGGAGAGAAGAGGATATGGGACTACTGATGAGGGGAACAGACCTCCGAAACCGGTATAGACTCTTTCTGCACTCTCAGATTTAACCAGAGTATTATGCAGCTGCTGCATTTTCGTGTTGCAAAGAAATTGAAAATATTTATACATTTTTAATTCACTCTTTAATTCACTTAATTTACTCTTTTGTAGGAGTATTAAGGAATATTTCTTGTTGGAACTTACCACGCTGGGCAGACCAGTTGTGAATTATTTAAAATTCTCTCATCCTAATTTCCTCGGCATCCTGTTTGATTTATAAATTTTGAAAATCTCAGGAGGTGTAACCAAAGAAAGTATTCCACCTGTTGTCAATCTGGTGGTATGGGAACGATATTTATTGTCGTTTTCTGTGCTACTTCGATTGATAACTTACTTTGTTTTTCGGTAGATGGCTCTAGTTCATCCGTGACATTTCTTTCTTTGCAATTCGGAAAGGCCCAAAAGTATGATACGTGGATGAGTCGGAGAGAAGAGGATATGGGACTACTGATGAGGGGGAAAAGACCTCCGAAACCGGTATAGACTCTTCCTGCACTCTCCGATTAAACCAGAGTATTATGGAGCTGCGGCATTTTCGTGTTGCAAAGAAATTTAAAATGTTTATACATTAAAAAAAAATTATTTATTGACAAATTGTTATAAATAAGCAGATTCTCGTGCTAAACTTTGGGGCAACTTTTTACTGCATGTTGTAGCATCATATTCTTTCGATTAAAACAATATTCAGCTTGTGGAAAAGAACTAATCAATGTGTTTCGAATGTTACAGTTTAGTATGGGAGGAAAGTATGCAAAATTTGCAGTTACTCGAGCATTGTGGGGACCTATTGGGTTGTGAAGAGTAGGTCCCAAAACCAAAACCAAAAAAAGTTAAGTTCAGTTTTGTATAAACTGGAGGACTTTCCATTTTTTAATTTAATTTTACATTTCCAATAATGGTTTTTTCCAATTATGGCGCCATCTATCCATAATTCGAAAAAATGTTTGGAATAAAAGTTGCTTATTTTTAAGTAAAGAATCCAAATCTGCAATAAAAATTGGGGGCTCCTATTTAAAATTTTAAAGTAACCCCCACCCCACCTCCATGGGGATCGTCTTTGGTATCATTCGATAGTTTTTTCCAAAATATTGAATACGTATATTTTGAAGTTTCTCGATCTGATGTTCATCTCGCGAAATATCGCGGGGTTCGTATTTAAAATTTTAAATTAAGATACCAAACACGACCCTCACCCCTGTCCGTGGAGGGTCGTGTTTGGTATCATTCGATAGATTTTTGAAAAATATTGAACACATATTTTTTATTTTTTTTTGATCTGACGTTCATTTCGCGAAATATTAAATGTATTATATTTGTATTAAATGTATTATATTTTTTGTAAAACTTTGTGACTCGCCCCTTTCCTTAAGCCCCGCTCAAATCGTCAGATTTTTGAAATATACACTCTTTTGCATGTACTTAACTTACCTTATCTTAATCTGACGATTTCGAATTTTTATAAGGATAGATTTTTTTTCGAATCCCCCTTGACAAACTCCTCTGTTTTAAGAGCAAATATATGGTAGAGGTACATTTACAGGGTACAAGGTTTCTCCCCATGTGACAATCTGACTCGCTCGAGTAACTGCAAGAATCGCCGCTTGGGCTCCCCTACCATATTGAAAAATGACCTCACCTAAGAGAGAAACGCAGAAATTGGATTTTTTCGGCATTTGTAATTGTTTATTAACGTTTTAATTCTCCTTGCGGACAGCAGAGAAATTTTAAAGTTATGGTGGTGGTAGCACCTCGGTGCGCCGAGCAAAAAGCGAATAGGCGAGTTGTGTAGTGGCTACTCCTACCACCATAACTCTAGCCTCTTCTAGTTGACCGTTTCAATTTTTCACAGTGCGTTTGAATTGAGCCTTTCTTTATACACTGTGTTCCAACCAAAATTTGACCCCCCCAGAAACTTAGAAACCAAGAGTTTCTTCAAAATTCAAAAAAACACGTCAGTTTATACTGGTAGGGGGAAGAATTTTCATGCAAAATTCATGCCCTCAAATGTAACCCCCTACTGCCCCGCATCAACCACGTTTTTTTTAATAACAAATGTGGTCGAGTGGCACACCATTTAAAAGGTAATTACCAGAAAACGGCAGTTCTCGCCAGTGGCGCACACCTACACCCCTACACGCGACACTATATATACACGAAATTTTCGATTTTCTAAATCTGACTGAATTGAAAATTGGGCCAACTCCAATCTTAAAGTTCAGGAAAAAACTCACCCATTCATATGTCAACCATCCATTTTGGTCCAAGGCTGTGGATTTTACGGCCCTTCCTATTTAGGGTCTGTTTTCCGTTTTCGTCCCCAAAACTCCCAAAAACTTCAAAAATTTAACTCCGACCTTTGCGGCTTCTAATAGAAGCGATCATTACCTTTCCAACGCATGTCTAATTTTGAAAATCGGTTATACCGTTCAAAAGTTACCGAGCTCAGAAATATGAGTCATTTTTTTATTTAAAAAAGGGGAAATGTTTGTGGGTATTATGTATGTACATTGGCCAGAGAAAGTATGTACATGTAATAATTATTGTTACATGTACTTGCACTGGACAATTTTCTTTGCGACACGGTGACAGGAAAATACAGCGTGTTTTATATGTTCGTTCATGGGTATTCTTTCATTTTTCCGACTGTATGTATGTGTGTGGAAAAGTTAAACCGATCTGAATTTTTTTTTCTGCGTTTGAAGAGGGGGTGAGGGCCGATTCAGAACCTGTGTAGTTTGTGAGTTTTGAGTACCCATAAGCCAGCTATAGGACTTGGTAGGTACAAAACGGCATATTTTTTGGCGGTATATATCTTTGGTTCAAGAAGAGACAGGAGAACAGTAAATACACCAAATCAATAGTGTTGAGTTAAGCTTTCAAATGGTGTCTAAGATGTCAGGATCAGACATACACACGGTTCAGTATAGCCGAAAAACTGAAAAACTAAACTTTGAAAATTTTGGTTTTTCGACAATTACTCAAAATTTCAACCTACGAATTACGGCAATAACTAAGCGTTTTTAAAAGGACTCTAGACGAATCTAACGGTGTATACCTTATATCCAGGAAAATTTGAATTTTTAAGTTATAGGCTTCATAAGTATGACCAAATCTATTTCTTATGGGAAAAACGGGTTTTCAAGCTCAATAATTCCTGTAATAGCTTCAGTTATCATACTTGACCTTAGATGCATAAGATATTACTTGTCAATACGTTCCAAACTCATGTTTAGTGAACAAAATCGGTTAAGCCGTTTAGAAGTTATTAAGCTACAAAAGTATAATCCAATTAACGATTATTCCCTAAATGGTTTATGTAGTTGTAGTGGTTACGACGCCAATTTGATCTGGCAACGGGCAATCCGAGTTCATTTACCGGCCATCCCAATATTTTTTTCAATCTATTTCGAATAGAAAAAAAAGATCTAGTGTACATTCGATGGACACTAGATCATTTGGGAGATAATGCGACAAAGGCGACCATTTATAAAGCTTAACGTGTAATCGCGAAACATTGCATTCAACTTTATACATTTAATTTATAAATAACTTTGAAAAACTCCTGATACAAGAATAAAAAACCGCTAAACGCCGTAAAAATGAGAACCGCATACAATATTCCAGCTACAAAAGATCTGATATGAATATTTCAAATTTCAAAATTCTAGTTTTATTTTGAAAGATTATTTCATAATATTTGCTAAATTTGAAGTAAACGCGCCACAAGAGAGTTTCAAAATTCAAACTGTATCATAGTTACTCTTTTGTGGCGCGTTTTACTTCAAATTGTGCAATTATTATGAACAGATCTTTTAAAATAAAACTAGAATTTTGTTTTGCATCAAAATGAAAATACATTTTCGCGCCACGTAATATTCATATCAGCTCTTTTGTAGCTGGAATATTGTATGCGCCACTCATTTTTACGGCGTTTAGCGGTTTTTTATTCTTGTTTTTTTTTCTCTACACGACATTCTATTTTTTTAATTTACGTAATTTAATTTACGTAATAACTTTGAAGATAATTTTGGATTTAACTAATTTATTGGTGGAATATTCAATATCTATAATAATATTGAGGATTTTCAAAAATACGAAGAGGTTTTGAAAATTGACTGTATTATTGTATGGAGTTTATTTCGAACATTTAATTGGTTAATCTGATGAAATTTTATGTTTTTTTTTTGTTATTAAGGATGTTCAACCAATAAATTAGTTAAATTCAAAAATATCTTCAAAGTTATTCCACAAATTAAAAAAAAAAAAAGAGTGTCGCCTTCTTATTAACGTACCCTATCAAGTCCCCTTAACGTTGGCGATTAACATGGCGAAACTGTCTCTGTCTCGAGCTATTCTAAATAGGTGTTCTGCTTTCTTTATCCCTGTCCACTCCCGGATATTCTTCAACCAAGAGTCTACCAATTCCTCTGCGTCCTTCGATTTTACCCATCATAATAAGTTGAAGATTATTATACCGGTCTCCCCTTACTACGTGTCCAAAATAGGCCATCTTTCTATATTTGATGTTATCAAGCAGCTCGTCGGCAGCATTTGCTCTCTTAAGGACTGCCACATTTGTCAGCCTAGCCGTCCATGGTATTTTCAGTGTGCGTCTGTGCAGCCACATTTCAAAGGTCTCCAAACGATTAATGGTGGATATTTTTAATGTCCATGCTTCGACACCATACAAGAGGATTGACCAAATGTAACATTTAACCATGCGCTTTCGAAGTTGAAGTTGCAAGTGATCATTACAGAAGAATAAAGAATGACCTCATTTTTAAAAATGTCGTGCGGGCTATCTCGATTCTACATTTTATCTCTTTATCTCAGCGTTTCTCAGCCTTTTACCCTTTGCGACCCGATTTTATCCATTCGATTTTATCGAATATATCCATGCAATAATATTGTACCTTGAGTATTTTGACAAAAAAAAGTAAAATATTACTTTTTAGTATTGAGTGCTCTTTATGATTATAACTCCTCATCAGTGTTCATGTGTATTTTATTTTTTATTTTGTCAGAATTTTGTTTTGCTTTGATTTTAGTAAATTAGTTAATGATGTTGGTGTGTTTTTTATATGCTCACGCCTCACCATTACTAAAAGCGCGCCCCCCTATGGGGGCGCGCCCCACAGGTTGAGAATCGCTGACTTTATCTGGATCTAGTTGTTCAGTAATATGGCAACCAAGATATTTAAAACTGGGTACTCTTTGAATTATATGACCATCAACATATAGCCGTGAAGCCAAACGGCTAAATACCATGCATTTTGTTTTTGAACAGTTTATGTTTAGGCCAAACTATCTTCCCACTGTGTCAATGGCATTTAAAAGGTGTTGTAATCCATTCATATCATCACTTAAAATAACTGTATCGTCTGTATATCTGATTGTATTTATCAGAATTCCATTAACTTTCACACCCCATTCCAAATTATGCAGCGCTTCTTTAAATATTCTATCTGAATATAAATTGAATAACAGTGGGGACAGTAT